>NC_143513.1:78104263-79304263 GCF_031878675.1 Megascapheus bottae
AATTAAAATAAAAAGGTTGAAATTTCCATTGTCTAATCAATTCTCAGAAAGCTTATAAAAATATCACCCCCTAAAATACTATACTAATAAATGAAATGGCAAATAAATGGTGCTTTAATCTTAACACAGACATACTTCTCAGCCTTGGCAAAGCATAAAGACATTTCAATATGCATTTTAGAAATCAAGATGTGTCAGCCTGCCTTATGGGTGAAATCCTTAAAACTCTGTATTAAAGATGCCTCCCATCCACATACAACAGACCCTCATCAACCTTTGCAAAATTAGAGCTAACAATGGAAGATTGCCTCTCCTAATCAATTTAAAGGCTAAAAATTACGAAAAAGGGGAAGAAATAGTTAAACAATGATAAGATGATGAAAAAGGAGAAAGAGTATAATAATTCCTGGTCTTCCTTTTCATTTGCAGTACTCTTACTTTCTCTTTTTTAGGTTGATTAAATTACAGTTTTCACAATGGTTAACATGAAAACACAAAAATTTAGGCGTTAGAAATTGCAGGTTCAGTACTGCTATTATTGATCTTTTTATATAAATATATATATATAATTTGAATTTTTGGAAACTTTAGCTGTGCTGTCAATTTTGGAAAAAGTATTCCAGTTTACCGTGTTGAGTTGGCATTGTACAGAAATTAATAGCCATATTGGTCTAGAAACGTTAAACTTAATTGTTTTCATTTGTACAGGGGTAAACACACTGTATTAAATATGTAAGGTCTTATCTATGTGGGTTTGATTACAGAAACTAATAAAGTATTCTCTAAATAAAAAAAGGAAAAAAAGAAATTGCAGGTTCATATTTTCCAAAGTCCATTAGCTATTTGAATTTTACTTAATTGTAATACAATCCTAAATCTCATAAGATCGGCTGGCATTCCCCCAAAATGTTAGTGCTATCCCACTAAAATTTTATTATATTATATCCTGTATATGCACACAATTGTTATTTATAAAGTAAAAATAAAATAAAACGTTAAAGTTTTCCAATGTCTAAAAATTAATCCATTCTTGGAAATTTTAGAAAAATATCACCTTATAACGTAATAATGAATAAAATTTCAATGATATTAATTCAGGAAATATCAGTAGTATAGTATAGTATCCTTCTTTGCCTCCTCCTCCTCCTCTTTCTCCTCCTCCTCCTCCTCCTCCTCCTCCTCCTCCTCCTTCTCCTCTGCCATCTCTTCCACACACCATCTTCTGTGATACTAGGGTGTAAACCTAGAGCTTCGTGGTTGTCAGCTGGTGTTCTACATTGGAGCAGTGCTTCCAATCCTAGTTTTGCCATCATTTAAAAAATGGGTCAAGCTATAAACTTTCCTCTTAGAGCAGTTTGCTATGTCCCAAATGTTCTGATAGATTGTGGTTTTGTTTTCATTGGGTGCTAGGAACTTTTGTTTTCCTATTTATTTCTTTAATTATCCACTCATCATTTTTCAATGTGCTGTTTAATTCTTATAATTTGAATACTTTTGTGTGATTTCTTTTGCTATTAACTCCTATTTTTTCCTGTTGTAGGTTGGTAAAAATACAGGTAGTTATTTCATTTCCTAGAATATGATCTATCTTGGAGAATGTTCTGGGGGCTACTGAGAAGAATATGTATTTTATAGCTACTGGAGGCTATATTCTGTAAGAGTCTATAAGGTCTAATTGGTCTGTGGTGTTACATATTTAAAGATGTCTTTTCTTTGTTGACTTTTTGAATTGATAACCTATAAATTGAAGTCTCCAAATAGCATGGTATTAGGACTCCATGTGTGTTTTGAAGTCCAATAACATTTGTTTAATGAAATTGGGTGTCCCAATTTTGCTATTGGATTGTGCTATTGGATGGAATGTGCTATTGACACTTTTCAGTGAGATTAAGTCATTTATTAATGCTTGTTCAGGCTTTCTGTGGACTTGCTCTATTGATTATTGAGAATAGTATGTTGAAATGCAAAACTGAAATTTGGGATTTAGTTATTTCTCTTTTAATTTCCATCAACTTCTGCTTTTTGATCCGTGCATATATATGTAGGGTTGGTGTGATCTCTTGGTTAATAATTCTTTTTCATTATGCCAGGTCCCTCTTTATGCCCATTAATATTTAAGACTACTTGTGCTGATATAATTATACTTGTGTGTACATTTGCGTGTATGTGTTTTCATAGCAATTCTTTTTCCAACTGTTTACTTTTAACATAACCACATCTTTATCTTTAGTTTTCTCATACACCAAAGGGATGATTGAATCTAATATTTTCATGTAATATAAAATATTATTTTTAGTGTGCTTAGATATTCTAGTTGCCTTTAGTGTAATTAATTAATGTGTTTTGCTTAAAATCCTCCATCTTGCTACCTTTAAAAATTGTTGAAAAATTTCCCACTTTTTCTTTTTCTATCATTATTGTTGGTTTATTTTTATATTATTAAAAAGATTTTAATGTTTATTATAGTATTTTAATCTACAATTTTAGATGGATTATGATTAATTAGAAATGTGATGTGTGAATGTATACATGTGAAAACAGATTTGCCTGACTGAGGGGACAGAGTAGGGAGAAATGGGGGGAGAAGAACCAAAGAGTGACAGTGATAGAAGTCAGAAACTGACAGGTTGAATTGAAACCCCTTTGTACAACTAAAGATACATACATACATACCTTTAAAAGACATCCTGTGGCATCTTCACTATACTTCCAGGTAATAAATGTTGTCTTTGCTAAGGGTCATCACCTAGATCATTCAAGTCCATGGACTGGCACCAAAATAAATAAATAAATAAAATATAAAATAAAATGTTGGAATATCACATAATCTTTGTCACATAACCTCTAAATACTATGTATTGGATATCTTTCATGTTTGTGCTGTTATTGTCATTAATATGAGACATAGACACTAAGCATGCTTAAGTTAATTGCATTGTAAGGGCTATTATTTAATAATATATGAAATATAATTTTAGACACATCTGTTATTAAATGCCCATTTCATCATCTGCAGGATTTTTAATTTAAAAAAGAGAATCCAATTTGTGTCTAGTATTATACTTGTGTGCCTAAAGAAGTTTTACTAGCATTTCTTATCTAGGTCTGCAGCCATGAGTTAATTCAGTCTTGTATAAAACTATCTTTATTATTTCTTCCTTCTCAAGAGATGTTTTGTGTTCATATAGAATTCTCTCGACATGTCCTCCTCACCTCAATATTATTCTGTCCTCTTCAGATCTTCAATTGTCACTCCACTGCCTTCTCAAGAATATTTTCCAGCTTGAATACTTTGTTATTCACGTCTAATATTTCCACTAGACTGTTCAGTATAAATTTCGATTTTTGTGCTTAAATTTATAATGCATTTATGTAGACTGTCCTTTCCACTAGATACCTGAACTTACTAAATAATTACTATAACCTTGAGATAGATTATATGTACAGTCCATGCTTATTTCTGCATGTTTTCATTGATTCACCCATCAATTTTTTTTTGGTGTTAGTTTTAAGGCTTGAATTCAGGGTTTTGGAACAGTTCCTGAGCTGATTTTTGCTCAAGACTAGCATTCTTCCAACTTGAGCCACAGCTTCACTTCCAGCTCTTTTGGGAGTTAATGGGAGATGGACTTTCCTGCCTGGACTGGCTTCAAATTACGATTTTCAAATCTTAGCTTCCCGAGTAGCACAAAGAATTATAGGCAGGAGCCAGTGGTGCCCACCAACCATGTATTTTTCATTCACTTTGTTCTAGTCATCATTTCAGTTGGAACACACATTTTAAGTACAGGATGATAGACTCCCGAACAAGCAATACTATACAGAATGGATTCTTCCAGGCACTCTCATATTTTATCAGCATGTCATGAGATTCTATATAGATCTTATTTGGAATCTCAACTTGTAACATCTTAAAATCATGTAATTCCACTGTTTTCAAAATGTTAATAGGATTCTTAAACTATATTGATAGTTATACAATACTTGCACTGCCCAAAGACATTCTTTGTGTATGCATTTGAGTTTTGAAGCTCAAGTCTCTTTTCTACAGGAGAAGAGGTAAGGGCATCCTAGAGTTGCAGGTGTGAATTGGCCTGACTTACCAGGTAAGGGATATAGGACCTCTATTCACTGTAGCACAGGTGTGAGGGCCAAAAGTCAGGTCTGGGCCATAGGAGAACATTCTAGAACATCATTAAGCTGGCTTCTATGACTTTTTTTTTCCGGAATGACCTAGGTCTTCAGTGCCATTTTGGGATGCAGGAAGAATGACTTTCCACAGGGAGAAAGGCACACAGAAGCTCACCTCCTGAGAAATGAGAGAGACGACAGCAATTAAGAGCCTAATGCATGAGGGGAATCTGCCAGGGCAGACACTACCACACTCTCTTGGATCTGTGTTTAAGCCAATTTGAGACATGTAGGAATGTCATTTCAGGAGTTTCCCTCACGAGCGACACCAGTCTCCAGTGGTTTTGAAGCCCTGAAGCCTGAGGTGATGAAGCATTTTAAATTGTATCATTTATTATTGTGTTGGAGGGCAGGCCTCTGGAAGCAAATTTGGTACTAGAGCTAAGTGGAGGCATCTGTTTTGCTAGGTATGGATAGATATTCACGAGTTCTTAATGGAAGGGGGAACTGAGGTTGTCACAAAATGTCAATAGGTTTCTGGAAGGACAGAAACTTTCCTAACCTGATTTATTAAGGACACTGGATCAGAAATATGAAACTTGAATGGTGAAACCTTCTTACCTTTCATATTTCCCATTCCAAAAAAATTCTGATTTTCCGAAGCTATAGATTCAGGCAATCCTCTGGTCCTCCCATACTCTCAGTTCACAACTTTGGAAACAACAATGGAGTAAAACAGGTAGGGAAAAGAGAATGATCATTCAAATGTAGAGACTCCATAGGGGACATGCATGTCACTCCTGAAGCATGGGATTATCAGAATTAAAGAAAAAAATCAAATGTGTAAAAATTTTATATTTAATATTCATGCCTATGTGACAAAGATGCTTTCTCAATTCCGTTAGTCTTTTATTTCTATTGTTTTTTTCAGCGTGTGCATGTAAAGCACTCTGATTTTACTTCATGTGCTAAACATTTGAAGTATGAAATGTAAAGTGGATTGATGGAGGCCATTCAGCACTCAGACTGGGGACAGCATCTAGATTTAGATGTGCTGATCTTTAATTTCAGAGCCGGTTCCTCTGGAAGAAGTTTTAGGATTTACACTATGGAGACCTTTCCAAGTAAAGGAAGCACTACAGAAGAACACTTGAGTCTAAAGAAATGAAGGAGGGCGAGAACTTGCACAATGAAATCATCACACAAATAACACCAAAGGTACATTTCATGATTGCACACATTCGAGAAACAAGGTTTCAATGGGTGGACTCAGATTCCATGAAAAGTCAAGCAACTCAAACTGGATAGACAATAGATAACAAGATTCTAAAGAAGCACAACTCCCCCCCACCCCCGGGAATATTAAATCATTTTTAAATACGTCATCTAATCAATTGGCCCTGAGCTTCTACCTGTCCAAATGTTAAAATTCTGAAAATATTCTTATCCAAGATGTGCGCACACAACAACCAAGTGTGCAGCCACAGTTAACATGAACCTTCTCTAATGAAAAGCGCAGTCTCATCAACTGAGGGGCATCTGGGTTGGTTCCATAGCTTTGCTACGGTAAATAGTGCTGCAATGAACATTGTTGTGCTAGTGGATTTAGTATGCCCTTGTTTCTGGACATTTGGGTAAATGCCCAGGAATGGAATTGCTGGGTTATAGGGGAGCTCTATGTTTAGTCTTTTGAGGAACTGCCATACTGCTTTCCTAGGATATGGAAACAAGAGGTTTTTCTTGTGATATTGTTGTTCTTAATATAGTACGTTATTTCTCCTCTTTTTTCCCCTTTGGTTAATCTCATAGCTACTGTATCTAATTTTGTTACCTGTTATATATGGGTTTTTTTGTTTATTTGAAATAGGAAAGGGAAGCAGGGAAAGCAAAATGATTGGGAGGGCTGGGGGAAAGGAAACGGGGACAAAAACATGAGAAGGGGTATCAATGTGTGAAAAGTAATGCACCCACTATCTGACGAATGTAACTGTAACCCCTCTATACATCACCCCAATTTAAAAAAAAAGAAAAAAGTGCAGTCTCCACTGAAAAACTCTATGAAGGTAAGACTCTGTGGTTTGCTTGGACCCCACAGGAATGAGTGTTTTCTGTGGGCTGTGGGCACTGGACTTCCTTACTTAGACACTGCTTCACTCAGCGGAGATCACTGAGGTCTCCAGTAAGCTTGTCAGATATGATTAAGATTTCATAGAAAGTTATGAAGGGTGATGCAGAAATGCCTTTTGTTCCCTCCAGAAAAAGGGTTTTAATAATGTATTTACGTAGTTAACAGTCTCAACCTTAAGCCAGTATGTTTGAAGTTTGATTTTCAAGATAGGCCATTATGCATTCTTTGTACGGACATTCACAGCTGAAATGATCATTTTAATGATAGAGTTCTGGTGAAGGAGATACTGAGAAATCCTTTTATCACTATGTCTGCTTTATGGATTTCTTCTTTAATTTTAAATTTTATTATCAAAGAGACGTATAGCGGGGTTACAGTCATATTTTTAAGGTACTGAGTACATTACTGGTTGAACATTGTTACCCTTGGATTTCTTTTTAAGTAAAAATTACTTCTGTCTCCATAGTGTGTGTGTGTGTGTGTGTGTGTGTGTGTGCGCGTGTGTGTGTGTGTGTGTGTGTGTGTGTGAGAGAGAGAGAGAGAGAGAGAGAGAGAGAGAGAGAGAGAGAGAGAGAGAGAGAGAGAGAGAGAGAGAGAGAGAAAACGCATAATGTACTAAGACAACCAGTAAGTAGTGGACGACAGGAGCTATCTACTCATCTCACTGGGGTGGATTAAGAAAACGTGGCAATGACTTGTATGAAGGAGATATGAAGTGCTAACCCCTGGCTACTTCCTTCCTTGCAAAGGTAAGTCACCTATTGTGGAACCACAAGGGGAAACAAAAACAATCAAAAGCTAGTGCAAGTAATGTGAATAGCTGCATTAGAAGACATCTGAGGAGACCCTGACAGTCCTCTTGATGTGCTACAGCAGAGATCAGTTCTGTCTGTGTTCAGATAAGTGGCCTTAGGGTTGGATCTCTCTGTCTTTCTGTCTGTCTGTCTGTCTGTCTGTCTGTCTGTCTGTCTGTCTGTCTCTGTCTCCCTCCCTCCCTCCCTCCCTCCCTCCCTCCCTCCCTCCCTCCCTCCCTCCCTCCCTCTCTCTCTCTCTCTCTCTCTCTCTCTCTCTCTCTCTCTCTCTCTCTCTCTCTCTCTCTCTCTCTCCCCCCCCCACCCCTCTCTTCTCTGTTGTGGGGCTTGAAATAAGGGCCTAGAAGCTGTCCACGAGCCTTTTGGTTCAAGGCTAGCACTGTACCACTTTGGACCATAGCACCAATCCTGGTTTTCTGCTGGTTAATTGGAGATGAGAGTTTCTCTGGCTTTCCTGCCCAGCCTGGCTTCAAACTGCAAACCTCAAATTTCAGCGTCCTAAGTAGGCAGGATTACAGGCATGACTCACCAGTGCCTGGCCAATCTTTTTCATGATTAATGGTTGCTTATGCTTACTTCAAGGCCTTTGCAATTCTACTTAGAGCTGGGGTTTGGGTTGGGTGATGTAGGAAAAAAGATGAATGGTAGTTTATGTTGAAAAATCCTACTCATGTGTGGAGCTAAGCTCTTCCAGATGTGTGCCACAGGTGTGGGAAGGTTGTCATGGGTGGAACTCCCATTCATTGTCTGGTTTTACATAAGTTATCATAAATTAGTTGAGTGACTCCTGATTTCCTAAGTAGAAGATGTCAACAGCAAACACTTCCAATCACCCCCTGAGAATTTAGCAGTAGAAACATGTCCAGCTTGGTGTGAGAGCATGGCTCAAGAGGTAGACAGGAGGTCCAGCAAGATCTTGAGCTCAATCGCCAATGGTAAAAAGAGAGAGAGAGAAACACATTTAACCCCACACATTAGATCTTGACTTCCTTCATACATCTGTTCAGAGTAGGAAATCTCAGGGTGCTTTTAGTGAGTCTATGCTTAGGGGAAGTCGGTATTGGTGCACAGAGCTCTGAAGAATGGCATGAAGTTATTTCACTAATAGTTGAATGGTTAGAAGGCAGACTTAGGAAAAGGAAGTCAACATGTGAAGTCTATTTCCAGTCAGGAAATCAGGTTTTAACCTCACCTAGCAAGGCTGTGTGAATTTCTTATTCTTTGTCATTATTTTCAGCCAATGAATCAGTAAAGTATTAGGAGACTAAAAAAAAGAAACAACAGAGTAGTGGATGATTTTTTTTTATCAAGGTAGCATAGGTTTAACATAAGTAATATTTAATCTGTGAACATTTAGATGGAATTTTTATAATAAAGAAAATAGAGCAATTTTTCATATTTTTTATTGTAATTAATAGAAGGGTTACATGATATTTGCCAGATAGAAGGTGCATTAATTCACATACATTGATACCCTTTCACATGTCTTGGTCCCCATTTCCCTCCCCCCCACCTCCACCCCTCATCTTGTTTCCCCCCCTTCCCTACCCAATTTCAAATAACCAAACACAAATATATCCGATATATCAGGTAACAAAGTGAGATACTGTAACAATATGCGATAACCAAGGGACAGCAAAAGAGATGAGAGATAATATAGTACCTTAAGGACAACAATCACTCATTATATGGCTTTTGTTTCTATATCTTAGAGGTCCTTTCATTTAGCGTCCTATTATATGGCCTTATGTATCAAGGTTTTGCTCAAATAGAGCAATTTTTATGGAAGCAAAAATAGTTTTCTTTACAGAGAACTGATTGATTTAAATTTGATTTTTAAATTAGTCATATTGTCTCATCAGAAAAGGGCTTGTATAAGGAATCGACACTTTTTTTGGGTCTTTGTTTCCTTGTCACAGAGAACAGAACATTTGAGTCTTCATATTCTCTGTAATGAATAATTGCTGGATAATTGGAAAAACCACATGAGGTATCTTTAATAGGGCTCAAATAAGGCATTCTTTCCATTTTCTTATTTAACAAGTAAAAACTGGATTTGTTCATGGAGTGAATCAGATAAAAATGTGAATTAATATGGATATTAGATAGATTGACTTAGCCAATACAGTGAGAATAATATTTGATCAGATAAGTGTTCATATCTGCTATCCACTATTCCTCTCTGAACTTTCCTGAACTTCCAGGGTCATTGCCATCTAAAACTTTGACTTTTGACTAATATAACTTATTTATTTTAAAGGGCTAGCATGAGCGGATAGCACTAGCCCATAGTAAGTTTAGGAACTTCCTATTTTTACCCTCGCATAAATTGCTATTTCACTTTTAGACATTTCACAGAACAGCAATGTCCAACACAGTCAATTTAAGATACTTGTGGCACAACTTTAAAGAGGTGCACATTTTTCAGTAACATCTTTATGTGTGTGTGTGAAGTGCAAAAGACTCCTCCAAGCTAATACCCTTATCAAATCACTTGTACTCTATAAAATACATGGACAGCAATGGTAAGTATGTACAAAAAAGAAGGGAAATGGAAAAATATTTAGTAGAAAAAAACATTTCTTCTGTGGAATGCTGACAAGGGAAAAATCAAGTATGATTCACTAGTGAAAGAGGAGGGTTCTAGTTTCATTGGCAGAAACATAAATATTCTCGAAGGAATCCATTGTGTGAGGTGATTAATGTAGACATTGATGAACTATTTAGAAAAAATTATAAACTAGTCTAATAAAGCTTCTAGGTGTTGGGTAAGATATATAGAAGATTATGGCAGAATAGAAGTTGAACTATGTAGAATATATAGCTATAAATTAAAAGCTATAGGGAGTGGGAGGGTAATAGGTACCAAGACATGTGAAAGGGTATCAATGTATGTGAATTAATGCACCTTCTATCTGGCAAATATCATGTAACCCTTTTACTAATTACAATTAAAAAAAATAAAAGCTATAGAGAGAAATGTGCAAGTTATAACTATATAATCTTAGGAAATACAGCATTGGAACAGGAGAATTTAGAGAAGAATGGACTGAGGAAAGTTAGGCTTGAGGAAAATCAGGCTTGAGGAAAATTCGGAGAGAAACATATGAGGGAGTTGAAGAAGAGTTAACAAAATGAACAGGAAGTAAAAACATCATAAAAATCTCTAGAATTAATGATAACAAAGCCAGCATCCCTCAAGTCTTCAATTTTTTTCTTTTTTTAAAGAATTTATTAATGTTGATTTTTACATCATATTTTAAATGACAAGTTTAACAAACAAGTGTTCAAGGAGGGAATCTCTATTGACAATCACTGGGACTTAGTATTTAGAACTTAATCAAAATTAGGCTAAGGGTTTGTATGTCATAGAAACATATTAATTTAAGAAATAAAACATTATGTCTATAGAGTCATAGGTTTTTATGTCTATATAGTTATGTTTATATTTCCATTACCATGTCCATAGCTTTGGGTATGTAGTTATTGAGTCCTCACTCTTGTACTCTTTGGATTTAATAGCCACATATTAAGGATACCATGCGCCTTTTGTTCCTTAGGTCTTCACTTGTCTCACTCAACATGATTTGCCCTAGATTCATCCATTTCCCCGTGAATGCCATTATTTTATCTTGTCTGTTGGCTATGTAGAATTCCATTGTGTATAGATACCACATAAGTCTTCTAATTTTATAAAGAAGAAAATTAAAGTTCTATTGGTTTATAGGATGAACAATAGGAAATTGATATCATCAATACAAGAAACTGATATACATGATTTTAGATATGAAATAAGAAGAATTTTAGAATGATAGATACACAGCAAAGTTCATCTTGCTGAAATCCTAGGTCCTAACAAAAATAATACTTAATGGAATTAAGTACTTTTAAGTAGCTATTAGTATTAAGTCCTTACTAAAATTAGGTATATGCCAAATTCATAGAAAACATGTATAATTTAAATACAAACATGAATAATTTAAATACAAATCTGTGATCTATATACCAACAGTTGGTATAATTTTTTTTATGTGTTAAAATTTCAATCTGAGCGTCTTCTTTGAGTTGTTTCCCAGGCTGATTATGCCTTTGGAAAAGGCCATGACAGGAAGAGATAAAAGTATGAGAAGAGAACTGAAAAGAAGGATCTTTTGACAGTCAAAATTGGGCATTGATAGAAAAAATGTCTGTGACTATTCAAACTGTCAGTGAGATGGGCAAATCCAGAGCTAATCATTATATTTTGCCCTTTAGCAAGTAAGAAGAGTTGAAGTAGTTACGGTTTCCCTTTTTCAATTCAGAGACCCTAGCCTGATCAAGATCCCTTGTTTCTGCCCTTAATACCCCCCTGCCCCTTTTCTCTCCCTGCCTCTCTTGTTGTGTTATACTCCAAGAAAAGGAAACATAATGAATAGACAGGCATGCAATAAGAATGAGTCAAGTCTAAGTTTATTGCTTAGAATTGATAATATAGCATGACAGCAAACTGAAAAAGCACTTCCTGAAATGAACATAGAAACTTTTCATTCCACTGTTCATATATAAGAACTCCTGTTTTGTGCTTTTTCTTTGACAATGAAGACAGGTACTTAAATGTATGATTTCTCTGTTCCATACAGGTCCCTATGGCTTTGTTTCTTTGGCGGCCATGCTCAAAAGGATCGATTCTTAATAGTAGTAAATGGGAAAACAGATGAGTAACAGATGAGTAAAATTCCATTGTGTACATATACCACATTTTCTTGATCCATTTTTTCCATTGAGTGGCAAGGAAATAGAAAGACTTAGAATAAAATAAGATTAAGTGAAGTAAGGCAGGCCCAGAGAAACAAAGGTTGCATGTTTTCCTTCATTTGTGGTAGATAGAATGTACCTGTAAATGTATAAGTAAATATGTTGGGTGTATAATTCTATAAGTAAACACTTTGGGTGGTATGCAAGTGGTTACCAATGAATTAACTGAAATATAATAGGCTCCATGGAGAGTTCAAATAGTATAATCTTTTAGAAAGACTAGGCCAAACACTAGGACAAAATCAACACCAGGAAATTGGTACCTGCAAGGGGATTTGATTGAGGGGAGGGTTTAGACGAGTGACGGGGATGGGAAGGAGAATGCAGTAAAGGATTCATTGTATGTACTACAATATCGAGAAAAGGAAAGGAAGGGCTTGAAGGAGATGGCACCTATCCACACGTAGTCATGAACTGCTTTGTTACATGGCCCCTCAGTTGTATAACTATTCAAAGATAATGAATTTTTTAAAGCATGGTTAAAATTCTCTTTCACAACCCACCTTGAGTTGAGAAGACTTGAAGAAAAGTCTAGTTCCCTTGCCCCTCATCCCTGCTCTAAGGGGCAAGCCATTTCTACACATCCATTTATAAGTTCTAAAAGCTCCCTGTCAGGCTATCTGTGTTCAGTTTGTGGAGAGGAGGTAAAGAGAAAACCAAGATGGTTGTTTTATCTCCACTACCACAGACAAATAGTATGTGTCAACTGACACCCACAGTACCACGGTAAGTCTTCCCATAGCGGTGTAACAGATCTTTCCCCCGTAAATTATCTGCATTGGAGCTTATGCAGCATGTGCTGCACTCTTCTCTATACACATTGTATCACCAAAGCAACACCAAAGCTTGTCTAACAAAACCGAGTTTAAACCTGGGTTCTTCAGATTTCAGATCTTTCCAAAAGCCTTCTTCCTTCTAGCTATTTCTTTGTATAATAGATTTATACATTTTACCAAGATGAGTCTAGTGGATATATTGAAGATAATTGATTTTTTCTTATTCTTTGATGTTTGATATGATTTCAGGGTCTCAGGCTTGCCATACAGCTTCCCTATTATTTTATCCATGTCTCCAACCAAATATACTGGAAATAACTTTATTTAGCCAGTCCTGGGGCTTGAACTCAGGGCCTGAGCACTGTCCTTGGGCTTTCTTTAGGCGAGTGCTCTACCCCTTGAGCCACAGCACCACTTCCAGCTTTTTCTGTTTATGTGGTACAGGGCTTTGTGCTTACTAGGCAAGCATTCTACCACTAGGCCACACTCCTGGTCCTGAGTGGAAATATTTTTTTGGGTTAAGGAATATTTATTTTCACAAGTACAAAGTAAATGGATGACATTGTAGACATATTTTCATGACATCTTCATAGTGCAAAGAATAAGATCACTGAATTAAAATTTACATTTTACCTTAAATATTCGAAACCCTGTCCATGTCTACTGTGGCAATTTGGTCTTGCTTGATATATATTTCTTCTCCAGTTAAGTGGTCAGCAGCCAGCTTCTTAATTTTTTCCTCTTCATCCACATTTCGTGATCTTGCTGTCTAATTCCTTACATTCCAGATATTTCAACAGATTTTTTTTTTTTTTGCCAGTCCTGGGCTTGAGCTCACAGCCTGAGCACTGTCCTTGGACTTTCTCAAGGCTACCACTTGAGCCTCAGTACCATTTCCGGCTTTTTTTCCTATGTATGTGGTACCGAGGAATCGAACCCGGGTTTTTCTGCATGCTAGGCAAGCACTCTACCACTAGGCCAAACTCCCTGCCCTCAACAGATTTTTAATACACTTCCAGGATAAGGGAGATTTCTTGCTCATTCTTTGCCTGACATCTTGGTTTGTGTTCATTTTGCTAAATAATAAGTATAGTCCAACAATGCCTACAAGTTCAGCTACTAAAACTCTTTTAACGATTTTTCTTGCTGTTGGTTCCATGGTACAGGCTGTCTGGAGGTGCTTGCTGGAAACAATTCTTAACTATAAAACTATGTATTACGTTGAGTACAGTTCACCTACAATTATCATGCGATTTTTTTTCTCCTTTTCCCTGAATCCTGAGGTAAGTTCATACATAGCAGTTTTCCTTAAATGCTGATGCTTTATCTCCAAACCATAAAGATATTTCTGTGACACAAAGCATGACTTCATGGGCAGACGGGCTGGTCATTCTGTCACAGGAATTCAATGCATGTTGGGACAAAGCATATCATCTAGGTTAACACATCCCTCGAAGACAGCTAAGGCACGCTCACCCAGATGTGCTAAAAGTACTGTTTTTTTTATGGTTCTTGAGTATCTTGTGTTCTTTCCCACTTTCACTGCAGATGAAAATGTTTTGATGGGAAGAGCTAACGAGACGCGGGTGAGTGGGTTTATCCTCCTTGGCCTCTCCAGGGACTGGGACACCCAGGTCTCCCTCTTCGTCCTGTTCCTGGCCATGTACACGGTGACCGTGCTGGGGAATGTTCTCATTGTCCTTCTGATCAGACTGGACAGCCGCCTGCACACTCCCATGTACTTCTTTCTCACCAACCTCTCCCTGGTGGATGTGTCCTATGCCACAAGCATAGTTCCTCAGCTTCTAGCTCATTTCCTGGCAGAACACAAGGTGATTCCATTCCTGAGCTGTGCAGCCCAGTTGTTTTTCTCTCTGGCCTTGGGTGGCATTGAGTTTGTTCTCCTGGCAGTGATGGCTTATGATCGCTATGTGGCTGTGTGTGAACCCCTGAGATACCCTGTTATCATGAGCGAAGGATGGTGTGCTAAGCTGGCAATCTCATCCTGGGTCAGTGGCTCCATCAACTCTCTCATGCAGACAGCCATCACCTTTCAGCTTCCCATGTGTACAAACAAGTATATTGATCACATATCCTGTGAACTGCTAGCTGTGGTCAGGCTGGCCTGCGTGGATACCTCCACCAATGAGGTTGCCATCATGGTTTCCAGCATCGTCCTTCTGATGACACCCTTCTTCCTGGTTCTGTTGTCCTACATCCGCATCATCTCCACCATCCTGAAGATCCAGTCCACAGAGGGCAGGCGGAAAGCCTTCCACACCTGTGCCTCTCACCTCACGGTGGTTGCCCTGTGCTATGGAATGGCCATTTTCACTTACATCCAGCCCCACTCCAGCCCCTCTGTCCTTCAGGAGAAGTTGATCTCTCTCTTCTATGCCATTTTGACACCCATGCTGAACCCCATGATTTATAGTCTAAGGAATAAGGAGGTAAAGGGGGCCTGGCAGAAACTCTTAGGACAGTTCGCTGGAGTCACATCAAAATTGTCAGTCTGATGACTCATGAGCATCATTTGGCAAAATGAACCATGCCTGTGAGCTCACCATCCAATTCCTAAATGACACACGTGAGTTGCGTTTCCCGGGCAACCAGGAAGGTGATGGCATAACATGTACTGGTGATGTTCTGTGGTTGACTCAGTAGTTGTGTAGGGGTGTCGCATGTGGGTAAGTTTTTATGTCTCAGAAGCATTTCCACTGGAGTTAGCACTATGGTTATGAAACTTCACACCTTACTCCATTCCTGGCACCTGACAATAACTGAAAAATATCTACTGTCACTTTCAATGTGTCAAATTATAATCCATGGGCCTACGGCTTGTCCTTACCTCATGCCATTTGTACATAAGATACATTTATAATTAAGATCATGTTTCCAATGGAAACAAGACGCAATGTCATATTTGGAGATTTCCTTTAGCTTCCATTTAATTTTATGGTCACAGTGATGTACAGAGGGGTTACCCTTACATATACATAAGATAGTGAGTACATGTCTTGTTGGACATTGTTATCCCCTCCCATGTTTTCTCCCACTTTCCCTCCCTGTGACTCCCCCAAGTTGCAGAGTTCATTTTCAGCATACTGTCTTGTGAGTATCGCTGTCACATTGGTTCTCCCTTTGTCCTTTGTCTCACCATTTGTTCCCCTCTCCTTTCCTAATTCAAATAAACGTATATACAGTATACCAGGTACCAACATCAGATTCAGTGACAACAGGGAATAAACCATGGGGGGAAGACAACAACAACAAAAAGAAATAACTTCATGATGTACATTCAAATCAGCAACCACAAAGAAAAACCTCTTGTTTCCATATCCTGGAGCTCATTTTGCTTATCATCCTCTTATGGTCATGAATAGCTACTGAGCAATTGTGGTCTTCTGCTAGGAAAATCCGACACATATACTGATCCTTACAAATGAGGGCAACTATGGGGTCTATGTTTCTTTGGGTCTGGCTTACTTTCCTTAATATGATTGTATTCCAAATCTTTCCATTGCCTTAAAAATGTAATGATGTCATTCTTTCTGATGGCAACATGGCATTCCATTGTGTATAAATACCACATCTTCTTGATCCATTCCTCTACTGAGGGGCATCTGGGTAGGTTCCATATCTTAGCTATGGTAAATGATGCTGCAATACACATGGTTGTGCTGGTAGTTTTAGAATGACCTTGTTTGTGGACATTTGGGTAAATGTCCAGAAGTGAGATTGCTGGGTCATACAGGAGCTCTCTGTTTAGTCTTTTAAATCACCTCCGTACTTGAAGATTTTCTTAAAATAAGATGTGGTCTGTGTAGTCACTTCCAGCAAATGGGTGAGTGGACATTTTGAGGTGTCTGTTGTCAAGACAGGTTACATTTTTTGGTGAAGACCTACTAAATGAAGTATAGTGGTTTTATTTAGTACTCAAGAAAGATTGAAGGTCTTGTTTGATTGCAACAGAGATATAGCCAAAGACAGCTTGCATACATGGCTAACATCAGCCAAGACACTAAGTGAACCAGCACTAATTGACAACATTCTCACAACATTCTTTTTAGGAGCAGGGATTATAGACATGGGTCATTGACACTTGGCTTTAAAAAAATGAGAAAAAAATTAAAGTGGGTCTTAAAATTGAGATATGTAAGCCAACTGAGCTAAAATTCTTCCTCCCTGCCAGTTTTCATCTTAATCATTTCTTCCATCTTCCCTTACAAACACAAGTTTTCAGAGATCAGGGCTTGAGTGTGGCTTCAATCTTTTGAAAAATCCTAAATAATGCACAAGGAAAGAAAAGGAATAACTGAACAAGGGTATAAAATAACTGAAATAAGGGTATAAAAAGTATATAATTACAACGGATCTTCTCCCTTCCTCCAAGTACTTGTCTATTTATCTGTAAATGCTTATAAATCTCACAGAAGTCCATTACATTCTTTAAATACAGAGTTTCATACTCATGCGCCCAAGGAGATATAAATGAAGAGGATATTGCATTTGTTAGTATAGATCCAGTGACTTGACCAGGCCCAGTCATTGTTCTTTAGATTGAGAAACTTCCTACTGTAGAAAAGCATCCTAGAGGAGCACAGCAATGGGTCCGGTGATTCTCTTTAGAATGACCTAAGGCTTTGGAGGAGTTCCTCAGGGGGAGAAAAGCATCATGGTATCCCTGCCTTTGAGATTTGAGAGTCATAACAGCAATTAACACTCCAGCACAAGGTCCTAAGAGTATCTGCTAGCTCCAAGTGACAGTTTAGCCACCAGCACACGTGATTATGTCTGTGCTTCAGCCCACTTGGGAATAGTGACACACTTCTTCCCAAGAGTTTTTCTAAACCATTCCTGGGTGACTTCGTTTCACAGAGCTTGTGCGGCCCAAGTGCTCCATTCTACCATCCATGTTTCTGTTGGTGGGGAGCATGCTTGATAATACAATCTGAGATGTAAGGGACATGAAGCCATTTGAGAAGTCCTGAGCAAGATCTCAGCAGAGGGTTCTTGTGAACTGAGCGTATGCAGAAGAAATATTCCTAGTCAGCTGATTTTTTGGCACTTTGGATCAGAGACATGAGCTACAAATGCTGAAATACCATCACCCTAAGCATTCCAGAAAAGCAGTAAGATCATCTGTCTTTTAGTAGCTGGAGTCTTAGGCAGATTTGTAACGTATGAGCTTGTCAATTTAGTACTTTAGTACTGGCAGAGAAAGGAGTGAGACAGGGATTTAGAAAAGAGAATTGCAGTTACAACTGTAACTGCATATTTATAGAAATGTGGTGAGTGAATTGAAATATGCTGAATGAATTCTGCATCACATTTGTGGGTGATAAGTAGAGGGGAAACTGAGGTTAATTGACATATCTAGCAGTATATTTCCAGCAAAGAAAAATTGTCAATTACTTAAAAAAATCTTCATATCTAAGTTATTTTCTTGGGAGTATATATTCAATTAAATTTTCTTTCTTCTCAGTAAAACAGTTGAAATGTAACGTGACTAAACTGTCACTTGTGAGGCATTCAGATTAAAAACTAGGAAGAGATTAGGATCTTCAGAATCTCATGTCAGATGGTTTCAATTGAAACTCTAGTAATACATTATGAAAATGTATTAAAGCAAAGAAACCGTAAAACAATACCAGTTCCAAGGAGAAAGAATGAGAAGTTGCACCATGAGCCATGACAAAATAATCTACAAAAGGAAAATTTCAAAAGTATTAATGTTTGAGACATTGATTCCTTAATATTTGACCTCAAATGATGTGAAGGTCAGGACAACTACTAGATCTGAAGAGAAAGAAGACAAAAGTCCATAAAGAGCTGCTAGTTGTCTTTTGCCCATGTGGACTGGTTGTTGATATGCCACCATGTATGTGAACCTGGGGTTCTCCAGACCCAGGGGGAGGATGATGGAAATCCTTTTACCCATCTTGGATGCCATCTGTGTGTGCAACAATCCACTATGTGGACACAGATCAGATGAACCTTTCTTGAAAGGATAGAATAATTTACAGACAGCTCTGTCACATGCAGGTATGGCTCTGACTTATTTTGACCATCAGGAAAGGAATATATGTAGTTTGAGCATCTTCTCTTCTTGTGTTGGGCTTCAGTATCGAGGAGAGTATTGATCCCAGCTGAGATGGTAGCCGAGTCCCCTCAGGAGGCCAAACATGATAAAGACTCAACAGAGTGGTGCAGAAGGGAATTCACAAACTCACTTCCTCAGGATTTTTTTTGGGGGGGTGGTGGTGGTGGGCAATGTATCCTTTAAGTACAGGGCATCCCCTGCGTAATGCTGCAATGCAGCATCTCCGTAGCCTGGGGAATGTGCTCCATCTTGTGACATATGGGGAAGATTGAAGGGATCCATTTGTGCACTCTTGTCATTTGAATAATGGACATGATCTTTTTTTAAATATCTGGAGAAGTTGAGGAACAGAGGCATCCTTTTGTACTGCAAATACCTGCTGGGTTTCACTCACTAATATATGGGGTGAAGAGTAAACATAATTTGTTGTCCCAGCCAACCAACAGATGAAGAAAATAATTTCAGGTAGCTGTAAAAGTACAATGCCACTTACTGCTGTAGGAAATAAAATGTGACAGTGAGTGCTACAAAGAGAAGTGATAACTAAGTACCATGCCTTGGGTACTTCCTTGAAAAGGTAAGTTAAGTTTTCCAATAGAATACCAAGGGAAAGCAAGTGCAATTAAATATGGTGAATTCATAACTCAAACAGTAGCATTAGAAGATATCAGAATGTGATAGTGCTGTGTTTTTAGGACTAGTGGAGTGACAGCTTCTCTCCTTGTTTGGCCCAGTGATCCACTGGCTATGTCTCATCTTTTATTCTTAATGAGAAATTATTCATATGTACATCGAGGTCTTGTTTCTACTTAGGGCAAGGATAGAAGAGCATGCAGTTAAGATAAAAGGTATTCTATGTTGACATACGAATATATACAATAATGGTAATTGAAATGGACTCCAAGATATGGAAAAAAGGCTTCTGGATTCAACTAAGTAATCCATAGCTAATTTTTGACCCTCAGAACTTGTGGAATAATACTTGTATATTGTTTTAAGCTGCTTTTGGTATAATTTGGTATGCAGTAATAAATAGCTAATGTAATCTATTCCAGAAATATCACATTGGACACAAAATGCACTTACACTTTTAATTAAATAGAAATTTATCTATTCATTAAAAAAAAAAGAGGCTTCTGTTTTTGTTGCTGTTTTTTTTTGCCAGTCCTGGGCTTGAGCTCAGGGCCTGAGCACTGTCCTTGGACTTTCTCAAGGCTAGAGCTCTACCACTTGAGTCTCAGCACCACTTCTGGCTTTTTCTATGTATGTGGTACCGAGGAATCGAACCTGGGTCTTCATGCATGCTAGGCAAGCACTCAACCACTAGGCCAAACTCCCAGCCATTTGTTGCTGTTTTTAACATACTGTATCAAGTTCATTCTGGCCCCTGCTCCAGCTTGGTTAATCCATGGTAATCACTGTTTTTGATTCTGGAACTCTGTGCCTTGTATATATGCTTATCTGATTTGAGGAAGGGAAGGGGAATCACAAAACGATGAGAAAAAGGACACAGGGTGAACTAACACAACAGTGATACTCACAAGACACTATGTTGGAAATGAACTTTACAACTTCGGGAGGGGGAGAGTCAGGGGGTGAATAGTGGGACAAAAATGAAGGAGTGGATTATAATGGAAAAAATATCCAACAAGAAATGTACTCATTACCTTACTTATATAACTGTAACCCTTCTGTACATCATCCTTATAACAAAATAAAATACATTTTTTAAAAGGTACTATCTGTTGGAAAATCCTGTAGTAATTGCAAGCCCGCTCTTTTCTCTAATGTATTCTGCCCTGTTATATGGAGCTCAACACAAATGTAAATCCTATCAACCTTTCAGACTTATCTAAGATGAAACAGACTAATTCAATGGAGCTCAGTTCTAAGATTCTATAATAGAACGAATATACATCAGCAGCCACAAATATCACTCCATCACTGTCTGAGACTTCGTCATTAGAACATGTTTAAGTTGGCTTCACCTTTTGAATTTCTTGGTATTCCTTTGATCGAGAAGAGAGCAAATGGGAATTTAAGATAGGTTCTGTGTCTATTGAGAGGCATGCTAGTATAGCTAGCATGTTGCAGAGGGGGTGTGAACTCACTACTAATACATTCCTTACCATACATCTTCTGAAACATGCATAGCTGATGTATTAGAAGAGAAACTGGGGAAATGCAAGTTTGCATCATGTAAGGTCCCATTTCATTCACTATTCCCGTGATTCCAGATTTTCACATTGCCTAACATGGTTGTGGAAATTTCTCACCTGCCATCTTCAGATGACACATATTTTTACTTAAGATATAAGGCAGAAAGACATAGAAACGTTTAAGAATGAATAGAATAATGGATGAATTCATCAAGCAATTTCTGTCTGGCTTTGACTAATTAGTTTTAGTTTTTCCAGATACTGGGGTTTAAACGTGCAGCCATATCAATTCTCAACTTTGTTTCCTCAGCTAATGTTCTACAACTTGGCACATGCCTCTAGCCTGGATTTTTGCTGGTTAATTGGGAATGGAATCTCATGGACATTAATGCCTAAGTTGACTTCCAATTCTTTTTCTAACTTCTGAGTAGCTAGGATTACAAACACGGGTTACTCATGTAGCCATCATTGTTTTCCATGGATTTATCAGGATGGTTCTCGTTAACACATTTGGTGTAGATTGTAAATTTTCCACTTGTCTCCTTCCCAGCTTATTTTTTTTATCATATTGTTTCCTTTGTTAGCTCCTCTTGATGAACAATAAAGAAAAACAGAGATGCTGTAAAATACTAAAATGGCCTAGCATTCACCTCCCGGCCATGTAGCTGACTCTGCTGGAGACACATTACATTCCTATGAAGACGCTGGCTTCTCCCGAGCAGTGAACATGAAAAATGAGAAAGGATCTAACCTGCAACCATGGTCTCAGGAGTAATCTACAGATTGAATGAATGGCTAAGTAGATATGTTTCTTTCTGCAGATTAATAGTCTTCAGAGTTTCTTTTAATGGAAGCAGGTAACGAAACATGGGTGAGTGGGTTTATCCTCCTTGGCCTCTCCAGGGACTGGGACACCCAGGTCTCCCTCTTCGTCCTGTTCCTGGCCATGTACACAGTGACCGTGCTGGGGAATGTTCTCATTGTCCTTCTGATCAGACTGGACAGCCGCCTGCACACTCCCATGTACTTCTTTCTCACCAACCTCTCCCTGGTGGATGTGTCCTATGCCACGAGCATAGTTCCTCAGTTGCTGGCTCATTTCCTGGCAGAACACAAGGTGATTCCATTCCTGAGCTGTGCAGCCCAGTTGTTTTTCTCTCTGGCCTTGGGTGGCATTGAGTTTCTCCTGTTAGCAGTGATGGCTTATGATCGCTATGTGGCTGTGTGTGAACCCCTGAGATACCCTGTTATCATGCATGCAGGACTGTGCACTAGGCTGGCAATCTCATCCTGGGTCAGTGGCTCCATCAACTCTCTCATCCACACTTCTATCACCTTTCAGCTTCCCATGTGTACAAACAAGTATATTGATCACATATCCTGTGAAATTCTAGCTGTGGTCAGGCTGGCCTGTGTGGGTATTTCCTCCAATGAGATTGTAATCATGGTTTCCAGCATCGTCCTTCTGATGACACCCTTCTTCCTGGTTCTGTTGTCCTACATCCGCATCATCTCCACCATCCTGAAGATCCAGTCCACAGAGGGCAGGCGGAAAGCCTTCCACACCTGTGCCTCTCACCTCACGGTGGTTGCCCTGTGCTATGGAATGGCCATTTTCACTTACATCCAGCCCCACTCCAGCCCCTCTGTCCTTCAGGAGAAGTTGATCTCTCTCTTCTATGCCATTTTGACACCCATGCTGAACCCCATGATTTATAGTCTAAGGAATAAGGAGGTAAAGGGGGCCTGGCAGAAACTCTTAGGACAATTCACTGGATTCACATCCAAAATGGTAATTTGATGACTCATTCACATCACTTGGATTAAATGAATTTGTTCTGCATTCTCCCAAGTCAGACATCATCTACATTTCCCTGGCAACCAGAAAAGAGTTGGTTCAGCATGTTCTGATGTTATCACACATGGATGTGAATCATTTGTTTGGATGTCAACTTAAAACATTGAAGTTCAATATCTGAAAATCCTACAAATTCTTTGGATTGCTAGAGAAAATAAGCAGAATTAATATGAGATACTATGTAAAATATAAAAGAAATATTTGCACTAAGAAAGAACTAACTTCCCAGGCAGATTTAATGAAAAATAAGATAATTTTAATATTTATTGTATAATACCTTGAGAATTCAGTTGGCTCTGTATTTATGTAAATCTCCATTCTTTGCATTAAGCAATTTTCTAATATTCACACACACACACACACACACACACACACACACACACACACACACTGTGCTAGTGTGGAATAGATCATCAACCAAAAGCTTAAATTATAAAACAGAAGAAGTACTTACACCAAGAATAAAAAATTACGAAGAAGAGAAACTGAATGATTATAGCTAGTATTGTCTCATTTCTTCGAAGGAGAGATTTTCACTCCTTCCTTACACTTTAGGTCACTTAACTTTTAATTGTTAAATATTTCAAATTATTTCAATCAACTATTACAAAGCATGAGGTACCTACAGAATTGAAGCTTTGTATTACCCAAAGCCCATTTTGTAAGTAAGCCTCTCAGAAGATGTTAATGTAACTCAACTTTCTCTTGATTCTAATCAAGCAACCCCAGTGGAGTGTAATATATGTGGCACAACCAATGGCCTTGGACCCATTTGTCAGCATGAGACCAGCCTGATAGTAATGTATGACTTGGGGGGAATGACAGTTGTTGAAGTACTGCACTATGAGAAGTGTTAAAGTGAGAGTCCATCAAGAGTGCTTACAAACTATTTCCTAGGCAAGGACCCTGAGATGGAGGAGAGAAATATGAGAGCCAGCTAGTCCTTGGACAGGTCCAATTAAGAAGCAATTTGTATGAAGTTGTAGAGATAAGGGGAGTATGTAAAGGCAAAGACGCCATGAGCCCAAATGTAAGAGTGATGACAGAAAGTCAAATATGGTCAAATCTTGGAGATCATTGAACACCAAGGTATTTTAAACTTGATTCTGAGAGCAATGCAGAGCCAGTAAATACTTTCTGTACATACTTCTTAATAGAAATAGGGCTTGGAGAAGGTGTCATTTTTTGAACTATCACTCGAACAAATGAAATAACAGAAGAAAAGGTCACGGGTAAGGTATGCATCAAGTGGACAGATTCATTGTAGCAGCGGGAGAGAGAAATAGCCATCCTGGCATTTAAAAGACAGAAAAAATCCCTCTATCTCCTGGATAGGAACTCCCACATAGATCTCATTCATCTTGTAAGATGTTACGATGCTCTATGAATATTCTGTAAATTGGAAAAATCATCACGAGCATATCATGTAAACAAAGATAAGAAATGAAAGAGGAGAATTAGCTACAAATACACATAAACTTCTGACATCCCAGAAAGACCACAGGTGGAGATGCTCTGTTCTCCTTTCTGGAATGGCCCTGGTCCTTACATTTTCTCCAGAACCCATTGCCTGATCTATTCACACAACAGAACTCTTTAGCTTGTTTGGGGTCTTTACCTGAGATTATTTGTATGGTCTGAAATGCTGAGTATGGGCATTGGATACATAGTAACAGACTAAAGGCTCATGTGTCATCTGTTAAATTTCTATTTCAGTCAGTTTTGTTTTATAGGCCTTTTATCAGGACTGAAGTTTCACAAGTTACATTTTCTATAAATTAAATTACCTGGGATTCTATTAAATTCTATGGAACAGGAGGATAGAAAGGGCAAAATAAGATCTCCAGTCCAATGAAGTCATTCACTAGAAATGTTTAAGGAAGTCTGGCCCTTGAAAGGTAGTTAAAAATAAATTCTTGTTCAGTAATTAACAACTGCAGAAGTATTACTGGAGATTTTCTAGAATGTTTTTAAAATAACTTTAAAAAAACTTTATACATTTAAGAATCAGCTTGACAAATAAAAAAGTAAAGAAATATTCGCATAAGGCTCATATAAGGCAATTGTCTACTATGCATTTGATAATCCTTTAAACTTATAGTTTGGCTTCAAATCCCGTACCTTCACTTTAAAATCGAGTCTTATTGCATGTGTCAGTTGTATTTCCACTCCACTTTATTTTGATGCTATTTTGAGGATATAATTTTACATTCTTTTGTCTATCTCCTAAATCCAGAAGCTTTGTCAAATTTCATTTTACTTTTCTTCTGAACTTAGAATTTCATAGATGGTAAAAATATCCTTCTAGCAGATATTCATATTACTTCGTGAAGCCCAGAATAAGAGAGGTTTCCACATCTTGAAAGGCACTTGATTACACAGTTCTCAAGAAAATGAAAAAGCTAAAATTAGAAAGGAAATCACTACCACTAATGGAAAGAATGGATCTATCTGAGAGATGTTGCAAAGGGCTGTTGAATTACAGCAGTAGAAAGAGAATGGCTTCTCCAATGTTTTGAGTAAGTGACAGAGTATCCTATAATCACCTAGGACAAGGCCACAGTTTGTAAATTTCTCTTTGCCATCAACCGGTTAGCAAAGAAAAGCATTTAGTAATATAAACATCAGCTTGCACTGTAGGGATATCTCCCAAGTGGTGGAAAGTTACCTTTTGCCATTTTCTAATGCATTACCCAAGTTTTCCTTAGGGTTTTAGAGGGGTAGTGAACAGACTGCGGGCAGCATGGTGGCCCAGCTTGTGAGACTGGGGAGTGATGAGAGCATCTAACACTCCCTGCAAGAAGCTCCTGAGAGAACTGGTTGTTCTGGACCTGTGCAGCCACTGCTGCTCTGATGAGCTCTGTGCAAACCCTTCAGAGAGCATCAATGAAGCTTGTGCTTGGAGTTTATCTAAACCACTCCCAGGTGATTTCATTCATGGAACCCAGGAGACACAAGACATTTAATCTCTGTGGTTCATGCTTGCTGGGGGGGGAGGGGAGAAACATTTGTGGTAGTTCAATCGTAAACCGAAGGACACAAGCCCTTGTCACTAGGCAATGAGGAATACTTGATGATTCTTAAGAGAGGTGTTACAGGGGGTGGGTGTAACTTGTGTGTATGCTGGGGGAGCATTCCTACCTACTTCATTATTTTTCCCTTAGGGATTTTGAATTTGAGAGATGAGCTATGAATGCTGAGATTCTACAAGAATAAGTGTGCCAGAAAAATGGGATAAGATCACGTGCTTCCTAATAGCATCTTAGGCATATTTGTACAGTATGAATGTGACCATTTTGTACTTTAGTCCTATCAGAGAAAGAGTGAAACAACCTGGGAAAAGAGGACTATAATTAATTCAACTTTGGAAATAAAATTTATGACTTCAGTATTGGATTCGGGAAGACACATAGAAGAGAAGCCTAGGTTTAAAAATTAAGTATTGATATTTTCAAGTAGATATCAGGAGTATATTTCCAGGAAAGAAAGTCTAAATGATTTACCTAAGTATGGATCTATGATTATTTTTACTTTGTTCTCAAAAGAAATAGTTTACTCATAAGATGTTTAAAATATCTAAGAAATGAAGGATCTGGAGTAAGAACTAGATGAGATGTTGAGGTCTCTCTCTCATGTCAGAGTTGGTTCATCTTGAACAACCTGTATGAGAACCTGAAGGAGAAAAGAAATTGACATATAACTACCACAGATATCTGGGGCAAGAGATACAAAACAATCAAGAAGTTATGTGTTGAACCCACAAATAAATACATCATCAAATATGAGTTTTCACATAATAGCTCTTTGAAAAATTGGGTCTCAATATTTGACCTTAAATTATGTAAAAAGCCAATCAACCAGATGTGAAGTGAAAGAAGAAAACAAGCCCATAAAGAGCTGCTAATTGTTTTCTCCAAACGTGGACTGGTTGATGATGTGCCACCATCTATGTGAACCTGGGGTTCTCCAGGCCCGATGAGAGGATGGTGGAAATCCTTTTATCCATCAAGGATGCCATCTGTGTGGGCAGCAATCAACTATGTGGACACAGATCAGATGAGCCTTTCTTGAAAGGGTAGAATAATTTACATACACAGCTCTGTCACATGCAGGTAAGACTCTGCTTTATTCTGGCCATCTTTTCTTCTTGTGTTGAGCTTCAGTATCAAGGAGAGTGTTGATCCCAGGTGAGATGGTAGCTGAGTCTCCACAGGAGGCCAAACAGGATAAAGACTCAACGGAGTAGTGCAGAAGAGAAGGCACAAACTCACATCCTTAGATTTTTTTTTCGGGGGGTGGGGAGGCATCACCAACATAATGTTGTAATGTATCATCTCCATAGCCTGGGTAAAGTGTTCTGCCTTAAGACTCACCATATTTGGGGCTGTTTGAAGGTAGCCAGACATGCCCTCTTGTCAATGTCTTAAATAGTGGAAATGATGAGGTTGATATAATAAATCATATAATAATTTGAACACTTCATGTGAATCTCCAATTTAGTATTATTTCACCTGTTAGACAAAGAGTATTGCTCAAAATAAACATGTATTTCAGGCATCAGTGACAGACCTTAATAAACTGTAGCTTTACTAGGGAGATAATTTCAATGGGATGTTTTAATTGTATCATGCTTAACCACATACTATGTTTTACTTACTAATACCATAACCATTAACCTATATTTGCCACAATTCATAGAGGAAAGGGAGAGGTAGTCCCTTTATGATGTTTATGTCTGCAAAGGTAAACAGTAGAAATATGTCTGTGGAGAGACAGTATGAATTCTTTGTGAACAAACAATAAATACTAAGATCACCTGCAGAGAGATATGCTGTGAACTCAGATGAAGAGGAGGAGGATGTAATGATGATAAAGAAAAATAAGATCCCATTGTTTATTAAAGAATCCAGGAAGATACTGGAATCCCAAGTCAACCTTGTATAGGAAGATGAGATACATAATGCTTACTTTTAATTGTTCAACTACTGTGAGTATAAACTGCAGTCTTTATTGAATCTTGTTTGTGCAGATCAATGGAACAAAGATCTTTACGTTTTTCCCTTAGTTATTTAGCTTCAATAAGGAATGGAGTTTTAGAGAGATGATAAACCTACAAGTCAATTGTAGCTGAAAAAACAAAAAGAACCAAACCAACTAATCTCTAGTTTCCTGATAAGAAAAGTTAGACCTGAAGTACAAATAGTTTATCCATCATAAAATAGGAATAAAGACTTAACTATACTTAGCTGGAAGTTGAACCCAGTATTACTTAAAAAGAATACATAAATATTTGTTTTCAAATCAAGACAAATACCTTTGTAAATCTATAAGTAGCAAGAAATATCAGCCAATACCAGTGGAAGGTATTTATGTATCTTAGTAAAATACTTCACAGTCATACAAACATATGCAAGTATATATGTATTTTGCATAAGATTGTGTTTTTGATGAAGGCATTTAGTGAAGAGAGTAGAACCTGTGACAATTTTTCCTTTCTTAGCTCAGAGATCCTTATTTGACCCAAAGCCTCTGCCTTCAGTGCCTCCCGTCTCTGTTTTTCCCCCTACAATTTCCTCTTCTCTTGCCTACTCTGATAGTGGAATGTTAGTTCGTAATCACACACTTAGTGGTCATAGCAATGAATTGGTCCTGGAATATTTTTGAAATTCTGATAGTTAAATTACATGTTTGTCATAATAATTTCAATGGAAAAGCATTTGCTGAGCAAAAGAAATCAGAAGGGAATGAAGATAGGTTCTCAAACACCAGCTTTCATCTCACACTTTTATATAAAACATTATCTTATTAGCTTTTTCTTATTCCGAAGACTCGATCCCTCACCTAACAAATGGAAGAGATAAAACCAGTAAAAACTGGATTCTTTTATGATGTTCCCATTAGGCCAACCAAGACAGAAAACCAAACCACACCAAAACAAAACAACATTGCAGCACTATTTACCATAGCAAAGATATGGAACCAACGTAGATGTCCCTCAGTTGATGAATGGATCAACAAGATGTGGTATTTGTACACAATGGAATTCTATGCTGCTGTCAGAAAGAATGACATCGCCTCATTTGTTAGGAAATGGAAAGACTTAGAAAAAATCATATTTAGTGAAGTAAGCCAGAATCAAAGGAACTTAGGCTCAATGGTTTCCCTCATTTGTAATCAGTAGAAACCTTGGTTTCTCCTAGCAGAGATTTGCAATAGAGCAAAACCTTGATACATAAGGCCATATAGTATGACCCTAAATGAAAGGACCTCTAGGATATAGAAACAAAAGCCATATAATGAATGATTGTTGTCATTAAGGTACTATGTTATCTCTCAGCTCTTTTGCTGTCCCTTGGTTATGTCATATTGTTACAGTATCTCACTTTGTTATCTGATATACCAGATATATTTGTATTTGGTTATTTGAAATTGGATAGGGAAGGGGGGAAAGCAAGATGAGGGGTGGGTGTGGGGGGGGGAGGGAAATGCAGACCAAGACATGTGAAAGGGTATCAATGTATGTGAATTAATGCACCTTCTATCTGGCAAATATGATGTAACCCTTCTATTAATTACAATAAAAATATATGAAAGAAAAAAACCAAAATCTATATCAAGTACACATGGTTGATACAAAAGAAGTCAACTTTTTTTTTTGCCAGTCTTGGGCTTGAGCTCAGGCACTGACCACTGTCCTTGGACTTTCTCAAGGCTAGAGCTCTACCACTTGGGCCTCAGCACCATTTCTGGCTTTTTTCTATGTATGTGGTACTGAGGAATCAAACCCCAGTCTTCGTGCATGCTAGGCAAGCACTCTACCACTAGGCCAAACTCCCGGCCCAAAAGGAGTCAATATTTTGTGAAGGAAAGGGGAGCAACCTCACATTTGATTTGATTCTTTACTACCAAAGCAGGGGCATATTCCTATAAGCACATACAGTGCTACAGTTCTACTTGGAAGAGAAAGACTTAAGCAACTTTCACATAAGCTATGTACATTACAGTTTTCCCTTACTTGTGAGTTATTGACGGGGAGCCCATATTCCACTGAATAGCATATCCCTAAAATACTTGCTAACTAAACTCAGTTTTCAAAACTAAGTTTGAGGCCTGGGAGTGTAGCCTAAAACTGAACACAGGACTGACTACCCCCTTGTGTAGTCTTTTTCTTTTTTGAATGTGTATTCTTAAAAAAAATCTTACTCTTTGCTTATTCAATTTCTTCTGGTTTTTTTTTCTCTTCAGAGATTTTCTGCAGATTAATAATCTTCAGAGTTTCTTTTAATGGAAGCAGGTAACGAGACGCGGGTGAGTGGGTTTATCCTCCTTGGCCTCTCCAGGGACTGGGACACCCAGGTCTCCCTCTTCGTCCTGTTCCTGGCCATGTACACGGTGACCGTGCTGGGGAATGTTCTCATTGTCCTTCTGATCAGACTGGACAGCCGCCTGCACACTCCCATGTACTTCTTTCTCACCAACCTCTCCCTGGTGGATGTGTCCTATGCCACGAGCATAGTTCCTCAGCTGCTGGCTCATTTCCTGGCAGAACACAAGGTGATTCCATTCCTGAGCTGTGCAGCCCAGTTGTTTTTCTCTCTGGCCTTGGGTGGCATTGAGTTTGTTCTTCTGGCAGTGATGGCTTATGACCGCTATGTGGCTGTGTGTGAACCCCTGAGATACCCTGTTATCATGCATGCAGGACTGTGCACTAGGCTGGCAATCTCATCCTGGGTCAGTGGCTCCATCAACTCTCTCATGCAGACAGCCATCACCTTTCAGCTTCCCATGTGTACAAACAAGTATATTGATCACATATCCTGTGAACTGCTAGCTGTGGTCAGGCTGGCCTGCGTGGATACCTCCACCAATGAGGTTGCCATCATGGTTTCCAGCATCGTCCTTCTGATGACACCCTTCTTCCTGGTTCTGTTGTCCTACATCCGCATCATCTCCACCATCCTGAAGATCCAGTCCACATAGGCAGGCGGAAAGCCTTCCACACCTGTGCCTCTCACCTCACGGTGGTTGCCCTGTGCTATGGAATGGCCATTTTCACTTACATCCAGCCTCACTCCAGCCCCTCTGTCCTTCAGGAGAAGTTTATCTCCCATGTTGAATCCCATGATTTATAGCCTAAGGAATAAGGAGGTAAAGGGGGCCTGGCAGAAACTCTTAGGACAGTTCGCTGGAGTCACGTCAAAACTGTCAGTCTGATGACTCAGGAGCATCATTTGGGAGATGGAGTTGGGGGTCTGTGTTCTCCACCCAGCTCAGATACAGCAGGTCTGATCCACGTTAGCCTGGCAACCAGGACTGTCTTCAGGAGGCTGAGTGGTTGTTTGGGATGAGAAAGGGGGGTGTGTTTTTATGCAGCATGTTCAGAACAGTTAAACCCTACTGTTCTTGAATTTTCCACATATTACTTAATTCTATAGCTGGAATACAAAGATGGTCTGCCTGGTGGTGAGATCCCAACCCACAGTTTCCTAATTTCACTTTTTTCTTCTTTTTAAAAATTATCTTTGGGCCGGGAGTTTGGCCTAGTGGTTAAAGTGCTTGCCTAGCATGCACGAAGACCCGGGTTCGATTCCTCGGTACCACATACATAGAAAAAAGCCGGAAGTGGTGCTGAGGCTCAAGTGGTAGAGCTCTAGCCTTGAGAAAGTCCAAGGACAGTGCTCAGGCCCTGAGCTCAAGCCCAGGACTGGCAAAAAAAAAATTATCTTTGCCAGGTGTCGGTTGCTCGTGCCTACAATCCTAGCTCCTCAGGTGGTGGAGATCTAAGGATTGATGCTCAAACCCAGCCCAGGCAGAAAAGTCCCTATGAGACTCTTATCTCCAATTAACCACCAGAAAACCAGAAGTGCTGCTATGGTTCCAAGTGGTAGAATACTAGCCCTAGGCAAGAGCTCAGGGACAGCGCCAAGTCCCTGAGTTCAAGCCTGAGGTTTGACAAAAAATACAAAAAGGAGTTTTCATTTAACAAAGCAGTTTAGGAACACGATATATCTTGATTAATGTCAGTTCTTTCAGCAATTTCCACACATTCTGCCCATCAGTTACAATGTGTACTTCCAGCATTGAGTTGTGCTCTCAATTTTGAGTTTAGCTACCAATATGTCATACGCTACTCTTTGAAGTGCTGGACTGACATAGTAAGCTGAGACCCAATTAGCCATTTGATTAGTAAGATTAGACATTGCTACTCTGCAGTGCACTCTGATGCTCAGTGAGTCAGGTGAAAGAAACAAATTTTTGACTTAAGATATTGTGAACTGCCCATGAGTTATTGAGATGTAATACTATGCAAATCGAGGAGAATATATCATTGAAATAAAACAACATTGTTTTATTCATGTTGGACTTTTTATATTATTTTTATTCATGATACTTATTGGATGTAACAGTGAACTATGGATTTTTAGTCAAGAAAACTCTCATTGTGCTTCATTTGGAATCAGTAGGTGTCTTACTGTGAGTCAGATGCCTTTTCACATTTGACGATTTTGTCACAGTAATGCATGGTGATGCAGCTACAGCTGGTACTTTTGTAATTATTATTCTGAATTAAGATGAGGAGAATGTTGTTATCCAAAGCGATCGCATATTTTGTATGTGTGTAAGTTCTACTATAATATCGAATGTGTCATGCCATTGACTAAGAAACATCAAGCAAAATTCATGTTTTACTTGGACATGGATGTAACTATTGATTACTTATATACAATGGTATTATTGGCTATGGGACTTGGGTTCATTCTAAATAGTGAATGAACAATTTGGAAAGAACATTTTTTTGGGTATGCATAGAATCTCCTTTCAAGAGCAGCTCAATATCTCAAAATTGAGAAGTTCTCTGAAATTTTGAAAAAAATAGAAATAAATTGAAAAAATGGTAAGTGCATACAGCAGGAAACCCACAGTTAAACAGCTCTTCAGATCCCTTGAAAAGTCAAGAAATGATGAAATTGCTTTACTGTGAATTATAGGAGAATCTGATGGGTGAGTCTTCTGAGTAGATGTTACCGTCATGCTCATTTTATTAATTATTATTCTTCTTATTATTATTGTCAATCTTGGGACTTGAATTCTGGACCTGGGCACTGTCTCTGAGCTCTTTTTGATCAAGGCTAGTGCTCAACCACTTTGAGACACAGTGCCACTTCCAGTTTCTTGGTGGTTAATTGGAGATAAACATCTTATGGGCCGTCCTATCCTGGCTGGGCTTGAACCACAGTCCTCATAACTTAGACTCCTGACTAGCTAGGATTACAGGCATGAGCCACTCGTGCCCAGCTTCATGCTTGTTGTAAAAGCTTTATCCCCTCACCCCATAAGAGGCAGATGCAGGCCTCTCACAATCTTTATCATTGAATGACACGGGGGTCTTCTGAAAGTTCACTGTGCCTTTGATGAAATACACAAATGGGAAAAGAGAATACATGCAAGGCTAGGAAACAGCTAAGGAGACATGATATAATTGTGAGTTTTCCCTTTCACTGCAAAAATTGTCAAGGAGGGAATCTCTTTACTGCTTTTTGTGTCTTTATTAGGCTCCATGACTTGCAGAGATACCATCTGTGAACATGTCACAGAATCTCAGTATTCAAAGTTGAAGGCTTCCATATTCCACTGTTCATTGAGAATTTGTATTTTACCTTAAAATTAATGTTATCCTAAGTTTTCTGAGACAGTAGGTGCTTGAAAGTGCCAATGATATTTTATTGCTGCTAATTCAATAAATACTAATGGAGTGTTTTTGTTTAAGTGTTAGTGACAATGAATGTGTGATGAGACAATACAGGAAAGAAGCTAGAAGCCTGACAATCAAGGGTATGTCCACAGAGTTGGGAAGAAAGACAGCGCAGCAATGAGAGTATAGTGATAGATGTTGCAGTGGGAGTTGGCTTGGGGCTTGACGGAGTCCATTCTACATGAAGTAATGTTATGGTGCAACATATCAAAGTATTTCACTTAGGTAACAAATAACTTGACCAAAAGATATCCGTGGAATGGCACGGGAAAAAGCAGAAGGTGCCTCAGTGACTTGAGCCATTATGGAGCAGATGAGAGAGAAATTAACTACATTGACGCGGGGAAAAAATCAGATTAAATCGGGCTGAGCTTTTAAATCATATTTAAGCTTTTGCCTGATAGACATAAGGAGGTATTGATAAAGTTTAAGCAGAGAGTTCTCTTGATAGAATTAAAATTTTGAGAGATTACTAGCAAATTGAAGTGAAAAAGGGGAGACTCAGCCTACAACATCCACTCGCAATAGTCAATAGACACAATGCCTGCGATTGTTTGAAGTCTTCTTTCTTCCTCCTCTTGGCCGGGAAGAAAGGAATGTAACATTATCATTTCTATTCAAATACATGAAGAAACCAAAGCACAAAGCCCTTTGGTTCCCATATATGAAAATAGAAGAGGAGCCAGTTCATGTGGATAATAGCTTTCTTTGAGATAAATTCTCATGTACTTATGCAATAAGTATGGAGAGCATCTTCTAGTAAACCAATATCTAGGCATAAAAGACAGGAGTCAGGATTCCAAAGAGGAATAGGCATTCCTTCTTTTACTATAAAAGGGCACATAACAAATAAGGGCACATCTGTTGTCAAGCAAAAATAGCTTGGGTCTGGGTGTGTTAGGTGAGAGGATTGGAAGTCTAGGGCCTGCGTGTACTACATAGTGAGTTAAAGGGTAACCTATATGAGTTTACTCTGTAGTGAGACCTGTCTATAAATAAATCAAGAAACAAACAAATAAATACATAAATAAATGGTCTCTGTAGTGAGACCTGTCTATAAATAAATCAAGAAACAAACAAATAAATACATAAATAAATGGTCTCTGTAGTGAGACCTGTCTATAAATAAATCAAGAAACAAACAAATAAATACATAAATAAATGGCTATAGTCTATTGCTTCACTTGCTACCTCAGCTGTCTGCATTTTCAGAACACATAACCATGCACTTCAGTTTCAAAGAGAAAATCATTGAAACAATTCTGCTTTTCGAAAGTTCAATGGAACTTAACCATCACATAGTTAATTTCCTGGGAGTGTGTGTGTGTGTGTGTGTGTGTGTGTGTGTGTGTGTGTGTGTGTAGTCTAAAAGAGGCTCATTACCAACCCTGGCCTGGTAGACCAATGTCAAATAACATTTTGGCTATAATTAGGAATCATGACATACATATCAAATGCAGATGCATAATTTATTTGCCAGTCCTGGGGCTTGAATTTAGGGCCTGAGCACTGTCCTTGGGCTTTCTCAAGGATTGAGCTCTACCACTTGAGCCACAGCACAACTTCCGGCTTTTTCTATGTATGTGGTACTGAGGAATTGAATCCAGGTCTTTGTACATGCTAGGCAAGCACTCTACCACTAGGCCAAACTCCTGGCCCCCAGATACATAATTTTATAGGGTTTTTGTTTGTTTTTGCTGGTCCTGTGGCTTGAACTCAGGGCCTGCACACTGTCCCTGAGCTTCTTTTGCTCAAGGCTAGTGCTCTACCACTTGAGCCACAACACCACTTCCAGCCTTTTCTGTGTATATGGTACTGAGGAATGGAACCAGCTTCATGCATGCAAGGTAAGCACTCTACCACTAAGCCACGCACCTGGCCCTCTTACACTCAACTCACGCAGGTATATGTTTATTAGGTATGTTAGTCCTCAGGGAGGCCTCCTGAATCCATTTCCATAGATCTGAAGAATATAATATGAAATCTGATCTCCAGATTAAAATAAAGTGAAACATTTCACAGTTTCTTCAAAGGCAGCCTTGGAATGGTGATTTAGAAAAGAAAAAAAATTCCCTTAAAGTGCTTGCATCCATTATGAGGAGAACAAAGGTTGTGTTGTAGGAAATGTTGCTCCAAGATCCTCTAGCTGGCTCATGAATAATTGGGCACAGGCAGTTTAATATTCTAAATGATGAGTGACTGGACAGGTCAGCTGAAAGTTAAGACTTCCTCAAAGAGAAACTTCAACAAATAGACAGGAGAGTATCCCCTGGGGAAAGGGGACTTGGGATGCTCTCCTCATTTCCAGGCTTAGAGAATACTAGCTTCTCACTTGTAAAGTCTTGTAGTGTGACTGAAAAGAAGGATAGAAATTTCGGAATGAAGTGGGAAAATGGAGTAAAAAAAGAAAAGAATGGAGATAAAAATGCAACAGAAGAAAGCCTAAAAAACAGAATAATTGGCCCATAGAGATTATATCTCAGAGGGAAAAATGTTACTTCTTCAAAATTGCATATTTTGACTAAGTTTTCTTGCCAGCTGGGCCACTGTTGGCCTCTTTTTCTAGTGATGGGTTCAGATGTTTTCACAGGATGTCTGCTGCAAAACTGGGGTCCCCTAAACCTTTCGGCCTTTACTGAGATTCTTGAGCTTCTCATAGAAATTGAACTGAACATGGTTTATAAAGACATAAAAGTCCTATTTTGCAATCTTTTTGTAAGACACATTTGGGTAGCCAAGCATACTTCAAGTTCTTTGAGGTACGTATTAAGAAGAAAAACACCAAGCATTCACCTTAGGATCCTTCGGCAAGAATCAACAGACTTCCCTGAGATGTATTTCTGGAACATTCTAAAAAGAGGATAGATTTGAGTCTGTCATGTTTCTTTGGAGGAAGTGGAAAAGGTAGGATAACATCGGTCAAGTCCTTTACCAAGAAACAGATGAAACTCAAGAGAATGTAACAGCTCTCCCTGCCTCTAGCTGATTGAGTATGGCACAGGTTTGTGCTGCCCAGGCACTCTGCAGTGGTGCTGCAGAGTTTTGAATTAAGGGCTATAGTGTGTACATGCATATAAATATTTAGCCCAATTGCACTTTGGGGACAGCTTAAAGTTATGTGGCTTTGTTTGCTGTGAGCGCTTGCGTGATTAACAAAAGCTAGAATCACAATTGTAGGAAGGAAATGTAGTATAGAAATGCTTTATTGCCATGTACAATGTTGCCCTTTTCCTTCTGACAATTGGTTAAGATTTATTTATATACCAGTCATTCAAAAGTCTTGTAGTTATTTTTGTATTGTTTTACCTTTTGTCCATTTTTTTCTCTATACAAATTTCCGATTTTTTTCTCACTCCCTCTTACTATTGATACATTTTCTTATCTCTTTTATGCCTCCTTCTTTCCATCCTCCAATGAGTTGGCACAGTCAAGAAGGTACAGTCCATTTAGACAGAAAGTAGGTGACAGAAGTTAACCCAAATGCAAGCTAATTGGCAAAGCCATATATGCATTCTTTGGGAGAAGTCCTATTATTAAAAAGTGAAGATAGGGGGCCGGGGGTTTCGTCTAGTGGTTAGAGTGCTTGCCTAGCATGCACGAAGGCTCGGGTTCGATTCTTTGGTACCACATACATAGAAAAAAGCTGGAAGTGGTGTTGAGGCTCAAGTGGTAGAGCTCTAGCCTTGAGAAAGCTCAAGGACAGTGCCCATGCCCAGGCCCTGACTTCAAGCCCCAGGACTGGCAAAAAAAAAATTAAAAAGCATAGATATGCTCTTTCCTTTTGGGGAATAGTAAAGAGGTTTAAACTTGGGTCTTGGCATCTGGACCCTGCTGAATGATCCTACTACTGCTGTTTTTCATTGGTTATTTCTAGGGTCAGGTCTGGCTTTCTGCCTTGACACACACCAGAGCTATGAGCTGACTTATGGCACTGAAATTATGAGCACAAACCACTGCATCCTGCTTCCCTCCTGGGGATAAAATGTTGTGACATTTTCTCTTTTTTTGCCAGCAAAGAAGTGCGTGAACTATCATGGTTAGGAATAGAGTGAGTTCTCCAGTTTATCCTTTACAGCTCAACTGCCCAGGCATGCTAGTGAAATCTTCCCAACGGGAAGGGTAGAAAGGAGAGGCTGAATTTACCTTTGTTCTGGTATTTATTGATGTGTGGGCTGGGCCACCCACCCAGGGGCTCATGGGAAAGGAAGAGCAGACATGGGCAGCGAGTCCATCTTGCCAGGGCTCTCCTGTGACTGGGACACCCAGGGCTACCACTTTGTCCTCTTCATTGGTGGCTCTCTTCCCCAGCTCCATCCCTTCATCCACAGCTTGAGCTGCAAGGATGTGGTTGGTGCCTTACACAGAGGGCTGGGAGGAGTCAGGGGAGGATGGTAGATTCAGAGCCTTCACTCCTCACAGAAGAGACATGATGGACTCCTTCCTTCTAAGACTGTTCTAACAAAGCACCGCACATTTTTTTTTATTTATTTTTTGAAATTTTATTGTCGGGATAATGTATTGAGGGGTTACAGTCTTATTTGTCAGGTAGTAGGTGCATTACTTCTCACACACTGAAACCCCTTCTGATGTTTTTGCCCTCATTTTCCTCTCCCCACCCCCTCCCCATCATCTTGTTATCCACCCTTCCCTTTCCTATTTCAAATAAACAAATAAAGGTATATACAACGTACCAGGTAACAAAGTCAGATACAGTAACAACGTGAAATTAACCATAATGGCAAAAATAAAAAGAGAAAGAGAAGAGAAATAATAGTACACAAAGAACAACCATCACATCTGAGCATGTTTTTGTTTTGTTTTGTTTTGTTTTTTGCCAGTCCTGTGCTTGAGCTCAGGGTCTGAACACTGTTCTTGGACTTTCTCAAGGCTAGAGCTCTACCACTTAAGCCACAGCACCATTTCTGGCTTTTTTCTGTGTATGTGGTACTGAGGTACCGAGTGCATGCTAGGCAAGCACTCTACCGCTAGGCCAAACTCCTGGCCCCCGAGCATGTTTTTATATAGCCAGAACTTCAGAAGGGGCCTCTCTCTCTCTCTCTCTCTCTCTCTCTCTCTCTCTCTCTCTCTCTCTCTCTCTCTCTCTCTCTCTCTTTGTGTGTGTGTGTGTGTGTGTGTGTGTGTGTGTGTGTGAAGATTTTGTTTTTATTAGTATCTGCCGGTTGTACAAGGAGGAGTTTTATTTTATTATCATGTAGAGTATCTCACTAAAACATTCCACTCCTCCCCTTCCTTCTCCCAGTTTCCTTCTTAAGACAGATGTAACAGGTTTCATTGTTTTATCTAAATCCGACTCCTCCACGTTCACCTGGCGAGCTGGACCTTCTGCCTCCCCCTGGTGCCTGCCCCCTAGCAGAGCCTGCGCTCCTTTACTGGCACTCAGGTTTAGTGTCTGGTAATTGTACAAGGGTTTTGGCCATGGCATTCCACATGTGCAAATATTGCTTTTTTGGTCAGAATGGTCTCTATCGTGTATCCTTGCCTGATGATATGCATGTGCAAATATTGCTTTTTTGGTCAGAATGGTCTCTATCGTGTATCCTTGCCTGATGATATGCGTGGTACAAACAAAAGCAGAAACAAAAACCTCCTCCAAGATGAAGCTCCTTGAGAAGCAGGGCGTGCACATTTGCTCACATCAGAATCTCAGTGCTGGGCGAGCTGATTAAACTCCTAGTGTTTGAATAATTCATTGATTGGAGTTGTCTTTGGATCTTTAGTTCTTTACTTGCCTTTTTAACAACGCTTCTAATGTACTTGTAATAATTATGCTTGGGGATGTCTTGAAATGCTTTGTACCGCCAGTGTCTCAGTGTACATGCTAGGTTCCCCCTACTAGACATTATGTGCTTAAAATTTGTACTTTTTTTGGTACTCTTCCATTGTTATGGTTTCATGTTGCCCCATATTCTTAGTTATTATCAATAATGTACACTGCAAGAATCCACATCCTCATTTTAGGGAAGGGCTGAGAGGAGTGCATTCTAATTCTGCACTTTTTCCCCATGGAAGGCTGGCCATTCTCATAGAGTTTCTTTGGGGCATAGAAGGTAGTGGTGGAGAGCCTCAGAACCCTGCCTCACTAGGAATGGGGGTGCAGGCGTGTGCCTCAGCGTGCTCACTTGGAATGGTCCACACAGAGCACCTACCTCTAGTGGTGTCCCCCGTTGCCTGGACCCGCCGCTGTTGCTCAAAGACAAGTGAAAATGGGTAAACTGGAATGTCTAAGTAATCGAGATTCATTGCAATTACCTCCTTATCAGCGAAGGCAAACGTGCTTCCCCTTCAAAAGGGGATGGCTCAAACGCAGGCGCAGTTCTCTTGAGAAATGAAGTTTGCAGTGCGCCTTGCGCCTTTCTGCTCCCCAGGGACACAGAAAGCCAAATTCTGCTGGCAAAATTGAAATGTGGATTAGGATTCTAGGTGTACAAGTGTCCAGGTAGAGGGGGACGGCAAAGAAAAAAGAAACCTCATAAACAAAACATAATTGGCTCCCTGGAGATTTCCTTCCCCAAGTTTGTTCTAATCCTCATCTTTAACTCCTGAACTTTCTCAGACTTAGGAAAGTCCCAGGGTACAGACAGGTTTCTCTGCTCTTCAAAGGTGATTCCGGCTCCCCTTTGTTTCTCAGACAAATATTTAACCAGGTAACCTGTGGATTTCTGAAATTCAGGCTCTTCCCCTATATTAAAGCTGATGGGTTAGGCCAAATTATCCTCTAGTGGAAATACCTCTGAAGAAGGTAGCTCTCCCCAGGGCCACCATCTTCACCTACCTGGGGCCATGCTTGGCTTCCTCTACCGGCAAGGAGAAAATGGTTGCTCTGTTCTATGCTGAGGTGGCTCCCATGTTGATCTCCTTGATCTATAGCTTGAGGAATGAGGATGTCATGCTGCTTTAGGGAAAAGTGTGCAGAAATTCAAGTAAGAGTTGGAGACTCAAACCCACCACTTGCTTTCTATCATTAAAGTCAAACAGGAAATCAGATAAAGTGAGACCTACTCCTGAACTTATGTCAGAGAAAAGTCTGGTCGGATGTTTGTATTATGAAAGGAAAGGTATGCTTCAACATGGCTGGTGGATTTCCTTATCCAGGCAAGGCCTGGTAGTGACTCATGAGAGGGCCTCTTTCTGAGCCCTTTAATCAGAGATACAGTGAATTTGAGGCTTCATCTGCTGCTGTTTCTTTGTCTGATGTATCATTGAATAAATCAATGTCCCTCAATTTCTTCAAACAGACTTTTTTCCCCTGCCTCTCACAAATTGTGCTACCTGCTAAGGTATTAAAACATTTTACAGCTCAGCATTTACTTTTTGTTAAATACAGAAGTACTTAGCACACAGAGTGATTGCAACAATTAAGGATAATTTAGATAAAATACTTGCTCTATAGCAATGCTCTTACAAAAGGCACTCATTCATTCTTTTTAGATATGTCAATCTGTAATCTTTATTATAACAACAACAACAACAACCACAACCATTATTGTTATTGTTATACTTAGTAGTACTGGGGTTTGAACTCAGAGCCTTGCCTTTTCTGGGTAGCTGCTATGCTACTTTATCCCTACCCAGAGCTCTTTTGCCTCAGTTGTTTATTGGGCAAGGTCTGGCCTTGGATCAGAATCTTTCTATTTATGCTATTCAGGTAACTGAGATTATCCATGATCATCATCAAGACCAGCGTATGGGTTGAGATGTGATCTCGCAAGCTTTTTGCCTGTGCCTTTTTCAAACCCTCAGCCCCATGATCCCTCCTAAGTAGTTTAGATCACAGGTCTATTCTACAATATGGCTCTATTATTAATTATAGAACACTCCTGTTTTCCCTCTCCTTTGCTCCAGATTACCAGTTATCTGCAAGGTATAACATCCTTATTAATATGTAGCGACTATTTTTGCTTCTCCTTTGAAACAGCTTCCAGAAATTGTAGGCAATTGCTTTTGACATTTGTCTGCTAAGCTCTGAGCCTTCTTCTCTAAGGAGAATTTTATACAAATGAGAAGTAAATAGTGATGCTTCGTCTATTTTCATAACTAAGTAAGATAGCTATAAAATTGAACTGGGCTCTCTAAATTTTGTAATTAAGAATCTTCTAGGAATAAAGCAATTAGACAGAAGCCAAATACATGCAAGCAAGCTTTGCCCCAGCACCAGTCACAGCCTGACTACTGACCGTGTCCATACAGTGTAACATTACCACAGCAGTGAAATCCCATCACATGGCATAAGTCCTCAAACTAAAAGGGAGACATATTCACCAAAACGTGAAAATTTTGAAGGCTAACAAAATTCTACCCATGGTAGATAGAATCATTATTTGAATATTAGCTGACGGGAAAATAAACAAAAGAATAAAAATAAACAAAAGAATAATGTATTTCTACAGAATCCAGTAATTTAATGTCAAGTTAAGGTATCAGCTCTTTTTAAAAAGTAACAGAAATAGGCATTTACAGACTCAAGAATTCAATCAAATTATTAGTAGAACTTATATCAGATTCACATCACTATAGCAAATAATCTAAGGCAAGTAATTTATGAAAAAAATCTTCATGATCCCATATATCTTTGGGGATCTGGGAGAATGGTGCCTGGCATATGTAGATGCACATAGCAGAGAAAATTGTTAACTTTGTAGGCCAGGAAGCCAAGAGAAACAGGAAGGGGCTGGGGTCCCCCATTTTCTTTCATCTTCTAATGTAGTAAGCACCTTTCTCAAGGTCTACAACACCATCCAGAAGCACCACCCTAGGTATCAAGCCTTCAGCCCTTTGGTCTTCAAGGACACATGTGTCTAAACCATAGTACTATTCATAACACATGCGTCTAAACCATAGTACTTTTCATTACTCACGAAGACCATAGTGATTACAATAAAAAATGTGGACACAATTTCAGGCAAGAAAAGATCATGGAAAATAAGGTAGTTAAGGGCATGAATAATATAGTCAAGAATTTTTAAGTATAGAATTAAGTTGAACAGCTATCCATTTCTATATATTGAAAGTAATGAAATAAAAGCCAAAATGGAAAGGAAATCAGTGACAATATATGGGAATGAGAACCTGGGTTGGAATCAGCACATAAAAAGTCATTTTAGATTGGATGAGTCACTTTCCCTGAAGCAACTCTTTCTCATCACATACTGTTAATCTGAAGCACAACAAGAAGTGCCTACCCTACAGGTAGGCTGTCTTCACTTACTTTGTTTTATATCTAGATTCTTTGAAAAAAATTGGTACTTTATTTCCATTTCCTTTCCTTTTAAAACAAATTTACTTTATTGTTTTTATTTGTTTATTTATTTTGCCAGACCTGGGGCTTGAACTTAGGTCCTGGGCTCTGTTCTTGGACACTTTTTGCTCAAAGCTAGCGCTCTGCCACTTGAGCCCAGCTCCACTTCTGGCTTCTTCTGTGTATGTGGTACCGGGGAATCCAACCTAGGGCTTCGTGCATGCTAGGTGAGCACTCTACCACTAGGCAAAACTCCCAGCCATTTCCTCACCTTTTAACTACTCCTTAGTCCAAAAAAAGATTCGTCTCCCATATTCTCCTGACATGATTAATATTGAAATCATAAATGTATTGAAACCACAGTTCCAGTTCATATCTCACCAAGCTTCTCTAGCAGCTCAGGGTACAGTGGGTCCTATAATCTCTGCATTCTCATTTGCTCACCATAAATTATCAGCCTTCTTTGCAGAATCCAAATCCTTTTACAGATGTTTACCAAGGTAGAAGATTCCAGATTCAAATATATTTTTATTTTTAAACATTCTACCAGTAAGGTTGTTCTGATCTAATATTAGCTAATCACTGAAGACAACCAAGTTTGCATAGTCATTCATTGTTCATCCAGTATTTAACTGCCAACTGGATGACTTTGGATTTTCCCCATATCCAAACACAATTCTGTATAATTCTGATACCAAAGATCACCTTCACATATGGCACATGTATTATTTCATACTCTTGTTTTCTCAGTTTCCTCTAAATACATGTTCATTGTATCACCTGGGAACCCAGATGCAAAAAGCATATATTGATCTTACGATGTCAGAAATGTTCTGTTATAGTGGAACAGCTTGTATCAAGCAACCACTCACTGGAGATAACTTGAAAATCTGTGTAGAATTATGACATTTTAGAAGAATTTGAGAGCATTGTGGGCAAACAGTTTAAATGGTGAAAATCAAAAAGAGGTAAAAATACTAAAAGGCAAGCCTCAATCAATAATTCTTTGTTCTCAAGATATCGCCTATATTTACAACACCAAGAAACTCAGAGAACACAGAGAAGTTGTGATAGAGGAGAGCCGAGAGCAACAGTCACAGTTGAGAGCCATTTGGAAATAGGGTTTGTATCCATACCACTGGCTGTCATTTCTGAAGTATTGTTCGCTAGTATTGTGTTGTGGGGTTTCTGAACACATAGCAAAAATGAAAGCCTTCCATATTTCCATTAGTTCACTGGAAGTAATCCATCTTTAGGGTAATGCTCTATCAGTAAATAAGTCATCTCTTGAGGAGGGTTATATCATGCAGAGCCTCACTTTCCATGTATAATGTTCAACATTCAATCAAAAATTACATGTGAGAGAGAAAAGATCAAAACACTGAACAAAGAGCAAGTATAACTGATGGCCAAAAGAAGCCACAGAAATGTCAGTATTGTGCTATGAGACAGAACCTTATAATGAACACATTGGTTATGTTTAAGATAAGAGGATTTGTGCTGGAAAGTAGTGTCAAAAAAGAATCAAATAGTGCTTCTGGAATCAAGAAACAAAGGTAATTTAAAGGGAAAATAACAGTAGCTTCAAAGAGCAAAATATAGAGAACTGAAGCTCTGTGAAGTAGAAGATAGGTCAGTGAACAAAAGTGCACTTAGTTCAAAGAGAAAAAGCAGAAAATTATAAAAAGTAACAACTTATTAGATATGTGTTATACTCAGGACATGATGAAAACTAAAGACAGGTAAAGAAGATTCAGATTGAGAGAAGCCAAAACTAAGCATTGTGTCTGATGCCCGGGGGAAAAAATATACGAAAACTTCACCTCAATCAATGACTGGGAGTGGTAGCTCACTCATGTAATCAAAGCTCTCAGGAAGCAGAAATCAGGAGGCTCATAGTTGGAGACTAATCATGGGCATAAATCCTATCTGCAAAATAAAGCCCAAAGGCCTGATGGCATAGTTTAAGTGGTAAAGTAGCTGCTACCAAGTGCATGGCCTTTAGTTCAAACCCCAGTACTGACTATATCCCCTACCTCCCCACTCCAAAATGAGAAAAAAAATAGTAAAATATTTCCCAAACTAAGTCATCTTGGCAAAAATACATAAAGTATTAGAAATCTCAAGCAGGAAAAATAAAACAGATCACACTTAAATACATATCAGGGGGAAATCACTGTAAACTCAAGTTAGCGAGAGTGTGGAAGCCTGGGGTTTAAGCCAGAGATAGCTAATAGCTGATTTCACTCTTTTTTGTTTTGCCAGTCCTGGGCTTGAGCTCAGGTCCTGAGCACTGTCCTTGGACTTTCTCAAGGCTAGAGCTCTACCACTTGAGCCTCAGCACCACTTCCAGCTTTTTTCTATGTATGTGGTACCGAGGAATCGAACCCAGGTCTTCGTGCATGCTGGGAAGCACTCTACCACTAGGCCAAACTCCTGGCCCTGATTTCACTCTTGATGAGTGAAACAGTAAATTATCTTCTTTTAAAATTAAATACATGACCTTATATTTATCCCTCGTCTTTTCTCTTCAACTGACAGCATGAACAAAATACTAAGATCTGATAGAGGTACAAGGAATGTGCCGGGAGTTTGGCCTAGTGGTTAAAGTGCTTGCCTAGCATGCATGAAGACCCGGGTTCGATTCCTTGGTACCACATACATAGAAAAAAAGCCGGAAGTGGTGCTGAGGCTCAAGTGGTAGAGCTCTAGCCTTGAGAAAGTCCAAGGACATTGCTCAGGCTCTGAGCTCAAGCCCAGGACTGGCAAAAAAAAAAAAAAAGAGGAATGTAGAAAGAGGTACAAGGAATGTAAATCAAATAAAAAATGGAGTAATATTATTTCTCATGGAACATTATTGTTAACATAAAAATGAATGAAGAATCTAGAATGAAGCATCTAGAAACAGAAAGTAAGTCTGGAAAGTTTTCAAGTTGCAGAGATAATATAAACATGTATGTGTGCACAGGTGTGTGTGTGTGTGTGTGTGTGTGTGTGTGTGTGTGTACGATTATCATGGATACAAATGAACCAGGAAATTTAGATTCTCTCATAACGCATGGCTAGTATGATGGCACTACTGTCAGAATTAACTTTCATAAAACTATGGAATCATGTAAAATTCTTACAATATTCAGGGTAAAGATTTGTGGAGATAGGCAGTACATTGTAATAGGGGCGTCAGAGGGATACACTGTCTACCCACTTCTCACTGAGAAGACTAGTAGAATTTTGCATTGAAAGCTCATGTTTCTGGTATAGATTGTTAGTGCACTTTATTCTCAAAATTAATTGACAATTTTAATTTATCCAACAGCCAACTCAAGGCTTGGTGGAAGAGTTTACTTTGTTTTGCTGCACTGGTAGTCTTCACAAGGCTACGTAGTTTCCTGGGTAGAATTGGAGGTCAAAATTATTGGCAGTAGCAACCTCAGTCTTGAGATGAGTTAAGAAAAATAAGTGACAAAAACATATATTTGGAAATAACAGCTTTGAAAACCTCAAGTATGTACCAGAAATTTTCAAGAGCCATATTCAGGCAAAAAGCTGGAAGGAATGCAAAGAAATAGCAAACAAATGTAGCAGTCATACTCACTGGACGTTATGTTGAAAATGAACTACACAACTGTGAGGAGGGGCGTCAGGAGGGACAAACTGGGAGAAAATAGGGAAGAAGTGTACTCATTGCCTGATTTGTATAACTGTGACCCCTGTGCACATTGTCTTTATAATAACAATTTTTTAAAAAGGATTTCACCTCCAGATGACCTTCAAGCTCTGTTCAATAAGTTCACAAGTGGTGTAAATGGCCTATGTATTGGAGATGGGCCCCAAATGGTTTAAAGGAGAACAAGCTGGGACTCTCCATACATCTGATATGGCAATAAAGAATGAACAATGTAAACACCTGGACCTAATACATCAAGACACAAGAGGGTGCTGAGAAAATAAGAGAGCCAATCACCATAATTCCGGACCAGAGTAAGAGCTTCCTGGCCTTCCTCCTTGCTTCCCATGTGTCATGGACAGAGTTCTGCAAAGGACACCCATGCGAGCCCATTTGTAAACACAGACAACACAACTCTAAGGAAAGCCTATGCCAGCGAGTACAAGCATGACACTGTGTCACAGTGGTTATGGAATGTAGTCAGTTCGTTTGTATTGAATGGCTCCAATCTGTTTAGGATTGTTGGTATGACCTTTTGACTCCTCAAATCAAAGATCGTGCTCATAATCATTCATGGGTAACAAGGCCACTGTTGTTAGGTGGAAGTTCTGTAATCTTTCTACTAAGAACCACCACTTCACAATAACTTTAAACCATCTTGGAAAGCTGTGGTTTATAACAAATGATAATTGTTAGGAAATACTAGAATATTTGTAGTTCTTGGAGATAAATTGAAGGCAGAGACTTGACATAGGTTTGTTCTTGTGATCATTCAGTTTTCATACTTTAGTTTTATAAACTACATGGACGGTGGCATATTTTATTGCCATCAACAGAATTGAAATGCTAGAATGATTTTTTAAAAGAATTTATTAACATTGATTTTTATATCATATTTCAAATGACATGTTTTAAAAAAGTATTCAAGAAGGGAAACTATATACAATCACTGGCACTTAGTTTTTAGAACATAATCAAAATTAGGCTAAGGGTTTGTATATCATAGATACATATTAATTTATGAAATAAAACATTATGTCTATAGTCATAGGTTTTTATGTCTATGTAGTTATGTTTATATTTCCAATACCATGTCCATAGCATTGGGGTATGCAAATATTGAGTCCTCTCTCTTATACTGTTTGGATCTAATAGCCACATATTAAGGATACCATGTGCCTTTTGTTCCTTTGGTCTTGACTTGTCTCACTCAACATGATTCGCTCTAGATTCATCCACTTCCCTGCGAATGTCATTATTTTATCTTGTCTGTTGGCTATATAGAATTCCATTGTGTATATATATATATATATATATATATATGCCACATTTTCTGTATCCATTCATCTGCAATAGGACGTCTGGATTGTTTCCATCGCCTGGCTATTGTGAATAGTGCAGAGATGAACATAGCTGAGCAGGTGTCCTTATCATATGCTGGGTTATGATGTTCAGGATAGATGCCCAGGAGTGGTATGGCAGGATCGTAGGGAAGGTCAATTTTTTAGTTCTTTAAGAAACCTATAAAAACATTCCATACTAGGGAAAAGCTGCAACAATATGTCGCAACAAAACTAACACTACAGAGAATTCTGAAAGATGTTCTATACATAGAAAACCAAAATAAATGCAATATAGGGAAAGAAATGGCACCTAAACAGCATACCACCTAAGGACCATAAGAACTGTCAAGACACAGGCCCAAATAAAAGCTTTTAAAAATGGTAGGACCTAATAAATATCTCTCAATCCTAACTCTCAATATCAATGGACTCAACTCTCCAATTAAACGGCATAGGCTGTCTAGTTGGATCAAAAAGCAAGAGCCATCGTTCTGCTGTCTTCAAGAGACACATCTTACCCAAAAAAAACAATCATCTTTTGAAAGTGAGAAGTTGGAATAAACTCTATCAAGGTAACGGCCCCCATAAACAGGCTGGAGTTGCCATCCTCATATCAGATAAAATAGACTTCAAACTAAAATTAGTAGGAAAAGACAAAGAAGGTTACTACACACTACTAAAGGGATCTTTCCTCCAGGAAGACATAACGATCCTAAATATTTACACACCCAATCCCGGAGCTCCGAACTTCATCAAGCAAACTTTACTTACACTGAAACCATACATAGATCGAAACACAGAGATTGTTGGCGACTTTAACACACCACTCTCACCTATGGACAGATCAACAAGGCAAAAACTCAACAGACAAACCTTAGAACTGAACAACTATATAGACCAACTAGATCTAACAGACATCTGCAGAATATTCCCAGCAACAACACAATATATGTATTTCTCAGCAGCACATGGAACATTTTCCAAAATAGACCACCTCTTAGGACATAAAACAAACCTGGACAGATTCAAACACAGAAATTATTCCATGCACACTCTCAGACCACAAAGGCATCAAATTGGAACTGAACACACATCTCCACCAATGAAAACCCTGTAACTCATGGAGACTGAACAACACATTGTTGAATCACCAATGGGTCATCGAAGAGATCAGAACAGAAATCCAACAGTTTATGAAATTTAACAATAAGGAGCACACAAAATACCAACTCCTTTGGGACACAGCAAAGGCAGTACTCAGAGGAAAATTTATACTGCTGAGTGCCTACAACAAGTTGGAAAAATCACAAACCAACAAGTTAATGTTTCACCTTAAGCTCCTGGAAAAAGAGCAACAAACCAACCCTAGTCCCAGTAGAAGAAAGCAAATTATTAAAATCAAAGCAGAATTAAATGATTTGGAACCCAAAAAGACTATAGAAAGAATCAACAAAACAAGGAGTTGGTTCTTTGAAAGAATTAACAAAATTGACAAACCCTTAGCAAATTTTACCAAAAAAAGAAGAAAGCATATCGAAATAAACAAAATCGCAGACGAAAATGGTAAAATCAAGACAGAAATTACCAAGATCCAGAATATCATGAGGGAATACTTCTCAAACCTTTACGCCAACAAATTTGAGAATCTAGAAGAAATGGATGAATTCCTAGCCAATATTAACATACCCACACTGAACCAAGAAGAACTAAACCAACTCAACAGGCCTATTTCAAGCTCTGAAATAGAAATGGCAATTAGAGAACTTCCACGTAAGAAAAGCCCAGGGCCAGATGGATTCACAGCTGAATTCTATAAGGTCTTCAAAGCAGAGCTCACACCAATACTCCTTAAGCTCTTCAACGAAATTGAAAATGAAGGTTCTTTACCAAACTCATTCTATGAAGCCAGTATAACCCTCATCCCCAAACCAGACAGAGATTCATCAAAGAAAGAGAACTATACACCTATATCTTTGATGAACATCGATGCAAAACTTCTCAACAAAATACTGGCCAACCGTCTACAACAACTCATCAAAAAAATTATACACTATGATCAAACAGGATTCATCACAGGGAGGCAAAGCTGGTTCAACATACGCAAATCAATTAATATAATTCAACACATCAACAGGAGCAAGGACAAAAATCACATGATTGTCTCAATGGATGCAGAAAAGGCATTTGACAAGATCCAACACCCTTTTATGTTAAAAGCTCTGGAGAAACTAGGAATCCATGGAACATTCCTCAATATAATAAAGGCTGTGTATGAGAAACTCACTGCTAGTATTACACTTAATGGTGAAAATCTAAAGCCATTCCCTCTAAAATCAGGAACGAGACAAGGATGCCCACTCTCTCTACTACTCCTAAACATAGTACTAGAATTCCTAGTCAGTGCAATAAGGCAAGAAGTAAGCATAAAGGGGATCCAAGTAGGGAAAAAGGAAGTAAAACTATCCCTCTTTGCAGATGACATGATTCTGTATTTAAAGAATCCTATAGACTCTACTCCCAAGCTCCTTGAGCTGATTCAAAACTTTGGAAGAGTAGCAGGCTATAATATTAACCCTCAAAAATCAACTGCCTTCTTTTACGCCAACAGTGAGAGGAACGAGGCAATAATCAGGAAAGCAACTCCTTTCACAATTGCCGGGGCCTACCGGCAGCAAATTGGGGTTCCTGAAATAGGGGGCAGGGACTGGAAAAATTAGAAGAGAGACAAACACATCAGGTCCGGGAGGTCTGCAGCCCAGGCAAAAACTGCCGCCGTTTATTCTCAACTCAAAGTTTTTATCCCTCCTTGAGACCAGGGCACTGCCAGGTGTTACATCCAGATGGTTAATCAGGGAACTGTTGGGGGTTACATTCATATGGTAAATCTCAGATCAATTGAACAGGAGAAGGCCAAAAAACAATAAGACAATCAAGCAATTATCTGATGCAAATCAAAGTACAGTTTGATTCCACTCTTGCTCCCGACATATCCCCCGTCTTTATTTTAAAAGAAACACAAGTGCAATTTCTATTCTTTCCACTATCTCAATTATCTCTAATTATCCTGTCTCACTTTCCAAAAATGACTGGTCCCTTCATCTAGAGGGGATTGATGGGCAGAGATTCAGCTTCTGTGACTTGTTCAAGCTGACTCAAGGGCGTTGTCTCTGTGCTTGACCAGGGACCTTAAGAAGCCTAGCCTGTTTTATCAGGGATTGCAAGGATTAGATATCAGGAATAATAATTTGCTCCAAACTGGAGATCATATTTAACATTTAACAACTGCACAAACCATCTTTGGCTACAATAGTGTAGCTTACATAGCACCCATTTGCAAAGGCTTTTTCTTGATTGTCTGGGGAACTAAATTTCTGCAACCTTAACAATGCTTCAGTTGTCAGATCTAAACAGATTAATAGAGACACAAGCCTCAGATCCACAAACTTTTCCTGAATTTGTGGCTGGTGTCAAAAATAAATAAATAAATAAATAAAAATTTCGCTCAATTAGGACTTTAAACTACCCAGCACACGCAGCCTCCAATATTACTTGAGTAAAAGGGGCAGTTGGCCCATATTGGGAGCAGGCACTTTTTAAATCCTGTAATAGTTTAACAGGAACAGGTTGATGGTATACTTGTTCATCATGATCAACTAAACTAGGGAAGCATCGAGGCCCTGAAATATCTTCCCTCTCTCTAGCAGCCTGAGTCAGGTTTAATTGCGATGCACTGTGCCTGGTTGTAGTGCCTGTTAAAAGGGACTTGTTGCTAGGGCCTTTAGGCTTGCCTAAAGGTTGAAAAAGGGATTGAGGCCGTAAGGCTGCAGCCGGTGGTGGTGGGTGTGAGGGGTAAGATTTAGAATCAGACACCATAGTGGCCTGAGGGTCATCTTTCTTTCCTACTTCTGGGCGGGCTCTCTGCTCCATCCCCATTTTCGATAGAAAATGTAGCATTTCTTCTAACTTCTTCTCTATCGTAGCCACCCGGCCCTCCATTGACTCATCATAACTTTCCTCCTTGATATTCAAACCTGAATTCTGATACTCAATATCTACTGGTTGTTGTTCCCTTTTCAAGATCTCACTTAGACTCTCTTGGGCTGCAGCATTTGGCTCAGCCTCAGGTTTTTCAGAAGGGTCCTTTAACTCATAAATTTCCCTTAATTCAAGATTAAGTTCAGCATTCTCATGTTGAGGATCTATGCATTCACTTACTAAATTCCATACATCAATAGCCTCTACTGGGGTCTTTTCGGGGCCATATACATTATAATATTCTTGAATTCTTTTTCCTATCTGCTGCCAGGTTTTTTGGAATTCCTCCTCTAAAAACCTCGGGTATGCCTCCTCGACAAACTGTAGGAAGCTCTGAAGCACCCCTTTTTCCACCCACGTTCCGTGGGCTTCAAGTAGGTCTGTTAAGATCGGTACAAATGACCTATGGCTATTAACTTGACCCATAATTTTTACTCCTGACTATACACTCTCTTAAGATCCTCTCTTAATAGTCCTACGATGTGTTACTCACCACAGCGGGGTCCTCCACCGTCGTCCCAGATTTTCAGGGTCCCTGTTCGGGTGCCAGATGCCGGGGCCTACCAGCAGCAAATTGGGGTTCCTGAAATAGGGGGCAGGGACTGGAAAAATTAGAAGAGAGACAAACACATCAGGTCCGGGAGGTCTGCAGCCCAGGCAAAAACTGCCGCCGTTTATTCTCAACTCTAAGTTTTTATCCCTCCTTGAGACCAGGGCACTGCCAGGTGTTACATCCAGATGGTTAATCAGGGAACTGTTGGGGGTTACATTCATATGGTAAATCTCAGATCAATTGAACAGGAGAATGCCAAAAAACAATAAGACAATCAAGCAATTATCTGATGCAAATCAAAGTACAGTTTGATTCCACTCTTGCTCCCGACACACAATAGCCTCAAAGAAAATAAAGTACCTAGGAATGAGCTTAACTAAGAATGTAAAGGACCTTTTTGATGAAAACTTTAAAACCCTGAAAAAGGAAATTAAAGCAGAACTAAGGAAATGGAAAAACCTCCCATGCTCCTGGATTGGAAGAATCAACATTGTGAAAATGACAATCTTGCCAAGAGCTATCTATAAATTCAACTCAATACCCATCAATATCCCAATGGCATTCTTTAAAGAAATAGAAGAGGCAATTCAAAATTTCATATGGAATAATAAAAGACCCCGTATAGCAAAAACACTTCTTAGCAGAAAGAACAGCGCTGGAGGAATTTCAATTCCAAACTTTAGACTCTATTACAGAGCTATAATTATCAAAACAGCTTGGTACTGGCACAAGAACAGGCCTGAAGACCAATGGAATAGAACTGAGGACCCAGATATTAAAGCACAGACCTATGGCCACCTAATCTTTGACAAGGGAGCCAAAAAAATAGAATGGAAGAAAGACAGCCTCTTCAACAAGTTGTGCTGGCAGAACTGGTTAAGCACCTGCAGAAAACTAAAGTTGGATCCTTCTTTGTCACCCTGCACTAGAATTAACTCCAAATGGATCAAAGACCTGGAGGTAAAAGCTGACACACTGAAAACTTTACAGGAAGGAATAGGAGATACACTAAGCCTCCTTGGCACAGGTCGAAACTTTCTTAATAAGGACCAAGAATCACAACAAATCAGAGAAAGGCTGGATAAGTGGGACTGCATTAAACTGCGGAGCTGTTGTACGGCAAAGGACATAGCTAGTAAATTAATTAGGAAGCCTACAGAGTGGGAGAAGATCTTCACCAACCAAACAACGGACAAAGGCCTCATATCTAAACTCAAAAAATTGGATCACTCCAAAACTAATCACCAAAGTAACAACCATCCCATTAAAAAATGGGCCAAAGACTTAAAGAGAGTCTTCTCTGAAGAAGAAACAAGAATGGCCTATCAACACTTGAAGAAATGCTCAACATCTCTGGTCATAAAAGAAATGCAAATCAAAACAACTCTAAGATTCCACCTCACTCCAGTTAGAATGGCCAGGATCAGGAAAACGAATAATAACAGATGCTGGACGGGATGTGGCCAGGAGGGATCACTACTACACTGTTGGTTGGAGTGCAAAGTCGTTCAACCACTATGGAAAGCAGTGTGGCAGTTCCTCTAAAGGCTAAACATAGAACTCCCCTATGACCCAGCAATTCCACTACTTGGCATTTACCCAACCATCCAGAAACAAGGGCATACTAAATCCACTAGCACAACAATGTTCATTGCAGCACTATTCACCATAGCAAAGATATGGAACCAACCTAGATGTCCCTCAGTTGATGAATGGATCAACAAGTTGTGGTATTTGTACACAATGGAATTCTATGCTGCTGTCAGAAAGAATGACATCGCCCCATTTGTTAGGAAATGGAAAGACTTAGAAAAAATCATATTAAGTGAATTAAGCCAGACTCAAAGGAACTTAGGCTCAATGGTTTCCCTCATTCGTCATAATCAGTAGAAACCTTGGGCTCTACTAGCAGAGATCTGCAATAGAGCAAAACCTTGATACCTAAGGCCAAATAGTATGAAGCTAATTGAAAGGACCTCCAGGATACTGAAACAAAAGCCATATAACGAATGATTGTTGTCCTTAATGTACTATGTTATCTCTCATCTCCTTTGCTGTCCCTTGGGTGTCTCATATTGTTAGAGCATCTCACTTTGTTATCTGATATATTGAATTTATTTGTATTTGGTTATTTGAAATTAGTAGGGAAGGGGGGAAAACCAAAACGGGTGGGGGGGTTGGGGGGAGGGTAATGGGTACCAAGACATGTGAAAGGGTATCAATGTATGTGAATTAAGGCACTTTCTATCTGGCAAATATCATGTAAGCCTTTTATTAATTACAATAAAAATATTTTAAAAAAAGAAACCTCCACACTGCTTTCCAGAGTGGCTGAACTAGTTTACAATCCCACCAGCAGTGCAGTAGGGTTCCTTTTTCTCCACAACCCCGCCAGCAACTGTCATTGTCTGAGTTCAAAATCTTGGCCTTTCTTGTTGGGGTAAGGTCATATCTTGGGGTTGTTTTTATTGCTAGAGTGATTTTTTGATACTCATTTACAGTTTCATGAAACTATAGTGAATCATACAGCCTTTCCTTGTGAGACAGATGCTTCAGAGTTTTGTAAGCGTGGAGAAAGTACTTCAGTAAACTGGAGTGTTGTCTTACAATTCGTAATCTTAGTCATGTGGTATCAGAAGAAAGATAACATGAATCTACCATGATTCATTTATTTAGCACGTAATGATGGCATAGTATTCAAGAGAAACTTTCATTTAAAATGTAGAAATACTATTCTACCTCAGTGTCAATGTCTCCCTTAGAGCATCAACATACTCATTCCGACTCATGCCAGCCAAAGACCAAATACTAAACAAAAGGCTCTGTCAACAGAGAATTATATGGAATACATTCTTTCCCTCTTCCTCTCTCAAGAAAGAATACATTAAGTGGGGCTCTTTTCAAACTTTGTGGCCTTGAGTGGTTTTTTTTCTCCCTATGGAATTAATATCACATAAAAAATGATGGTCACAGTTGGCAACATTTTCTTTCAGATCCCACTGGAGAACTGAACCTCTTATTGCCAAGGTTCTCCCTCCTGGGTCTTGGCAGAGATGTAGAGAAAGTCCTGATTGCTACATAAAGCCCTTTGAACCCACAGACCTTCCCAGCACTTGAGCATTTTCCAAGAAGGCAATGGGTGCCCTGGTGCCAGGGTCCTGCAAAAGCCAGACTCAGCCACACTGGAAACAACCCCTATGGGAGTGCCTCTAGCTGTCCTCTCCTCTATTCCTGGCTGTCAGCTGGAAGGCAGGGGATAATCTCACTCACTCACTCCTGCTCAGCGTAGGGAGTGGTTGGTTCATTACATCTGTTCCATTGCTGAATTCTGTTTTTTTTTCCCCTTCCTGTCTTAGGATCAGTGGAGGGCCTCTCTCCACATTATTCTACCCCATCAGAGGCTGCTGAGCCAAGGTAAGAGACCCCTGTCCCAGCACCTTGACTGTTCTGGAAGCTCTGCTTCAGGCTCTAATAGTGCATAGATATATACGAACCTAAAGTAGTCTGTCCTTTCTACCCACTCAATTTCCCAGCAAGGAGTCACTATGATGTTCTCATGTTCCAAAATACATGTCCCCCAGTTATGCAATGAGCAGAAAGAATAGATGCTTCTTACTATGTTTTAGGTATGTCTTTTGGTGTTAGGATGGAAATAAACACCCCAAAGTACAACTACAATGTTTAGATCCTTTCCATGCTCCCGGAACTACTGGTGCTACAGGCTGCCACATCTCCCTGGTCATTTATTTGTGACAATGGCAAAAAAAGAAAATCTGCCTCTGCACCAGAGAGGACAGCTCTTAGATCCCACCTTTGCACAGAATGCACACAAAATCAGAGGAGATTGGCATAGATGTGGATGGTGCAAAACCAGAAAGGAGTGAGGTTGTTTGATCCATGGTGAAATGTGCTCTGAGCATGTGAGGTGGAATTACAACTTTTATGAATACAAAGAGTCCACATCTTTTGTAGTGAAATACTACATACAATCTCCTAATTGCATGTAATAAGTATCTACAAACTTCCACTTGGCTGAGGAGAAATCAAGAGCCTTCGGCCCTAGATCTTCTGTTACTTCAATGAACTGGTACTGCTAAATATGCTCATCTTTGTTTCCTTAACACACATGAGCTGGAGTGATTTTCTTCTTCTTTGTGTGTGTCTCTAAGTGTCTGATATGAGGGTTCCTTCTAATGGTTCCTTCAGGCTCTGGGTTGATGATCATGTCTTTTCCAGAGCCATTCCCTCTCATCAATATCCAGGATGCAATATGAAATCATTTCGATCCTGCCAACAAACCTTCAGTAATGACTTCCCGCCTGTATTTCAGGATGTTACCATCATTGTGCTATTGTGTAAAGGTGCCTGTGACCTGACCCCTGATCCCAAACTCTATCCATTCCTTCCCTGTCCATCTATTCAAATGTGCCTCTCACCCTGCTACCAGGTTTTCACTTTCCTGAATAGGCAAGGTTGTTTCAGACCTTTATGCCTTTGTTCACTCTGACACCTCTGCCCAGAATGCTGCTTCTTATGCATTATAGACTTACCACATTAGCCAGTGATTATCTAGCTTCTGATCCATTTACCAAATATATTCCTTTTAGCTTTGTGTGTTTGGTTGAATACATTCTTGTGTATTCCTATATTTATTGTTTTCTTTTTTCTTCCAATGTGGGCTGAAATCTAAAGGCCTAGACCTATAATACAATTTTAGTGGGACTGACTAAAATTTCTGAGATAATCGCAATTTTGAAGCATAAACAAAAATGATGGCGGGTTCCAAACCTGATGTTGTTCATGCATTGTGAGTCAGCTTAGGGATTAAAGGCACCTCTAGCTGGAGGTCAGACAGACTTGGGCTCCACTAGATGTTTTCACTCTCTAACAGCCTGTTTCGTGAAATTAGAGTGACAATTTCTCATTAGTATTCTTTGGGGGACCTCATGGATTATTATGTGAAAAACACTGCTCACACTCTCAGGTATTTAATAAACATTCAATGAATTAGAGAAAGTTACAGACTGTTAATAATCATCAAAACAAAACCATAGCAAATTCTTGTCCATCCCCACATCTTTCACTCTGAGGCAAACATCTGTGTTCCTATCAAGGTAAATGGCAACAAATCTATGTCACAGGCTGTGTATATGGGATTTTGCTTGATTTCTTTCTCTCCCATACTCATATCAATTGCTATTATATACTCTACTTCTAAGATGTATCTTCAGTCTGCCCAATTCTCTTTCTTTTTTTATTTTTTTTCGTTATTTAAAATGGGTTTATTTGGGGTTGTTCAGAGATTCTCGTAAAATAGGAATGGATTTGTGTTTTTATTTTTTATTTTTTGCCAGTCCTGGGGCTTAAACTCAGGGCCTGAGCACTGTCCTTGGGCTTTCCTCAAGGTTAGCGCTCTATCGTTCTAGCCATAGCACCACTTCTGGCTTTTTCTATGTATGTGGTATCGAGGAATCAAACCCAGCTAGGCAAGCACTCCACCACTAGGCCAGATTCCCACTTCAGTCTGCCCAATTCTCTTAACATCAGGGTCACTGTCACCTTCTCTAAACAGCCCGCAACTGCTCTCATAATTCTCACAATTGAGGGCCGTGGAGTCCTGTAGGATTTACAATTCCCTTTCTATGACATAACCATATCATACTCCTCTCCATCTTTAATCCTTTGCTTGCTTTACCTGCTTTTAGACTAGTATTTCAAATCCTGTGATCTGTGGGGATTTTCCTGCTGCAGCCTTTCCTACCAATCCCCTCTCTCCCATCTTCCCCCCCACTCCACCACCTCAGTGACAATGGTGGCTTCCTTCATTTAAACAAAGCACTCTTCTACCTCAGCTCCTCAGAATCTGGGTTTTCCAATCTTCCTCTGTTCTGAATGTCACCTCTTCAAAGGTGAGATGGACCTTTTATGCTGATATTCTGTATTTTCTAAAACTCATAGAAAATGTCTTAAATTTATTTATTCACTTCTATTTTGCTTGAGTCTCTCCACCAAGAGACTCTGAAGCTTTTCGTCAAGAACTTAAAGTTCCAGAGAGCAAGTTCCCTATTTAGTTTACTCAATACTCTTTCATGGCTCCAAGCAACCTCCTGTTGTCCTATATGCAATTCTTTACAGCTCTAATGAGGGCTAAAAATCACCTATTATGCCTACTATCATTTATGTTGGTATAAAATATGATCTGCTTTATTTGTGTTATCTCTATTTGGATTTTAACCCATAGTGACATGAGCTGAATGAGTATTAATACAGTTGAAAATAAAATCACTGCATCTCAGAGAAGGTAAGATACAAAGTCACACAACCTGGGACAGAAGTGACACACTAGTGTTTTGTACTGAATAGTACAATTGTTATCTTCTTAAGTGCTTCAGGGATAATGACACGCCATGTGTTCTCCACACTCAGGCATGGGAGGGGAAAAGATGAAAGGGTCACAGGGAATGACTTCCTGAATTTGGAGCTGAAGATGGATGGGAAGGCAGGTGCACCCTTGGTGGCTGTCAGGTGTAGCATGGAAAGGGGTGGCGGGGGTGGGGGCGGCGTCACGGGGATTGGCAAACTTGCTCTGGAAGCAGCCGATTATCAAGGCAGTGTAGGGTATTAGCTAGCACAGAGCTTTAGCTGGACTTCATGGTAATTCCTACTGTGCTATCAGTGAGAATTTGGTACATTCCTTGATAGTGCTCCAAGACATGTGTTATTCATCATTTAAAGGAACATATAATATATAAAGATGCCATGTGAGGATTAAATTATGTTACCTGCATGTGGTGTCTGGGTTGCGATCCAAACTGAACTGTGCAATTTATTAATACGAGCCTGTTCTATGCCAGGTGTGGTGGTACGCAGCTCAGTCTCAGCACTGGAGGATCACGAGTTGAAGCCAGCATGGACTAGACCATGAGGCCTTGTTTCGCACCCACGAGGACGTTTGCAACAGCTCTTGCACGACATGTAGACAGAGAAGTCAAAACTGACAGAGGTTAACTGGACGCAGAGAGAGCGACTCTTGATCCTCTAGGAGAGCTGAGCTCGGTGTCTCTGATATGGAAGTGGAGAACCAGACGAGGGTCAGCAGGTTCCTTCTGGTGGGGTTCCCGGGGAGCTTGGGCATGCGGGCAGCAGTGTTCCTGATGTTCCTCGTGGCCTACGTTCTGACAGTAGCAGAGAACGGGGTCATCATCCTGCTGGTGCAGCAGAACCGGCCACTGCACAAGCCTATGTACTTCTTCCTAGCCAACCTGTCCTTCCTGGAGACCTGGTACATCTCTGTGACCGTGCCCAAGCTGCTGTTCAGCTTCTGGTCTCTGAGTAACAGCATCTCCTTCACTCACTGTATGATCCAGCTTTACTTCTTCATCGCGCTCATGTGCACCGAGTGTGTCCTCCTGGCTGCCATGGCCTACGACCGCTACGTGGCCATCTGCCGCCCTCTCCACTACCCCACCATTATGAGCCACGGGCTCTGTTTCCGCCTGGCTCTTGGTTCCTGGGCCATTGGCTTTGGCATCTCTCTGGCAAAGATCTGCTTCATCTCCCGCCTCAGCTTCTGTGGGCCCAATGTCATCAATCATTTCTTCTGTGACATCTCCCCAGTGCTTAATCTCTCTTGCACAGACATGTCCGTAGCAGAGTTGGTGGACTTTGTCTTGGCCCTGATCATCTTCCTCTTTCCCCTGTCCATCACTGTCCTGTCCTATGGATGCATTCTGGCCACAGTGTTACGCATGCCCACAGGGAAGCAGAAAGCCTTCTCCACCTGTGCTTCCCACCTCGTGGTCGTCACCATCTTCTATTCAGCCACTATTTTCATGTATGCCCGGCCACGAGCCATCCATGCCTTCAACATGAACAAAGTCATTTCCATCTTCTATGCTATTGTCACTCCTGCCTTCAACCCTTTTATTTATTGCCTAAGAAATCGAGAGGTCAAAGAAGCTCTGAATAAGCTGATCTACTGCCAGGTTGCTAGATCTGACTAGTCTGTTGCAATGGATGGGGAAGGTGCACGAATGCTTTGCCTCCCTCCAGCCTCTCTCTTTCAGTGTCTCAGTGGATCATCAGGAGGTTCTCTTGACTTTAGTGTGTCCATAATCATCTCGAGCTCTTGTCTCCATCTGCACACATGCTCACTGCTCTAAGGGCATACATACCACAGAGCTGAAGAAAAGGACTTGGGTTTGTATGATTACAAATGTATTTCCAAGTGAAATGGTGTGATAGCTGATAGTGTATGCAAGCATATACAGATAGGAAGGTGGCTTTTTGATTTTTCAAACTTGTGTCTGTGACCAAGCAGATGCTTAAAGAATCCATCCCCATTCTCCACATGTTGAGACTCAGTCCTGGAAGCGAATTAGAGGCTGACCTCAATCCTTGCCAGACAACTTTTCGGCTCCTACTTATTCTTTCTGCTTCCAAGAGAGTGCTTTCTTTTAGATGTAAGTGAATCCTACCTTGTACCATTACATTTTGTGTCCTGATAGCATTGATAAAGTTGCTTTGTATTAGACTTCTGTATTTTCCTTCATAATATTTGATGTCACAATGTTTATATCTTCCAATGGATGAACATAAAGCAAATGAAAAATAAGTATCAAATACATTACCAGAGGAAGCTGGTAATTAATTTTGATTCAGAGTTCTCTCAATTACCCATTTATTTATTTATTATTTTTTATTTCTTCTGGACTATGTTCTTTTTTCACTCATCAACACAACAAGTGAACTCAATTTTAGGATCTGATAGAGATTTTCCTTTCACTGTGATTCTCCACTCTGGCCATGTATTTATCTGATATTTCCTGTGGCAAAGGGAGTTTTACTTTAAGCTGCAACCCAGGTAATAGGCCCCTGTCACCCGGTGCTGTGATTTTATATACTGTCTTAAACAGGACCATTTATTAACACTTGCAACCCTTTCATCTAAGGACAGGCAGCACTTTAAGAATGGATTCTTTTTCTGTTGAACTCAGAAGGCTGGGGTGGGGTTTTCTAGCTCTATTTTAGGAACAGCCACACAGATATTTCAGGAATCAAATAACATGCTCCTATGTACAGTGAAAGAAAGAGGTCAAAAGTCAAGATCTCCTGACTCTGAGCCTTGTGTCCCTTTTGCCACTTATGGGGTTTCCCTAGAGAGAAACAGGCTTGCACACAGTCTAGGTGTGGAAGCTAATTACCAAAGGTTAGGAATGACCTCATAAGGTACTCTACCCAGAGTACATTTAATAAAACAGAAATGGACAAGTGTAAGGATAAGTCACAGAAAAGAAACAAAGGTGAAATAGAAACACACCTCACTTTAGAGAAAACATGTTCCAAAGGAAATGCTGCTTGTTATAGAAATGGTCTAATATTTGATCCTGGAACATACTTTGGTCCTTTTGTGCAATGAAGAAGTACTCATGAATGTATCCACTCTTACAGGCCTTGTATATGATTGGGAAAATGGAGAACAATGATGGTGGAATATCTACTGTATCACTTCATACCAGAGAAGCATGAGTATACCCCACGATCAGACACAGTGCTTATGTTCTTGGAGCATCTCTTGACCACTGTCTCCCACGATCACCTCCAGTTAGGCAAGATAGAAATTGCTCCTTCTAGGAGTAGTGAACTTACCGCAGGCCTCCTCATTGCATCATTTAATATTCAGACTTGAAGGACCACCTTGGGTCACATTAGGTACCAATGACACAGAGGACATCAAGCAAGACTAACTGTTAATTTAGTAAGATACTGTCAGACATTTCTCTCTGCCGTGGCTCACACCTGCCACCAGAGCAAGCTCTCCACACAGCTGAGAGCTCTATCCAGGGGGTACAGGAGTTGACCTGACTTAAACACTCAAGAGTCACAGAAACCAATGTCTCTTAGGAGGACCGAAGAGATAGTTTTCAAGATCTTCACCAGTTATAAAAATCACAACATGTACTGAGCATCCATGTTTAAATAAAGATTTATAGCATTCTTGTTTCTATAACTTGAGTTATAATTTGCCAACAAGAAGTCCATTTTTCCAAGAGCAATGTGGACCAACATTTATAGTTGACTAACAATATATAGTTGATATGTACCATTCTATATGTTCTTCAGGTTTATAGAACCAAAATCACATTATTAACTAGTATAGGCCATTTAAATGAGGTTATTTCTTCTCTTGTTGTGCACAGGAACCACAAGACTTGACTCACACTGTGCACTGGACTCACATTTTGAACCTTGGAGATATTTTAGAAGTTAGTAGTCAGACTATTGACGATATGACTTGGAGTTTTTCTATCAATAATATTCGTTTAAATTTTGACTGGAATTTTTTTAGTACAATCTGTTGGAGTTGGTGATACAAGCAAAATTCTTGACTTGATGTTAAGCCTAGGAACTATACATATCCTTGACATAAGCCTTCCACAATCATTCTCCTGTTTATCCTTGATCCCTTACACTTTGACTACAGTCTCTGAGTAGAGATAATGATTCCATGAGAATAACTGATAACTTGCGGATGGTCCCTAATTCTATTTCACTTGCTACAGAAGGAATAGTACGTTTGTATCAGTAATAACAGGAATTTCAGAAGTTCCCTGAAACTACTTCCTACATCATGCAAGGTTTTCACATTCCAAGACAGAATAAGCGTGAGTGGCAAAAATCATTGCAAAACTTTTTTTTTCCTTTTCCAACTATTGTTCAATGTCAGATTCAATTAGAATACCATTTGGGAAATATTTGATCCCACAAGGAATTGTACATGTAAGATTTAGGCATATCTTTTAAGATTTTTAATGCACAATGTGGAATATGCATGAAGCTGCTAATTGTTTACTTGGTATTAAAATGGGGAAGTATCACATGATACAAGAGGGCTCTTAGATCAGGGCTGTTTCATCAGCCTTTCTTCTGTTGTCATGGTGACAGCGACTGAGCACAGCCAAAGGCTGCTGTTATCTCTGCAGAAAGCACATTCAGGATTTGGGATGCTTCCCTTACGTGATTCATAGTTCAATGGAGATATTGAAAACTCCCAAGGTGTGCTGAGATGATGTGGTTATTAATAATTGACTTACAAGAAATAATCTGCAAATTGCTGAATTTTAAGACATTTGCTTGAAGTTATGCACCTTCTATCTGATGAATATATTGTAACCCTTCTATTAATCACAATAAAAAAGACATATTTGCTATGGAGTAGGCAGCATGCAGAGATTTTATTTCCTTTCTTTACCACATCATGTTATATAGTTTTTTTTAATTTTTGCATTTATTGCTTACTTTTGTTTCCGCCATGAAAGTTTTAGCGTATACTGATAGAATACAACATATTAATAATTCGTCATTGCCAAGGGAATACATACATATGCATGTGATTTTAAAATTTCTTTAAGTATTTGTACAAATGGTTTCAATTCACCATGCCAGTTTATGACTACAATGCATCTTTAAAGGAATTTTATTGTTATTATATAGGAGATATAAAAAGGAATTACAGCCACGTAAGTCAGGTAAAGGGTATGTTGTTACTTTTTGGACACTTTCACTCCTCTTGCTCTCTCCCAGCTTTTGTCTCCATTCTCACTTACAAACCGTGTCAACTTCGTGTCTATGAGTACCACTGCTGTATCTGGTCACCTTTTGTCCCATCATCATTTGTGTTCCCCTTAACCTCCAAAGAGAGAAGAACAAATACGATGAAAAGAAAAGAAAACAACAATGAAGAAAAAAAACCTTGGGTTTGCGTTTCCTGCAGTTCATCTCTGTCAATCGTACTTAAATGACCACATCCACATAGGCTTTGTGCGTTTGTGTTCCTCTCTCAAGAATACACTCCTTTATTCTCACTATGTAAAGGCATAGAGCCCTGCATAAGGTATCACGGTCCTGTGTAGTTTTAGAGTAAGTTCCATCTAAGAGAGAAGACATGTGCTGTTTGTCTTTTGAGTTGAGTAGAGCGCATTTCCGGATTCCATTTTTCACACAGGCATTCTGAATATTAGGATTGTATTTGCCCATCCTTTCCCTCTTCGTTCATCTACTCCCCTCCCCTTAGACTCTGCTCCCTTCTGATAAAACAGATTTCAGTTTCCTAACATTCATTTTGATAAGCTGTAGGTTAGTTGAACGTTGGAATCCTCCCTATCATTGAGTCAAATTGCCTATATGTGCATATGAGCGTGCATGCTTTCATTATGTTCATAATTTATTTCTCGCTCCACTCGTGAGGGAAGATATGTGCCCCTGGTCTTTCTGAGCCTAACTTGCTTCACTTAACAAAATCAGGTCTTTATGACGTCTTTTAAAGGTACGATGTCTTAACAAATCAAATGCCAATCTATTTATATTAGCTGTCTCGCATACATCAGACATTTCTTCACACAGCTGCTGCAGAGAAGGTCTTGATCTTCAGCACAGACCTCTCCTGGTGTTTCAGCTTAGTTTTCTCATTCCCCTTTCCCTTCCCACCCTATTCCTGCTTAATCCTAATGAATTTTTTTTACTATTTTAGATAGTTTACATAAAATGCTATTACAGGCATGTGCATATGTCCAAGCTCAACAAGATGTATACATTTCATGTGTATAGATTTGTACATAAATAATGAAACAAAATTATAGAATTTTAGAGTTTTATAAAATGTGCATTTTTTTAATCGCAAAGAAATAACCACGCATCTCCTTAAGAAGTTACATTGGTCTAGGCATAAATAGTGGTTCCTGCCTGCAATTCTAGCTACAGGAAAATGAGACCTGAAAATTGAACTTCAAAAGCAAGCCCAAGCAAAAAAGTCCATTAGATTTCACTTCTGATTATCTGCCAAAATGTAGGAGCAGAGGGATGGTTCATGTGATAGAGACCAGATTTGAGCAATCAAACTGAGTGAACGTGTGAAGATCTGAGTTCAAGCCTTGGTACTATCACCCTCCCACCCACACAAAGTTATTCGAAATAATATTTACCCGATTAACCTAAAATACATTATTTAACAAATATTTCTGGATTGTCTTTTCTGTATACAATATTATGATAGCTGTCTGAGACCACACGAAGATAAGTCATTCATGGATACTCTCATAAGATAAGGGAGATGTAAAATGTATTTGAGATCATAATGCAAATAAAAATGAGAACTTTCAGAATATATTACTTTCAGATATTGAAATAAGCCTTACTGTTCATGGAAATTCACTATTATTTTGGATCAGTTTTGGAGCTTGGGTTCAACTTGATTGTCACATATTGGAAGAGATAGTGGGCGATATTCAATATCAAACTTATACCTTTGGCTTACATTCAGTAGATAATGTCACAAACTGAAGGCATTCTCACAGACTGGTAGCACGGCTGTGTAAATGAACATGAGCAGAAAGAAATAAGGCTGCCGTGTGAAGGTGTATGACAGTACATACAAGCTCATGAGAAATGAAGATGGCCTGAAGATGGATGATGGGAAGAATGATAAAGGCCATGAAGCCTCAGGCAGCACAGAGGACGACTGAAGGGAAAGCCAGGAAATTGAGACAAGGAGGAAAGCTGAACCCCACAGACAGAACTGGAGGCAGTTTCCGTTGTGAATGATGGAATAGATCAGTGATTTTCTGGAAGTTCTAGGAAATCTATTGTACAATATAGCATACATAGTTGAGAGTATTATAAAATATGTTTCAAAGGGGTTCAAAGGAAAGATGTCATGTCAAGTGTTCTCTTTAATAAAGACAGAGTGGACTGGCAGGGACATCACCTTAGTAGGATGCAAAGCTATCTGTCTGTCTATCTATCTATCTATCTATCTATCTATCTATCTATCTATCTACCTATCTATATCAGTTTTTAAGCAGTGTTCATTTGGTGTTGGTTCCATCTAGTGGACAATGTGAGAAATGCTCACCAATTTAGCCTGGGGAGCTGCTACTAAGGCTGGAACCATCACGTGGTCTCTATTGGACACATTAATAACTTGAGATTCAGAAATGAAGAAGCATCTTAAAGGCTGCATAAGGCTGTGCATCTCTCATTTGACAGGAACTTTTACCTTGGAGGCACAGTATTTTAAGGCATGGTTTTTTAAATTTCTTTTTAAATTTAATTTTATTGTCAGGTTGTTACAGTTAGTTTTTTTTGCAACCAACCTAGGGTTGTAAGGTGATTAAATAGTCTATTCATTATGAGCAAAACTGCACAACAAAGTCTAGTGTCTTTTTTAAAAAGAATTCAGAAGAGCAAGAAAAGCACGCTAAGTGGAGAAACACAGAAAGTTTTCATAAACGGTGGAATTTGTAGCAACATTGCAAGTTGTGAAGGGTTTGGATGGCTAGGGAAGGAAGGGAGGGGCATTCAGTGCAATGAAAAGAGACCCAAGTAAACAGTGAGTATAAAAATAAGGTGACAAATGAGGGAAACCATTGAGCCTAAGTTCCTTTGAGTCTGGCTTACTTCACTTAATATGATTTTTTCTAAGTCTTTCCATTTCCTAACAAATGGGGCGATGTCATTCTTTCTGACAGCAGCATAGAATTCCATTGTGTATAAATACCACATCTTGTTGATCCACTCATCAACTGAGGGGCATCTGGGTTGGTTCCATATCTTTGCTATGGTGAATAGTGCTGCAATGAACATTGTTGTGCTGGTGGATTTAGTATGCCCTTGTTTCTGGATGATTGGGTAAATGCCAAATAGTGGAATTGCTGGGTCATAGGGGAGCTCTATGTTTAGTCTTTTGGGGAACTGCCATACTGCCTTCCATAGTGGTTGAACGAGTTTGCACTCCCACCAACAGTGATATATCGGATATATTTGTATTTGGTTATTTGAAATTGGATAGGGAAGGGGGGAAAACAAGATGAAGGGTGGGGTGGGGGGGAGGGGAATGGGGACCAAGACATGTGAAAGGTATCAATGTATGGGAATGAATGCACCTTCTATCTGGCAAATATCATGTAACCCTTCTATTAATTACAATAAAAATATATGAAAAAAAATAATGTGAACGGGGAAAACCCAGTAAGTAACATAAGGGACATGGAGGCTGGTTTGACCACATAAAAGAAGTCTTTTTCTTAATTTGGCACGTGAAAGTGAAGCATAAACCACACACTGAAGCACTGTATTGACTCAGTACCACAAATAAACTCGAAGCCAAAGGCCTGGACCTAAATCATTTACTTTCTTGAAGTAATATTGGACAGGTTTAGCAATTATGGACACACTCAGCATACATTTAAAAATGTTCAAATACCGTATGATGGCACCTTTCTAGCTTACCAAAAGACTTCTACTAAAGGATTATTACATTGATTTGAGAGCCATTATGTTTCAAATACCTTTAAAGAAAACAAGTGGAGACCAATGTGCCTTGGAAAATTGTGTTAGAGGATAGCTCTGAGAAACACAGGGGAAGAGTCAGAGTCAAAGGTTCTGTTGAAACCATCCAATGTTATTTGTTTATTACATGTGGTTTCAAGATGGTAATAAGTAAATGAAAAGAAGCATAGATGATAGGAGGCTATAACACTGATGATTATTTATTTACTTTTTGCATCATTGGCATTACATTTTACTTTGACTTGGTAGTCCTCAAATTCACATTGTGTACACTTCTAAAGCATACTACTTTTTGGAGGCAATGTATAGAATCACAAAACTGAATCTAGGAACATTCCCTTTGCATTTTATTTGTTTTAAAAATAATTGTCCTAGTCTAAAATTCAGAGTGTATATAGACAAAATAAGTTCTTTTTTCTCCTTGTCTTTTGAGTGGAACTGAATTTGGGGGAGGTGTAACAATGTAAGGTTAGAGATATAAATTCAACTTTATTATTTTCTAGGACAGTTAGTGGTTTCAGGGCACTTATTGTGCAATCCACTTTGGCCTTGCTGCTTTGGGATAATATCTTCATCAAAAATTTCCAATATGTATTTATTTATAGCTTTCAATTTGGATCACTGACATAGCTCTCTAGCTGTATAGCAGTAACATATTATTTAAACCACTATGGTACTATAATATCTGAAAATAGAACACAGCCAGGCTCTCACATTATGCTTTTTCTTTGGATTTCCATTATTTTCTCCTAGTTTTCTATGTGATATTAGCATCATCCTAAGTTAGAAAGCAAATCCTATTCTTTTTTTTTCTTTTTAAAATTTTTTATTGTCAGGGTAATGTGTAGAGGGGTTATAGTTACATTTGCCAGATAGTAGGTAAATTACTTCTGACACATTGATACCCCTTCTTATGTTTTTGTCCCTGTTTCCCTCCCCCCACCTTCTTCTAATCATCTTGTTTTCCCCCCTTCCCTTTCCTATTTCAATAAACAAATAAATGTATATATAATATTACCAGGTAACAAAGTCAGATACAGTAACAATTTGAGATTAACTGAAGGACACAAAAAGAGAAGAAAAATGACATAGTACTTTCAGAACAGCAATCACACAAGATATATCTCTTGTTTCCATATCCTAGAGACACCACATGAACTCTACAACTTGGAGGGGGAAGGGAGTCAGGGGAAGGGAAAGTGGGAGAAAAATGAGAGAGGGGGTACCGATGTACAAAGAAATGTACTCATTACTTCGTGTATGCAACTTGATGATAAGAACTAAATTTTGAAAATGAATATGAATAGGAAGTAACCATTAATTTTGATGAAAATAAAACCTTGAGTAACAAAATGGATTAAAAACCTCTCTGTGTGTTCATAAACTCAGTGACCATAATTTGACATATTGCTTTTTATTCATCATTCGTAAAATTTGTAACATGCTACTTGCACTTTACGCTGATCTATAATTAGAGTCTGTGCACTGAATGGTTTTTTTTTTTTTTTTTTTTTTGGTCGTGGTGCTTGGACTTGTGGCCTAGGTGCTGTTCCTGAGCTCTTCAGCTCAAGGCTAGTACCCTGTGCCTTGAGCCACAGCCACACTTCCAGTTTTTTTTTTTTAATTTTTTTTATTGTAATTAGTAAAAGGGTTACATGATATTTGCCAGATAGAAGGTGCATTATTCACATACATTGATACCCTTTCACATGTCTTGGTACCCATTTCCCTCCCCCCCCCCAGCAAATCCTATTCTTACCTGCACTGCAATTGCATGCTAGTTATTGATTTGCTTGGAGAAATTGGCATATTTTGCTCAATATTTGGAGATATATTGGTTGTATCATGAAGAAGCATTTTAAGGTATTATTTACACAAAATTTATGCATTTGCTTAAGACCAAAATTTTAAAATATTTTGGAAATCTAATTTCCATGTTTGTAATACAGGATATTTAAAATTTGGTTTAGAACATTGATTCTAACTTTTGAAATTGTCCATTGAGACTTAATATCTTCCCTTTATTTGTACTGGTACTTGAAAAAGTTAATTATTTTCAGTATTCACTATATGAGATGAATTGCTTAGATTTACAGGATTAATTATGCTACTAGTCCATTTTAAAATCTTCATTTTCTCCACGATTTGGGTGAGGTTATAAAGATAAGTTAATATCTGCAATTATTTCTGTTTTCTTTAATCACTTACAGTATTTAGTATATGAACATTAACCTTTATTTGAAGTTCATGTAATCTTACCTATTTTACCTTTTATTTTAATCATATTATTTGGCCCAAATGAATTTTTATATGATATTGATATTTTCAGTCTGCTTAAACTTTCTCTGATAGTAAGTTTACAACTCATGCTTTACTTTTGTTTGCATTTTCAAGTCTCCCATTGCTCAGACTTTTCTTTCTAGACATTCTAGATTTCTTTGCTTCATCTGTTTCTTGTAACAGAGTAAAACTGAGCTTTCTTTTTTTTTAAAAAAAATCTACTCTTTCAAAAAGCAAGCTTAGGTCTATTGATGTTTATTGTTACAGGGAAAATGATTAGTCTGGGTTTAGTCATCTGGTTTTATATTGAGGTGTTTGGTTGTCTCAAGGAAAAACAAATCAAAAAGTACCTTGAGATTCTAACTCCACCCACTTAGAAACACTAGTAACAATGAACAAACAAAAATACCAAATGCTGACAATGATAAGGAGGAAAAGGACCCCTTACATGCTGTTGTTGGGAATGAGCAGCCACCATGGAAGTCGTATGAGATCTCCTAAAACAACACTAAAAGTACCGCATCACCTGTCTACATTATTCCTAAGTACATACCTGACCATCATCCTGTGTAAGAGACACCTGCATAGCAATGTGTAGGGTACCACGATTCACAAATAATCAAAGTAAGAAATCAGACAAGGTGGCCATCAATGGAATTCAAATCCCAGTACTGCCCAAGACCAGTGCAGATGATCTCCACATACTTAATGACCTTCTGAAATATAACTAGAATCATTTAAAGAAAAATTAAGAAGATAGCAAGGCTACGGGAGTATAAAGCTGTGCCTTTATTCCAATCAGGTTTATGTAGGCATGCAGAAAGGAGGAGACAGCCAGAAAGTCTCCAGAATGAATGAGACGATGGTGTTAGTGGATGAGGGCAATGACAGCTGGCATTGTCATCTGCACAGTGTGTTCCAGAAGACAGGAGAACAGCAGGTGCCAGCCAAAGATCATAGACAGCTAAGCAAATGCAGATCAAAGTTCCGGAGATGAAAACTCCGGTGTCTGAGATCGAAATGCTCTTCTCAGGCCCTCCCTTGATGCATAAGCAGGCATCATTCCAGGAGTAGAAGGTTGCCTTAACCTTTGAAAATCAATCACTATAATTAAACCTATTTTAAAAATCAAACAGTGAAAATCCTATGATCACCTTAATAAATGCAGAACAAGGTTTTGAAGTCTGTTCCTGATAGAAAGCCTCAGCAAATTAATGGATAGGGAAGCCTTCAAGTGGTGAAAGGCCAAATTTCTCCTTAAGCCAGGAATAAGGCAAGACTTACATTTTCTTCTCATTTTGAGTATGCACCGATTGTCTGAGGCAAGAGACATTTTTAAGACTAATTTCTTTTTTTTGTTTTTTGTTTTTTTTTAGTTTAAGAAGTTTTTTTAAATTATTTATTAACATTGATTTTTACATTATATTTCAAAAAAGACTAATTTCTAATATAAGTACTTTTTAATTTCTCGATTTTTCCTTGTGGTGACATTTTCCTGTTGCTCTTGGTCTTCACTATTGGAGGAAGCTCATGTTTATTCCTAGTTTCTTGAAACTTTTGATTATGACTGAGTTAATTCATATTTTCTCCCCAAATTTTCTCCTGAAATTGGAACATAGAATGATTTCAGAAATAACAGTACAACATTGACACACGTATCTCTTTCTCCTGTAATTGTTTTTTTCTAATTGTTAATATTGGAACATATTTTCTATTTCTCATCTACTTCTTTCTCTTGATAGCTAGCTGGACCTGCAGAGAGGCAGACGTAGTTACTACCATGCATGCACCCCTCCCACAGGTGACTCATGGCAAAATCTGGGACAGCTTTGATTGTCATGATTGAGGGGTTGTTACAGGCTTCTAACGGGTTGCACAAAGGACCACACTAAAAGTCCTACAGTGCATAGGAAAGCTCTGAAACAGAGTTATCCAGACTAAGAAGTCTCTTTACCTCATTCTTTTTATGTACATTTGTATATATGTATGCATAATTATACTTATACATATACACAAACATCCAATACAATATTAATTATTAAAACATTAACAATTAGGAACTTGTAAATATAGAACAAAAAGATATGAGTTTACTGTGCTAATCTTTCCAAAATTCTGTCTTAAAACTTTCCAATAAAAATTTGAAATTAAGGGCTGGGAGTTTGGCTTAGTGGTAGTGTTTGCCTAGCATGCATAAAGTCCTGGGTTCAATTCCTCAGAACCACATACCCAGAAAAAGCCCAAAGTGGTGCTGTGGCTCAAGTGGGCATTAGCCTTGAGCAAAAGAAGCTCAGGGACAGTACTCAGACCCTGAGTTCAAGCCTGAGGACTGGCAAAATAAGTTGAAAATAAGTAAGTCATATGTTTATATTCTGCCATTACTGTTGTAGATACTACGATTGAAACGTGATTCAATATATGCTCATATATCCCCCTTTGGATCCCTGCATAATTTGACAAGCATTTCCTGAGAACAATTATTAAACATAATACCATAATCACAATTGAAAATTAATTCAGTACTGTGATTTAAAAAATCACTCCTTAGGTTTTGGTTTAGGATCTAATTAAAATTGTCTAGCTTATGAAGTTTCTTGGCTGTTTGGTCTTATTTAATCTCAGGGTTCTCTCATCCTTTTTATTTTATGTCAATGGCTTTAAGATTCCAGCATGGCTGTTTTGTAGATTGCCTGAAGTTCAGATTCCTTGTGTCTAGATTTAGATTAAAATGTTTTGGAAAAGAATTCTTTGCTGCCTTGTGTTCCTGGGGGTTCCTATATCAATGTGTCCTATTATCAATACTGCCAGGCTTGGGGATGGAATGGACGCTTCCACTTAATTTCTTCCTTGTGAAGGGGTTTCCCCTGAGTCATTACTGCTCTGCAGCATGAAACTTGAAGATTATGTGAGCATTCTATTTCCAGCAAATCACTTGAGCTTCTGTTGCCTGCTTGAATCCATTGTTCAGCAGACCAAAAAACACTGGCTATCTAGTTCTGTCATTCCTTGCTGTGTGTGCTAGTGGATGTTCTTTTCTCTGTATCCACAGGTCATTTTTATCATTCCTGCCCCCTCACTCAAAGACTGAACTGTAAGGACTACAGCATGGACCTCTGCTTCCTGCTGGGTTGGGTTCATTGGAAGCAAAGGCAAGGGACAGGAGAAAAGGAGAAGCGAGAAGCAGAATACACCTTCCCTTTCTGCATGGCAGTGTGGACTGGTTCTATTGACCCCAGACCCCACTCCTTCGGGGTAGTCCTTGGATGTCTGAGCCACAATCCCCCTTCTTCTTCCAGTCACAAGGGAGTTCCATCAGCAGCTCCCAGTCCGCTGCCCTCCTGGGATCTGGCCCGCTCCCGATGCGCTTTCCTTTGGTCTTGCCCACCTTTCCTTGCTCATCTAGCTTTCTCCCAAGGTGTCTTCACAGGAGTCAGAGCTGCGGCCAGTGGTCCTCCCACTGGAACCTCTGGACCCCTCCCCATTTTTTCTCATGGCATTACCCCTTGTATATCTGCTGTGGTCTTGCTTTCTGCTCTGACAGAGCCTCAGCCAAGTCTGCAGCTTAACGCCAAGCACTCCCCATGCTGTAAATTGCAGGGGTGCTGAGACCTGGATAATCCGACATTGATTTAATGTCTGCCTATTAAAAATCAGTTTAATGGCTACCTCTTATACTAGTGCATAAGCCAAAGCATCAAAACAGAGCTTGTGTGAAGGGCATGCTAGTTCCAAGCAAAACATGGACGGAATGGTTGTTGGGATGGTTGGAGGAGAGAAGAGGAACAGAAATGAGAGAGTGTTTGCCTTCATGATGGCAAATACTCTGTCAGCAAAAACCTAGAGAAGATTGTGGGATGAGTTTTACATCTGGGATCTGACCCAGGAACCGGGTTGAACCTGCTTTTGCTTTATGAACAGGTTGGTAAGTAGGCGCTCATTTTCCTGTTAACGATGACTGGTAAAAACACATTTGAAGGTGCCCCTGAGATACAGAGCAACTATTCCATTTTTTTTTAATGATTTGTCTAAATGTGTGTCTGGGAAAGCGCTTGCAATGAGAAGGCTCAGGGAATTCCTGTCTCACAGGGGAGGTGACTTCGCTGAGAGAGCATTAGCTCTGCCACCTGCCACTGAGCCACCAGGCCTCCTTCCCTGCAGACCAAGCGCCCAAGGGCCCCAGATCCCCACGCAGTTGCCCGCTTAGAGTGCTCCCCTGAAATGAACAGTGGCAAAGTTTTAATGAACCTCTTAAGGAGATTTGGGGGTTTTTTTGGACACCTTTCCAAATCTGTAAATATTCCTTGGAGGTCAATTAAAAAGTTTTTTTTGTTCATTGTTGTTGTTGATTTTTTTTCCTCATCCTTGTCAAGGTGCCTGAAGCAACTTTCCAGCCCTGTATTTTTAATGAGTTCTCCAAAGGGCTCCTGAGCCAGGAGGGTCCTGAGGGCGCTGGGTGCAAGTGAGGAGCTCTGGGGGACAGGGCCCCAAGGCTGCTGAGAACCAGGCAGGCAGGTTCAGAGAGGCCTTTGCCTCTCATTACAAATCTCTGTATCTGTTCCCAACCTGAGGGAGGGAGGGAGGAGAGAGTGGAAGAGAGATGGGGGAGAGCAGAAAGGGAGGGGAAGGGAGAAGGGAAGGGACTGGGTTTTAATGCATGCTCAATGTTAGGCTCTCTCGATTTGTTTTCTGTTCAAGTTCACACTTTGTACACTTTGTGGCTAGGTCCTCCGTCAACCCCAAACAGGAGAAGCCTGGGTGCTGGCAGATCTTCAGTGAGGGTCCTGTCTCCACACGCAGGCCATCTCCGGTCTTAAACTAACCAATTGGTGGTACCAGATGTCTAGCTCACAAAGAATGAATACAGATGCTTCCCTACACACAAATCAGTTTGGATTAATTCATGATGGACAGTATTTAGTAAATCAAAGGAGTGTGTAGAACCCACTTTGTATCCTGGAGGGATAGTAATGGAGAAAACGGACCTTTATTGCTTATGTGACTGAAGCAAGTATCGTGGGATGTGTGACCTTACATTCACATTGCAATTTATGGTCACCATCGATGACATGTCCTATCAGCACTGAGGTGAAGATAAGTGGAAGAAGAACCTGTTATTGTCAGTACAGGCCATGCACACCTGGCCGTGGGACCTCATGGGAATGAAGCTTCAGATCCTGATTTAAAGTCAAGCACTATCCCATTCTCAAATACCCCTAAAATATGGTAGGTAATCTGCATATGTAAAAGCTCTGGTCAAATCAATTCATTTAGTAGAAAATTCTTAGGAATGGAAAATTAGTTGGGAAGGACATATAATTTTAACTGATCATAAATGTATCTAAAAGCAAAGAAGACTCGTCAGGAATGCTGTTTTGTTCCTTCCTAAATACCAGTGGAATGAAATAAGCTGTACAAAAGCTGTAACACCCAAGAGCAAATAGATTGGGAAAGACATGAGCCTACCATAGACATTGAAAAAAGTTTTTTTTTTGAAAATATGGAAAGCACGAGGAAGAACAGCAAGTAACCATTCAGAGAAGATACTGCCACTTATTTACCATGCGGAAGAGAAAACCAATTGAAATTTAGCAACCAGAAACCACCACCAGGCTCCCAATTAAGAAACACTAGTCACAGTCCCTGTGGGGTGTGACAAGGGTGAAAACAGATGGACCTGACAAAATTCTATTGTTAGAGCAGTTGGATCTTCTGAGTCCATACATCAGATAGCAACAATGCTCCATGAGCAAAAGCCTGGAGGCTGACACTTTGCAATAACTGAAGATAAGAAACCCTAAATTCTGAAGTCCTGGGCAAGGGAGTATCCCTTGTGGCTAGGATCTGAGTTAAGAGGAACTGAGTGAAAGCACTAAGAGTGCCAGCCTACAGCCCTCCCTGTCTCTCAGCCTTTCACATTCTGGCATAAGCCATCCAGATAAGAGTTTGGAAAACCTCACTAGAAAAGCCATGCAATCCTACAATCACTCTTGCATGAAGGAATTCTCAATAAAATGTCTAGCTGAATTATCTTGTCAATCTCTACGAAAGTCAGTATGTGGAGTTTCCAATACATAAATAAACACAAAACTAAAGCGATGAGCTATAAGAGATCTAGAAAAGAGAATGCAGTTTCCTGCTGTCGTCATTATTAGCCTTCCTGTCTTTTTGCAATCTCCTTTTCCAGAAGTAATCAGGAAGTGGCTAGCTCCTCGAGTGTGAAGCAGTAGTCTGTGAGTGTGCTGTGGGAAGTGTCAGTCTGGGATAGTCCCTCGCATGCATGCAGCAGATCATAATCGAATAAGAAAATGCACTGAGGGCTTTCTCATAGCCAAAAAAGGATCTCACGATTGTGAAATGGTCATAGATGCCAAAGAACCTGGAGGTGTTGGACTGGAGATGGGGTAACCAGACAGAAATGCCAGATAGAAATCTACTTTATGATTTACCCCTGATGAAGTGCACTTGTGTTTAAGATTATAGTCCACTAAGTTATGACAGATCTCTAACATGAACACATCAATCATTCTAGCTCCCTCCAAATTCTTAGCTACACCATGATCTCTGCCCTTTCCCCTGCAGTCTTCACCATTCAACCATTCACCCATTACTGGAGAATTCTATCACTCTCGATTAGTTTTGCTTATTCAATCATTTCATACCAATGCAATTGTGTGGAACAGAGAATTTTCTCTATAGCCTACTTCACATTTTTATGATTCCTTTTTGTTAATATTTATATCAACAGTTTGTTCATTCTTAATCTTGAGTAATATTCTACCTTATATATACACTAAGTATGTCATTGTATGTAAATAATTGCATAATATACAATCATGCATACAATACATGTCAACATGCTGTTGACTAGCATTTGCATTTTGTTTTAAGTTTTACATTGGGGTAAATGTCTTCATGCAGATATAAGCTTTCATTCACCTGATAAAAGTATTTATCTTCCAAATGAGAAGCAAAATTGTCAAATCATACACTGAGTATAAAACTTATTTTATGTGAGCCTGAGATACTGTCTCTCCATTTTACAGCATCTTTATCACCATTCTATCAGATGAGACAATCTGCTTATATAGATAAAATGTTTAGTTCCAATCAGAGAGGTGGCAATTACTTTCATGACTGGCCTGGTCTTTCTCTTGGTGCCTGTGGCAGTGAGACAGGTCATGACAGGAGCACATAGTGGAGGAGGAAAACTACTTACCTCATGGTTGGAAAGAAATCAGAGACACTGAAGAGGAGAGTAGGGCAAAGGCAAAAGGCTAAGGGAAAAACAATCTACCTCAAATGCAGGTCTCCTAATGGCCTAAACATTTTCCCCATCTTGTTCAGGAGTCGGCCATCTTAAAGTTTTGCCGCATTAAGTATACTACCTTAGAGTACAGGGTCTTGATTTCAAACTCTCGTACCACAAACAATAAAGAAGATAGGTTGTACTATTTTCCAATAGTGCCATGATGGGTCTGATGTGGGGCTCCAAAGCACACTTACCCAAACCATGACCCATTAGACTTAGAAATACACAAGGATTGTATGGCTTTACATCTTTACACAGCTGGGATTTTAATTTGTAACCACAGTAGTGGGCTTGTGGTGATGTCTACTTCTTGCTTTATTTTGCATTTCCCTGATAACTAACACCCACCTCTAGGCATTGACTTCAGAAACATTCCCCCCCCCCCGGAAGTGAAGATACCATATGTCATCATACAACAGAAGTCTGGGAAGCATCCTGACTGTGCCTTCGTCCTCAGCATTCGCTAAAAATCACTAAGCACTGATCACCCCATTGCTTTTACACACTCCACGCCCATCCGCTCTGCCCATCTCCAAAGTTGCCGCCTTAATTCAGCCATATTGTCTGTTCCTTGAACACATGAGCTCTTCAGATTGCTGAAGTTCACTGTGTCCACTTTCGTTCCTTCAAACAATCCTAGCACAAGTAATGTGGTCAACATTGTGACCATGTTATTTAGTCATATTCTATCACTATTCACAATGAAGTCCATCCTCTCTGTCACAGGACAGAGCAGGTCCCTGAGTCCCTCTCCAGTATCTTTCTTTGGTAGCGTGCCTCTTTACATCTTACGACTCAACTCAGCATGTCCTAGCTACCACGTGCCCACTCAACTTACATCTACGCCTTCCATCCATGGGGGCCTTTCCTACCAACTCTGCCATACCATGTTCAGGCATACAGCCCAAGGAATGTAAATCAACATACAAGAAAGATATCAGCCTGCTCATGTGTATTGCTGTTCTGTTCACAATAGCCAAACTGTGGGATCAGCTGAGGTGTCCAATAACTGACAAATGTGTAAAGTAATTATGATAACCATGCATATACATAAAACAGGCAATATTACTTAATAAAGAAAATTAAATCATGTCATTTGCTGGGAAGTGGATAGGATTGGAGATGATCATGTTGACCAAGAGAAGCTAAGATTGAAACGTCAAATACTCAATGATGCAATGCCAATAGATCCTCCTGACCCTCCACTGTGGACTCAAGCAGAAAGAGGAAGAGGACTGTGACTGAGAGACAAAAAATTTAAAAAAAAAAAAGACAAAAAATTCTGGGCACCAGTGGGTCATGCCTGTAATCCTAGCTACTCAGGAGAATGAGATCTGAGGATCACGGTCCAAAGTCAGCCTGGACACGACAGTTTGTGAGATACTTATCTCCGAATAACCATCAGAAAACCAGAAGTGCCACTGTGGCTCAAAGTGGTAGAGAGCTAGCCTTGAGCTGAAGTGCTCAGGGACAGCACTGAGGTGCAGAGTTCAAGCCCCAAAACTGACACAAAGAAAAAAAAGACAAAAAATTACAAACTAAAACAAGACAAATACTGTGTGTCTCTCTAATTTAGGAAGGCAAGGAGGAAGTAGAGTAGAAAGGGAGAAGAAAGAGGAAGAGGAGGTAGAGGAGGATAGCAACGGTGATTGTTCATAAGTGTAAATGGGGAAGGTGAGGAGTTGGAAGGAGAAGGAAAGAGGAATGAAGAATGCGGCAGCAAACCTTTCAAATGCTGCTTGGAGAGGGGAGAGACAGCAGAGAAATGTGACCATGATGAGAGGGTGTAGGAATAAATTTGGAAAAAGTTTAACACAGCCTCCGTATATTACAAGTGGACATTAATTTTAAAAGTTAGTTAGAAGGAAGTAGTGGTGTTTTGGTGCTGTGTTCCATCAGCATCTGAATCTGGGGATTTTAAGCCCTTATCTCGAAGGCTGATGGTCTGCTCCGCTGAGATCCACACAGTCTGTCTTGGGAAGACTGTGACTCCCCAGACCCATCACCTTCCAAAGGCTTGGGGAGTCTTAACGCATCCCACAGTCTTCACTCCCACAGGAGTCTCACGTGTGTGGATCCTGCTGGGTATTAATTCAGTCCCTGGCAGCTCTTTTTCTTCTGTGTATTTATCCCCAGGGCTCAAAGACAGAGAGACAGAATGATAAACACCATTTCTTTTCTTCTGTTAGATAGGGAATCTGCCTGTTGTGTATCACAGTCCCCTGGGGACACTCAGACATAGTATAGGGGGGCCTGGAGGAGAGGCCAGCCATAAAACCAGCTCAGCTGGTATTCCCACTGAGCCAGCCCATCCTTGCAGGAGCCTGAAGCAGGAAAGCAGCCAGGACTCAACACTTGAAGGCCCCTTTGTCAGAAGCCACTGGGAACAGTAAGGTCCCAGGAACTGATCTGTAGTGTCTGTCCTCCAGGGGGTATTCCTGAGACAAGTATAGGGGTGGTACTACAGGGAAGGAAAGGTTTAGAGGCGCTGGACCTGGAGCAAAGAAGGCTTCCTAAGTCAGTAGTACACTGAATGGGAAACTCAGGTGAAGTTAGGGGCCAAATGGTTTCTGACCTTAGGGCAGGGTTGGTATTTGCAGACATAGAGTCAAAACTGTCCCGTGACAGTGCCTCATGGACCATTTAGTATCTAGGTATATGTGAATGATCTAAGTTTTCCATTTCTGTCATTCTTATAGCCATGTGGTTGGTGGTATAGCAGTCAGAGAACATTAAAGGAAAGTTGAAAGAGGTGATTAAAACAGAGGAATCACCCTTCAGATAGTAGTTGATTATGTGTAGAAAGAAAGCATCCAGATTTTTCAGGATATCATCAGGATGTTGAAAAACTAGAATTTTAAAATGAATGAATATAGAGGGAAACACTAACTGATGTTGCAGGTGTCAGTTCACTTCTCTCTACTCTCCCTTTCTCCTCATTCTTCTTTCTTTCTTTTACCTGTTCTTTCTATAATTATTCTTTATGTATCAACCATGGACTATATACTCTTTACAGTTATAAAATTAGAGGAAGCCAGGTAATGAACAGAATTTACTAACAGAACTATGAAAAGTAACTAAGTTATACAGCAGAAACTATAAGATGGCATGATGTATTAGAATGTTTCCTTTTCAATAATGACATACATAGTAATTTAGAAAAACATATTCCTATGCAGCCACCATCCTGAGAGTAAAAATGGTGATCTTGAAATACAAAATAATCAAAATTTATAGCATATTCAGAACTTATACTCAGAAGATGAAAATGTTTTCTGCCCTACTAGAGTTTGATATTATTTGTAAGGACTATGTAAAGACCATGCAAATCCAGACCTATTCGACATCTAATCCATCTCTCCTTTTACTTGGCAGCACACATCTCAGTGCCACAGCAGTGACAAACACCTGTCCCGTCACAAGGGCATGACTGAGAATCAGACATGGGTCTCAGAGTTTGTTCTTCTGGGATTTCCGTCCAGCCCAAGGATAGAGCTGTTCCTCTTTGGCCTCTTCTCCCTGTTCTACGCCTTCACTCTGTTGGGGAATGGCGTCATTCTGGGGCTAATCTGGCTGGATCACAGGCTCCACAGCCCCATGTACTTCTTTCTTTCACACCTGGCCATTGTTGATATTTCATATGCTTCCAACAATGTCCCCAAGATGCTGGCAAACCTTCTGAACCAAGGAGAAACCATTTCTTTTGTTCCATGCATAATTCAGACCTTTTTGTATCTGGCATTTGCTCATGCTGAGTGTCTCATGTTGGTGGTGATGTCCTATGATCGGTACGTGGCCATCTGCCATCCCCTGCAATACTCTATCATCATGAGCTGGAGAGTGTGTACCATTCTGGCGGTCACTTTCTGGACCTGTGCCTTCCTCCTGGCCCTGGTCCATGTCATTCTCATTGTGAGGCTCCCCTTCTGTGGTCCTCATGAAATCAACCACTTCTTCTGTGAAATCCTGTCAGTGCTCAAGCTGGCCTGTGCTGACACCAGGCTCAACGTGCTGGTCATCTTTGCAGCCTGTGTGCTCATCCTGGTGGGCCCCCTGTGTCTGGTGCTGGTCTCCTACTCTCACATCCTGCTGACCATCCTGAGGATCCAGTCAAGGGAAGGCCGCAGAAAGGCCTTCTCCACCTGCTCCTCCCACCTCTGCGTGGTGGGGCTCTTCTTTGGCAGTGCCATCGTCATGTACATGGCCCCCAAATCTGACCACCCTGAGGAGCAGCAGAAGATCCTTTCACTGTTCTATAGCCTTTTCAACCCCATGCTGAATCCCCTGATCTACAGCCTGAGGAATGCAGAGGTCAAGGAGGCCCTAAAAAGAGTGCTGTTGAAGCAGAGGTCGAGGTGAAGCCATGTCTGGGGAAGGCTTGAAGGGAGAAGTCTCGTTCTTTGAGAATAGCAATGGGAATAAAATGGCTTGCCAGTTCCATTTCTTTGATTTATGATGTCCTGAATGTTTATTGAGTAGATTCTGTTTATAAATGCAGAGTGGTAATCAAAAGTATTCCAAGGCCAGCTGGCCTAAGTTCTCTTTTGATCGCATTTCTTTTCTACCCTTGGGAATGAACAAACTAATAACTATTTCCTAATTGTTTCTTTCAAATATATAAAGAAAATCCTATGGAATAAGAAGATCACTGCATTTAAAATGGAGTTTTCATCTCCTCCAATTCCTGCTCCATCTAGGCAAATGTACTCAAGCACCTAGTATTGCCCTTTGTAAAATGACTCTTTCCACTCGCAGTGAAGCATCTTTGTTCTTGAAGCCGAGTTGTATGTTCATACCCATTAGAGAGACTAGTTTATAAGTCTTTTCTTTGTTGTTGTACCTGTTTGCCTTATAGGAAGAGTTTGGTAAAGTTTCTTCCATCTCCATCTCATGGACAAGTTCAGAGATGGTTTTAGTGCTAGTGCTTCTTTGAATTTAGCATTGAATCCATCACATGCTGGTTATTGTCAGTAATATTTATTAATATTAAGTAACCTTCTTTGTCTCTTCTGACTAATTTTAATTCAGTCTCCTTTATCAAATATGAGTGTAGTTACTTCTGTTTGCTTCCAGGCTCTATTTGCTTGATAAATTCTTTTGTAACCTTTCATCTTTCTCCAATGTTTGTACATTTCAGTGAAATGTGCTTACAATTGACAAAAATGTTCAAGTCATTTGTATCAAGAGATACCAATTGCTATTCTATGTCTTTGATTGAAAATCTAAGATCACTCAGTGTTATTACTGAGAAGCCTCACAATTCCTATGATTGTGTTGTTTTTTTTTTTTAGTGTTCCTTTTGCGTCTCTGTTCATCCAGAGGAATTAATTATCTTTCTCCGAGGTTGTTTAGGATTCCAATGATTATCTTTGGAAATGCTGATTTGATGGTCCTAATATTTTTTCAGTTTTGTTTATTATGGTAGGATTTTATTTGTAGCTTAGTAATGAATCGTAGTTTTGCTAAGTAAAGTTGAGCTAGATACACAGTTGTTTACTTACATTTCTTTTTCTTTTTCTTTTTTTGTGGGTCATGGGTCTTGAACTCCGGGCCTGGAGCCCAGAGTGCTTCAGCTCAAGGCTACTGCCCTACCCCTTGAACCACAGCATCACTTCCAGTTTTCTGGTGGTTAACTAGAAATAAGAGTCTCACAGACTTTTTAGTGCCCAGGCTGCCCTTGAACCATGATCCTCAGATTTCAGCTTTCTGTGTAGTTTGAATTACAGGCGTGAGCCACACACCCGGTTTTTACTTACATTTCTTCAAAAACACCCTACTTTTAGGATTTCTGACGTGACTTAGATATTTCTCTTTCAGCTTTCAGTATCTTGTAAAAATTTAATGTTTTAACTATGGTATGTCTTAGATTGATTCATTTCTAATATTTTCTATTGGGTGTTACAAAGGCCTTCTGTAATAAAAATGACTGCTTCTGTCTTAAAATTTGTGAAAATTTCTCTTAGTATTCTATCTACAATATTTTTTCTATTTCTTTTGCTTATAGCTCTTCCCTTTGATCTATGCTTATCATTCATACGTTTGGTCTTTAATAGTAGTCACCAAAGTGTGTTTTATCTGCTTTTACTTGTTAAGTTTTTTCTCTGATTCGTTATTTGATCATTTTAATAAATCTATATTTTCCAGAGTCTGATATTCTGTCTTCTCTTTGATCTTTTCTACTAGAGAAACTTTTACAGAGTTTATTTGTTGACTTACCGTACTTTTTATTTCCTGAATTTCAGAAAAGGAATCACTTAGTATTTATCCTTATAGGATTTCTTGTTCTCCATTGTTTCTTACTTTGTTCAGCTTTTAATTTATATTCTCTTTGGGTTCTTTTGACTATTGATTTGCAACCTCTGTGAGTTCATTCATTATTTTTCAGTATATAAACTATATCTATTAACAGGAAATGTTTACTGACTCATTTCTTCTTGGACTCACCCATAATACAACCAGTATATCCAGTGGTCTTGGCGTGTTGACCTCTGCCTTGGAGGCCTCAGAATTGGCACAGCCCTCTATGGGCTTGAATCTTCTTCAAGCACTCCAGGTCTTCGCGGAACTTTTTATCCAGACCATTGGCCAGAACCTGGCTATATTTTCCATACTTTGCATTCTTCTGTTGGTTTAAGGACCAGTATGGGATCTTGTACTGACATGGATTCTGCATAATGGTGATCACAGCTTCCACATCATGCTCTGTGTGTTGTCCAACCCTCTTGGTGATGTCAGTGTCTGCTTTTCTCACCACCACATGAGAGTATCTTCGCCCCATACCCTTAATGGAAAGGGTACAAAAGCTATTTCCTGCCTATTGCTGTTGGTGTTGAGTACATGAAAAATGTACTGGAACTTCTCAGGAATCACTAAACTCATAATGGTGGCAACAGTGGCACACCTGGTTTTTAATGCATACCCTCTTTCCTATAATGAAACTCATTAAAATTTCTTTTTAAAGGGAACAAAGAAGGAGTAAGAAACTAATCTAGGACTGAATATAATAAAGTGACTTTAGTACACAGGTGGAAAAGTCACCATGAAACTATTTCGCACAAAAAAAAGAAACTATTTCGCACAATTAATATATAATAATAAGATACATTTTATATATATTTAGTTATTTACTTTTGATTTAATGCTAGAAATTCCTTTTCTATCAGACTGGAGTTTGGAACTACGCTAGCTAGAGCCAGTAGCATATTCCTATGGTTTATAAAATGTATCTTCTCACTGTCCTCACATGGAAGAGTGAGAAGTCTATATTTTTAATGCTGTACAGAGTAAGTATGAATATAGCTTTTCTCATTGATGCAATGATTCTGCATAAAATACAAATATATTTCTCCTCCATTACCAAGAGAGATAGTTATCAGCTCTTCCTTCCTTCTTTCCTTCCTTATCTCCTTCCTTCTTCTGTCTCTTCCTTCTAATGGATATAGTCTTTCTTCTGTAAGTACTTCCATTTTGAATGTTCTATTGCAAATAATTGTACTATTGAACCATGACTACAAAAGGAATTGATAGATCCTTCAATCCAGTGTCTACTGATGACTATGGAAATGATTGACAAACAACCCTGGAGCTAAGTAACCAAAGAAGCTATTGATCTGAATGCAAATAGATAATAGAATAAAGGCGATTTAAGATTGAGCTCCAACACTAAAATTAGCAGGGGAAAAAGTTAAAATCATTTTAGTTAGAAAGTAAGTACAGCAGTCATCCTCATGCCAAAAATCTTATACATTTTTGAGGGCAACACCATGAAAGTAAAATTTTTCATTTATCTGTGTTCCAGTTTCCTTGTGGCAGGACAGAATCAAATGGCCACTGAATCCTTCAACTACTAACTGACAGAGAAGAAGAAATTAAATGGTTGGCTTCAATTCATGAAGTGGTTCAGAGTAAAAGGCCACTTTCTCAGGTAGCTTTAAATATTAATTCCTTTAGAAAATCTAGATGGAATCATCACAGAAGTGGATAATACCTAGAGTGCAGTCAACTGGCTTATCTGCTGAGTGGCTCAAATGCACAAACTAGCCTCCCGAAACTTTCAAATGAAGTACAACTTTCAAGGGGGTAAAGTTCGGCACTTTTCAGTATCAGAAATCCAATGAATACTCAAGATAGGATGCTGTTTAAAACCATAATAACTACAGTCTCTAAGCCCAAGGAAAACTACTTAAAGAAGCTTTTTAAGATATGTGAAAGGGTAGCAATGTATGGGAATTAATGTACCATCTATCTGGCAAATATCATGAACCCTTCTATTAATTACAATAAAAAATTTATAAAAAAAGAGATTAGGAATTAAAATAAATATTATAGAGTGGATATGTTGTCAGCTGTATTTAAACATATTTGCATATCGTTTCCCAAAGTATGAGTAGTACAAACTATTTTTCATTTCACTATTTTTCATTGGAGGTTTGCTTATTTGTTTAAGGCTATCTTGGGATTTCAATTCAGGGCATCACACTTATAAGAAAGGAACTCTGCTACATAAGCTGCACTTCTACCTCTATTAGCTGAAGTGTTTTTTTGAAGTAGGATCTTTTTATTTATTCCAGGCCAGCCTGGACTGAAATCCTTCGGAAACAAAAACAAATTCTGCCATACGCAGCTTTTTGTTTGTGTGGACATGAGAAGTTTTGGCTACTTTTTGCTTCGACTGCCCTCAAAGAACGATACAACAAATCCCAGTCTTTGAGTATCTAGGATTGTGCACCTGGCCATCAAATGAGTTTTCGAACTATTATAAAGCCTATCTGTATCTTTCCCATTTTATTTTATTACACTGACCAATTTATGAGTGCTAAGTTACTGATTTTGAAAGGTGTGGCTCAAACCATAAAGAACCATCCTTGAACAAGTAGGCCAAGTGAGTTCAAGGCCCATTACAACAAAGCCATCAAAAGAATTAAGTGTACAAATCAGAAATAAAATATACAGTTCCTGAAATAAGACTGCATTTCCTTTAAGAGGGCACACTCAGCAAATAGGCCAATTCAGATTTACGAACATCAGTAGGAAAATTTATGTAATAAAGATAGTTCAGACAAAATGTAACAGAATAATGTTTATTAGAAAAAGAAAATTTCAAAAACACTTGGCACTAGACTCAGAGACAATATTGATTTGTCTTTCAGGAATGGAGGAAGAAGAAAATAAAACATGACTGCTGAGATTTGTTCCCCTGGTTGAAGAATATGTGAACTCTCTAAACAACGGTACTCTGAGTACCAAGCCACATAAAATGTGGAAAAAGAGGATGCAAAGCGGCCTTGAGACTTGAGATGGAAGGAAATAGGGGTATCTCTCCTCTATTGGCCATGGCATGGAAGCATGAGTAGAAGAGACTTCCTCCTTCTTCCTCAGCTGTGTCTCAGTTGTATCTCTATGACATAAACTGTATTCTTCTGGTAGCTCATAAGCATTTAAGGAAGAAACATATTATGGGCCATTTCCAAGTCTTCAGCACTTGAGAAAAGGAAAAACCCAGGCACCAAGAGGAAATTTCTGGAGGTGGTTGGTGCTAAAAGAAACACAACATGTCCTGGAACCCGTTTGTCTGCGGCACATCAGCACTAGACACTAGTTTCAAAGAACAATATTTGGCTAATATTTTCTTATACATCACTTTCTAGACAGAAAATATGTATCAACCAGAATGCTCATTGCTGCTAATGATAAAGATAATGCTCGTGGATTCCCTTCTCCTTTCTCTTCTTGGATTCTTTTAGGGCCTTGGGCTAAATATACAAATTTTCCAATGCTCCTCTGCCACTACAGGATTCATATCCAATCCACCTTTACTTGCAGTCAGCCCTCAAAGGATGTTAGGCTTCTTGGTACACCTTTTCCCTGCACTTCTGTGTGCCTGTATCTTGATTTGGGCTGTTGACTTCTTTTACATCATCCTTCTTTCTGGTTTCATGAGGATAAAAAAGATGTATGAGAAATGCAATGTCGAAAGGAGCCATGAGCACTTCAGTATCATTAGTACTTGAAATTATTTTGTCTTCTTCAAACACACCACTGAAGTTCTACCTCAGAGGACTTCAAAAAGGAAAAGATAAAGAGGAAGAAATGACTCAAGAAAGAATCATTTTGTTCCAGACATTACCCAATATTAAAAGCAGACTTAGACCTAGCTGTAGGTCTAGTAATGAGGGTCACTTACAAAACAATTTCACAATTGATTATCCTCTGTAAAATGTTCTTCACTACAGATGACGCTGTGAGTGCTGCAGTTACTTTCCTTAGAACACAAAATGAAAATCAAAAGCAATATCCCCAAGAACTCTACCAAGTCTCGCAGGTGAGGCTTTACTGTAATTATTTCAAAGTTGAAACATTAAAATAGACCAATAATTTTCTATCCACAGTAGGCTGTGTGAGGTGCCATTAAGTTGTCCTCAGCACAAAAAAGAAAATTGTACTAATTATGTGTATCTGATTAAATATGCACAAATTATCCTGACATCTATCTAGATATAAAAGAGCGAAACTTATTTTCTCTCATCCATTTCTTTGTAGGGAAATAGACTAATAACAATGTTGAAAGCAAATAATTTAAGTAAAGAATGCTTCAAAGCACACCTTTGAATCTTGCTAATTCTAAGGGATTTGTCGGTCTATTACGGAGGAGACACAATTTGGGGTTTGTAATCATTGACACCTTCATGAGTGCTTTGAAGAATTGGTGATATGTTTGAGGCAAAATTGGGGGGAAAAGTTAAAATTGACCTGGAACAATGAATACCTAGAATAAAAACTATCTGAGGATGTTATTTGAAAGGAATGAAAATGTATTAGTGATATAAATTATTGATTAAAAAATAATACAGATAAGATGCCTCTCATATATTTTTCTTTTCTCCATATATAGTAATATATATATATTCACACACACACACACACACACACACACACACACTGGTCTTCTACTAGTGTAACTGCAAGATAACAGGTGTGAATTGATGTAGGTCATTAAGTCTTGGTTAACTTGTTGCAGAAGCCATAAACAACAAATACACACATACAAATTAATAAAGATCATTTGTTTCCAGCTCTGACCCCTAAGAGATTAGTAATATATTTGTCATTTGTTAAAATGATTGAGGTTTTTGTCTGAGAGCACTTTTAAGCTTTAAAAAATGATCAAGGACATAATTATATTTTATTTATAGAGGTATATGAGCTGATATCCATCACAGAACAAAATTAACAATGAGGATTTATTAAATATTTGCTTCCAGTTAATTAAGTGACTAGTATTTAGGAACTCTTTGTATATGTTAGTATAAATAATATGCCTTATGAAAAAGAGTTGTATTTTATGAGAAGTAGTATAATGGGTAAGTGTTTTGCATTTTTAGTTTTTTAAAGAGTTGGGGTAAATTGAAGAAAGCCATGTTGCTTATCATTTGGCTTCATTCATATGTGCTGCAATATTGCAAATTGGTTAGCTTCTGGGAGAAAACATGTCTAAAAATTATTGTAGACCCTTGGACGGGTTCTCAGCAATTCTCCTAGGCTCTCCAGATCACATGGAATGAATTGCTAATGGTATGTTTAAGTCTTGAGTCTTTATGTAAAAAAAGATGGAGCTAATACTTCTATTAAAGCAATAATAGTATACACAAAGCTCCTGTTTCATTTTTTTTATAAAAGTATCTATTCTAATGGCTGTGATCGTCCTTCCTCATTTGTTTCATGTCCTACTGCAAGCAGACACACTTGGCATGGATGAGATACGTTTGCACAGATTTGCCCTGTCTCCTCCATTTCCAAGTCACAGCTTCTTGCCTAGCTATCTCACAGGAGACAGCAGAGTAGCCTAAAGTCATATAACCATAAGAACAGTAAGAGTTTTGCTATTGTGTTTTGTGATCTGTTTCAGTTTATTACCCCAGGGATAGCTGAAAGTTTGTGCAGAAATAATATGATGTCAACAACTGCCTGACAGGCCTCCCCTATCCCCCCCCCGAATTTCCCTCCAAAGGATAATTGTTGCTCTTCTCCAGAAGGAGGAAAAATTTAGAACATCCTCCCACCCTCAAGGAGAAAATAAATAGGTGTGATACCTATTTGAACACTCAGTAGAACTTCTGCAATATTTTTTCTTTTGCTCTCTCAGACTGTAAAGCTATGTTCTCAGAGTTCTTTGAAGACGTTTCATCAAATCTAGTGAGTCCTTTTATTTCAGAAACTTCATATAAGGACTTCCATGGCAAATGAAAGTACTGTGTCTATTTTAGTACATTTCTCACCTTACTAAGGTGTTTTTTTTTCCTAAATCAAAGTATTTTCCTTTGGGGAAAAAATTTCTTGCTCACATCTCGTTTTGTTGAACAGATACATTGGAGCTGGAAAGTAGTTTTCTACATTGAAGGTATGGAATTAAAATGCAAAATATGCCATTTCTGTGTGTTTTCCCTCCTGAGTCTAAGTGTTCATTTCAGGTAGTTAGAAAGCAATCAGTATCCCTGGTTGTATCATGCATGGAATCTCCGCTTGCCTGTGGACAAAGGGCCCCGGGACTCCTCAGCATTACTCTTCTCCTCCCAGTAGTTGTGGTCAGAGGTGATATGGAGGGATTTTGCAGTCAGAAATGATACGAAAGGATTGAGTGGGGGGATGCTAACAGGAGAAGAATACCAAAATATCTTGCATCTGTGAAGGAAGATAGGAAAATGAAACTCACTGAAAGCTGTTGTGCAATAGAGGATGGTAGGGGAGGAGAAAGGAAGAGTAAGCTAAGCAAAAGGGACAATCTGATTAAAACACTGTGAACACATTTGGAAACCTCCTTTGAACAACTGAAATACCATTAAAAATAAATGTAAAATAGATTCTGTGTAGGGTTCTGGAACTAATGTGAGGAAGAAGGCAAATTGAATATGTGAACAAGGCTGATTATGATCAAAGGTCTATGTACATGTTTGAAAATACAGCTGAGGGAAGGGTTGAAAGCACATGAAACTCCCATATAAAACATATTGATGCTAATAAGAAATGTGGTTAAAAAAGTGAAAAGATGAAGAACTAAGAACTAGCATAATTATCTCAAGGAGAAGAGCTCTGAGAATGAGAAGCACATCTCAGCTTTGTCACTGAATAAGGCTCTTCACTAGCCAAGCTAGTGAAAAAACTTTTCATATTACCTAGGCTAATTGAAGACATTGATGGTCCAGAAAACTTTTATCACAAGGAAAATCCTAATTCCATTCACAGTAGATCTTTACTTTGCTGAAACTGCATAAAGGTAAGAGTATCATTTAATTATTTCTTTTATGAAACTATCCCAATGTCTCACCCATTTTCATATATATATATATATATATATATATTCAATCACAAGTCAGGAAAAGATGAGTTAGCAGCCAGGTCTGCTTCAGAGTTGGATAAAGGCCTTAAGCCCAAAGGTGGAGAAATATTTTGACTTGTAGTGCTGTCTGGGTGAAAAAATTGCTCAGATTGATTATGGAAATATGCTGCTATGTTTTTATCTATTAGCAATGGAAAGTTTTAAACATTATTGTGGTACTTTCTTTATTCCAATGTGATAGTTGCTTGGGGATTTTAATCTATTTTCATTTCAGTGTTGTCTGTTGTTAATGACAAAATGGAAATGATGAAGAAAATAACAGGGTTTATTAATCTAGACACGAAAACAAAGTGAAAAGTTAAGAAACAAATATTCCCACTGTGATAAACTGATTTGCCTTCAACAATATTATTACACCTTCTACTCAGAAATTCAATTAACTCATTTAATTTAATACTAAGTAATATTAAGAGTTAATATGGTCCAATAATGCCTAACTAAAATTTATAATACTGACGTTATAATTTTGCCCTTGGCACAATGTGAAAATACTCTGTAATTGTAGCAAAAATATTTTATGTGCACTTACACAGAAAATTTGGAAGTAGGCTGCGATTTCATCTCTTTTTCAATGAGATATTATTCTCCAAGAAATACTTCTCGTGTAATTTATCCCTGTCCTGGATTTTGAGTCTTGTGCATACATAATGTGTAAGTCTTGTGTTTTCATACTTAGTTCTGAGGTAATTTTGCCTCCTGAGGTTGTACTTTCAAAGCCCCAAAGCTTTTCCTCTGAGACCATCTTCTTACCAGCATGGATTCAAAGCAGGTAGGAGACACTGCTTATGTTTTCTGCAGCTCGTGTGGAAAAAGCATCAGAAGTGTTTGGGCTCCAAACAACAGGAGGCTATTTCTTGATAGTTGTAAAGCCCTCTAGAAATCTCAGGTGGTTAGTTCATGTTTCCTGTGAGGCCCCTCAGAGCACGTTCCTCTGGTCTGTCTTTTGGTGACGCTTCACATTCTCTGATTTCTACAATGGCTCCTCACGCACCGTGGGCCTTTTCTCGTTCACTTCCTCCTTCTGTCTTCGGGTGGTGAAGACACTTTGCATTGGAGTCATTTGTAAAATTGAGAATTATCTCGAGATAAATACAGCTGGAAAGACTCTTCATCTAGGTAAGACAGACATTGGTAGATGAGGACACTCAGAATGTAATGTCACTGCTTGAGTCACTACAGGTAACAGTACATTTAAATATGGCTGTCTAATTACAGGTATAATAAGATCCATGTTGTTACGCTTATTCAAAGTAATTCTCTGGAAACATTGTTTTTTAATTATTTTGAACTTTACAATTGTTAATTCGTAGGAGGCTTTTTAAAGTAGAAAGAATGTGTTGATCAGTTGTTAGGATTAATAACTAAACTAAATAACTAAATCGTCCACAGAGAAATTATCCATCACTTCATGAGTGAGGAGCTTTGGAGTGCCTGTTTTATCTATGACTAGATTACTTTTTATAAGAGACATGAAGAAATATCAGGTAGGATAGCATTTGTTATCTGATGAGGGGCGCTCCCTTCAAATAAATGGCATCTCCACTAACTAAATGCCATTCATCATCAGTGCCACTCCACCTTTGATCTTATCCTGAGGATTGTCTGTATCTAAGTGAGGATATGACACTTCCTTTCAGGCTTATATTGACCAAGTATATGGATAGAGCAGGTACCTGAAGACACTAATTTTATGAGTCCCTCTCATTTACTAGAGAAGACTCTATCAATAGTGTTCTAATGGAGATAGAGAGCATCAAGTAAAATGCAACCTTTTTCCTAATAGTAACTGCTTGTAAACATCTAAGAACACCCATCCATTGAAGAAATCTGTGGCTCTACTACAAACTTTTGTCAGGCTTATTCATGAGGCCAGAGGATATGCAGATTGTGATATAACTCTGGAAGTTTTGAAAGATACGTATATTGTCCAATTCAATAAGGCTTTCTTAAGCATTAAAATAATAAAATAATGAAGGTGAAAAATGAATACAGATGGATGGATAGATAGATAAATAGATAGATAGTATTTTTGTACAAAATTGCTACCTAATAAGTATCAAAGAATGATAAACCTAGCACACGCATCTTCAACTTGGAATCAAGCATAATACTCAATAGAAGCTAAAATGAGACTGAAAGGAACTGGTACATAGTTTTTTAAAGGGACAAATTTATAACAATTTTAGTGGATGTCTCAGAAATTAGTTAGGGAAACACTAATACAACATAATAGAGATACCCTTGAAACTCTGAGCTTTATCACTTGATTCCAGTAAGTTTTATCTCAACAGTCAGAGAATTGGACACCCTGTACTTGTAGGCAGTTCATTGAGAAGAGGAGCTTTTTATGCTGAATGTGAGTAATCTGAATAAAACACAGGAAGCAACAAGTACTCACCATCTGAGGGACAGCCTACACAAACGTGCTGTGTACTCTTCAAAATGTCAGGGTCTGGAAAGGCTTGAAAGGTTGAGCAAGCTTTTCAGATGCAAGGAGACTCAGGGAAAATGACATGTGAAAGATTTGGTTCTTCTCAGATAGAGGTGGGAAGACCAGGAAATAGAAATGCATAATCTTTAAATATACTGACCTAATTATAGTGTGGACAGGTAAGAGAATATTTTTAATTGGTGAAAAATTCAAAACTTATAGCTAAATGAGGGTGCATATCTACACTGTCCTTTCCAACGGTTCAAAAATAAAGTATGGACAGTAGGGAGAAAGTAAAAGATAAACATGAAAGAAATGTAAACCTATTTGAATCTAGTTAAACACTGATTTTTTTCTGCAGTTATTGACTCCTTCCTATATATCTAAATGTATTTCGAGATAAACTATTGAAAGATGCTGAGAGAAACTGTTAAGATCTAGGAAAGCTGTCTGGTAAGACTAAGCATCTCCCATTTCTCTGAGCTTGCTTTGAGAAGAATAACTCCACTTTCCTTGGTCCTCTAGCTCTGGTGATTCTGTTGCACCACCTTCCTTGACAGATTGTCAGTAAGGAATGGGAAGTAACCACTCGTGGGTCACAGAATTCCTCTTGGTGGGGTTGCAGCTCAGTGCGGAGATGGAGGTGTTTCTCTTCTGGATCTTCTCCTTGTTGTATATCTTCAGCCTGCTGGCAAATGGCGTGATCCTGGGGCTTATCGGCCTGGACCCCAGACTGCACACCCCCATGTACTTCTTTCTCTCCCACCTGGCCATCCTCGACGTGTCCTATGCTTCCAATAATGTCCCCAAGATGCTGGGAAACCTTATCAGTCACCAAAGAACCATCTCGTTCATCCCATGTGCAGTGCAGGCGTACTTGTATCTGGCTTTTGCTGCTACTGAGTGTCTGATTTTGGCAGCCATGTCCTATGATAGGTTTGTGGCCATTTGCCATCCCCTACATTACACTGTCATCATGAGCTGGAGAGTGTGCGCTGCCCTGGCTGTCACTTCCTGGGCTTGCGGGTTTCTCCTCTCTGTGGCACATTCGTTTCTTCTCCTGAGGCTACCTTTCTGTGGCCCCTACAAAGTGAATCACCTCTTCTGTGAAATTTTGGCTGTCCTCAAGCTGGCCTGTGCTGACACCCAGATCAACCAAACCGTGCTGTTGGCTGCATCTGTGTTTGTTTTAGTGGGCCCCCTTTGCTTAATGCTCGTGTCCTATACGCGCATCCTCTGGGCCATCCTAAAGATCCAGTCCAAGGAGGGCCGCTCAAAGGCCTTCTCCACCTGCTCCTCTCACCTGTGTGTGGTTGGGCTTTTCTTTGGTATAGCCATGCTGGTTTATATGGTCCCAGAGTCGAGCCAACGAGAGGAGCAGGAGAAAATGTTGTCACTGTTCCACAGTCTTTTCAATCCAGTGCTCAACCCCCTCATCTACAGCCTGAGGAACGTGCAGGTGAAGGAAGCCTTCCACAGAGCCTTGCGATAGAAGCCCAGGTAGGTAGCAGGTAGAGCCACGGAGAAACCGCTCATCAAGCCACTCATCAGGTGTGTGGTTTGCTGAAGCAAAAGCCTGGGAAACTTTCCCGATTAGTAGTTTGGTATAAGAACAGTAATTGCTCAAATCCTTCCTCTGGAAATAGGGGAAGAATGCACATTATAGTTTTCACTACCTTATGTTGATTCCCCACTGAATCTCTCCATGGAGTTTGAACCCAGGTTCCAGACTAAGTTCTCATGTTGAGTCACTCCAATTCAGAAAGTGGGAGAGAGGAACCGACAGGATATTTGCACCAATTTCTTATCATTTGTGTTGCAAGTTAAAAGAAAAGCTAAGCCTTTAAAAGCCTTTTAAAGAAAAATCCACTAAAAGGCCAGGAGTGTAGTCTAGTGCCAGAGTGCTTGCCTAGCACGCGCAAGGACGGGGGTTCGATTCCTCGGTACCACGTACATAGAAAAAAGTCAGAAATGGTCCTGAAGCTCAAGTAGTAGAGCTCTCATCTTGAGAAAGCCCAAGGACAGTGCCCAGGCCCTGCATTCAAGAGCTAGGACTGGCGAAAAAAAAGAGAAAGAAAAAGAAAAACCCACTAAGGCCAAAGCAAATAGAATATATGAAATAATATAAATTCATATGGCTATAAATAAATGTGAAGATAGCAGCCCAATAAAATCAATAGAAGCAAAGTTGTTTTTTTTCTTGAAAAGGTCATCAAATTGAAAAATTTTAGCTAAATTGAATATCTGAAAAAGACTGTCTTTTTTTAATTTTCTTTTTTATTATCGAGGTAATGTATAAAGAGATTACAGTTACATTCACCAGATAGTGAGTGCATTACTTCTCACACCTTGACTCCCCTTTTTATGTTGAAAAAGACTAAGTTCTGAAGATACTAAAATCAGAGTTGTAAAGCAACATTTGTATCCATCTCATATATAAGAAAAGAATTGGAAAGGATTGCTGTAAATTCTAAAACTTAGACAAATAACAAATTGCTATGAAGACACAATCTATCAAATCACTCAGAAGTAAAAAATCTAAATAGATTTATCAAATTTACAACTAATGAAGTACACTAGAGACCACAGTGCTATAATGATAAAACAGTAAAAATTTTAAAGTAGTATTATTACTTTGCAAAAATTTCTTTAAAAATTAGGATAGAATATCTCTCAACTCATTCTAAAAGTCTAAAAGGTATTACTGCTATCAAATACACCATAGGAAATGAACACTCTATCTGGGGTCTGTAGTGTGGCTTAGTAGTAGAGTGCTCGCCTAGCATGCATGAAACTCTGGGTTCAATTCCTTGGTACCATATACATAGAAAAATCCAGAAGTGGTGCTGTGACTCAAGTGGTAGAACACTAGCCTTGAGAGAAAAGAAGCTCAGGGACAGTGCCCTGAGTTCAAGTTCCAGGTCTGGCTATATAAAAAATATATATATATAATATACATTATATATATATACAGGAAATGAACACTATAGATCAACATCCTTATACATGTAAATCCAACAATCCTTGAGAAATACCAGCATCAAAATCCAACTAACAAAGGAATCAACCACCATGACCAAATGATATTTATTCGAGAGTGAAGGATATTTTAACACCCAGAACCCAAAACAGACTACTGAAGGAAAAAAAAGACTATAGTTTCTTATTACAAATAATTAAAGTTTTTGATATTTCCAATACCATTTCAAGATTAAATCCCCCCTCCTCTCTTTCCACACACACATTTGACAAACTGGAATCATAAGTTAAATGCTCCAATCAAAAGCACCAATGAGAAATTCTCAGGTAAAATTATAATTGGTTATTAAAGACTAGATACTTTTTCCCACATAGTAAAGGAACGGTACAGCCTTTGGTGGCTTATTGCTTAGGAAGATGAGAGTTAGAGGATCTCCATTTGAAGCCTGCCTGGGCAAAGTAGTTTGCCAGTCTCTGTCTTCAAAATAACTAGGAAGATTCAGAGCTAGAGGCATGGCTCAAGTGACAGAGTACCATCCAACCTAAGGGAACATAAAACTTTAAGTCCTAATATTTCCAAAACCAATACCAACAATAACAAATAACCAATAACAACAATGAAGTAAATACTTTCACACACAAAAAATCCCCTCTCTTGCCTTTTCTATATCAGAGACAATGACCATGCCCTGAGTTCAAACCCCAGGACCAGCAAAAAAGAAAAAAAGAAAATGACATTATTTTCCTATATAATTGAGATTTTATATTATTATATGTGATATTATCATTATATTATTATATTACATAATATATTATCATATATATTACACTGTGATTATTATATTTATGTCCATTTGATTAAATATATCATACTAATTATATATTAATTGTATTTTTAATAGAATCAGCTAAAATCATAATGAATTAATTCAGCACCTTTGCAGACTAAATACACACACACACACACACACACACACACACACACAAAGCAGTTTTGCCAAGTACTAAGCTAGGCTGAAAATAGCTATTTTCTTGTGTATGAGTGGATAGAACCAGCAAGCCTAGCAGATCGGATAAGAGATATTGATTATTAACTACTGCTACAAATATAGATGAATCTGGGTCTGGAGCATGGCTCAAGTGTAACTACCAAAGCCTTGTATTTAAAAAAAGAGAGTGGATGGAAGGATCTCAGAAAACACTACGTCCATATGACACCATTACTTTCTGTTATGTTAATTTTGCATTAGCTTGCATTTGTGGTATTTCTATCCATGTACACAATGCATTATATACAAATTCACTCTCTCTACCATATTTGGGTCCTTTTCATACCGCTTACAACTTGAAACAGCTTTTGGTAGGTGCATGTGTGTGTATGAATTTGTATGTAACATTCTTTAATCCTCTTTATTCTTTGGTATTTCTCCTTGTTCACTTTCTACTAATGGATCACTTTTCAGACAGTATCCCCCTTTTCTATTTCTGCCCCATTTGAATCCTCCTCCTCCTCCTCCTCCTCCTCCTCATCTTAGGTTTATACTTTCAAAATGAACAAGCCCTTTTGCGTTTGGCTCATCTCACTCAACATGATATTCTCCAGTTCCACCCATTTCCATCATGACATAGATGTATTTTTCTTTAATGCTGAGTAATATTGTGTGTATATGTGTGCCCATTCATTGATTGTCGAGCACTTTACTTGATTCTATAGTTTGCCTATTGTGAACAGAGCTCCAACAATCATGGATCTGTAGGAATTTATCTGAGATACTGATATATTGTCTTTGGATATATGTCCAAGGGTGGTATGGCAGGGGTATAGCTATTTCTGTTTTTAGTTTTCCCCCATTTTCATTTCTTAGGCAACAGGAATTCCATCCAGAAAACAATTGCTATGTCTATATCTTCCAGAATTTTTCCTGGTTTTCTGGGTTCAAAGTTTCAGGCCTCACATTAAGTTCTTTGGTGCAAAGATGATTGAACTGGATGTATTGACATATACTTTGATCAATTATTTGTAACTGAAGGGTGATCACAGCTGGTTATGAACTTACTCACTGTTTCTAAAGAGAAGGTAGCCTGAGGTGAGCATAGACACGGACATGGACTCCTGGAAATTGCTAAGTGAATTCTGGACTTGGACTTAGACCCAGTCGTTTTGGGTTAGGGGATGGAAGCATGAACCAGAACCATGGGAAGGAATACAAAGAATTAGGGATCTGTGTAACTCATATGATTGCCAACCAGAAATACTATTGTAGAAGAGACGTTATATAATGAAATAAAGCATGCTAGCCAGTCTCTCTGCTAAGCCATTTCAGTGATTGACTAGTGGGAAACAAATGCAGTATCCATGGTAACAGAGATGAACGTTTTGCAAGAGCCTGATGACATTGGCTGCTTGTCCATAAGGATGTTGGACTTTGCTGCAGAATGTCTGTCCTCTCATTAGCACACTCCCCTACTGGGTCTTTAATATGTCTCTCTCCAAGGACACAGGAGATTAACAATTCCGTTGGTGGCACGATGGTTGTCACCAATTCATTTCATTCAGTCTGAGTAAAGTGATGGTTTGTGGCACATATAAGTATAATTGTAGGTGTATAGATTCAACATAGGGACTTGCATTTTTTTCTCAACACTGTGTTGGCCCTTTTAATGGCCCCATAAGGAGGCTGTACTTTGTAGTTTCTGGCATCACATCACGGCAGCTGCAAATAGAAATGACAGTGAGAAAACATCGCTAAGAAATTCACTGTTCCAAAATGTATTTCTCAGAAATCATTTGCCTATGACTTGAGGGCTGAGGTACAGCTTAAGGAGTTGGTTATTGACCACATCTTTCTTTACATGCACAATACAATAACAGTGTAAGCCTTCTCGGAATAAAAACGTAGGTTCATTCCCATTTCTCAGGACTGAGACAACAGGTGATGGCCCCCTGCTCTTACTGAGCTCTGTCTTTACACTGAGAACAAAGTCTTTACATTATCAAAGAAGAAAAATACTCAAAACTAAAACACACAGTTCTCACGCCTCAACCACTGTTCCCACTCAGATACGTGACCCCCAAAGCTTTCACCTCCCAAGCAAGTGTACCCAAGCATCTGAAGATGGTGCTCATGGACAGAAAGAAGGTTCATGGAAATTAGCTAATGGTGTAGACCTTAATATTCACATTTGTTCCATTACTGACTTTGAATACTTAGGAAACTTGACTATACTGAAAGAACTATAGCTGAAGTAATTAATGTCCAGATTTTATTTCACTGTCAAATAATGACCAGATATAGCTCATCCTCTCTCCCAAGAGCTTTTCAAATGTTTGAGATAGAGAAGAATTTACAAAACTAGCTGGACACCAATGGCTCACAGCTGTAATCCTAGCTACTCGGGAGATTGAGATCTGGGGACCATAGTTCAAAGGCAAGCCAGGCAGGAAAATTTATGAGACTCTTATCTCCAATTATCCACCAAAAAATCTGAAGTAATGCTATGGCTCAAAGTGGTAGAGTAGTAGCCTTGAGTACCAAAAATCAAGAACAGTGCTCAGGCCCTGAGTTCAGGCCCCAGGACTGTCAACATAAAATTTTAAACTATAATATTTTTACATATTGAGGTATCGTCAGTGAATTTAGCCACATGATAGAAATATTTGCCTTTTCTTCATGAAGGTTCATTGGGATCCAAACGCAACAGCCATCTCTAGATACCCAAATCTCATCACTGTCTTTGTAAGTTCTCAACAAGTATCATTTGATGTCATTTTCATTGCTGGTTTGCTTTACTAATACACTTTCATATCATGTGAAAGAATATTTCTACTCTCTTAATGCTCAACTTTTGCCTTTAGATCACAGAATAATCTAAGTAAAATATATAAACGGTTATTAATAAAAGATTAAACAAAATATTATTGTATTATTATAATCAGCATATTAATGGTCGTTTCTGACTGAATTTTGAAGGTGAAGAGTTATGTGTGTGCAAATGATTTCCTGGCTCTGGGGGATATGTATTTTACTTTAAAAATAAGATGTAAAGTGTTACATATAGAAAGAAGTGAAATAAATGTGCAAATGATTATTATTCCTTTATTAAACATAATCTTACGATGTCTCAAGAGTCTGAGCAATTAGTAGAAGCTCAGTTTAATCGCTGACAATCTCTACCCTAATAACACTGGTATATATAAATTTGAAGAATCAATACATATTTGCATGTTATTTTATATTTTCACCATTTGAGTTATGCCATTATGACTGGCATTGCGGTAAAAGAGGTCCAATGCATTTGATAACTTTTTGCAGTCTTAAACTTTTAATTTCATGACCATTTAAATAGACAACTATGGCTCATTCCTACTATCTGCCAGACAAGTCAAATTTATGTAAAAGACAGGAATACATACAAAGCAAGCATGATACACTAGTTTTTGCACCTACAGTATATAGTTAGAAGAATAATTTAGTTCATTGTCTTCAGACAAGATGAGCTATTGTCAGCCACCTGCAAAGTTAATGCCTGTATTCTGCACTGTATGTGAATAATACTGTGTTCATGTGTACATAGCATGCTACATGTCTGTTCAGTCAATCAAATGCATTCTATTCTAAATATTCATTGTGAAGCCTAATACTTCAGGATAAAATTGTCTTTAGTCTTAAGAAGAGGTGTTGTGAGATATTGTGTTGTTGATGGAGAGGTGAAAAGTGTGGGCAGACACACAGGGGAGAAGGAAAAGGGCCCAACCTGCATTTGTTCCATGCTCTACTAACCCAGCCTGGTGCCTGTGAGAATCTATTTGCTTACAGAACATTCAGGTCACTGCCTCTCCTCTTCAGTGATGAACCAGTTAGAGGTAATGGATCTAAACATCTCCTTCAGCATAAGTCAACGTGCTTCAATAAGTCTTACAAGAAATAAATTCATAGTTGGGCAATGGTACCTCACATCTGTAATCCCAACAATTCAGGAGTCTATCTGAGAATCATGGTTCAAAGCCAGCTCAGGTAGGAGAGTCTGTGAAAGTCTGTGAGACTCTTATCTTCCATTAAATCCCAGGTAACAAGCAAGCAAACAAACAGCAAGCCATAAGTGTATCTGTGGTCAAGTGGTAAGGTGCTAACCTTGTGCAAAAAGCTCCAGCCCCCAAGTTCAAGCCCCAGGATAAGCACACACAAAAAAAGACAGGAAATAAATCCATTCAATTTCTGCACCTTAAAAATCAATATGGAATTTAGGATATCACTGTCTGATACTACCACAAATAGACTATATACTGATTACAATTTTTGTATCTATTTTATGTTCTTGAATATAAGTGAAACTAATGTGAGATCTTCTGTGGTAGAGCTTTAAAAAAATAAGAGAAACCTGGAAAGATTCAAATATTAATACTTACACAGGTAAAATCTGGTGTTAACTTCATACACTGCAGAAAGCATAATTTTTTTAATTTATTTTTTTATTGTAATTAATAAAAGGGTTACATGATATTTGCCAGATTGAAGGTGCATTAATTCACATACATTGATAGCCTTTCACATGTCTTGGTCCCCATTACCCTCCCCCCAACCCCCCCCACACCGGTCTTGGTTTTCCCCCCTTCCCTATCAAATTTCAAATAACCAAATACAAATAAATTCAATATATCAGGGCCGGCAGTTTGGCCTAGTGGTTAAAGTGCTTGCCTAGCATGCACGAAAACCCGGGTTCGATTCCTCAGTACCACATACATAGAAAAAAGCCAGAAGTGGTGCTGAGGCTCAAGGGGAGAGCTCTAGCCTTGAGAAAGTCCAAGGACAGTGCTCAGGCCCTGAGCTCAAGCCCAGGACTGGCAAAAAAAAAAATTCAATATATCAGATAACAAAGTGAGATACTGTAACAATATGAGATACCCAGGGACAGCAAAGGAGATGAGAGATAACATAGTACATTAAGGACAACAATCATTCGTTATATGGCTTTTCTTTCAATATCCTGGAGGTCCTTTCAATTAGCTTCATACTATATGGCCTTATGTATCAAGACTTTGCTCTATTGCAGATCTCTGCTAGTAGAGCCCAAGGTTTCTACTGATTATGACAAATGAGGGAAACCATTGAGCCTAAGTTCCTTTGAGTCTGGCTTACTTCACTTAATATGATATTTTCTAAGTCTTTCCATTTCCTAACAAATGGGGTGATGTCGTTCTTTCTGACAGCAGCATAGAATTCCATTGTGTACAAATACCACAACTTGTTGATCCACTCATCAACTGAGGGACATCTAGGTTGGTTCCATATCTTTGCTATGGTGAATAGTGCTGCAATGAACATTGTTGTGCTAGTGGATTGAGTATGCCCTTGTTTCTGGATGGTTGGGTAAATGCCAAGTAGTGGAATTGCTGGGTCATAGGGGAGTTCTATGTTTAGCCTTTTGAGGCACTGCCACACTGCTTTCCATAGTGGTTGAACAAGTTTGCACTCCCACCAACAGTGTAGTAGTGATCCCTCCTGGCCACTTCCCCCCCCTTCCCCCCCCCCCCCAGCATCTGTTGTTATTCGTTTTCCTGATCCTGGCCATTCTAACTGGAGTGAGGTGGAATCTTAGAGTTGTTTTGATTTACATTTCTTTTATGACCAGAGATGTTGAGCATGTCTTCATGTGTCTATAGGCCATTTTTGTTTCTTCTTCAGAGAAGACTCTCTTTAAGTCTTTGGCCTTTTTTTTAATGGGATGGTTGTTACTTTGGAGATTAGTTTTGGAGTGATTCAATTTTTTGAGTTGTTGATATATTTTAGATATGAGGCCATTGTCCGTTGTTTGGTTGGTGAAGATCTTCTCCCACTCTGTAGGCTTCCTAATTAATTTACTAGCTAAGAAAGCATAATTTTTAAATGATACATTTCCAAGGTTAAAGTTTGGTACCATAAGCATTTATGTTTACTTTGCCTTCATCTTCAATAGATTTTTTTACTTTAATATTCTAAAATAACTTCCATAGGTGATGATTGTAAGATATTGCACATTGAAATATGCCCTAAATTGAAGGTTTTCGTTTATCTTTTATAAATACTCTTGAGTTTTCTACTATATATTTTTTTCTCTTATGTGTCAGTTCCCTGAATTTCCCATCCTAGTGGAATTGCTGGAACATAAAATGAAAAAAAAATCTACTAATGCACCAAGATTCCACCTCATTCCAGTTAGTATGGCCAGGATCAGGAAAACGAATAACAACAGATGCTGGAGGGGATGTGGCCAGGAGGGAACACCACTACACTGTTGGTGGGAGTGCAAACTTGTTCAACCACTATGGAAAGCAGTATGGCAGTGCCTCAAAAGGCTAAACATAGAGCTCCCCTATGACCCAGCAATTCCACTGCTTGACATTTACCCAACCATCCAGAAACTAGGGCATACTAAATCCACTACCACAACAATGTTCATTGCAGCATTATTCACCATAGCAAAAATATGGAACCAATCCAGATGTCCCTCAGTTGATGAGTGGATCAACAAGTTGTAGTATTTGTACACAATGGAATTCTATGCTACTGTCAGAAAAAACAACATCGCCCCATTTGTTAGGAAATGGAAAGACTTAGAAAAAATCATATTAAGTGAAGTAAGCCAGACTCAAAGGAACTTAGGCTCAATGGCTTCCCTCATTTGTCATAATCAGTAGAAACCTTGGGCTCTACTAGCAGAGATCTGCAATAGAGCAAAACCTTGATACAAAAGGCCATATAGTATGAAGCTAATTGAAAAGACCTCCAGGATATAGAAACAAAAGCCATATAATGAATGATTGTTGTCCTTAATGTACTATGTTATCTCTCATCTCTTTTGCTGTCCCTTGGTTATCTCATATTGTTACAGTATCTCGCTTTGTTATCTGATATATTGAATTTATTTGTATTTGGTTATTTGAAATTTGATAGGGAAGGGGAGAAAACCAAGATGGAAGGGGGGTGGAGGGGAGGGTAATGGGGACCAAGACGTGAAAGGGTATCAATATATGTGAATTAATGCACCTTCTATCATGTAACCCTTTTATTAATTACAACAAAAAATAGGAGAAGGGGTAGCAATGATTGTTAAGGAATGCACCTTCTATCTGGTGAATATAATGTAACCCTTCTATTAATTACAATAAAAATTTAAAAAAAGACTTTCTAATAACCAGGAGCCATTATCTGCTATGCTTCAAGATATTTCTCCTTCAGGTGCAAGCGTCTCAGCACAGGCTGAAATGTACCTAAAATTGGCACCTATGACTGATTCTACCCAAAGTCAAGCCATAACACTTGCAAGGCAGGGATCATGCCATAAGAAATGAGCATATAAACTGCATGACTGACTGATTGATGGATTGATAGGAGATCCCCCAAATGGCATCTTGATCTATTTGTGTCTGGTGAAGTAATGAAGTAAAACTCAGATAAACCTAATCATATTTTAAGTTAAAAAATAAAAGTGTTTTCAATCTAGAAAATGCCCGAAGCTTCCAGTGGGACCTTCTGTGTGTTCTTTTTTCCCTGTACCATGACAGACTAAACTCAGATTTTCTCCTCCTTAAGACTAAGGTGAGAGAATATTTCCATGGGGTACCAGCAGCTAGGCTCTGTGATCTAGATGATCCTACGGCAAGAGGGACATACCTCCGTGGCCACCAAGCTCTCCTCAGGTCTCCCCCGCAGCTCCAGGAGCACATGCACACCTGAGTGTGTGACTTGAAATCAGACAGAGTGTCAGGGTATGCTCTTCTAACTTGTGCTGCAGCCCCGGGGGGCCCACATCACAGCAGGGTGTGGATGCCAGGAGCTCACTGACTGGTCTACCTCAGTCATCTGAAGACTGGGACGGCTGCAATGCAGGGCATCATGAGATCTGAATGATGCCACATGTTTGGGATCCTTAATGACAGCAGTTGTCTCGGAGACCTGCTCGGTGGCCATCTGTGTCCCCTAATTGTGGATGCGAGCAGAAACGGAGGCTTTTGCCTTTTCCTCCCAGTATGCATGATGTCTCAAGGCCCAGCACCTATACTGAGCCATCTAGAGCTGCCAGCTAGGCTCTCAGAGAATTGAACTTCTTTCCTGAGGATTCTGCTGCCTTTCAGCCAAGAACAGGAGTGCGAATTCTGCAGCTCCACAGTGCTAAGGAACTAGAACTCGTGTCACTGCCTGCAAATGCTTCCCTTCTGAGTGCCTTGAATCCATGCGTGGAAACTAACAGGATCACCTGCTGAGTTGACCCCCCATTCTTGCAGGCAATGTGTGGTCATAGACATTTGGTTAACTTTCACCGGCACCATTTCAATATCAGGAAGTGGAATGAACTCTATTAATGGGAAACATATATGCTCGTCATTCACAAGTCCATGTAAATTGTTTAGAGAATGACAGTGGCATAGTTGAGGGAGAAGTTCTATCGCATTTGCTTAGTTCTCTTTTTCATTTTGCAAAACTATCCATGAAAAAATGATGTATTTGGGAATGATGACCCAATATAAAAATGATGATGTTTATTGCTTTCTGCCATATAGAGAATAGAGATCGTGGGCTGGGAGCACGACCTAATGGTAGAGTATTTGCCTAGCATACACAAAGCCCTGAGTTTGATTCCTCAGTACCAACATACACAGAAAAAGCCAGAAGTGGTGCTGTTTTTCAAGAGGTAGAACTCTAGCTTTGAGAAAGCCCAAGGGCAGTGCCCAGGCCCTGAACTTAAGCCCCAGAACCATCAGAGAGAGAGAGAGAGAGAGAGAGAGAGAGAGAGAGAGAGAGAGAGAGAGAGAGAGAGAGAGAGAGAGAGAGAGAGAGAGAGAGAGAGAGAACGAGAGAGAGAGAGAGAGAGCGAGAGAGAGAGAGAGAGAGAGAGAGAGAGAGAGAGAGAGAGAGAGAGAGAGAGAGAGAGAGAGAGAGGAGGTGATAGAGGTCTTAGTTTTTCCAAAGGAATATGCCATATTCGGCTATGATACACCATTCTTGTGTTTCTATTAGTAAAGGGGCCATGTTGAAGGTGTTATTTCTCCTCTTTCCTGAAATAGGATACAATAGTTTGAACTCTATTTAAAAAGTGATTAAAATGGTACTCTGTGGAATAAATAGGTCCCTGAGGCCCTTGTAATTGGGTTTGTGCAATCTTTGGAATATGCAGTGAGCACAATGTCATCTCTATTTCCAGGCCCACTATTTTACCATGTTAGGACCAGAGCATCTCCTTTATGGCCTGTTTTCAGAGTATGCATCCTCTGAATGACATGTAAAAATACTGTCTTTGACTGAGTAGACCCGACTAGGTAGATCTGATTGGGTAGCTACAGGCAATGATTAGAAATTGAATGTCAAAACCAGTATCTGGTGCACTCTGAGCACAAGTGAGGTCACTGGTCTATCAGGATAGACTGCCAGCAGTTCTTCTGGGTTTTGGCACTGCCACACCTGGACAGGACAGGGGCACACTGCAATAATGCCATCAGCATTTCAATTTTGCAGTGGCCTCCTATGGAATTCCTCACTTCCGTCCATCCAAGTTCAGAAGCGTAAAGGACAGGAGAAGACTACATCAGCCGCTCAATGCTGCACGTTCCTGGGCTGCACAGAGATCTCCCAGAAGCAGTGGAAAGATCTCTTCCAGGAGAGAAGTCTCAGAATCCAGTGCCATCTCTATTCATAGCAATGGAAGATTTCCAAGAAGGGATCTACCACAGAGGGTGGTGACTTAAGAGACCGTGCCTTCTGCAGGCCCTAATGAGCCTGCAGGAATGCTTTTGCCCTTCATATAATCCCCACCCCACCTCTGCCTTCTGCTTCTGCACACCGTGGAGGATGATGCGGGATCTGATGTGTTTTCAGAGTTTTGTTCCCTCTTCCATTGCTGCACTGGGGGGCCTGCATTGCATTGGAGAGCAGCCAGGCTACAGAGGTGGCTGCTGGGAGCTCTCCACCAATGATAAGGTCAGAGTGACCCTCGCTGAGCTGGCTGACTCTCACAAATGGGTCACCATCCATTCATCATCTGGGATGGCAGCCACGCTCTGAATCAGGAAATTCAGATGATGCCAAGAACCATAATGAGAGCTGGGTGCCTCGCAACTGTCTGGGTTTTCTAACCCAGTGTCTTACAGGAGATGAGATCAGAATACAAAAGGATAATTGCTTTGTCTTTTCCTCTCTGCAATGCTGGGCATGCACAGTATCTCAGTGCCCACCCAGCCCCTCCACTGAGTCCTGAAGAGTTGCCAGCTTGATTAAGTCCTCAGAAATTACGACTGCTTTCCTCTGGATAATACTGCTTTGCAGTCGAGCACAGAGAAGTTAAGCGCTGCAGAAGCTCTGAGGACAAAGGACCCATGTCCCAGCCTGCAGGTGTGGCCCCTTCTGAGGTTTATATATAAAGAAATGGCTCTTCCTTTGAAAATCCATAGACAACTTCTGCATCAATATATCTTTTGTTACCTGGATAATAATTTGCATATTTTAGCTTCTGAAATCATGCATACTTACATACATTAAAGAACATTATAGCTGGGCACTGGTGGCTCACGCCTGTAATCCTAGCTACTCAGAGGCTGAGATCTGAGGAACATGGCTCAAAACCCACCCAGGCAGGAAAATCTGTGAGACTCTGATCTCCAATTAACCACCAGAAAACCAAAAATGGCACTGTGGCTCAACATGGCTAAAGGGCTAGCCTTGAGCTGAAGAGCTGAGAGACAGTGCCCAGGACCATGATTCAAACTCCATGACCAGCAAAAAAAAAAAAAAAAAAAAAAAAAATCATGTTGCTGCATTTGCTCATCCTTTGCCCCTCCATTTCTGTGCTCTCCCTTACTGTCCCCTAGACAGATAAATTTACATACAAAAAAGGCACAGAAATTAAAAAATAGCAAAAGTGGAAGGGAAAAAATTGCCAACTAACAAAAACATCTTGTAACTAGAAAGTGCCTAAAAATCTGCAAGTAAACACACCAGATGATAAAAGATAAAAAGTACCTTTGCATATGATAAGTTACACAGGACTCTAGACATTCCCACAGTGAGACCCAAGGAGGGTATTCTTAGGAGAGGATCACAATGGCTCAATAGCTATGTGTATATGATCATATAAAATGATGTACATTGAAATGAATTCCAAGAAATGGAAACAAGAGTAATGATTCTTGGGTTGGGAATTTGGCCTACTGGTAGAGTACTTGCCTTAGCATACATGAAGACCTGGGCTGGAGGCCTTGGTACTACGTGCATAGAAAAAGCCAGAAATAGTGCTGTGGCTCGAGTGGTAGAGCTCTAGCCTTGAGAAAGCCCAAGGACAGTGCCAAGGCCCTCAGTTCAAGCCCCAGGACTGGAAAGAAAAAAAAAAAAGAGTAGCGATTCTTAAATTCAAGTGTTTAACAGTTTGTGAATCCTTCACTTTTTCTCACCAAATTAGTAAGATCTTAATTTTAACAGGCAGAACATCAAAGAATGAAAATGTTCTGAATCGTGGTAATTATTTCTTTTTGAAAGAAGTTGTTGAGCATGGCATAATTATAGTAGACTATTTTAAAGAAACTAGATCATATGAGACAATAGTATCTAGGTGTTTAGTTACCTTTATTCATATATTTGTCGTTAAGGAAATGTGCATGAATCGATAGGTGATATAAAATAAATGAAGCTCTTTAAGTAAATCAATAGTGAAACAACAGGTTGCCTTGCTAAAAAATATGCTAATGAACTCTGACCATCCTTATCAGTCTTTCCATTTAGCTGCCAAAATGTACAGCCAAATATTTTCCTGTGCTTTTGCATTTGAAATCAAATATAGACAGTATCTAACTACATAAATTCTCATAATAACCTAACATGAAATTAATCTGTCAAGTAAGAGGGGTTTATAAATAAATACATGATTATCTTCATGTGAAGATGATCTAATCACTTATCAATAATGCTTATAAAAGTAGGTATCTCACTTGTTAGGATGGCATCTGTTTCATTGCTAAAATGAGCTTCCAATTATCCTGGTCGGTCCCTCACTTTTGTGTCCAGCTTTGGAAATTTTGTTTAGGAACCTCATCTTGCTATCTGGAAGCACAATTATGACCGTGTATAAACCATAATATCCCAATGTTTATTTCTTTAAAAAACTAAGTGGAAAATGAGCAAAGTATTTTGCTAATTGTCCCATTCCTTCTTTGAATAACTATTTACTCAAGGAAAGGAATTGATGGGTGATTTGAGAACATGGAATCAGAGTAAGAAAAATGTAATCAGTGATCTTGCTGAGTAATTTTATTGGTTACCATCCCCCAAACCATCTGTCAGGACAGAGATATTCATTAATCGCATTCCAGGATTCTTGTGCTACTTACTTTCCTCTTCCCTCTCCCTGAAGATCGTTATGAATGTAGTCCAATGATAGTTGGCCATTATCTAGCTTTTTGCTACTGTTTCTCTACTTGGCAACCTCCGAATATGCACTGCATTTGACTATGCTAGTCAAATCCTCTCTGAACTGCAAGATTGTATCAAAACACCATGAATGGGTTTTTGAGAGCCCACCATATTCTCCAGGCATAACTTTCCTAATAGTATTTCATTTCTACTTGTAAGTTGTTGTATGTGGGTTATAGGACTGTCTTAAAGTGCAATCACATCTCTTAATCCATACACTCGCTGATGTCTTCATTGGTTATAATGACGGTAAACTAAGTAAGTGCTGGTCAAATCCAGTGGCATCCCTCCCACAAAGTGTGGGAAGATAGTGAAGCCCAGGTGAATTTTTTAATGACACTGATCAATGTTTACACTAGAAACCACGATGGATTTCAATGTGCTATATTGAGGAGTTGTATTCCCAGATCAAAAGACAAGCTCATCAATTTTGCATACAAGCAATTCACAGACCAAGTTCTTTATCAGTCACTTGTCAGTGATAATACTACTTCTCTTACAAACCATTTAAGCTTATTGAAAACGTGTATTGTAAGCTTTGGAATGAATAATAATTATTATTCATAATAATACAAACCCAGATGCACAATTGTCTATTATCCCAAATCACACTTGCCCAATCCAAGAATTGCTTAGACATATGCAACTATTTGTGCTGCATATATGAATACAATTTATATGAAAATCATTAACTCATGTTAGTGAGTTTAATTTGTAGGCTGAGTGGGGACCCTGACAGATGTAATTTCAAGTTACAAATTTAGCAGTCTATTGATTAGTTGTTAGCTAACTGGGGACTGTCTCCATGAACAGCCTGAAAATGAGCGTCAAAGGAAGCTATTTGGGTAGATTTAGGATTCTTCCAACAATGTAAAATATTGGGCTTTGAACACACACACACACACACACACACACACACACACACACACACACGTGTTGTTTTCTTCCATCGTTCCATGAGAACTTCTAATTCTGCTAACCAGATTGCATTATTTCTCACCAGTGACTGTCCTGCAGTTGAAATAGGGAAGGATTAATTATGAGTGTTAGTATCTAGCTTGATATCCAACTGTGTTTGTGGATTGATTTTTGCTGGTTCAATTTACAATCAATATTAGAGCATTCCCTATACATTAAATGTCACTTATGATATCCACTTTTTAAATTGTCCAATCACTTGCTAATAACCTTCTCAATTCATCATGAGAACAACCATTAACTTGGTTCTAAAGAAAGAATACATTTGGAGTTTATCAAGAAGTCAACCCAACTCCTAATTACTGAACACAAATGGATATTTAGGCAAGGCATATATATGAATCCAAACCAAACTTGTTTTTGTAATAAAATGAAATACATTTTTACACACATACCAAGTGGCCTAAGGGACTTTATGTGACCCATTTCATACAGTCAACCTAACAAATTCTTGGAGAACACCTTTTTGCCAGTCCTGGGCATGAGCTCAGGGCCTGAGCACTGTCCTTAGACTTTCTCAAGGCTAGAGCTCTACCACTTGAGCCTCAGCACCACTTCCGGCATTTTTCTATGCATGTGGTACCGAGGAATTGAACTCAGGTCTTTGTGCATGCTAGGCAAGCACTCTACCACTAGTCCAAACTCCCATCCCCAGAGAACATCTTTTTAAAATAAGTGTATCTATTTATTTTATATATGAGAATGTAAAGAATTAATTCACATTTGACTATTGTTTAGACAGGGTTCCCAGCCCTTCTGCATTTAACTAAAATGTACGGTTGTGTATCAGTACTGATGTTATGAGAGAAACCTGAGTAGGTTTTTCAAGGTAGAATGTGGTAAGTGAAGGAGAATTCCTTAGTTGTCTGGTGATTAGAGATCACAGATGTGTGATTTGGTCCTCAAAATGACTCATATGAGACAAGTCCCAGAATTTATAAGATCACGAACAGGAAGTTGAAAATAAAGGTCAATCTCATAGCTGTCACTGATTGAAAGGGCCTAATCTCTACTCTTGTTAGCAAGTGCAGAAGATTCTCACTGTAGGATATGTTTTCCAAACTTATCTGGGGGAGGCTGCTGATACATGGATTCTGATTGGGCAGATCTAAGTGGCTGGGGCAAACATTCTGCTACTAATCATATCTCATATCTTAGAGAAGTGCATATCACAGAATATATAAAAAGATGACATATTACTGTTTTAATCCTGGAGGGAAGCATTGTGAGACTTTGGTCTCTTAAGATACCTCCACCCCACTTAAGACAAAACTGCCCAATCAAAAGGCAAAATCTAAATTCTGCATTTATCCTTTTCATAACCGAAAGCAGAGACTCCTTCCACAGCCCAATCACCATGGAGGTGAGGGGAAGGTGTACACTGGGGCATCATGATGATGTCCCAGGCTTTCTGAGTCAACATCCACAGCATCTCTACCCCTTGCTTGGATTTATGAGAGTCAGATCATGGCCAAGAATTTAGAACTCTAATGATGTAGCTATTGTCTCAGACAGATGCTCTCTGTTTCCCCATTGTCTGTCCTGCTGGGAATAAGAATGGAAATTTAAAAACAGACAATTGTTTTGTCTCTTCCTCCCAGCAGAAGGTTGAATGCAAGATGTCTCAAGGCCCAGTCCCTCTGGTGAGCCATCTAGGATGAGACCTGGGAGAAGAAAACCCTCTCCAGAGGGTTCTTCTGCTTTTCAGTCAGCAGCAGAAAGCAAAGGTTCTGCAGCTCCACACAAACTCCAACCAAGCAAAATCCATGTCTCCTCCTGCAGGTGCTTGAATCTCTATGTGGAAGCTAACTAGGTTGCATTATTTTATTTTATCATCAACTCCTCCAGACCAGTTGTAGCATCTAGTGTTTGGTGATCTTTCACTGTTTCTGCACCTTATTATTTCAGTATCTGGAAGAGAAGTAAATATTTATGTCATCATTCACATTTTATGTAAATTTTGCAGAGGGAAAACTGGATGCATATTTGAGGAACAGATTATGTAAGGGTATTTAGGAGTTGGTTAGTTTTGTTTCATTAGTGGAGGAATACCTGTATGAGGGAGATTTATTTGGAAATGATGATGCTAAGAAAGTAGAGAACTCCTGCTTTGTGGGAGGGGAGGGGGGGAGATGAAATATTTGAAATAATTTTTCTACCTAGACCTAATTTTACTAGAGGGTATTATGGAGGAGTGCTATATCTCAGAAAAACTATAAATGTTGGTAGTTTATAAATTATTTAATTCTTGTCAACCAAGGTAAAGTGCATATTAAAATTGTGAAATGGGAGTGGATAAATGCCTGCCTTGTGTGCAGGAGGGTCTTGGTTCAATCACTACTATCATCAAAAGTATGAAAATTTTTATTCAATAGAATATGAAGTTAAATGGGTATTCTGTTAATGTCTCATACCTATCTGTCATTTGGAATAGCATTAAAGACCATTAATGGCACCTGGAAAATGGTCAGTAAATATATGTACACGGGAGAGTTTCTGAGGGCTAGTCTCTGAGGTCAATGGAAAGAAAACAGAAAAGAAACCAAGGTGTCAGGTGGCCACAGAGTAAAGGAGGAAACCATGCAGTAGTCAATATTGCTGCTCATTTTTTGGTCAAAGGTTTTATAGATTTGTGTCTAACTTTTTTACTTACATCTTCCCTTTCTCCTGAGGCACATTTTCACAATGAAATCTGCCTGATAATTTTTGTGCATCTATAGTACCCACATACATGATACTCAATGCCATTATCATTCTTTAACAGATTATTGACTAGGTCATAATCACTACCAATCCTTTGTTCTTCTTTGTCCATCATCAAATCTATATCTAGAAAATTCATTTGCTATTTCCATTCCTACCCCATAAAAAGAAAAAATCTTGGAGATCCCTTGCCTAGAATTACATATATAAGAATATTTGTTTTTATTTCTTCTTGTTTATTTACAAGTAAACAACTATACACTTGAATTGGCTATGAAATCATTGTAGTAATTCTGCATTACCCATACCCATGCATATAAATATAAAAAAGAGCCTGGAACATAAGGCTTCATCAATTATGAGATTTAAATTTTGAAAAACAGGATCAAGTTCTGATGCTATGTTTTCACTTAAATTCTTTTCTAAAAAAAGTAATTTTATTTGTTAACTAGGTAACAATTTATGATATTCTAACTACTGAATTGATGTATAATTAATTTATAATTATGTACTAGCCAATGTATATCATGATACTTGAAATTTAGTTTTCACACTGAAATATACTTCAATGTAGAACCATGCCTTGCCTCCTTTCAGACCTCTAGAATCTTAATGTTTGGTTTTCATTTGATTGTTTTAATAAATAAAAGACAGATCACAAAGATATAAAATAAAAATTTAAAAGTATGTCCTAAACTGAAGCATTAAACACATTGTGAATCCTTCAGTTAGCTTTATCAAAGTTAAAGGTATTGGTTTAAATATAAAGCTTTAATACAGATCACAGAAATGCATTTTTTTAGAAATTAAATAATTTTTCCAGATATTTTTATTGCAATTAATAGAAGGGTTACATCATATTCACCAGATAGAAGGTGCATTACTTCACAAACATTGATACACTTTCTAATGTCTTGGTACCCATTTCCCTTCCTCCACCCCCAACCTCTCATCTTGTTTTCCCCCTTCCCTATCCTATTTCAAATAACCAAATAAACATATATAAAATATACCAGATAACAAGGTAAAATACTGTAACAATATGACATAACCAAAGGACAGCAAAAGAGATGAGACATAATATAGTGCATTAAGAACAACAATCACTCATTATATGGCTTTTGTTTCTATACCCTGAGGGTCCTTTTACAGAAATGTAATTTTTCCAACTAATAATGTTTTCTTTGAAAGGAAGGGGTTGAACTTGACATAATTATAGCAGATAACAGACTACAGAAACAACCCTCATAAGAAAAAAATGTAGGTCTTTATTTATCAATATTTGCATCTTTATCATTCAATCTGTATGTTGTTACTGCTGGGTATATAAAATAGAGTTCCATATCACTGCTATAAAGTAAAACAAGGCTGAGACAGCAGAACTTCTGTGCTTGGAGGTTACCATGGTCTCTGAAATTTGTCTTTCCATTTAGCTTCAAAACACAACAGCCAAGTATTTTCAATGCCCTACATGTTTAATGTATACATTTAAGTAACTTTTGGACTGTTGAAAAATGTTGCAATTAACCCCAAATTGCCCATTTCTATGACAGCATTTTAAAAATATATTCTTGATATTGTTCTGCACCTGCCTCTAGATTATTACTATCATCTATTTCAGGTAGGTTTTCTGAGAATTCACATAAAAGTTTTCAGAATGAAATGCTCCCCTCTTGCAACAGATTCCTTAGGGAACTTTCCTGGACATCATTGGTGATGATGACAGTAAACTAGGAACTAGTTGAAATAAATGCAACTGTTCCAAGTAATTATGGGAAAAATATCCGAGCTTCTAGTATCTTACCAACATAATGGCACCAACAAACCTTTATATTAGAAACCGTGCTTAACTTCACCATGACTTATTGAAAAACAAAGCAAAACATGGACTCCAACTTCCAAAGCCAAATCCATCAATTTGGCAAATCACCAATTAGCACAATAACTATTTTAACACTAATTTCTTGATATAACTATCTGTTCAGCAGTATTTAAACTAAATGGATCGTTTTCAGTAGTTTTTTTTTTCTATTATCTGCTTATTACATTTATAAAGTTTGTTTGATAGCCTTCATTCTTATTTTCATCACTCTGCATAGAATCTCAAGTATAGTGTGTGTTTCATACATGACGGGTTGGATTCACAAGTATTTCCATGTAAGTACTTAATATACCTATCTAGAAAAGACCTGAGAGCTTTGGGAAGGCACAGGCATTTGTACCACAACACTGAGTTTAGATGTGTGATCACTGCTGACATTTTGCTCTTTTGAAAACTGGAAAATAGAGTGATTATTTGTTGTGTGGAAAGACGATTAAAAAATTTGGTAAGAAATATTGTATCAATTAATTAAAATATAGAGGTCTATTAATAATCCCCAGGCATATACAAGTTATTTAAAATAGTAAGAACAAAACACATATATTAAAAGAATTGTGTCTGATTCTCATCTGGATAGTGTCATGGAAGAAAATCAGACGATGGTTGTGGAGTTCCTCCTTCTGGGATTTGGTCTTGGCCCGCGGATGCAGAGGCTCCTCTTCGTCCTCTTCTCCCTGTTGTACCTTTTCACCCTGCTTGGCAATGGTGTCATCCTGGGGCTCGTGGGCCTGGACCCCAGACTGCACACCCCAATGTACTTCTTCCTCTCCCACCTGGCCCTCGTGGACATGGCCTACGCCTGCAACACCGTGCCCCAGACGCTGCGGAGCCTCCTGGACCCAGCCAAGCCCATCTCCTTCGCTGCCTGCATGACCCAGACCTTTCTCTTTCTGACCTTCGCACACACAGAATGTCTCCTCCTGGTGGGGATGGCCTATGACCGGTACGTGGCCATCTGCCACCCACTCCGTTATCCCGTCATGGTGAGCTGGAGGGTCTGCGTCTCTCTGGCGGTCACTTTCTGGACCTGTGCCTTCCTCCTGGCCCTGGTCCATGTCATTCTCATTGTGAGGCTCCCCTTCTGTGGTCCTCATGAAATCAACCACTTCTTCTGTGAAATCCTGTCAGTGCTCAAGCTGGCCTGTGCTGACACCAGGCTCAACGTGCTGGTCATCTTTGCAGCCTGTGTGCTCATCCTGGTGGGCCCCCTGTGTCTGGTGCTGGTCTCCTACTCTCACATCCTGCTGACCATCCTGAGGATCCAGTCAAGGGAAGGCCGCAGAAAGGCCTTCTCCACCTGCTCCTCCCACCTCTGCGTGGTGGGGCTCTTCTTTGGCAGTGCCATCATCATGTACATGGCCCCCAAGTCTGACCACCCTGAGGAGCAGCAGAAGATCCTTTTCCTCTTTTATAGCTTTTTCAACCCCCTGCTGAACCCCCTGATCTACAGTCTGAGGAATGCAGAGGTCAAGGGCGCCCTGCGGAGGGCGTTGTGCAAGGAAATTCCTTCCCAGTTGTGACATCTGAATCACCAGCCTCCCTAGTCTTCTGTAATCTTGGTGCCCAGTTACTGACTAAATCCAGTAAAGTTCACTAATGTCTGCTTGATCTGCTCTTTGGGACACAACAACATGCCCTTCCTCTTCATTAGCAAGAAATGTCTTACATCGTTCCTTTTTTTGGCTTTCCGTTAACACTTAACATAAGTTATTTTTCCCCACTGAATTGAATGAACTTGAAATTCAATGATGCAATGGTACATTTCCTTGGTTCCTGAAGTTGGATACATCCCATCCTCCAGCTGAAGGAGGATGTCTGAAGGTATGAAAGGAGAAAAGAGTATGGGTGAAAGCAGTGATGTCCCACCCCAGTCACTCTTGTTTATTCTTTCATTATTGCCCTGGTACAATCCGTTACCAACATAGACATAGCCATTACGCTGCCTGCATTAATAGATTGTAGATGAAAATTACTGGCTCAGGGAGTTAACTTATAGGTTGAGTGAAGAGGCAGAATTAAAACAAGATGAATAGGAGTAAGAAGAGAAGATAGGGAAAAAAAACTAAAGAGAACGAGGGCACAGAAGAAATATCATTTACAATTTTAGGAATCAGTTGGTTAGTTGTTAGTACCAAAGGTGCAACACTTGATTTTCTTATATGTGTGTGTGTGTGTGTGTGTGTGTGTGTGTGTGTGTGTGTGTGTGTGTTAGGCTAAGCTGTGAATTATATAAATTTATATATTTATATGCAGACCAGTTCCATAAGAGGTTTTCTCATTGTTTTCTGTTACAACTGCTAACGTTATTAACTAGATTATATTATTTCTCTCCATAGAATGGTCTGTCCCTGAAATATGAAGGTTTGGTTGTGTTTGTACCTAACTTGGTATCCAGTCATGGTTGTGGATTGATTTTTGTTGCTGGTTTCCTTGACAAATCCTCATACATTTTAGGTGGTATTTCCAGGTGTCATCTATAAAATCTATTTTTTACATCTTGCCCTAAAATTAGGATGACTATTCATATCTAAGGGAATCTTTCTCAGTGTCACTTTGAGTGCCAACACCAGACTCACCAAATGAAAGTCTGTGCCTTTTGATTGGAGGCTAATGACTACTCAGCTCAGCTCATATTTGCTTCTTACAAATGGAGACTCTGAAGGAGGGATTTCTAAAGCAAAGATTTTATTTAAGAAAATCTAATCAGTAATAAAGTCTCCCATATTACATATTGAATTTTAACCATTGTAACAAATCCATGAAAAAGGTTCCATTGCCAGAAGGAGTGCATATAGAACTTAGAATTCTGATACACAAACCATCTGTATTTAACCACAATGGTCTTAGAAAATAAGTAACAAGGCTATTTATCTCATGCTCAAATTAAGTAAATGAAATGAAATCTGTTGATCACCTAATGTGTATTACCAAGAGCTTTTCCATAAAAGCCTGCTGGATCAAAGACCAGGTATGAGAGGTCATTGTCCTTTACCACAATTTCTTTATGTGTACAGTCATAAAAAGTGACTTACTTTTACAGAAGTGTAGAATTTGATGAAGTTGATAATGAAGATTGTTCTCGTTTGCACTGGGATATGGCTCAAGTAAGTCCCAAACCAAAGGTATGAGAATCAGCGTCTATCTCTGTTTAAGCTATCTGCTAGAGAACAGATTGACTGTAAGCTGAAATACAAAAGGAGAAATGAATGTATTTATAAAAAGGAACTGTGACTCCAGGGAACTGAATGACACTTCCCAGGGAACACAGAAATGAGCTGAACATTTTGATTCCTGTATCTTTTGCCTTGTATATACATTTATCTGATTTGAGGAAGAGAATAGGAAGCACAGGAAAAAAAAAGGTGACCCAATTCAGCAGAGAAACCTACTATACTCTAAGTTGGAAATGAGCTATACAACTTTAGGGGAAGAAAAGTTGGGAAAGGAAAAACTGGGAGAGAATAAGGGAGAGGGAAACACTGTACAAAAGAAAATGTACTCATTTCCTGACCCCTCTGTACATCACCGCAACAATATAAAAGAAAACAGTAGAGGATTCATTTGCTGGTTGATCTTGGTGTCTTTTAGATGGTAGAGCCACAATGGATAGAGTTTTATCAAAATAATATCCCCTCAATCAAAAAAGGGAGTGAAAGGAACATGTAGTTTTGACTCTTTACGTTCACAATTGTTATAATTTTGCATATAATTTCTAAAAAGAAATATACCTGAATGATTGCTAGTATCAACCAAACCTTAACAGAACATCATTTGACACCCTATTGTCCACTAGTCACATACAGTTCCTGGGTGAATATTAATACATCACATTCCAGTGACCACAAGGACACTGCAGAGATTGTAAAAAAAAAAAAGCATAAGCTTCTGTAAGTACTTTAAATTTTATAAAGGTCCAGTAAAAAGAAACTGGTAAGCATACAAAATAAATGCTTTTATCTCAACTAATACCATGTCATTTATGTTCTGAGTTCTTACAATGGTCTTTTCAAGTAGTAAATGCTATGAAGATAAAAGTCATCTCAGTCTACTTTGAAAAGAATATGGAAAAGTTTGAGTTGTATAGCAATGGATGTTAATGATGTTAGACTTGTGAGAACTTTCCTAAGCTTTAATTGGTGTGGAGTTGCCATGTATAATATTTCTTTATGGTTTACTTTCTCATTTTTCATTTTTGTAGTCTCAAAGATGTGTTATGTCTATTGTCCCAGAGGTTTTGATTATTTGAAGAATATTTTCTAGGGATCAGGAGTTTGGCTTAGTGATAGAGTGCTTGCCTAGCATGCACGAAGACCCAGGTTAGATTCTTCAGTATCACATACATAGAAAAAGCTACAAGTGGTAGCTCAATTGGTAGAGCTCTAGCCTTGAGAAATTCCAAGGACAGTGTGCAAGCCCATAGTTCAAGCCCCAGGACTGGTAAAAAAATTTTCTATAAAACCCAGTTTACTCCAGGTGCTGGTGGCTCACACCTGTAATCCTAGCTACTCAGGAGGCTGAGATCTGATGGTCTCTGTTCAGAGCCAGCCCGGGGCACAAAAGTCCATGAGACTTTTATCTTCAATTTACTGCCAGGAAATCAAAAGTGGTGCTGTAGCTCCAGTGGTAGAATGCTAACCTTGACCTGAAGAAATCAGGGACAGTGCAGGCCCAGAGTTCAAACCCCATGACTGACAAAAAAAAATCAGGTTCACATGTATTTATGCATTGTCAGGTCTTTATGCTTTCTAAGGTAATTTTGTGCTTTCCACCCGATGGCATAAAAATTAAATGTTTGTGAGCATTTCCATTTCAATTAAGATCACATTGTTCTCTGTGTAGGTTTATATTTTATTCTATATTTTGACAATTTTTAGAAAAAAAGGCTGCCTCATTTTCATAAGTAATATAAAATAATGTGTTTTATTTGCTATTTTATTATCATTAGTTGTACAAAGAGTTGCCATTAAAAAAAGCAATTTATGCATACCATGCATCTTGATCAATGTCACCAATTTCAACATTCTCACCCATCCCTCCCCTGCCCACCTCTTCCTTTAATTTTGTAGGATATACATCGAACTCTTACAAACAGAATTTAAGTTCATGCACTGCCTAAATATTACTTGAGTGACATCACACATGTAATATCTAGGTTCTTCGTGGCTCAAAAAGCTTAGGTCTTTATCATAAAACGACATCCCATAACTAATGTTGAGAAGGTGAGGAGTTTCCTAGGTTCTCAAGTCATCGTTGTCGTGTCCTTCACGAGAGTGTTGTTCATGTTTGTGATACTTCAACCCCATGTGAAAGGGATGCGCTGTTTGCAGCGCATGTGTTCTGGCTTTCCTAAGAACCTGTGCGCTCTGCCCGCGTGGATACGAAGTGTCGGGGTAGGCGTGCGTGCCTGGCCTGGGTCCACAGGACAGTGTGCAGGACCATGTCCCTTTCGGGCGGAGATCAGAGAGCACACCCACTGGCTGCCAGGCTGGAGTGTGCGCGGAGCCTGTGTCTGCTGCAGGCCCTGGGGGCTCCCCCGGGATGCGCTGAGCCTCCTTGGCCTGGGAGACAAGTGTCCACAGCATCCTCTTCTCAGCTTCCCCCACGACTCACTCAGAGCGGCTGTCGGAGTCCCTCTTCCCTCCCCTGCCTCAGCGCAGGAGGAAGCCGAGGCCCAGAGGCCCCTGATACCAAGGCTTCCTCCTGAAATGGCTCCCCATGGGCTCCACAGAGCCCTCTGGAGCCTGGGACAGCAGCAAGATTGGGCACCAGGAGATTCATAGGATGCCCCATGACAGGTGTTGTCTGCGCCCTGTGTTCTGGGGTGGCTGTTGGCTCCTAAGGGTGCATCCTGCTGGGGGTGAGAAGGAACATCTTTCAAAATGTGATTGCCTTGTCTGTGCGCAGCGTCTGGGGGCGCAGAGTCTCCACGGATGCCTCCAGACCTGTCAACTCGGGGGAGCCCTCAGAGAGTACTGCATCTCTATCAGGTGCGGAGCGGGGATTCTGCAGCTCCATACAAGCTCTGAGGAAATGGAACTGAGGTCCCAGCCTGCAGCCACCACCCCCGCTGGGAACCTGGGGTCCACATTCCGGGATCCGCAAGGTCACCAGATTGTAGTCTGCTCTCTGTCCTCCCAGACCGGGGGCAGAATCTCGTGTCTGGTTAACTTTCACTGTATTGCTGGCTCGATTTCAGTACTAGGAGGAAGAATACATTATGTTAATGCTAAGTATACATGCTCCTCATTGGCATTCTCTGTGACTATTTCTGGGATAAATAGATACACATTAGGTAAATGTAGTCAGGATTTGACAAGTTTTACTTCTTTGGTAGAGAAATATTAATGTTTGAGAGATTTATTTGGGAATGGTGACACTAAAAGAAGTAAGGAACTTTTAAAGATTTAGATAACACATATTGAACCATTTTTTCTACTTGAAATTTTACATATTATTTTATGGTATAATGCTACCTTTCAGAAAATTAACATAGATTGGTTATTTTATTAATTTAATTTTTGACAGTACAACTAAACTATGCCAAATTTGTAATAATATTTATTGCAATGGATTATGACTTCGAATGGATACAAAATCAATTTCATAACATTTACTTTTTATTGTTGTTGTTGAGAATAGCATTGATGATCATATCAGCTGCCTGGCCTATACCCAATCAATACATGTACATGGTAAATTTCCAATGGCCTGGAAGGTAAGTCTTTGAGGTGAGAATGGAAAAACAGAAGAGATACTAAGGTGTCCATTACTAGAGTGGAAAAATGAGAGGATGTCAGATCCAGTCTTTCTTTGAATTTTGTTTTTAGGGGACATTTTAATATTTTAAATCGGGCTTTTTATTTGTGTCTTTTTTTCATCCCAATGCAATCTTGCTGATTAAATCTCCTAGTCTGTGTTCCTACAATGTCCACACAGGGCACTCCAAGTATTACCTAATCTCTACCAATCTTTAATTGATTAACCAATGTATTGAAACCACATGAAAATGGTCCTCTATTGCTCTCTATGGTTCGAAATAGAATCCATACCTAGAAGGCCAATTATCTTATGAATCCTTGCTCCACAAGGTAACTTGGCAAACTCTCTGTTTATAACTATATACACAAAAAAAATTGTTTTCATTTATTTCCTGCTCTTTGTAAGTAGACATTCCTGTAGCTGAGCTGAGCTATAGAATAAGAATTCCATAGTTGTGTTTTACTCATGCCCTTAATGTAGCAAAGAGCCTGTGAGTCCATCAAGTCTTGAGACTTACTTTTGAAGGACAGGATCAGTTTCTGATGATGTTTATGTATAATGAAATGAATTCTTTCTTAGACATTTACTTTTGATCTTTAGAGTTGTCAGATTATTTAACTAGCTAACAATTTCCCATTTTAACTTCTGAAATCAAACACTTTTAATATACATTGAATTGCCTGAAATTTACATTTGGAACTTGAATATATTTTGATGTGACATCATATCTCCCCTCAAACTAGACTTGTGGAAATTTATTAATTCTTGCTACATAATTTACATAGAGATCAAAGTAAGGAAAAGATAAATGTACATCCTAAATTTAATCATTTGGTGTTTCATCAGTTTATTTTTAAAAGTATAAGGACTTTATATATCTATTTAAATTTGTTTTGTGCTGGTTCTAGGGCTTAAATCTCAGGGCCTAGGCACAAACCAATAATACCTGCTCACTGTCATGACCCACTCAATCTATATCAATATAAAAGTAGTTAATCCTTGAGCTTTTTATGCTCAAGGCTAACCCTCTACCACTTGAGCCACAACTCCATTTCTGGCTTTTTGAAGTCATTTATGGAAGATCAGAGTCTCATGGACTTTCCTGATTGGACTGGAATCAAACCATGATCCTTAGATCTCAGCCTCCTGAGTAGCTAGGTTTATAGTGTTGAGACACCAGCACTCGCTAAGATTTTTGTTGGTAATATGGATAAAAAAAGGTTGAAATGTTTCTTTTATTTAAAGGAAGAGGGCTGAACTCAGCATAATTATTAAGGAAGGAACCAGGTCAGCTATGATATCAATAGTTAAGTTTTTTTAGTTCTGTTTACATTTTTTATTTATTTTTCCTTGGCAGATGTATGAGTTTTCAGAAGTATGAAATAAATTAATCTATTAATCTATTAATCACTGAGCTAAATCAAGATGGGAAAATGGAGCTTTCACATTAAAATTATCCTAATATCTCACCTTGTAAACCTGTCTTTTCCATTTAACTATGAAAAAATCAGACCCAAATGTTTTCCTAAATGTATTTCCATATGTAAAAACGTGTCTTAAAAATACACTTTAAAATATGTGCAAATATACTTTTAAAGTAAAACACAGTGTATATATATTTAAAATAAAATCTACATTTTAAATGAAATTCCCACAGAAATTTTTAGTATTCACTCAACACCAAATCTTCTTATCATGTGTAAGAATGTTTGAAATATATACTTCAGATCATTTTCACTTCAAAGTGATTTTTGGTCATTTGTCAACAATGCTTATGAGAAAATGGCAATCTCTTCTATTATGGCTCGAAAGAAACATATCTTTCCCCAAATGTTGCTTTAAAGAGATTCCAAAATTGCAGGATTTTTGTCTCCACCTTTAGATCCAGCTTTGGGAATCTTGTTCAGTAACTTCATCATGTTATATAAAACCAAAAGAAACCAAGAATTCTGCTGTGATAAATTCCTTTTTTTAAAAAAAATAGAAATTTCTGCACAAGAAAAGGAATTGTTCCTTCATGGTTAGCTGGAGAAAATGTAATGCGAGTAAGACAAGCTCTTCGGAGACCTTACTCGGTAAGGCTGTTGATAACTACTGATAACCAAAACCACCACAGGGACTTGCAGATGTTCATGGTCTGGGTGGCCAGGATGCCTGTGGCTCCTGGTTCCTTTGTTCTCTTCCCTGAAGGTCATCAGGTGTGCATGGCCAAATGCAGTTCCACTGCCCTGGTCTTCACACTCCATGTCGTTCACTACCCATGTCTTTCTGCTTTTTACTCACCAGATAGGATACTCATAAAACTATGTTTGCATCCCTGAGTCCATTCATCCTGTCCTGACTGGAAATGTGTATCCCAAGAATGGGAGTGGGCTTTTAAAATCCCCAAAGTCTCCAGTCCTGTTTTCTGATGTAATTTCAGCCAGTTGCATGTGTGTTTTACTCAGAATGAAATACTGTCTCTTATTCCAAATTCCTTAGGGTGCCCTGCCTGCCACATCTGTGGGTACTGGAAAAGCAAAACCAGGGAGTGGCCCCAGACAGTGCCACTCTTCCATCTGGATGATTTTAGCAGAAACCAGGACCTGAGCATGGCTTATTGAGAAAATCCTGATCCAAGATCCAACACAAATAGCTAAACTCATAAAAATAGCAGAGATCTAGCAGGTTGATGCAGATATTAATCCAGTGATAGACAAATGGAACTATCCATTTGCCAATAATTTCTTTCTATCATCTGCTTATACCGTGTGTGATAATTCTTATTGCTGAGGTCTGCCACTGCTTTCCGCTGTGCTATGGCAAATGATTGTGAGATCTCAGCTGTTGTGGGTATTAGAACTAGATTCAAAACAGCTTGCTTGTATTTCTTCCTGAGTGTCATACTATGTTGTAGCCATTCAGGAAAAAGAAAATCTAAGAAGGGGGATCTGTATAGAGAGGACATGGAAATGATGTCTGCAGTGCTTTTATCTGGGCATCTTCCCTAATCAGCCTCCAGATTCTTGAGTTTTGACAACACCTTTGAACAACAGTGCTGAGAGTGAAGACTTGCAATTACGGCCTGCCAGTATTGATCAATTCAAGGTGGTTAAAATACATGTAGGTAAGAATCTTCGGCAGTGGAGAAATAGTTCTGTGAGATACCAGTTTCCCACCAGCCAAATTATCACAACCCAGGTTCCAACATTTAAAACAAGAATGAACATGTAGCATATATATATATGTATATATATGTACATATGTGCAGTTGTAGAATATATCCCAAACGTGTTCCAACCTGACCACCACTATTGTTTGTCCACAGAGAAATGATGTTAGTAATAGAAGTTGCTGCTCTAAGATTTGTTTGGGGGGAAGTCGTGAAAAATACCCTCTAAATTTACCTTACCATGTAAATATTACATGTCATTCCGTGACTCATTCTACAATTCCAATTCCTTTCTGTGTGGTGGCCGGTCTCATTTTAAAAGCTACTCCATTACTCTTCCTGCTACTCAGTAATTCTCTTCAAGAAGGGAGTTCAGAAACAAGAATCGTGGTTACTTAATATGTATGGTTTGTTCATGCTTAATTGTGTCCCTATTAATGATTCTCAGCCACTACAAGCAATATGTTTTCCTTATGAACACTGTGTGTCAGATTAACATTTATGTTATGCAAAAAAACTGTTTTGTTATGAAAAATATTATTTTAATCCACTGGGATATTAATGGTGTTTATTAACTAATCCACACGCATCGAAAATCTATGACATAATAAATAAGGTGTTTCAAAGGAATCGTGCCTGATAATTATATGATTTTCATTTTCATAGTACCACGGAGAACAATCAGAGGATGGCTGCTGATTTCCTCCTTCTGGGATTTGGTCTTGGCCCGCGGATGCAGAGGCTCCTCTTCGTCCTCTTCTCCCTGTTGTACCTTTTCACCCTGCTTGGCAATGGAGTCATCCTGGGGCTCGTGGGCCTGGACCCCAGACTGCACACCCCCATGTACTTCTTCCTCTCCCACCTGGCCCTCGTGGACATGGCCTACGCCTGCAACACCGTGCCCCAGACGCTGCGGAGCCTCCTGGACCCAGCCAAGCCCATCTCCTTCGCTGCCTGCATGACCCAGACCTTTCTCTTTCTGACCTTCGCACACACAGAATGTCTCCTCCTGGTGGGGATGGCCTATGACCGGTACGTGGCCATCTGCCACCCACTCCGTTATCCCGTCATGGTGAGCTGGAGGGTCTGCGTCTCTCTGGCGGTCACTTTCTGGACCTGTGGCTCTCTCCTGGCCCTGGTCCATGTCATTCTCATTGTGAGGCTCCCCTTCTGTGGTCCTCATGAAATCAACCACTTCAGTGCTCAAGCTGGCCTGTGCTGACATCAGGCTCAATGTGCTGGTCATCTTTGCAGCCAGTCAGGGAAAGGCCTCCCTCCTCTGCGTGGTGGGGCTCTTCTTTGGCAGTGCCATTGTCATGTACATGGCCCCCAAATCGCGCCACCCTGAGGAGCAGCAGAAAATCCTTTTCCTCTTTTATAGCTTTTTCAACTCCCTGCTGAACCCCCTGATCTACAGTCTGAGGAATGCAGAGGTCAAGGGCGTCCTGCGGAGGGCATTGTGCAAGGAAATTCTACCCTAGCTGTCACATGTGAATCACCAGCCTTAGTTCAGTGTATTCTATGTACTCTTGGTGCCTTGTCACTGCCTTAATCCAGAAAAGCTTAGTTCCATCTTCTTGATCTGTGCTTTAGTGGTACAACAACATGCCTTCTCTTTCATTAATAGGAGAAAAACAAGCATTTTATTTTAATAATTGTAGACTTTTGTCAAAGGTAGCTACACATTTGCCATTATCCCAGTTTCATTTGTTCCAATACAGGAATTTACTCGGAGACGTTATGTCCTCATTATGTATTGCATGTTTAATCAATTTTATTTAGGAATCTCTGACATTTTAGGGAGCTCATGTGTAGGCTGTGAAAAGGAAGAGCTAGAAGACAACAGTATACTGTATACAACAGTATATTGAACATGGAGGGAGGGGAACAGTGAAAATTGCTTACTAATTTGGTGGTGAGTGGTTCTCATTTAGTTAGCAAAGGGGCAAAGTGGCATGTTTCCCTTTGAATAGGGCAAAATGTGCATCAGACAGGGCAATTTTGGTTAAGATGGGGTTTGTTTTGAAAACTGAAAGTTGAGCTGTGAATTAGATACATATATAATGTGTGTGTGTGTGTGTGTGTGTGTATAAACCATCTCTGAATATGGTTTCCCTATCTATGTCTTTTCATAGCTCTTATACATTTATTATCCCAACCTTATATGATTTACCTGTTAGACTGTTCTAGTCTTAAAACAAGTTGTGGTTTTGAGTTAGCATCTAACTATTTATCCAGATATGGCTGTGGGATGATTTTAACTGATTAATCTATTAGACAAACAACACATTTTAGGTGTATTTTTTTTGCCTGTTGTGGCAAACTCAGGGCCTGAGCACTGTCCTTGGACTTTCTCAAAGCTAGAGCTCTACCACCTGAGCCTCAGCACCACTTACGGCTTTTTTCTTTGTATGTGGTATGGAGGAATCAAACTCAGGTCTTCATACATGCTAGGCAAACACCCTACCACGAGGCCAAACTCCTGGCCCCAACATTTTTAATGCAATTTTATTGGTATGATTAAGGTGTTTTATAGAGGGATTATCATTTCATACGTCAGATAATGAATACCTTTCCTTTTTTTTTCAAGGAACAAGCTACCCTTCCTTCACTTTCCCCTCTCCCATCCCTGCCCACAAGTTGCATAGCTCATTTTCCACATAGTGTCTACTAAATACCATGACTGCATGTGAATAACAGTCATTTCTAATCTACCCTGAGATTAGTATAACCACTAGCATCCAGAATCTACATGTCATCTGAAATATACACATCACACTCATTCGAAAGAATGGGTATGTGCTTCCAGTAGGTGTTAACTCATAATTATTGTGTATAAATCAAGACAGACTGGCCTTCCTGAACAACTGAAAACAAAAATAGGGTCTTATAGTAAAATGCAATATTTGCTTGATCACTTAGCAAATGACACACACTACAATTGACAGGACTTGACACAGTCCATTCTAATTAGTCATCACGTCATATCAACCAGAGAGCTCCAGTTAGGAGTTGGTTGATCATCATGCATTCCAGAAAGTGGCTCATGCTGAACTTTCACCCAGACAGTCTGGCATACAAACTGTAGTTAACCACACAATGTATATCAGTGAACACCAAACATTATCAATCCACAGACCAATTACCACAAATGATGATGTTTTGAGGGAATGAAGATTTCTCTGTAGGATTTCTGTATCAGGGTGAGGATCTCTGCGTTCCCTAAATGTCTGCGTGGCTCATGTATGTGATGTTGGCTGTCTTGGAACATGACTTCTATGTGCAAAGTTCATTCAAAAATGTCATTGGACCAGACCAGAGAACACAAAGAATTTGAGAATATGGGGGGGAGGGTGATGGGTACCAAGACATGTGAAAGGGTATCAATGTATGTGAATTAATGCACCTTCTGGCAAATATCATGTAACCCTTTTATTAATTACAATAAAAAAATTATAAAAAAAAGAATTTGAGAATAAAAGTTCTTCTCATTGAACAGTAACAGTTAGCTCAAGTGAAATCCAGAACAAAGATAAGCTGAATCAATCTATGCCTATATTTAGACAGAAGATGAGAAAGATCATATTAAGTGAAGTAAGCCAGAAACAAAGAAGCATAGACTCCCTGTTTTCACTCATTTGTAATAATTAATATATATCTAGGATACATATAGCCCAATAGATATGTACATATGACCATATAAGATGATGCTAAACAAAATAAACTCTAAAATATGGAAATAAGAAGTTTTTGTTTTTAATGTACTATGTGAAGTTCTTTCTTTTTTTCTTTCATTCCTCCCACCCCATGGTTATCTGCTGTTGTCACTGTATCTGATTTTTGGTAGCTGGTGTTTTACATATATGTTTATTTGAATTAGGGAAGGGAAGAGGAACAACAAAATGGTGAGACAAAGGGCAAAGAGTGAACCAATGTAACAGTGATACTCACAAGAGTTGAAAAGAACTTTACAAGTTGGGGGAGGGATGAGGGGAAGGAAAGTGGAAGGAAAACATGGGAAGCGGTAACAAAGTTTGACAAGAAATGCACTCAGTACCTTACGTATATGACTAACATTATCCTGACAATAAAATTAAATTTTAAAAAATGTTAATAAGAAGCTACATTTTGTGAAGAAAACAGCTTAACTTTAGAATACAATTTGAGAGAATGGATGTGTTTTCAAGAACTGTGGCTCCAAAGTCGAGGTTCCACAGCAAAAACTGCAGCGTGAAGCAGACAATTCTGGAAGAGAAAATGGGGCTGCTTTCTGCTGGTGCCTCACCAACTGTGTAAAACCGCAGTGGATGTTTTATATGTTCATGTTTCAAGATGTTTATGTTTCCCTCTGACAGCTCTATGCAGACCAATTTTTTTCATATGTAATAGGAAAAATATATAAAGATGAAATGTTACTGAAGTTTTAGCTTATTTGGCATGATACAATTTTATATTTACCTTTCATCTCGACTACCCTAAAATCATATTCCATAATATAGAAGGAAATTTTTCAGTGCACTGGAGTTACAGTTTTCATGAGCTTTCACAGGAGTGTTATTTATGTGAGTGGCAGGTCACTTCCGTATGAGAAGGGCTGAACATTTATGAGTTACAGAGCTTCTAGTCTTCAGATATGTGTGTCTTCTCCATTTTTGCACAGATGTCTGAGCAGTGGCAACTATATTTCTGTATGGTTTAAGTATACCAAAATTGGTATACTTACATACTTACACTATACCAAAGGCATAGTTATGCTTTAGGTTCAGAGAATGAAAATGTGAATGCCTTCTAAATCCAATACTTCCAGCCCCCGAAGGGCCACTAGGTTCTCTGCCAAACTGCTGTCTCTGTTCCCTGAATCCAAGACCCTCGCATTCCACAACAGAGATCAGAAAATATTTCTGAGGGGTAAACCTACCTGGGGCTGGGGCCTAGTTGGGAACCTTAATGAGAGCTTCTGCCTCAGGTGTGCTCTGTGGTAGTCTGCGTTTTCTGGGTGTCCTACAGGGGATTCCAATAGAAATAGGAAAGAGTGATTGTTTTCCTAGCTCTTCCTAGCTCTCCCTCCCCGCAGAGCGAGGCAAGCATGGTGTCTCAAGGCCCGGCCCCTTCTCTGAGTCCACAAGACTTTCTAATCAGGTTAAACCTTCCAAGAATACAACTCCTTTCCTGAGAACTCTGCTGCCTTTCCAGTCAGTTAAACCTTCTGAGAATACAACTCCTTTCCTGAGAACTCTGCTGTCTTTTGTTCAGGCACAAAAGCGAGGATTCTACAGCCCCACACCAGGTCTGAGGAAACAGGCCTCGTGGCTCAGCCTGCAGGTACCTCCACCATGGCATACCTTCTGAGAGCCTTGAGTCCAAATGTGGGACTAACAAGGTTGTTTGATGTTATGTCGGCATAAACTCCTTAAGCAAGTGTAGTGAACTGTCTTTTGTTAGCAGAGGCACAAAAGGCCTTGTTAAGGAAATTCATTCTTCTCTAAAATTCGGATCACCTTTCTAGCATGGGAATAGTTTAAGAAATGTTAATGCTAATTTCTTTATCTCCTTGTTCACAGAACACCTAAGTATGTACTTCACGCTTTGGCATCATTTGAGGGCTTGTTATAGAGTTGCGTGGACACTCAAGGGCTTGAATAAGATGGCATAATTCTTACACACACACACACACACACACACACACACGCATCTCGTACTAGATTACTTGTAGTACCTAATATAATGGATATGCTAGTGAAGAGCTGTTAAGTTATCAGGAGGTATTTTTAAGATGTAACAGGATGAAACATGTACAGTCAAGACCAGTAATATACACCTCTAGTTCCTGCTGCCTGGAAAGCTGAGGTGAGCTGAGTATTTAAGACAGGAGTTTGGAACAAGCTTGGCAGCTTTAGGAGACCTCCACTTAAAGAAAAAAATAAGCTCAGGACAGGGACAACTTTTTTGTGTGTATATCCTTGGCTGAATGTTAGAATTCAGAGTCAAACTGCCTAGAGTTAGATTTTGTTTTACGTATGTGGAGACAGCAACAAACTTACAATGATTGCACCACCTGCAAGGCCACCTTCATGATGAACCCTGCAGAAGTGGCTTTGTAAGGACGATGGCAACAGCTATAAATGGTTATCAGGGCCAACAGCGAGCACTGCTTGTGAGGCCCATAGTCAGAGGTCTTCCAAGATGACCCGTACAGATTGACAGCAGTGAATCCCGACTGAGTGTTCACCATGCACCAGGGGTATGTTCAGTGCATACAGTGTGGTCTCTCAATGAATCCTCAATTCAACTCATAGCTTTTCTTCTTAACTCATATAAATTAAGGCTTGAAGAAATTGAAATATTTGCTAAGGGTCCTGCAAGCAATAATGACAAAGGTATGTCTGACTTTTAAACCTCTACTCTTTCGTTGCCACACTGCAGTATCTTCCAGTGTTCTCTTTGCCTGAGAATCTGGTCCCCAGAAGAATGTGAGGTGCTTGTGTTTTCTCATATTTAATCAAATTAATATCTAGTCAGTACAAGTTCTAGGCACAGAAAAGGCTCATGGTTTTATCACATATACTATAAAAAGATTTCTTTAATCTAAGGGAATACTATAAACACATGTTCTGATGTAATTGACTCTGAAGCACAATTAGGGAGACATTATCAATCTTATTAAATCATGAGAGAATATGTCAGTATCGTAGATAAGTGGGTTGTCGGGTAGTATTGCTATTGTGAATTATTTGATACCATTTCTAAGGTTGCTTCCAGAACAATTAGCCCAAGTGCAGATTTCTCATGTAGTTAAAATCCTTTTTAAGAAATCACTCAAATAGTAGAGCCATTGGTATGTCTCTAAAAAAAACTATGGCGACTCCAGGGGAAGCAGGGAAGAGAGCTTGAAATTGCAGGAGAAAAGTAATAAAAATTGGGAATGGAGATCAAACATTAAAAATGAGGTCCAAAGAAGTAAAGCAATAAGACAACAAAACAGTGAGACACAGGAAAATGGACTGGGAGACACAGCTACCAGGAGACAGGGGTGGGTTTTTATTGAGTATGTAATTTTTAACAGATAGTTGTTATTACTTAGAAATAAACCATTCAATACTTTGTTGAACCAAGAATTTAAAAGTAGCTCTTAATTCAGAAAGACTTGCGTGCATGACTCATACCCAAAACATTAAAAAAAGAATTGCCAGCCCATCAAATCTTCAGTTTTACTTCTTAAAACAGACTCCATCGAGTACCGACAAGTCTGTTCAGGAATAAAGAAATAGTTTTAGTCTTAGCTATTTTCTCTGAAACCATGGTGATGCTACATCATTTATTAGTCATCAGACAATGTGTCAAGATTTTTGGTTTTTCTGCTGAGAGCCGTAGGCTCATGCCTGCAATCTTGGGTACCTGGGAAGTGGAGATGGATCAGGAAGACAGATATATGAGGGCAGTCCAGGCAGAAAAGTCTGCAAGACACCCACGTCTCCCTTTGCATCTGTAGACTGGCCAAATGGCATGTGCCCATTGTCTTGAACTACCCCATGAGAGGCTGAGTCTGGAAGGATTGTGGTGACAGGCCTAGAGGGAAGAAAAGCCACCTACATTCTTGAACCACACAGGAAGTTGGATGGGTGGCACATTCCTATAATCCCAGTGATGGCAGAAAAATAAAAATTAGGCAGCTTGAAGCCAAGTCCTCTCTCAGGCAAGAAGTAAAAGTGGATCCTAAAAACAACCAGTGTAAATCAGGGATGGAGGGGTGTTCAGAAGTATTGCATCAACCCAGAAGACATAAGGTCTAGAGTTCAAATCCCCAATACCACCAAAAAGAAATATATTCTGATTTTAAATAACTATCTTGCAATACATATAAAAAGTATAATCACAGTCATTGAGTGATAGGCTGAATGTTATATTAGTATATAACATGTTTTTGTCCCACTTTTCCTCCCCGCTTCCAATCACCTTGTTTTTCCCCTTCCCTTAGAGAAGGGATTCAGTAAGGATGTTCTCCAGGCTTGCAGTGTGATGCTCAGAACAGATTTCCTCACCCTGCATGGAAAGGAAGTGATTTTGGCCCAGGGGCTCTTCTCACATTGTGTGTAGATGCAAATTTTGGACATTGTTGCTTAACAAGCACATTTCTCTGTTCTATCACACTAGCCAAACTAAAGTGTGAAGGATGAATTTAACGGAATTGTAAAATCAGTCAAGAACATGTTGATCACTACATTTCCCCTCCATCAAAGTATCTGCACCAGAAACCTAACGCATACCTCATGGTTGCTTCGTGAACCCGGGATCAGAGCAGGATTATTCATCACTGATCACTGAAGCCTCTGACCATATGACCATACTGCCAGGACAGCCCCTCCCTACCATAGACTCTGCTCTTTCTTCTTTAGCTTGCCCTGGAACTTGTGGGAGCTAATGATACACCTTCAACTCACTGCCTCCCTCAGCGGCATTTTGGGTGCTGCAAACCACCAGATAGTCACTGATGGTGTCTTCCTGCTCCATCTCTTCTGACCCAGGATGCCTGGCTTCCCCCCATTTTATTTCTCAGAAAGCAATGCTGTGTTTTCTGGTAGCATCTCATTAATGTCCACAATATGTACTAATTGCAGCTTAAAGTCTAATCAAAAGCAGCCTTTTCCTTTCATTTACCTGGGAGAAAAAAAAATTTTTTCCCAGAAGCAGTGGGTACAAGTTTAATAGTTTAGCCTTATGTTGTCTGGCACTAGTAGTAGAAAATTGTTGCCCCAGCAAACGTTTGATTTTTGCAATGATGGTATGTTGAGAAAATGTTATCGAGGAGTTAAGTGCAAAATCCCAAGTATTGCTTGACATGCTGATAGTTCACAGAAATACCAGGGATCTGTCTGTCAATTTATTTCCACAATTATTTTTAAAATGAAAGTTTCACTGGTTCATTTCATTGCCACATTTTCCATTACCTATCTCTTAGGCATTTAGCAATTCTTTGTATCGCTGAAGGAAATCAAAGTTAATTTTTGGTGGTCCTTCTATTTTCAATTTCCCATGCTGGGCACATACAGCAAGTTCTCCACTCCAACGGTATCTCAGGCATGGCCTTTCTGACTTCAATTCATACATAGATTGTTATATTCATAGTAGAGAAGGACAAGTTATAAATCTCCCAAGGGGATCTGTTGTGAAATATTTTCACACACATGAGTATACACTCATCATAACCTTTACACCATTGCATCAATGTTGACCTCACACTCAACCCTGTACACAAATTCTGAACTCAAAATACTTGATCACTGACAAATCCTGAAAGGTCCAATTCCTTCCAATTTTTAAAAAATATACTTTTATTGTCGAGGTGATGTACAGAGGAGTTACAGTTACATACATAAGGTAATCAGTACATTTTTTATTGAACATTGTTACCCCCTCCCTCATTTTTCTCTCACTTTCCCTCTCCCCATTCCCCCCTAAGTTGTACATTTCATTTTCATCAAATTGTCTTGTGAATATAGCTGTTGTATTGGTTGCCCTTTTCCTTTGTCTCATCATTCTCTTGTTCCCTTTCCCTATCCAATTCAGATAAACATATATACAAGACACAGGTACCAAAATCAAGTACAGTGACAGCAGGAGATAAACCAAAGGAGAAAAAATGAAAGAAAAAAAGAAATAATTCATACAGTACATTAACAACAACAACTGAGAAAAACTTATTTCTCAGAGTTCATTTCACTTAGCATCATTTTATATGGTCACATGTACATAGATAGCTATTGAGCTGTTGTAGTCGTCTTCTAGAATTACCTTAGACAAATAATCTTCAAGGAAACAACCACCCCATTAAGAAGTAGACTGAAGACTGAAAGAGAGACTTCTCTGAAAAGGAAATAAGAATGGCCAATAGACATATGGCCCAACATCTCTGGCCATAACAGAAATGCAAATAAAAATAACATTGAGATTCCACCTCACTCCAATTAGAATGGCCATTATCAAGAAATTTAAAAACCGTTTCTGGTGGGGATGTGGCCAAAAGAGAATTCTATTACACTGCTGGTGGGAATGTAAACTTGTTCAACCACTCTGCAAAGCAGTTTAGAGATTCCTCAAAAGACTTAACATAGAAAGCTGGGTGCAGTGGCTCATGCCCACAATCCCTACCTATTCAGGAGGCTGAGATGTGAGGATCATGGTTCAAAGCCAGCCTGGGCACTAAGGACCAAGATACTCTTACCTCCAATTAACCACTAGAAAATGGGAAGTGGGGCTGTGGTTCAAGGGGTAAAGAGGTAGCTTTGAGCTTATGAGCACAGGAACAACATCCAGGCCTATGGGTAGGCAGTAGCCTTGAGCTGAAGAGCTCAGGGACAGCATCAAGGTCCAGAGTTCAAGCCAACTTCCATAACTGACAATTAAAAAAAAAAGACTAAACACAGAGCTCCCCTATGATTCAGCAATCCTATTCCCTGGGCATTTACCCTGACCACAAACAAGGCCACACTAAAGCTACCAACACAATCATGTTCATTGCAGAATTATTCCCTATAGCTAAGACATGGAATCAACCCAGAAGGCCCTCAGTAGATGAATGGATCAAGATGTGGTACTTATACACAGTGGAATTCTATGCTTCTATGCTGTCATCAGAAAGAATGACATCGCCCCATTCATAAGGAAATGAAAATATTTGGAAAAAATCATATTAAGTGAAGTATGTCAGACCCAAAGAAACATTGACTTCATGGTTTCTATCATTTGTAATAATTAGTATACTTTCTACTAATTTTATGAGCCACTAGTTAAAAACACTGGCCAAATAATAATCAGGTCAATCACCAGATTAACTACAAATATTCACCATATAGTACACAATAGCTATATTAATAATGTGAATTATTATTATAATACCATAATGACAATGATTAATAAAATATTAATAGTTGGTTTAAAAGGACTTGAACAATGGTTTTAAATGAATAATCAATAAGATGAATATTATTAATGGGTAATTACCACAAAAATCACATCAATATTCTTTAAAAATACCACAGTGACAGTATAGAGCTCACAAACCCTTCCATCTAGTTTCATCTCCTATTTGCCCATTTCCCATCAGCTAAATATCCCTGAATGTCTGCTCAGGCTTAGGAAATAATAGGCTTTTATTTTCAAGTCCTATAATCTGTTCTATATTTGCTGTGGTCAGATTATATACAGACATGAGTCCCAGGAAAAATTTCAACTAAACCCACCTTCACTCTAACTTGGGGTTCAGATGGCCACACTCCCCTGTTTTTCTGTGATTTTCTGCATAAACATGCTCATGGAGCACGAGTAAGTATCCTCACTTAATTTCTAGTTGATGTATGATAGTTACTTTTGGTTGTGAACTTGACTGGATGGGAGATGCCTGAAAAACCGGTAAGGCTAACTTCTAGATCTATGAGGATGCTTATGAGTCCATAAGCTGAGTGGTGAACTCCCCCCCCCCCCATTGCACAGGCCAGGACAATAGAATAAGAGCAGAAGGGAGAAGCATCTTTTGTTCCTGCTATACTATCCACAACAGGCTGCATGTTCTTCTACTGTCACCTACGGTCCTCTGACTTCAGGATCTTCAGCCTTTGAAAGCAGACTTGTAGCAGTGGATCTCTAGGACCTTCTTGAGCCTACAGCTTCCAACTGCATCCTACTGGGTCTTCCTCATTAGCTCCTCCTTCACTCTGAGGCTTCTAACTTCTCCAGTGTTTCTAGTTTACAGACAGCCACCATGGAACAATTCCATGCTGATTTGGAGTCCAAACTAATAAGTTTCTTTTTATAATTATTTTTATTGGTGGGTTTTTTTTTGAGAACCCTGAATATCCAGTAAATGTGAGTGGAAAGATTCAAGCGATGGCAACTGAATAGAAAAAATCATTTTAATATTAATATGAATAGTGTTATACCAACTTCATGTTGTGTGCCCTTCAATGCATGGTGACAGGTCATTTGTATGCTTAATCTCATTTATCCCCATAGTGATGAATATTTCTCAGTGCATCCCATAAACAACATAGTTCCCAAGTCTTCTCCATTTCCTCAGAGAAGGGTATTATATTGTCTTTTCATTCTTTTAAGATTAATAAGTTATTCTTCATTAAATTTCCCCAATTCTTGATTTCACTATATCCATAGTGGCATATATTAATAACCAAGAGCATCCTATTATTCTATGCTCACCAAGAGGAAAATGACCAAGCAAGGTAGAAATTTGGCCCTTACTATTTAAGCATACCAAGAATCATTATTTAGAATTACTAAAGCTGTGGTTTTAGAATGCTAGGATGGTGCCAGGCAGGGAGCTAGCATAGGGTGTAGCTCCCCAAAAGTTTGGCAAAGGATGAAGGCAATTATCATAGTAAATGAGAGGGCTGAGGACCAAATCGTGGATGCCTGCAACTGGCACGTGCAGCCGCCATGGCACGCAGCTCAGGGATCACCAAGCACCAAATCTCTGTTTGTCCTTCAGGCAAAACATCATTCCTGTGGACTATTGAGAGCAGACAACAAAATGAAAGACATGTAGAATGCTGTTTCATCAGGCAACATGGCAGTGTGTGGCTCCTACCAGCAGGGACCTGTCCTCCATCCCTGCTTGCTTACCATACTTCGCACATCTGTGGCTCCTATCTACCTCTTTTATTTTTTAATTTCTGTATTTCTTCTCTGTTTTAAATTGATACATCTGTTTAAGGTATATGATGTGTTATAAGACACAGAGAAACATATAGGACAATGGTAGCCAGATATAAATAAATGAACAAATCCATTATCTCACACAGATGCAAAAGAAGTTACCATCTAAATTCATTTCTTCAGAAAGTCTTGACTCCACCTCACTCCAGTTAGAATGGCCAGGATCAGGAAAACGAATAATAACAGATGTTGGAGGGGATGTGGCCAGGAGGGATCACTACTACACTGTTGGTGGGAGTGCAAACTCATTCAACCACTATGGAAAGCAGTGTGGCAGTGCCTCAAAAGGCTAAACATAGAGCTCCCCAATGACCCAGCAATTCCACTACTTGGCATTTACCCAACCATCCAGAATCAAGGGCATACTAAATCCACTACCACAACAATGTTCATTGCAGCATTATTCACCATAGCAAAGATATGGAACCAACCTAGATGTCCCTCAGTTGATGAGTGGATCAACAAGTTGTGGTATTTGTACACAATGAAATTCTATGCTGCTGTCAGAAAGAACGACATCGACCCATTTGTTAGGAAATGGAAAGACTTAGAAAAAAATCATATTAAGTGAAGTAAGCCAGACTCAAAGGAACTTAGGCTCAATGGTTTCCCTCATTTGCCATAACCAGTAGAAACCTTGGTCTCTCCTAGCAGAGATTTGCAATAGAGCAAAACCTTGATACATAAGGCTATATAGTATGAAGCTAATTGAAAGGCCCTCCAGGATACTGAAACAAAAGCCATATAACGAATGACTGTTGTCCTTAATGTACTATGTTATCTCTCATCTACTTTGCTGTCCCTTGGGTATCTCATATTGTTACAGTATCTCACTTTGTTATCTGATATATTGAATTTATTTGTATTTGGTTATTTGAAATTTGATAGGGAAGGGGGGAAAACCAAGATGGGGGGGGGGCTGAGGGGAGGGTAATGGGTACCAAGACATGTGAAAGGGTATCAATGTATGTGAATTAATTAATGCATCTTCTATCTGGCAAATATCATGTAACCCTTTTATTAATTACAATAAAAATATAAAAAAAGAAAGAAAAAAAAGAAAGTCTTGACTCCAATACAGGTTTATTGGCTATCATCTTCCCGTTGTATCATTCTTCCTACATCCTTGCTTCTCTGCTTCCTTTGATGTATGTCTCTCTGCTTCCTCTCCCTTTCCACCACAATAACCACTCTTCTGACTGCCATCTCCACACGTCTCACCTTCGTTTTCTTAGAATCCACATGGAGCATGACAGCATGTAATATTTTCTTTTCCTTACTGGCTAATTTCACTAAGCATAATGTCCCCTAAGTCTTTCCACACAGAAGCAAATGCCAGGATCTCTCCACCTTTTGAGATAGTATGGTACCCTACTCCATATATGTCTGTATTTTTACCCAGTCATTCATTGCCAGACACCTACAGCCTTCCCCATGTCATTTCTATTGTAAATAGTGCTACAATGAACACGAGTATACAGACATTACTGATATTATTGTGATGTCCTTTTATTTGAGTGTTTGTCATTTCATTTGATGTTGTGGTGTCATTTTTATCAAGGAGAGAATTTTTTTTTCTTTTTTTTTATTGTAATTAGTAAAAGGGTTACATGATATTTGCCAGATAGAAGGTGCATTAATTCACATACATTGATACCCTTTCACATGTCTTGGTACCCGTATCCCTCCCCCCCCACACCCCCCACCTGTCTTGGTTTTCCCCCCTTCCCTATCAAATTTCAAATAACCAAATACAAATAAATTCAATATATCAGATAACAAAGTGAGATACTATACCAATATGAGATAACCAAGGGACAGCAAAGGAGATGAGAGACAACATAGTACATTAAGGACAACAATCATTCATTATATGGCTTTTGTTTCACTATCCTGGAGGTCCTTTCAATTAGCTTCACATTATATGTCCTTATGTATCAAGATTTTGCTCTATTGCAAATCTCTGCTAGTAGAGCCCAAGGTTTCTACTGATTATGACGAATGAGGGAAACCATTGAGCCTAAGTTCTCAAGGAGAGAATTTTTAAATCGTGTTGGGCTACCACATGATACATGATTATTTTAACAGATGGTATTTATGAAGAGGTCATAAAGTCTCCAAGAGTAACATGCCATAAGTGCTAGGTTAGGTGCATTATTAGCAAGTCTGAACTTCCTTACAATTCTATGAATTTAGTACATTTACTGCACTCACAAAAGAGTAGACAGAGGCAAAGAGAATGTGGAAAGCTTTTCTGTGGTCATAGGTAAGTATCTAACACAATAGGAGGCAAATCTTAGTTGACTTTAAAGCTCAAATCCATAAACAATACATTCCCTTCCCCTCTGTATCCTGAAAGAATCTTTGCTCAAAACAAAGGAAGATCCAGAAAATTAGCCCTGTGGGGTACTGAACAATACAATATACATAATAATGATACATTCCATTCTTTCAAAATGCATGGAGAACAGGCATAAAGAGATCTTACCACAAATAAAGATAATGAATGAGACAACACAAATGCTGAGTAGCTCTGTTCAGCCATCTCACACTGTACAAATACATCAAGATTTCATATTGTACACAATAAATGTACAAGAGTTTGTTCACAGTACATACAAAAGTTAAAATGTGTATCTTGTGATATATTCATTCAAATCCTACAAGCTTATCCAGTATAAATACTGTCATATGTATAAAAAGGTTATTTGTAAATGTCACAGATGATCTAACATTAATAAATACCAAAGTTGTTAAATCAAACACAGTAGTCTAGTCTATCAAATATTACACAACTACTAACCTGAAACATTTTTATGTAACACTAATATGCTAAATGAACTATAATGTGGACCAATGGAATTCGATTTTGGAGAAACAATTAGACAAAAGTAGGATCCATATTTCCCAGAAAATCAGACCTGAAGGGATAGGCAGCTGGTTCTTTAAGAACCCTGTATTCTCATGGTGTTTCCATTGTGGTGAAAGTGAAGAAATGAAGTAAAGGATGAGGTGGGTGAAGAGTCAAACTCTGAGGAGATTAAATGCAGAAAACATCTAGCATGCCACACCTGGATGTCCGTGCCTTCCTGTCAGACACAGGACACTGAAATGTTGGTGCACGTGCAGTAGCAATTTTTTAGTGGGCTACAGTGATGCCAATGAGAGAATATTACGGCCCGTGGGGGTATATTTGTCCTTTTTAAAATCAGAGTACACTTCTATAGATACCTAAAGCCTTATGGCCATCTCTCCCTCCTGCCTTCATATTCCCAGAAATCCAACCACAAGAGGAACTTTGGTTTTGCAATCACTGATAAACTTACCAGGTAGATGCACACAATCACGCTGGTGAGGCTGAGATAGCAGGCCTCCCATGGCCTGTTTTGATAAGCCTGAGTCCTACATACCTGGAGAGGGTGGAAAGCAAACAAGGCTGGGATTTCTCCTACTGTTAATACTACCCGATTCTGAGGTGTCACTCTGGTCTTGAAAATCTTCCAGGACTCCAGAAAAATGGCAAGAATGCAACAAAAAATAAATAAATGGGCATTAACTTTTTACCAACAGAGAGATGATGACGAAGAGCTGAATCGTCAGACAGTGGAATGTCATGTGATTGCCAACAAAGCAAAAGCTTCATAGAACTTCTCTATATCTTATATAGAGGGATCTTTGCAATATGTTGGGGAAAGCAAGGGTTAAAGGGATAGTACATAGACTCCATGTGGATGTGCTTTACATAGTCATAAAACAATTCTAGAGGGATCCGTAAGACATGAAATTAGAGACAGGGAAGATACTGACAAACAAGCATATCCTGTAGAAGCTTGCATAAAATTTGGGCAGCTGAAAAATGAACAAACTCTTTGTAATAGCATAAGAAAATCATTAGGGAATATATTCAAATGAGAAAAAAAATGCAAAGTCAAGACAGTTTCCCGACTCTCTTTGATATAATCCATTTCCTAATAGCCCTGATTATTTCTGGAAAAATTTTGCCAATAATTTGTACAACTGTTGCCTTTAAGGAAAGCAGAAGAATAGTCAAGGATCTGTGTGTAGAGGGAAACTTTTTACTTTGCACTTTACGTTTTTAGACAGGCTAACTAAAACGTAATATTTTGAAAAAGAAATAGATTTTTTAAAATTTTGTAAAAATTCCTGATAATCTTCTGAGGGCAGCTGATTGAAGTCCCCCCAAAACCTCCATGGGTGGGGGTATTTGATGCAGATCATAATATTAAAGATTGAGATTACCAGTAAAGAAAGACTGAATAATAACACACATAGGGATAATATAGATGGAAAAGACTGGAGTTTTCCCTCCCTGCCCCCTTCATTTTGGGCAGGACCACTCACTTTTAAATCTCATTAGGGCCTGCCCACTGTGGTTCATTTCTATAACCCCAGCTGCTTGGGAGGCAGGCAGAGATGAGGCAAAAAGTTGGATAGATCGCATCTCAATAAACAAGTTAGATGTGGTGGGGCCCATTTGCAATCTCAGCTTTATGGAAGGCATAGGTCAGAGCAGGACTGAGGTCAGATGCCAGCCCCAGGCAAAAAGGTGAAATCCTTTCTGAAAAATAAACTAAAGCAAAAAAGGGCTGGAAGTGTGGACCAGCTGACAAAGTGCCCACCTAGCAAGAATATCCAGCCCCAATCTCGCTAGTTACTCCCTCGTTCAATGCACGTATGACTTTAAGTAAAATATGTTTTGAAAGATTATTTTTTAGTGGCCCTGATTTTTAAAAGGATTTCTCAGATCCCTGCAACTATAAATTCTTGGAGTTCCCAACACAATTGCTTTAGCCACGTCCTGTGTTCATGAAGGCTATCAATCAGTTAAGGACCAGGGCTGTCAGACAGATCAGAGGAGACAAGGAAAGAAACCACATCCAGTGTGCTCCTCTTGACTTTTTCTGAGACTACAGTCACTTTGACAAGTTCAAAGAAGGAAGGATCCCACTGAGAACCCACACCCTAAAAGATACAGGTAATGAATGCTAACTGAGCTATTGAAGAATCAGAATACAGAAGCTCTGGTCCACACAGCTTGTGCATTCCAAGAATACTTTAGAGCCAAGAATGTCTTTCAAAGCTGATTTTTCACTTGGGACAGCTCCAAGTTTTGGAAGGAAAAAGCCGGATCTCTGAAGTATCTTGTTTCCACAAGATGGGGCTCTAGCTTTTGCCAAGTACAACACTCACATTTTCTTTAGAAAAACTTGAAATACAGAATATATTACTGAGGACCAAATCTACACATGCTAGGGTGAGTCCTTGAAACAAACACATTGTTCAGACTCTTTCCGGCATTAGCTGATTTTGTCTAGAGAGGGAAGATTGTTCTAGATAATAATAATACCTCCCTCCACCCCCATACATACCTGAGCTGATGCTTCCTTTTCCAAAATGCTGTCCTGACCCATCACAGGTATTTGCATCAGGGGGCAGGACTTGGGAATGGAAGAGTGGTTAGATGCTCATGGAAATGTACATTAGGAAATTATTTTATCATTTCCTTTTCTGGCATTTCTTTTCCCATTTCCATTTAGATTTTCCAAGCTCTCAAGACACCAGGATGCAATCATCTTTATCTAGCAACAAGCACCTACCACTAACTGATGCATGGGAAATGAGATCAGGAGTGTAGACAACCTGAAGTAAATGCCCTGCAATCATGGCATGTGGGGTGAGTGACGGGGTGAGGACATCGCACTCCTGTTGGCCACTGACAGGACCTCAGAATGAGATTTTATACATCACACCTTCTGGAGTTGTTTCATCCTTTCTAAAAAGACAGGATTGAGCTGTCCTAACTCCTTGTTTTTATATTCAGTTGTCATTTTTGTGTTTCGATGTTTTGCTCTCGTGACCTTAACAATTTCCATGTCCCCTCTTCAGAGAGCCATTGAGACATCTTCAGATTACCAAACAGAATGCAAGCATGAAGTAAATAATTACTCTACGCTACTCTATAGTTCCCTGTGTATACCGTTGTCCAATGGACTATACCATCGTGTGGTAAGAATTGGTTGTCCTCCATGTTGTACGTACTGGAGTTTCTTTGCATTTGGAATGTTGTGCTTTGAGGCCCAGATCCAGTAAGATACAGTTTTACTTGAGCACCAGTCTGTTATGCCATGATGGCCACCTCGCTGGTACCTGAGATGGCTGAGGGGTTGGTAGCATGTACAGTGTGGATGCACTGCACAAAGGTGATTCAGTGCCTGGGTAAGATGGAGTGGGTTGATAAGAGGTTTCATCACACTTCTCATTATAGAGCACCATTTAAAACTTGTAGGTTGTTCGTTTGGGGAATATTCCACTGAGTATTTCCAGATCACATTAGAGCACAAGTGAATGGAACTGAGGAAAGTGACCTTGTAGGGGTGGGGACTGCCATACAATAAAGGTTTGAAAGCCCAGGAGAAAGTGACAGTAACACCACAGACAAGTGGTAAAGAAGCACAGGCAATGTGTACCAATGTCAGCAAGTACACCAAGAGCTCCTCAAGTCTACAGTAACCAGAAAAATGACATGAGACAGCAATGAAATACCACTTTGAAGCTCCTAAATAAATCAAAACATGCCCAAATTCCCATCCTCTTTCAAGTCATCTGACTTGGCCTCTTTGAATTTTGAAATACTGAAGGTAATATCCACATTTCTTTAACAAGCCAAGAGCAGTCCATTTCCTTCCCCATAACCCAGAGAGTTTACCCACTTTATGGTTACTGAATAGAAAACAAAACAGGTCATCTAAGTTGAAGCAGACAAACTGAATTCTTGGCTTCAAGACACAAAGGACCACTGTGGCTGCAGTCCTGTGAAAGAATCTTTAATGTGCCCATTCAATTAGTTGGCTTATAAATCCTAGATCTTTGCTACTCCAAGGAGACAGAGGACCAGCCAGTGATGTGCAAATCCAAGGCAAATAGTGAAATAGTTCATCTTTCTGGAAATGAACCAACACAGAAGCAGATGCCATGACTCTGATGTCTTAGATGGGATATCATGGGGACATAGAAAACTTGTCTCCTCTACCCAAAGTAAATACTCTGAGAGCAGATAATTGTATTTAAAGCTCCCTTCAACACACACACACACACACACACACACACACACACACACACACACACAACTTGTGCCATGCATCTACTGTCTTCAATAGCCAATCTTTAAGATCTGATTTGAGGGCCATGACTACACTTAAATCCATTTCCTCCCTGCCTCACTCTCACCATCACCCAGCATGCATTTGGGGTGTCATCTTTTGTCATCTGTAAGACTTTAACGTCCACCCGTCTAATGCTACAACATTCATCTCATCAGTTTGCCTGCATTTCCATCTCACTACTCACTCCAGTCCACAACCACGGTGGCTTTTCCTAGCCTTTTCGTCTGATCACATCATGGTGTTGAGTCCAGCCCTCAGTGCAGGCCCATCTCCAGAGGATAGCGGCCAAACTCAGTGGCTTGCATGACCTATTGGTATTGTGTCCACTTCCCTGACCTGAAGGTGCTCAGCCTTCTCCTCTCCAGGATTCTCCCATCTTTGTTCTGTTCTCATCTAGACGAGAAGGGTACCTCAGCAAGACACTTGAACCCAAATACACCTTCACTCTCGACTCAACACTTTCCATGCTTTGCTGCAGTTCCTTGCTTCCTCAAATGGGAGAATTGTGTGGTTTTCATATATCTGATTTGTAAGAACACATACATAGTAAATGAATAAAAAAAAACCTTAAAAGAAGCCATTGAATTCAAGCTAATGCCATTTGTGGGAAGGTGAAAGAAAGAACCACGAGGAACCCAACATTTAGGAAAGAAAAAAACATAATAAGCTCATTCAAAACAAGAAAACTAAGAACCGCAGTGTCAGGGCAGAGTGGATTTACAGGTGAAGGATGGAGAGAGTACAGCCATCCAAATTAGAAAAGGAACTCAATTCGGAACCAGTTACAGAAGTTCACATGTGTTTCCTGGGGTCATGAAAACCAGCCAGCAGAGCCTGAGCAGTATTCAAGGAAGAAACATTGAATCCATGTGGATCCACGGGACTGTATCTGACCAGGTGAGAATGCGCGATCTGGCGGTGTGAGCACATCTGAAGACAGCAGGGGCCCCACCAATGAGGCTGATGCTCCCTACTTCATCAGTCGTCATGGTGAGTCTTCTGTCCTCACACTTGGAGCGACAGGGGACTGCTTCCTGTCCTTCTGTCCCCATTCCATGGCAGGATCTCAGGAGCATTGTGTCCAACTAACACACGTTCCTGTGCAGAGCCCAGTTACTACTATTCCTCATCTGTAGGACAGCTCTTATTTTTACTTTTTTAAAAAAATAACTTTATTTTCAATCTAGTTATCCTTCCTCACCTTACCCTTGCCATTATAAGTGACTCATTCACCATGCGTAACAACGGTCAGGCTGTGCTAGGAAAGGAAGAGAACTCACATGCAGCCCAGTGAGACTCTGCTTGACTCACATTAATTACAGCGGAACCCTGAATGTGTTTGGGGAGTGTTTTTATTAACAGAACAACAAAATCCTCTGTCCCCTCTAAGTAAGGAAGTGTGTGAGTGTGTGAGTGTGTGTGTGTGTGTGTGTACTTGGAGACTGTTTAGGGGTTCGTTGAAGTTGGTGAGAGGAGGAACGCAGGGATACTCACTATGGCTTGGCCTTCCAGTACAACAACAGCATACAGTGCTTCCCAAAAGAATAAGGAGACAAATCAGGATCTGGACACACACACACACACAAGACACCATAGGCTTAGGGACACATTCACATGCTAGGAAGAACAGAAAAGGAGAATACCTTCATGCATACAATCATCTTAAGATGAACTCAGGAATTTGGGAATACAAAAGCAAAACAGATGATACCTAGCGGAACAGATAAGTTGTTTCTGAGATGCACAAGGTGAAGAGAGAGAGGGAGCAAGAGACAGACAGACAGACAGACAGACTAAGAGAAAAGTGTTGAGAGAAAGAAAGAGACAATCACAAAGAGATAAAGGAGTGTTTAGAGAATCTGAGGGGTGCTGAGAGAGAGAGAGAGGTAGTGTGGAGAAAGAGACAAAGGTAGAGGTGGAGAGAGAGAGAGAAAGAGAGAGGGAGGGGGAGGGAGAGAGGGAGAGAGGGGGGAGAGAGGGGGAGAGAGGGGGGGAAGGGAAGGAGGGAGGGAGGGGGAGAGAAGGGGAGAGAGAGAAAGTCTTGATCTTATAGAAGGACGAGTGAACACCAACATGGACGGAGAGACTAACTTTCAGGTTATAAAGACAGAACTCATCCTCCAGACAAACGCCCAGTCTCCAACTCCAGGCGTCCGGCACCGGGGCCTGGCAGGTGGAGGACGAAGGCGGGCGGGCGGGCCGCCACGGGCCCCGGGCCCACGCAGGGATCCGGCAGGTGCGGGACGCCGGCCGGCCCGGCACGGAGGGCAGCGCCCCCCACACCCCCCGGGCTCGGGGGCACCCGAGGCTGCGCGCCAAAGCTGAGAACTTTCCGCGCGCCCAGCACCCGGCGTTGGGCCCGGGGTCCCCGAGGCTGGAGCCCCGTCGGGTCCCGCCGGCCGGTCCGGGCCGCGATCCCGGGCCCCTCCCCCCCCCCCCCCCCCCCGCCCCGGGCCGGGTGCGCGGCTGGCGGTGCGCCCCGCAGCCGTGCGCCCTGGCGCGGCGGCGCCCGGCCCGGCCCTTCCCCGCGCTGACGGGGCTCCCGCCACGCCAATGAGGCCCGGGCGCCCCGGGAGCCCGGCCCTCCCCCGGGAAGGTGTGTCCCTGTTTCCTCACCTGAAACTTCCTTGCGAGCAGAGCAGCGGTCCCTCCCTCCGTCGGGCGGCAGGGGCGGGCCGCGGGTGGGGCGCGCGGCGGGCCGGGCCTGGCTGGGGACCGCGGGGCCGGCGGTCGCGCGCGCCGCCGGGGGACCTGGACCTGGACCTGGACCTGGAGGGGACTCCCGGGCCGAGGCAGCATGTGACGCCGACCAGGTGGGTGCCCGCCTTGGCTCTGGGCTCCGGGCGCAGGGCCACCTCCGAGCCCCGCGGAGGTGAGGCAGGGACAGGAAGGAAGGGAGAACTAGGCCTCCTCCCCGGGGACCGGCCCCGGCCAGGTCCCAGGGCGCAGGCTCCGGAAAGGAGGGGCCGGGCCGGTGGGCAGGACTCGGGCTGAGGGGCTGAGGACCCTGCGGAGGAAGAGGAGGGCACCTGGAAGGACGGGCTTGCGTCTGAGAGTGGGGCTTCCCACTTGATCCCCGCCTTGGAAATGGGCACTGTGCCCCACCACGGTTCCCAGAGCCAAAAGAATCAGGGCTCTTTCTTCCAACCCTGAGCCTGGAGGTGGCCGAGCCCCTAGCAGGGGAGTAACCGAGAGACGCCCTCCAGACCAGTCCTTACCTGCAGCCCTTACTGCCTTCTTCCTCCTTCCTTTCTTCCTTTCTGTTTATAGGGAGGCCCGGGCCTTCCTTTGCATCTTCCCTAGACTAGACGTGCACGTCGATGTAAACACCTCTCTCTCCCATTGGCAGAGGCTGGGAGCCCTGAAACAGGCACCTGGGCCCCCCGTCGCCCACCTCTCCTCCATTTGCCTGTATCTGGGGAGCCTCACATTAGTCACAGCATAGTCAGCAAGCTGCATTCTTCATTTAAGGACAGGGTGTACAGAAGGAGCGATTTTAGAAGTGGAGGCAGCGGTGGTGAGGGGACAAGGAAACCCTTTTTGAGCCCCCAATTGCCAGCATTATTTATACTTGGCTTCCAGAAGGATGGCTTAGGGAGTTCGTGTTCAGATGTCAGTCCCAACACTCCCTTCCTGGAACTTGGGTTTCCAGGACGGTCTTGCCTTCTGTCTATCTAGAAGTGAACTCTGGCCAGCACTGTTTTCAGATGGAGGAGGGGGAAGGGCAGGTCAGGACACACCAGGGAGAGAAGGTGGTTTTCCCTCCAGCTTCCTCCTTCCTTTGCTAACTCACTGCACTCCCTACTCTGGTATCCCTGGCCTCTTCCCAAACCCCAGTCCCCAGCAAAACAGCCCCCGACATGTTCTGCTTCTGGACTTCCTGTTTGATCTACATCTGGAATATGAAGAAGCTCCTAGCCGAGGCCCCAGTGAAATGGGTACGGTTATCTGTGGGCCTGAACTAGAAAGGGCTGAGATGGAGGACTGGGAAAGGGGCATGGGATGTTCAGTCCTTGTAAGAGTGTAGTGTTGAGGAATGGATGCCTCAAGCTGTCTAACTGGGAAAGAGCAGCAGGGGAGGACTGTAGAGGAATCCCTCCATTCACATGAATACACAGAGTCCAGAGATGGTCAAGAATCCTCCTCTGTCAGGGTTTCCTCCAGCTTGTGGCTCATGTAATGTGTGTGCGGTTGTGTGGGGCCATGTGATGCCTGGTCTGTGGGGTAGACAAGCAACTGTCATTAGTGGTGTCTGGACTGTTCAGTTGTTGTGTGGTGCGGGCTCACTCATGGGCTGTTTGGGTTGAGCAGAAAAGGCATTATTACTTGCCAGAGGTGTGACACCAGCATCTGGTGTAGACAGGCCGAGTCACTCAAGGTGCCTATGAAAGGAACGGAAGCTGGTCACACTTCAGTGTCTGCAAGGTGGGCTGGAACAAGGCATCCCTTTCTGTGAAAGATACAAACAGGCCACTCATACTCCTAGGTGCGGTGGCTTGTGGGTAGTTACATGGCCACGCATAGTATTTTTACACCATGTGGTTTATGAGGCGGTAGATGACATGATGTTTTCAGACATTAGGGAATAGATCTAAAAAGAAAAATGTGTATCTTCACTGAGATGGCAGTACACTTAGCAGTCAGTGGTCCAGAAAACTGGCCTGCTCTTGATCTTGTCCTATCAGGGGCAATAATTTCAAAGAGTTAATAAAGTTAGATCTGATGATTTCCTTTTCTAAATCAAAATGAGGCTAAGTCTTTTGGGGGGAGCTGGGGGTAAAAGGGAGTTTCCTAATTTAGACAAAAGTAAAGATTACATAGTGCACTCTCAGAAGTATTGCAGTCTCAAAAGTACTTTGGTGATTTGTGTTTCTAAGTCACGAGTATTTGAAATGGGCTTTTGTAGAAAACCCAAGAAACATATAAATCAGTTCAAAGAATAAGTCGCACAAGTGGGGACAGGTGTATCTTTGAGATACTATTTTATACCTGATGAATTGAGATGGATCTGTGGTGTTTGGGGTTGGAAGGGACACAGCAGGCTAAGCTACACACTGCTAACGTGGTTACTTGAGGCTACTAAGAAGTCGCAGATTGCTGGGGTCATACAGATGTAAACATGCCCGAGGTCTGGAGGAAGTCCATATCACCAAGACATTTCGCCTTGTCTTTGCCTGTACTCAGATCATAGCCATTACTCACCTCCGTGGAGAAGAGGATGTTTGTGCTCTCACAGAACGGGCAGTGAAAAAAAATAAATCCTCGCTAATTCCTTTACACGAGTAAGACTGCGTTTTACAGATTTCCTGTCACATTGTAGCTGTGTCATGCCCGAATACAGTGGGGTGATTATTAATACACGATCAAGCACTGTGTCCAGGGTTTTTTCTCCCTTTGGGGTACATGGTGGAGGCACAGGGGACCACTGAAATTTCCAAATGTGTACCAAGTATGTGCATGTGGACATAGTGTGGGTAGATAGTGCAGAGGCAGACAGATACCGCGCATCTGAACTAAAAGCATCGGAGTGGCACATGGTATGGAAACATAAAGCCCGGGTCTGGCAGAAACATTATACATTTGAGAACTGCCTGGTGTGAGAATACAAAGGTGTTGGGGATGATCCTGGAAAAATCCAGGCGTGTCTAAGGGGAAAGGACAGAGTTGTGTATAAGGCCTTGCTGGGCGGGTAGTAGGAGCCACGTTTCAGAAGGTATCTAGTGAGAAGATGGGTTCTTTCATATGTCATTGACAAATAATGTTTACTTGAATCACATATTATTGTTGTTATCATTACTATTTTATACTCAAGGGCAAGCTGAGCAAATCACACTGTTAGTTGACTGGCAAGGGTATGAAAGTCCTTCCACTTGAGTACACTTGTTGGACTTATCTCTTTGTCCCATATAGATGGTATCTGTGTCTGTAGGGTGGCAAGGAACTTGTCACATACTACATCTGTAGGGTGGCCCAGGACTGGCCTGGGTGGTTATGACAGGCTCCACTACAGAAACTACAAGGGTGGCTCGTGTGTGTGTGTGTGTGTGTGTGTGTGTGTGTGTGTGTGTGTATGTGTGTATGTTTATTGTGAAGTATGTATCATGTGTATGTGTGCATGTGTGTGTATGTATGTGTTATATATTGTGAGGCATGTGTGTGTTGTGTGTGTGGGGGGGGTTCTCAATGGCTCAGCAGCATTATGGTGGCATCCACTTTAAAACCAGAGCAGACAAGAAAGGTGCAGGGCTGGGAGAGCTCAGGATCTGCCTTTGACCAAGTCCATCTTCTAGCTAGACTTCTGGGCACTTACTGCAGACCTAAATCAAGGCACTTAGTGGATCCAGGCTCCCCTGTACTGTTGGCTGAGGGGATCTGCGCAAATCTCTGGGGTCCTTCATGTCTCATTTCTTTAATGCAAACTGAGCAAAGTTTTCGTTGTCTCAGCTGTTTCATTTACCTTCTAAACCCTGAATTTCTTTTATACTTATTCTTTCTTAGGTCAATCATACCTGCCATCTCTATGACCATTTCAGATACTAGTGACTTTTTAGATGTTCTTTCTTTTACTTTCCATTAGAACTGTAAAGAAAATGCTTTATCTCCCTCTTAGAGATTATTACCTTTACAAAGGCTGAGGGGGGTGAGGTAGCTCAAATCTGCAATCCTTGCTTCTTAGGAAAAAGAGAACAGGAGAATCCCAGTTAATGGCCAACCTGGGAAAAATTTAGTGAGACTCAACATACAAGCTAAGTGTGTACACAAGTGTAATCCCAGCACCATGGAAGACAGAAGTCAAAAGACCAAGACCAGAGGCTGGACTGGATAAAAGTGCAAGGAACAACTGGAACAACTATCTGGAACAAATAAAACAAATGGGGCTGGGATGTGGGCGATGTGGTATTGCATCTGCCTGGCAAGGGTAAGGCTTTGAATTCAAGCCCCAGCACTACAAGTAGAGGTAGAACTGAGGCTCACTGATAGAACACCAGCATTAAGGAAAAAAGCTAAGGGACAGCTCCCAGGCCCTGAGTTCTCCCCCTCCCTTCCTCCCTCCCTCTCTCTCTCTCTCTCTCTCTCTTTCTCTCTCTCTCTCTCTCTCATGTGTGTGTACATATACATATATAATTATATATATTATATTTATATATATAATTATTACATGTATGATTTTATCCAAGATAAAATGATCCCTGGAATTGTTTTAAAACTAGCAAAGAATAAAACATAATACAACTAAAATTGACCCATACTTTTAGAGGTGATAAAAATTGCTAATTTGGAAGTGTTTACAAATTTTCTTGTCCAACTGCCTGCCAAAGAGGCCTGGGTTTGACAGCCCATCTCTTTCTACTGCTAGCACTTATCCATGGCAGAAAACTGAATTTGTTTCCTGCTTTGTTAATCTCTTTCTTAAAATACAATTCAGCATGTTCCCCTGAACTCTTCGTTTGGGATTTTTTCCCTCACGTATTTTATCAATCAGTCGCACAGAGGCATTTTATTTTGAAATGTGCGTGTGTGTGTGTGTGTGTGTGTGTGTATACAACATGCCTTGATCAAACTCATCACTTACCCTCATTCTCCATCCTTTCTTCCCAAATTAATCTCAAAACCTTTTTCATTTTATTTTCACATATGTAAATGAAGTATTTTGATCATTAAAAAAAATTGATCCATGCTCTTAAACGTGTGTGTGTGTGTGTGTGTGTGTGTGTGTGTGTGTGTGTGTACCAGTAGTGGAGCTTGAACTCAGGGCCTTAGCCACTTGAGCCCCAGTTTTACGTCCAGGTTTCCACTAGTCAATTGGAGTTTCTTGCCAGGGCTGACTCTGAATGAACCTTGATCCTCAATTCTCAGCCTTCTGAGTAACTAGGATTCGAGATGTGAGCCACCAGCACTGGGCTCAGTAGTCCTTTTTCCCTGCAATCATGTGTGGCATCTTTGTAGAAGAGCCAAGGCAGCGTTAGTGCCCTCATGATGGAGATGGCAGAGGCCAGCGATACTGGCCGATGCTTCACATTTGATCTTTAGACAGTCAGAGTCTGTCAGTAATGCTGTGAAGCTCACATAGGCCATGGATGGAGAATGAATTGGACTGGAGAGAGCAGTGTGGAAACCCACGTCCAGGCTGTGCTTGCCAGGTGGCCTAGATGAGGATGGAGCACGATCCGCCTTCTACCTTCTACTACAAAGGTGACAGGAATACATCCAAGAACATGTAGGATGTGAATCACCAGAACTTCGTAATTAATTAAGAAATGGAAAAGCTTGGGCCAGAAGGGAAAGAAAAATTATATTTTCTATGTAGAAAAAGCTTAGTAAGCACATAATATGGGCAGAGTGTTGTGCCCCTTGTAGATGAGTGAACAAGACAGGTTGTTCATATCACATAACCTATCATGGGTGGGTTCAGATAGACAGCAAGTAAAAGTGCACACATAACCACATAATGGTGTTTGTATAAATGCTACAAGGAAGAAGTGAGGGGACACTTGACATCTTTTGGTGGGCGGGGGGTGGGGGGAATAGGTCAGAGGGCTTGAACTCAGGGCCTGGAATTTGCTCAAGGCTTATACTCTATCACTTTGAGTCACAGCTCTACTTCCAATTTTCCGATGATAAAGTGGAGATAAGAGTCTTGCCAGTACATTCCTTCCCAGACTGGCTATGAACCATGATCCTCAATCTCCTGGGTAGCTAGGATTACAGATGTGAGCCACTAGTACCTGGCTCAATTTTATATAAATATATATATATATATATATATATCTTTAAAGATAACTCTAGTCTAACCCAGATGAAGGATCAGAAACCTGACAGGTGGCAGGAAAATATCACTCCATCAATAACAAGAGAGTATTCTTAATGTCAATGTTAAATACTGGCAACAACTACTCTGATTTAGGATCCACAGAGCCTTCTTTAGAATTTCTAGACTAGTGTAGAGGATGTTCACAGAATGCTGCCTGTTGAAGCAGTAGCTGGGGATGTTGGATGGAAGACAGTGGAAAGGCACAAGATTTGAAAGATGAGAAACACTTACATGATGGAGTGGCCCAGCAGAGAAATTAAAGTTTTTAGAGCAATGCACAATCCATAGCATAAAACTTCTGAAGTGGCATGCTAAGGGGGAAAAATTAGAAGGAACTAGAAAAATGAGGGAAGATGAAGAATAGAAAAATGCAGGTTGCTTTGCAAGAAATTTGAGCAAGTACTCCCTGTTAATTTCTAAAGTCAGGATCTTGGGAAGAATGGGAAATGTTCCCCCAGTGTTAAAGGAGAGTAAGATAATGAAGGTAAAACAATTTTACCTTATTTGTCACTGCCTTTTATAACAGCTGTTATCAAATCACTCATTAGTGACAAAGCTTTGCTAGACACTATAAAAAAAAATCCCAAGTTGAGTCAAATCCAGACCCTGTGTAAAGGAGTTGAAACTGTGCTGTTCACATTAGCTATAATCATCTGACCTATTTCACATCCGTGTGCATGGCACAGAAGGAAGGTACCATTCGGTTTCTGGTTTTCTGGGCTGTTAAAGCCAGGGTGTGTCACACACTGCCAGTGAGTTATGTGAGGCTGAGTCATGCAGTGTCCAGTGATTGACAGGCAGAAGCAGATGTTGACATCATAGGATCTGGAGGGTAATTGACCGCTGGGAACTCTTGGCACTCTTAGCTGTGGTCTTACACTCTCATCAGATTGTTTGTGATCTGTTTCCTCTACAAGACTGCAAGCTCTATGAAGACATGTTTGTGTCATTCGTGACCAGCTGCCCTCCACTTAAAGGGTCATTAGGTAAATGTGTACTAATGAATAAGTAAAAAAGGAGTATAGATTGGTTATTTTGTTGTACCATTTTTTTTTTTTTTTGCCAATCGTGGGCTTGAGCTCAGGGCCTGAGCACTGTCCTTGGACTTTCTCAAGGCTAGAGCTCTACCACTTGAGCCTCAGCACCATTTCTGGCTTTTTTCTATGTATGTGGTACCGAGGAATCGAACCTAGGTCTTCATGCATGCTAGGCAAGCACTCTACCACTAGGCCAAACTCCTGGCCCCTGTTGTACCATTTTTGTGTCAAGAGTAACAGAAAAAACCCAAGACATGTCCTATTCATCTTCCTCCAGTTTTCTCCCGGGTAGTCAGTAAGAGCAAGGAGACATTAGAAATCTTTGTCTCGTATTTCTCCTTAGGATTCAGCCCTGATGGAGGCTGACGAGCCCTCACACAGAGCGCCCGGCCCTGCTCTCGAGGAATCTAGAATTATCCCTGAAGCCGTCATGAGGAGCAGTCACATCCCAGCCTTGGACCCTGATGGTCGGGAAGCTCAGGATCCATCCTCCGAGGGGCCAGAGGGCCGAGGGTGCTTGGTGACCCAGCTGAGAGACTTGAGAGACGTGGATGCCCGCGTTGCTGAGAACAGCCCCTCTTTTCTGGATGAAGGCTCTTCAGATGTGGCTGAGAACGGGGACACTCCCAAGCAGGCAGAGGAGGCAGCACTCCAGAGTCTAGAAGACAGTGGAGTGAGGACGCCAGTTCTCCCTGGTGTCTGGGCCTCCCCTCTCTACGCTGGATGGCCAGATGTGGTCTCAGTATCCCCTGGACCGGGTAGCAGAGTGGAGGTGGAATTTCAGCCAGAACTCTCTTCTTTGACATTAGGAACTGGATCAGGAGACAAAGATGACATCTCTCCAGATACCTCTGCTCATACTATATTTTGTCCTCTTTCTGAAAAGCCACTCACAGAGACCAACCAGACCACAGTCCCTGGCAGTGGACCTGCCATGCCACTGGAGGAGGTACAGAAGAGTCAAGAGCAAGAAGGGCTTCTCAGTCCACAGGAGGCCAACAGGCTGGAGAAGCAAGGAGGACCTCAGGGGAAAGGATCACTGGGAGAGGACCTGTGTTCTGCTGGACTTGGGAGGGAACAGGAACAGATGGTAGAGCAAGTTAATGGTAAAAATGGAGAACAATGGGAAAACCAGGAACAGTCACGAGATGATGGGAGGCATGGGGGACAAGGAGAAAGAGAGAGGCTCAGTGAGGACCTGGAAGGGTTGAATTGTGTTGAGGGCGATGGAGAGGTTAGGGAGAGGACTCAGGAGCAAAGCCAAGAAGGAGAAGGAGAAAAAGAAGAAGGAGAAGGAGAAGAAGAGGAGGAGCAGGAGGAGGAGGAGGAGGAAAAGGAAGAAAAGAGTATGTTGAAGGAGGAAGAAGAGAGCAGGGTGGACCTTCAGTGTGCAGAGAATCAAAGATTAGCTTGGAAACGGAGGGGAATAATGAGAGAGCAAGGTGATCAGGGTCTAGCGGGCAGAGAGGAGCAGGAGGAAGGGGCTGGATCAAGTGAAGACAAGCCAGAGAGTGAGGACAGAGGTGGGCAGGCGGCAGTGGAAGAAGAGAGAAGCCCAGAAGAGGAGGAGCATCCCAGCCCTTCCCCAATGACTGTGGTAGCACCCGAAGCCCTCTCTTCCTGTGACTTATTTCCAGACTCTTCTTGTCCTTTGACTCAGATTCTTGGTACCCTGACAGACCCAAGGCCTGAGGAACTGACTGCCAGAGCTCTGCCTCCTATTCTAGAGACACCAGGACTCCACCTCAACCCCGTATCTCTGCCTGGCTTCTTTGCTTCTGAGGAGTCATTTTACAGTAGGATCACGCATGACACCTCTGAAGGAGCTGAGCTGAAGAAGGGAATAATGTCCAGCCAGAGAGCTGAGCTGGCTCCTGCCAATGTATCTGTCCCTGAAGGGACCCCTCTAAGGCCTGCTGCAGTCTCTGCCATTGCAGCCGCCTTGTCTCCTTCCACATCCCCAACTGCCAGTCCTCAGAAAGTCCCCACAGCCTCTCTCCTCACTAACAGCCCTTCTGCTGGAGGGGGATCTCAGACTGCCCTGGCTGCCCTCCACCATTCTCTCCATGCAGAGCCCACAACAGAACCATGCAGTGGTTCTTATGGGGTCAACTCCTGTAGCATCACAGCCAACTGCCCCGGGACTGTCCAGCACCAAAGGAGCAATTCTTTCTCTGGCTTCCACAGGACCGAGCAGGCCCCAGAGCTGGGGTGCAGGTCCCTTTCCTTTTCTCACTCAGATTTACCTCAGAGACCCCCCAAACCTGCCATCTATGGCTCTGTGACCCCAAGAAGGAACAGGAGAAGTGGGCGGGATTGCAGCAGCATTTCTGAAAACCCCCCTGCATCCTCCACACAGACCCCGGAGCCTTCAAACCCAGAGCTGCCCCACGCTTCTCACAACAGCCACCCATGGAGCTCCTCCCACAATTCAGCTTTTGCCACTGGATCTATGGCATATGGTTCTTCTCCATCTACTGCCTCCATGGATAGGAGAACCCCAGAGCCTCTGCCCCCTCCACCCCTAGAGAAGAGGCACACCCAGACCTCCATGGTGGACAGAAGCAGCCATGTTCACGAAGTGGCCCCCACGCTGAAGCGATACAGCCATCCTCCATTGGCCCTGAGTTCAGAACTACACGGACCCCCTCAAGGCCCCCTTCCCCAAGTTCCTGACCCCTCCGTGGCAAGGAGACACCGACCCCTGCCATCTACCCCAGACAGCTCTCACCATAGTCAGACCTCTGTCCCTGCTAGGCCGAGATATAACAAACCATTACCCCCGACTCCCGATTTGCCCCAGTCCTACCAGTCTCACACTTCTCTCTCCAGGATCTCGAGGATGTACAGGCCTCTGCCACCTGTACCCATCCTGGATCCTGCCAATGAACCTCCCCCACTGCCCCCAAAGACCAGGGGGAGGAGCAAGAGCACGCAGGCGGGACTTCTGAATTCAGGTCAAGACAGACAGAGGCCCACTGGTCAAGACTGGACTGTCTCTGCAGCCCCCTCTGCCGGAAGAACCTCCTGGCCCCCAGCCACAGGGAGGTTAACAGAATCCTTGGCTCCCGCAAGTAGGAATAAAAGTGAAATACCCTCAGTCCTGGCTTTCAGCAACATAACACACATTCTAAACCCCTCTTCTCCTACCACGCCCTGGACCCCGGAGCCCCAGAACCCCAGTAAGGTTGAGGAAGGACTCTCAGAAGAGCCTGAGGTCCCCAGGAAGGGACCATCACGAAGATCAGTTCCCCAAGAAGCCAGTGGTTTGCAGAGGTCCACTCTGGCCTCAACACGACAACCAGAAAAGCCCAGCCATCCCCAGCTAGAGAAAGCATCCAGCTGGCCCCACAGGAGGGACGCAGGGAGGCCACCGGAGGACAGCAGTGGTGGCAGTGGGGGACAGGTTGTCCTTGGTGAAGGACCCAGCAAACACAAGGGCTGGAACCGGCAAGGCCTACGCAGACCTTCCATCTTGCCTGAGGGTTCAAGTGAGTAAGAATCGGGACCTCATGCACATTTTTGTGAGGTCAAGTTTTTCCCAGCTTTGAACTCATCTCATCTCATCTGTCCTCCGGGTCCCTCCTGTTTTCTCTAGTTTCCGTCACTCACTCCACAACACGGAAGGCCCTGAGTGCCGCTGAGCTTATTGGGATGTTCTTCCTCCATTCCCCAGCTCTTGGTCACCTGGGTCCTTCTTCAATGTCTGCTTCTTTCCCCCGGTGTTGTTTTGGCCTCTTCCAGCTCCATACCTGCCTGCTCACAAGTGCTTAACCATGGAGGTGTCTCTTTGTCCAGTTCCCATTCAGATATACAGAGTTGGGGGCACAACTGGTTCTGGTCTGCTAGAATGCTCTCTGGTACTTTCCTCTCTGCGTTGTGTTCTTTTCTTTCTGCATCTTCAGCTATACCAATGTATAGCTTACTTTCTCTCAGATTGTCTCAGAAATCTCAGTTTTCCATCCCCCATGTCCACTTTCAGATTCAAGAAGTCCTTCTATGGGAAGATCCCCTGGCCCCTCTGACATGGTGGTGTTTCGGTGAGTTCTCCCCTTTGCTCACAAGCACACATAACTCTCTTAGGATGCCAAGATGTAAGATTCTGAGTTAGGATTTTAGTTCCTTAAAGCTCTGGGTAGGATCTGGAATTGCTCATGTATCTGTCTTCTACAAAGAAGAAGTGGGTGGGGGAGACATTGGAATTCTAGGGTAGCAAGCTCCCCTGTTCTGTCCGCAAACCTGAGTTATCTGTCATTCTAAGTCATTTGTCCCTGAACCAATACCCATGTCAAAGTCACCTATAGCAACCCAAAAAGCTATGAATTACCCAGGAATTTGTTCCTGAAATCTAAGCACGTGTCAGAAAGGTTAGGGACCCCTTATGCCTAGACACCCGGGAATCTTGTATCTCATGGTCAGCAAGTACCCAGAACTTCCCTTGACCCCAACAGAGAGAAGAAGCCAAAGGAAGGGGCAGGAGGCTTTTCAAGGCGCTGCTCCAAACTCATCAACTCCTGTGAGTATCTTGAAGGTGACCCACAGGCTGGGGGACTGTGATCTGCCTGAGATGACACAGGGCTCATGGCTGTCAGTGGGAGGGGGTGATGTCCCTCAGAGTGCTGGCAGTGGCTGGCAGCTTCAGACTCCCTGAGGACCTCTGCTCACCTGCCCTCTCCCATACATCCTCACCCCTGTAGCCCAGCTGCTTTACCAGGAGTACAGTGATGTGGTTCTGAACAAGGAGATCCAAAGCCAGCAGCGGCTAGACAGCGTGGCAGAGGGGCCTGGGTTTGCCTCCCCTCGGCAACCTCGAAAGGCTCTGGTGTCCTCCGAGTCCTATCTGCAGCGCCTCTCCATGGCCTCCAGCGGCTCCCTCTGGCAGGAAATCCCCGTGGTACGCAACAGCACTGTACTGCTTTCCATGACCCACGAAGACCAAAAACTGCAAGAGGTACCAGGAGGGGTGGCACGAGGGGGGTGGGGGGGCTTGGGGGGGGAGGGGACAGGGGGGATGGAGATAGGATTATAGAGTTATTCGTATTCACCTTCGTATCTTCTACTTACCACCACCATGAGTGAGCTGTCCCCATTCACCCTCAGCTCACATATGCGTGTCGACCACAGTCAGCAGTCCGCTTCATTCTGCAGAAGGCTCATTACTCTCTGAATGCCACCACTGTCCCTCAGTCTGCTTCCTATGCCATGGGACATTGGGTTCTTCCAGTTAGTGGTGGGGCCTCATGCAGAGTGAATTTATGGACAAGACTAGGAAATAACTTTGGCACTGATTGCTTCAAGGTAGACTGCAATTTCTCTTCCACCTCCTCCTTCCCTCCAACGAGTTCAAGCTAGGCTAGAGTTTTCCTCTTCAGTCAAGATACATAGCAGGCTTTTTGTTGGGTGTGCAGAAAAGGACCCACTGGCAGTGGTGCTGTGATCCACTGACCTAACGAAAGCTTTAGAAGAAGGCTTTGGAATAGCCTTTCTTGGCTATCACTTCGAAAAGCAAAACTTTAACAGCGAGGCTGTTTATATGGCCCTAAGCTATTCTTGTTGATTAGTTTTATTTTCTTTTGTTTTTGTGCCAGGGCTGGGGCTTAAAATCAGGACATTGAACTCTCTTGGCCTTTTTTTCCAAGGCTGGTTCTCTACACGCAAGCTATACTTCCAACCTTTTCCTATTAATTGTAGATAAGGGTCTCATGGATTTTTCTACCTGGCTGGCTTCAAACCGTCATCCTCAGATCTCAGTCTCCTGAGTAGCTAGGATTACAGGCGTGAGCCACCGGCACCTGGCTCACATTAGGAAGTTTTCCATAGAGAATATCTCATAGTCCTAAATTTGTCTTAAATAGGAGTAGAGCATATCTACCAGAAAGACAATTAGATGCTGGAGAATAGAATAATATTTAAGTAATTAGGTGAAACTCATTTTCATACCATTTAACTGGTCAAATTGCTTAATCTAAGTGTTTCTTTACGTCAGTTATTGGCTGAACGAAAAAAGATACTTAGTATATAGTAATTACTAAAAAACAAAAAAAAATGCTGCCAGGTACAGCGGCTCATACTAGTAATCCTTCCTAGATATTCAGGAGGCAGAAATCAGACTCGTGTAGGCCAAATGCTTATATAACCCCCATCTTCATAAGCCGGACATGACAGTACAGGCCAATAATCCTAGCTATCTGAAAGGCCACAGATAGAAGGATCTAAGTCTGTAATTGGTGAAACTCAATCTGAAAAATAACTACCAGAACAATAGCCTAGGGCATGACTCAAGTGGTAGAATGCCTGTCTAGCAAGCATAAAGCCCTGAGTTCAAATTTCAATGACATTTTAACTTTAGATCAAGCAGACCTAGAATTGAATCACTGAAATCACTGAAATATTTCACCATGTAATTCACCATGTGTAAGCTTAGACAAGTCAAATGCCTTGTCAGAATCTCCTGACGAAGTGGAGAATAACTGGCTCCCTTTTAGGAAAACACAAATGAAAAAAGTTTGAAAAGCATTTGAAAAAAATTACATACCCTGTCCCCACACACCCTCTCTCCAGAGTCAGAGAAAATGAGAATTTGGGCCATGAAGTCTTAAGAAGAAATAGTGTTTTCCTCAATTCAAACAGAGATAGACACACTCAAAAGCTTTTTAAAGCTCAAACTTGAAGCACCTGTTCTAATCACATTTTACAAATGTATTTTTCAGTGATCACCAACCATCTCATATTCATCAATGGGAGATGACATGACTCTAGCAGTTTTTTCTCTCTCTTTTTCTCTTTCTCTCTGCATGGACTCTAAGCGCACCCTCTCCCTCCCTCCCTGCCTGCCTCCCTCTCTCCCTCTTTTTCCCTCCCTCCTTCCCTTCCTCTCTTTCTCCCCTCCCTTTCTTCCCCCCCCCCTCTCTGCCAAGTCCAGAAAAATAGGAAGCCGCAAGGCTGCTGTTGCAGCCCTGGACTTGTTGAAAGTGGGAGGAGAAACATTTAAGTCACTGTGTACATATTCATTTCGTAAATTAGAGACTCTGAGGTCTACATAGTACTTTCACAAACTCATCTTCATTTCCCAGTCACATCGTTTGCGGTGGAAGTCACTATAGATGCATAAAATAAAGAAAGCCGAGGTTTAGAGAAGTCCAGTGAGCCATCCGGAGTCACACAGTCAGTGGGCGTTCCTGAGAAGACGAATCCTCAGTCACCTGGCTGAGCGTTGCTGTAGGGTAGTAGGTTCATTGGATGCTGTCTCTAGTTATCCAAGTAATTGCCAAAGCCACCTTTCTCTTTTCTAGCCATGCGCGAGTGTAAAAGCCACACATTTGGATGTCAAGTGTTAGGTCCACCCATCCTAGCCATGGGTCCTGGCATCACCTGCTGGAACCTCCAAACCCATTCTCCAGTGTCTGTACAGTCTTATTCTCAGATACCCTGTGCCTTTTCACTTCTCCTCAAACCCCAATCTGAACTCATAGTCTTCACACCCTAAGGCATGCGTTCCCCTTTCAGAGCACCTAACCTCTTAGTGCTGCTCCCACCTCAAGAACTAAAGCATTGGCTTTGTCTTTTGTTCCTCTTTCAAACTAAGTCTGACCAAATCTTCCTTCTACATAATGATGAATTGGCCTACTTTTCTTCATGCCCATGGCTCTTCGGGCTTTCATTTCTCACTTGATCTTCTGCAACAGTTTTTCTTCTTGTTATTTTGGAAAGGGCAGTTTTGCTCCTTCCAATATTTTTCTCCCACTATGCTCAGAAATATCATCATTAAATAAAAACATAGTCAAGTCACTCCCCTACATTAATCTGTTTTACTCCTTTAATTAATCTTTTGCCTTAAATCCATATGGTTTTACAGTGTTCATATAACTTTCCAGACATGGCACATCATATCTGTTTGCTTCTCCAGCTTTATCTCTTGATATGTCTTATATATCCTTGATTCTAAAAGGTGCTCAATTAGTTTCTTTTTGCAGAAATAAATTTCCATGTGTATTTAAAGTTTTACCCTGTATTGTTATAGTGATGTGTAATAAAGTGAACGAACCTGTCCACAATCTCACATAGTTACCATATGTGTGTGTGTGTATGTGTGTGTGTGTGTGTGTGTGTGTGTGTGTGTGTGTGTGTGTGTGTGTGTGTATTACTGAGGTTTCTTGAAAGAATATTTGCTCTTATAATCTTTGAGGGCTTTTTCCATACTTCCCACATCAAGGTAGTCTTTGTGATGGCTTTCAGGATCTAGCATGTTCAGAATTTTCCCTCTAAAATATTGCTCAGTGGCTGGCAGGTACCAGGGAATTGATGAAAGATTTCATTGATCTTCCTGCCTTCCAACCTCCTAGGCAAAATTTGAACTCATCGTGTCAGAGGCCTCGTATCTGCGCAGTCTGAACATAGCTGTGGACCACTTCCAACATTCACCTCAAATCCGGGCCATCCTTTCCAACCAGGACCACCAGTGGCTCTTCTCCCGTCTGCAGGATGTGCGGGATGTCAGCTCCATGTGAGACCCATGCCCTCCTAGGCTGTTTGCCCAGCCATCCTGTGGGCAGGCATTGAGTTTAGTGGGACTCGCCTTTCTTAGAACACTTCCTGTTGCCATAGTTTAGGATGAAAATTGGGTCTCCACTCCCTTGTGATGGTATAGAGCAAAAGAAGGAGGGGAGGAGAGAGAGATGATGGGGTGACATAGATCCTTTAATACATGAAGAATTGAGAAATGCTTCCTAGGTTGTTAGACATGGTGCAAGCACGCAGTGCATTGGAGATGAGGTGTTTACCTTATACAAAGATTGGAGATTCAGAACAGGATACAAGAAGAATAAGAGGGCCGGGAGTTTGGCCTAGTGTTAGAGTGCTCACGTAGCATGCACAAGGCCCTGGGTTCAATTCCTTGGTACCACATACTCAGAAAAAGCCAGAAGTGGTGCTGTGGCTCTAGTGGCAGGATGCTAGCCTTGAGCAGAAAAAAAAAAGTGTCCAAGGACAGTGTCCAGGCCATGAGTTCAAACCCCAGGTCTGGCAAAAGAAAAGAAAAGAATAAGAAATAGAGTTCTCAGGTCAAAGAGTTAATCTGGAGGAAACTAGAGACAGGCATAGAGAGAGTGGCGGTGCATGGACGGCAAGAGGCTCGGAGCTGATGTGTGGTAACCAGACATAAGTCACTAGCCCGGGGCACGGGGGATTCAGCCAGCTGCTGAGTTGAGGTCCAGAGGACTCCTGAGATTTCTTTCCATATGGTTCAGGTTCCTTTCAGACCTGGAAGAAAACTTCGAGACCAACATCTTCTCCTTCCAAGTGTGCGATGTCGTCCTGAACCATGCTCCAGACTTCCGCCGGGTCTACCTTCCCTATGTCACCAACCAGACGTACCAGGAGCGCACGTTCCAGAGCTTAATGTGAGGCTGCTCTCCACCCGTCCCCTGGGTGCCCTGGGGTAAACAGCCACAGCGGGCCTAGGAGTGTCCTTCGTCCCCAGCGATCCTCTAGGTCCCCTGTGCATCAGCTCTCCCCGCTTCTTTCCCGGCCTCCAATACCCCATCCTTTCTGTGGAGCCTCCACCAGTCCCCTGCTCCCCGTCGCTCATGCAGGAACAGCAACAGCAGCTTCCGGGAAGTCTTGGAGAGACTGGAGAGTGACCCCATCTGCCAGCGCCTGTCCCTCAAGTCCTTCCTCATTCTGCCCTTCCAGCGCATCACCCGCCTCAAGCTGCTGCTTCAGGTGTGCAGGGCCGGGGTGGGTTCCTTCCCTTGGGATGGGTCCCTTCCCTCGGGGTGCTCTTCCTTACAAGCTTCCAGGCAGAGGAGCCTCCATCCTGACGTCCCCTGGAGGATGTGAGCCTTCTGTCCCCCTGCTGTCCACACCCTGCCTTCTCCGCAGTCTTGGCTGCTCACATCGTGTCCCTGGGGCTTCCGCACTCACCAGCCTCTGCCCCCTCTTGCTCTGTGTCCACTCCTTCCTCCCACCGGGGCTCACCTCTTGTGTGTTCTGCAGAACATTCTGAAGCGATCCCAGCCCGGATCCTCCGAGGAAGCAGAGGCCACGAAGGCGCACCACGTGTTGGAACAGGTGAGCAGTCACTGTGTCCACTTGGGTCCTCTCTCCATCTCCATGGGCAAGTTTCCTCGCGCCCTTGAGTGGAAGAGCTCCGGAGACGTTGTGTGTCTGCCAAACTTCTCTTCCACTCCCGTCTGGGAGGTGAGCGCCCATCACCACCATCTTCTTGGGCGGGTGGAGTCACACCAATACACCCATGTCCTAGGACTTGACCCCGGTCCCTGTTCACTCCAGTCCAGCCTGCTGGGAAAGAGTAGGCACGAATTTCCTGATACCTGCAAGGACTCACAGGTCAAGACTCTCTAACACAGTGCTCTTCCCCCTCCTGCTAACTCTCAGCTGATTCGAGACTGTAATAACAATGTCCAGAGCATGCGGCGGACGGAGGAGCTGATCTACCTGAGCCAGAAGATTGAGTTTGAGTGCAAAGTAAGTTCATCTCTGCTCTCCTAACTCTTCTTTCCATGCCTTTCTAGCATGTTCTCTACACAGCCATCTCACCGGCACTATTCCCAGCCTCCCACCACCCAAGGTTTGCTTCTGTTCTAGTTCTGAAAACATGAAGATGCCCACTCTTGTCTCTTAAGACATGTTGTTGAAGGGCTGGGATAGAACTATGTGCATAATGTATTACTTTTGATGCGAAAGTAGAGGATGCAAATCACTATTCGTGTCTGTGTATATATGTAAGTAAATTCTGAAAGATGATAAGCAGAAAAGGGAAACAGTTCTTATTTGAGGGGGAAGTACATTTGAAAAATGAGCCAAAGAAGAAAGGATGGGAGAGAATTCCTTTGTGTCAGGCTTTAGAAGAATTTTCAGGCTTGTTTCAGTTATTTATTATTTTATCAGATCACTTTGAATTTTAACCAAACTCCAAAAACTCCAACTAGAACAGATACCATATTTACTTCCCTAGAAAAATCTCCTGTTCATGGTCTAACATGAGTCCATTAGCCTCATGATTTCTCAATCTCTATCTTCCTTCTGGACCCTACAGGAAGGACCCCATGAAGCCCCTTCTTTGCTCTCTGTTCTTTTTGTTTTTGTTGGTCATAAGGCTTGAACCCAGGGCATGGCCACTGTCCTGGGCTCTTTTGCTCTACCACTTTGAACCACAGTGCCACTTTCATCTCTCTGTAGTCTTTACCCCACATCTGATTCTGATCGCTCCTTTCTTATCTCTGGTCATAATCATGGAAGGTCCAGATGCCACAGCTGCCCTCAATCATTTGACTTGTAAAATACAACTTGTTATGCCCTGCCTGTTTCTTAACATACTTGAAGTGGACTTTCCCAGTCTTCAGGTGGAGCTTCTCACATTCCTATTCTCTCTCTCTCTCTCTCTCTCTCTCTCTCTCTCTCTCTCTCCTCTCTCTCTCTCTCTCTCTCTCCCTCCCTCCCTCCCTCTCTCTCTCCCTCTCCCTCTCCCTCTCTCCCTCTCTCCTCCCTCCCTCCCTCCCTCCCTCCCTCCCTCTCTCTCTCTCTCTCTCTCTCTCTCTCTCTCCTCTCTCTCTCTCTCTCTCTCTCTCTCTCTCCTCTCCCTCTCCCTCTCCCTCTCCCTCTCTCTCTCCCTCCCTCCCTCCCTCCCTCCCTCCCTCTCTCTCTCTCTCTCTCTCTCTCTCTCTCTCTCTCTCTCTCTCTCTCTCTCTCTCTCGTCTCTCTCCTCTCTCTCCTCTCCCTCTCCCTCTCCCTCTCCCTCTCCTCTCCCTCCTCTCTCTCTCTCTCCTCCCTCCCTCCCCTCCCTCCCTCCTCCCTCCCTCTCTCTCTCTCTCTCTCTCTCTCTGTCTTCCTCCCTCCCTGAGCCTCTTTGTGCTCAAGGCTAGCACTCTACCACTTTAGCCTCAGTGTCACTTCTGGCTTCCTCGCTCTCCTTGCTGGACCACAGGCAGCTCTCATTTGCCTTAGCAATGCCAATATCAGAACCATTCTGTGATTAGCGGGCAGTGTAGTTAAAGGGTCCGGGGGGGGGGAAGTGAGTCTAAGAGGAGTCTTGAGCAGTCAGGGAATGGTAAGGAGGGTAAAAGCTGAGTGGAGGTCCCTGCTTATCATGTCTGTGACATTGCCTTGTCTCTCTTCCCACCCTGTAGATATTTCCCTTATCTCACAGTCTCGCTGGCTGGTGAAGAGTGGAGAGCTGACAGCCCTTGAGTTCAGTGTGTCACCAGGGCTGCGAAGAAAACTGAACACACGTCCAGTCCACCTGCACCTCTTCAATGACTGTCTGTTGCTGTCTCGCCTCGAGAGTCAGTGCCTGGGATGGAAGGCTGGGTACCAAAGGAGAGGTGGGAGGAGGCCAGAGGGAAGGTCTAAAGCAGACCTGTTCCTAGAGGATCCTTTCTCTTCTCCATGGCTTGCCTCATGGAGCTTAGTCAATGCACAGAGAAGAGGAAAGGAATCTTACCAAACTGTATCATGAGATCACATGACAGGACCCGGATCCTATCACAACACAGAGCAAAATGCACCAGATTATCCCATCGTGTAATCAAATGAGTCCACTTTTGACTTCTTTAGGCTGGACTTATCTACTAGCTAAGAAATACTTGGCTAATTCAGACCTTGAACCCTGGTCATTATGCCCTTAGGAAAATGTCTATGGTTCTCTCTTCAACTTTTTACAATGGTGAATGATGGTTGGCCAGCAGGCAACAAGTCTGTACCCCAGGAGCTACCATCTTTGGAGCCAGTTAATACCATCGTCTGGTTTTTATGGGAAAGTTCACACACCTCAGATGCTAAGGCTAGGATGTTTGAATATAGGGATATGGGGGTGAATGCAGCATGGAACCTTGAGAATCATGTTGGAACACTGTATTTCGCAGGGGCAGCCGATTCCTGGTATTTGACCATGCTCCTTTCTCCTCCATCCGAGGGGAAAAGTGTGAAATGAAGCTGCACGGACCACACAAAAACCTCTTCCGCCTTTTCCTGCGGCATAACACCCAGGGCACTCAAGCAGAGTTCCTCTTCAGCACTGAGACTCAGTGAGATGGGGCTTGGTATGGGGGTCCTTGGTGGGCATCCTGGAAGGAAGTGAGCCCAGGTAGCAACCACAGGGAAACTTGAACCCCAAGAATGAATAGGCAGGATCTTAGGAGTGGGGGAGGAAATGGAATCACATTTGTTTTTACCCTCGACTCAAAGAGACAAGGATGTTTGTGAAATATCAGGAAGGACCTAGGCTGGCATGGATTGAGCAAAGACTCAGACTACTGTATCCACCAGTGAATGTCCACTTGGACAAGCCAGAGACCCTTCAATATCCAAGGCTGGTGTTAATCAGAGACACTTTCTGCCTCCTGCCTGTCTTCTTCCCAGTGCCCAATTCTGTCCTCTGTTGAAATCCATACATTTCAAAGATGATTTGTTACCTTTCCATTGGTAATAAAAAGTTAGTACCTTCACATGTACTTAGAAAATTAGTACCTTCACATGTACTTGCAGGCATGTTTTTTTTGGGGGTGGGGGGTTGAGGCTTGAACTTGACCTGAGTATTATCCCTGAGCTCTTCAGCTCAAGACTACCACCCTATCCTTGAGCAAATCCCCACTTCCCATTTTCTAGAGGTCAATTGAAGATAAGAGTCTCAGGTTCTGTTGTGCCGGGCTGGCTTTGATCCGTGATCCTCAGATCTCAGCCTCCTGAGTAGCTAGGATGACAAGTTTGAGCCACCGTGCCTGGCTTATGCATACATGTTTCACAGTAAAAATCATACCTATGTCTTGTTCACAATACTTGTAATATTAGTATTATATCCATACTACAATTAGTATTCTACCTGTAGTATTAGTATTGTGGTATAGTCAGGAATATCTAATGACTTCCTTGTCAAATGACGTCATAAACATGAAAGAGTCTTTTTAAAAGAGTTCAACCTCGTTCATGTCTGAGGTTGCTCATGTTGTAAATGCCTTGGAGTTTTTGGCTTTGAGAGATAGTTTGGAGTGAGATTGTTGATACTGTACCTATCTTTGTGTAAGGAGCAGAGAAGCTGACACAAGCCTGTTGACACAAGTGCTAACTGTTATTTGTGCTGGATAATCAGATGCAGATTTGTGTACTTTGTTTAATGCTTTGGACCACATCTTGCTGAAATAGTAAGGATATCTGCTTTCCATGACCAGGACAACTTTGGAAGCAAAAGCGAAGATAATGCAAGAATCCTCTGATTGCAATATAAGCCATGGTCCCACCAGCAACAACAATGAAATGGCAGCCTGTATCTGTCAGAGTAGCTGTCATGGCAGACACTTGATTGAAGGAAGGTGGATTGGGGGGGTGGTCCAGAATCATACAAAGTGATAGAGGAAATCAAACTCCAGTGAATATTTTGCTCAGCACAATTTCCAAAATTGAAAATGTGCACATGTATATTTTATGATAGGTACCTATGGAAAGATATCAGGAGACGTTAGAAGCCTAGAAAGAGAAGATGGGAAGTTAAGCATGATAAGACTCGTGCACCTACAACTCAAGACTGTCACATGTTCCCAGCCAGGCAGGATCGCCTTGACTTTGGTCTTAGGCATCCTTCAAGTGGCGTCACTGAAGTGGACAAGTCTATGGCCAGGCGTTTCCTTCCCTGCTGCTGGCTCTCACCCCACATCTGCAGAATAACTGAGGCTAAGGCCCTCCTTTGTTTTCTCAGGAGTGAAAAGCTCCGATGGATCTCAGCCCTGGCTATGCCAAGAGAGGAGTTGGACCTGTTGGAGTGTTATGGTGAGTGAAAAAGTCTGAGTGTTGGGTCGGGAGTTTGGTCTAGTGGTTAGAGTGCTTGCCTACCATGCATGAAGACCTGGTTCAATTCCTTGGTATCACATATATAGAAAAAAAGCTGGAAGTAGTGCTGTGACTCAAGTGGCAGAATGCTAGCCTTGAGAAAAAAAGCCCAAAGACAGTGCTTAGGCCCTGAGTTCAAGCCCCACAACTAGCCCCACCCCCCAAAAAAAAAAGTCTAAGTGACAACAAAAAAGGGCAGAAAATGGTAGGGCCCAAGCTTTTCTTCCCGTATAATGCTTTACGGTGCTAAGTGGTTGCTGTGTGAGGCCTCTGCTTGTTGCTTTCCTCAGAACTTCAATGGAACACTGACTGCTAGGACCTCAACAGTGCTTAAAACCACTCTTCCCCCAGACCCTCCCTCCTTAGGGAGGCTATCTTGAGTTACTTACTTGTCCCTATGGTTGCCGTGGGGGTTGTAGGAAGAGGAAGATAAGCAACAAAGATTTGTCCTGATGTAACCCCTCCGTCAGATGGCCAACGACACCAGCCCAGGACACCCCAGCCACTGGCTCACTCACATTGTGAATTTGTGTGCACTAATACTAGGACAGATTTCTGCCTCTCCTGTTGGCCTCATACGTGTCACTGAGCAATGATGCCCCAGTATATATGAACAGGGGGAGGGGGGGAACATTTGTGCTTTAGTGTCTAAAAAGAGTAAAGGAATGCAGTGAACACTACAAAAGGAACTAGGAGAATTTTCTCACTATGTACTCCACCAATGGCGGTAAGGAGGTGGTAACTCTCATCTTATTTCTCCTTTCATATAATGTTGGGAGTCATAGATGAGAAAATATTTTAGAAAAAAAAGTAAAAAAAAAAATCCAAATGCAGCATCATAGCCAGCTCAGTGGTTCACGCCTATAATCCCAGCTACTCAGGAAGCAAAGATCAGGAAGATCATGGTCCATGTCAGGCAAAAATGAGAGATGTTACCTGGAAAAAGAAAATACTCAGAACCGGTTGGGGCATGGCTCACTAATGATTACCTAGCAAACACGAGGCTCTGAGATCAAACCCTAATCCACCAAAGGAATAAACAGCACTGTATTTGTTTTCTGTCAGAACCAGGGTAGTGTTGTGAAATAAAGAAGTAATAAACCCAGGTCAAATGGAATGCCTCTAGGATAGCCATTCTCTGAACTTTGAACATTATTTCCATGGAAATATTGCCTGGTTCACAAAAGTATCTACACAGAAACCTTGGGATTTCCTCAGGAATCGTCCTGATTCTCTTTGATCAGCGATCATCACGATCATTACAAATGACGAAACAGACGCCAAGGAGATCGAGCCCCTTCTTAGGTCAGCCTGGGTTTCCACTGGACACGTCTCTCCCAGCCTTGGATTCCCAAGCTGAGATTGTACAGTCTTATTGGAGAAGCTCTGAGTTGACATTCCCTGAAGAAACCACATCTACGTGGATGACCCAGCCCTGATGGATGGACCAGACTTTTGTGACGGAATGTTGCAACAGGAGCCACAATTATCTGGGGCTATCTTGATTCCCCTTAATAGTCTCTTATTACAACCCTCTTATCTGACCTCACCTCCCTGAGACCATTAGGTAACACATCTGGAATGTATTATTAAACTTAGCAGACCACTCGTGTCCACCAGCCTGGAAGCTAAAAATAACATCTCAAGCCTGTGGAAGACATTTCCTCACTCCCCTGGGATCTGCCTACCTGATGTCCTCGACAGACTACTTACTCAATATATTCACACCTGACTTTAGACGTTCGTGCCATCTCTTCTTCCATGGACCACGTTATTCAGGCTAACTTGGATCCAAGTGTCTGGGCTAGGGTCATTCTAGTTGAATCAGAATAAATGATTCATTATTCCCTTTGGAGAAAGAACTGCATCTTTCATTAATAAAACATTCATAAAGCAATTAGAGAAGGGATATGTATTTTCTAATTTTTTAACCAAATCATCAGTCTTAAGAGTTCAGGATCCATCGACAAAGTAAAGGGTGAAGGAGCACATCCTGAGCTCATGGATCTGCTGTTGGATGACGAGTTAGTAAAGGTGGTCACAGCATGTATTGTTTTGAGTCCTGTTACAAAATGAGGATTTTTTTTCCTATCCCCACTTGTCTGCAGACAAGAACTTACCTCAGCTTCTCCCTTCTTCTTCATGCAACTCACCCCCATCCTCCCATCTCCTACTTCTCCTAACTTTATTCTTTCTTTCTAAAGATTCTCCACAAGTCCAGTGCCTTCGAGCCTACAAGCCCCGAGAGAATGATGAGCTAGCCCTGGAGAAGGCAGACGTGGTGATGGTAACTCAGCAAAGCAGTGACGGTAAGAGGGGAAAGCCTGCCAGGACCAGGCTGGGCACTGGACACAGCGGTAGTGCTGATTTTCTGGGGCTATCCTCACAAAGCATCACAAAACATGGAGCTCAGAGTAATAGGGCAAAATAGAAGTGGCTTATCCCTCTGTAGCCTTCGGAGATGTTTCTTCCCTGTCTAGTCTAGTAGTTTCAAGTTTCCGTGGCTTGTACAACTTGTCTCTCCCCATCTTCTCCCTGTTTCTGTCAAAATGTCCTGCCTTCTGTAAGGATGAATTTACATTATATTAATGGCTACCTCACTCTAGCATGGCCTTAGCCTAATGGTATTGCTACTGTCTATAGCAAGCAGCCTCAGCCCTAAGGAAGGCCATGTTTTGAAGTACCAGGGTCTGCTAGGTATCATTTGGTGGTGGTGGGGGGGGAGTGAAATAATGTGACATAAACAGTAGGAAAAAGCTCAGGAATGGGCAGCTGTGGAAATCACCGGCCCCAGGACACTCCCATTTAGTATCCTGGGAACCTAGATTTCTCAGGTTATACCCCTCCACCCCTCACCCCCGACACACATACCTGCCACCCCAGTTCATTTAGCTCAGGATGCAGAAAAGTTTGGGGGAAGGAGGCCTAGGGAATGTAGCAGAAATCTTTTTCCGGTCATTCCTCTTTGCATGTATCCTCGTGTCTAACAGGCTGGCTGGAAGGAATGAGACTCTCGGATGGAGAGCGAGGCTGGTTCCCTTTGCAACAAGTGGAGTTCATTTCGAACTCAGAAGTCCGTGCACGGAACCTGAAGGAGGCCCATCGAGTCAAGACCGCCAAACTGCAGCTGGTAGAGCAGCAAGCCTAGCTGTCCTCTATGAGCAGTCTTTTGAGCATAAGATCAAGCTGGTTTGGGAGACGGTTGGCTGTAGAATCTGCTTCAGATACCTGTGAATCCCCAAAATGAAAAAAAAACAACACTCCACACTTTCTGAAAGCATCAGAAGGCCCTGTCACCCAGGCACTCACCCAAGACCTCCTTCTCTGTGTTCTGTCCTTGGGAGGGATATACTGAAGAACTTCACACTGGACTCTGGGATCCTTTTCTCATAGGCTAGGGGACTATGGTGCTTGAGCCGGGGAACTTTTGCTTCTAAAACCGTGCAGTTTGCAAGCATCCCCTGCTGCTCCAGCGCAGTCTTGGAGCCAATCAACGTCTCGGGCATAGCTCTGGGTGAAACAGAATCTGACTGAGGGAGGGGTTTGCTTTCAGGAGAGTTGCCTATCTGTCAGATGAGAAGGTCAACCAGTGACCCCTAAGGTGTCTCTTCCCTGGAGATTCTCCTTACTTCCTGGTGTGAGCTCTGTGTGGGCAGCTCTGAGACTTGTGTCTCTTGGTGACAACGTGAGAGTGATAGTCTCTCACTCTAATAAACTTGGCACTTCAACTGTTTTGTTCTCAGGTTCCTTGTGACAGAACAAGGATCAAAACACAGCATCATGAGGGGTTCAGCTTTGTGGTTCTGTTCATGCAGAAAGCCATGGTGTCAAGGGTCTGGCAGCTACTGCTTCTTGACTCACGACCTTTAAGATCTGGGCAGTTGTGCTGCTTGTGGTGGCTTCAGAGGTCTATGGAAAGAACCAGAAGTCTTTAATGATGGGTTCTGAAAACCCATTCAGACTTCTTCTCTTCCCAGAAGGTACAGGTTCATTCTATTAGAGTGTGTCAACCCCTTCATGATTTTTACTCTGACATGAACTGTTGTGCAGATCTTGTCACAGCTGTTTGATCTTTGATGTGAAAGGCAGCAGGTAGAATGGAAAGAGTCCTAAAGTCCAAGCCCAGAGACCTGTACTACAGCAATCATGCCTCTTAACTTTGTACCAAAGTAATAATAAAAGAGATCTAAGTACTTAAAAATCATACAGACAGTATGAGTAGTCTCTCTGTTCATCTGATGATAATATGATTTTATATTTACTAGATAAGCACTGTTTCCCTAAGCTTCATCCTTAGTCACTAAATTTTTAAAATTACTTTTGGAGATACAAGTTGTTTAAGGTTTTAAAGGTCTAAATGAATTATATTCCCTGACTTTTCCTTCTAGCCCGCATATGCTTAATCTCAGAGATGAGCTTGATTCCCTGGTTTTGACTTCATATGGACCTACCCGTGTAGTCGGGCTGTAAATCACTAAATATAAATATTGAGAGGTGTTGTCTTTGTTTGTGGAAACACATCAAGAATTCATCATTTTAGCAGAATGGTACCATCTGCCTTCCCTAATCACATGCCAAGACACTGTGTGTGTTTTGTTTAGGACACCTCTCTATCAATAACCTCGTGTAACCAACACAGACTAGTGACCCTAGAGCAACACTAACTGTAAACATGACTCAGGACTGCACGATTAATCATATCTGGGGTTCAGTTCAGCCTTCTCACTTTGAGATGAAGTGGTAGAAGGGCTGAAGGTTGCAGGTAAATAAGCTAAAAAGAAACCACTGCCAAACCCTGCCATGATTCAAATGCATGCCTTGCCTAAATTTAGAACATTTTTTTTGCTCTGCTTAATAGTCTTTCATTCATTTTTTCCCCCAACTGGCCTGTTTTCATTGACAGCTATGGAGTGGAACTTTCCTTCACTTCTTATAAGACTATCCATCCAGTCTGCAATTTCCCAAGGAGTAATTTTGCAAAAATAAACAAAGGAGGCCACTGAAAAGAAATGAAGGCTGAGTGGAGGAGGAAGTTGGTTCTTCCTGCGTGGCTGTGAAGTGGGAGTTTGTGGAGAAGAGGGGCTCCAGTGCTGTGTGCTGCAGGTTGTTTATCTGGAGCTGGTGAGCATGAGGGCGTCTGGTGAGGCTCCTGCCTGGGGAATGAGTCATAGGCCCGAGGGCAGAGCTCAACTGAAGGAGGGCAGGGCCAGCCCCACAGAGCTCTTCAGGAGCACCCCTGAGCAGATACATATTTTCCTGGCACTTCCCCTAAGCTTTCCCGAGTGGAAACTATCTCTGAACAATGGAAATGGTGGGGAGAAGTCGAGTGGGAGTGAGAGAGGGTGAGCTCTGAGTAATTTTGCTCACAGACCAAGAACTCTCCTGAACACTGGGAAGAAAATTCAGACCTTTTTAGGGAAGGGTGACTGAGAGTCATAGACTGGGTAGAAGGGAATAAGCAAACAAGACAGCAAAGAAGAGGAGGGTCCAAGCTTCCAGCCAGTCCTGGAGTGTTTTCTTTTTGAGATCAACATTGTACTGGAAGGAGAAAATTATCTACAGTTGAAATTTATTTTTTTTAAAAAAGGAAGAGACATTCAGTCCTTTGTGTCTAGAGGTTTTCTTTGTATCTAAGATGCTTCCTGATGCTTGGAGAGGGGGAAGGATTTGCCAGGACAGTTTTTAACAGTTGTGTGTTCAACACTGGGAGGTAAGCCGGCGATCTCCTGACTGCATTCATCATGAAAGGGTGACAGGTGACTCGGACTTGCCATGCAATGTGAGCAAACAGGTGGTGATGAGGCAGCTGGCAGTCACACTGGTGGAATCGCTAATAGGCAGGTGGCAAGGCAGACTTGAGCTTGGTCAGGTCACTGACTCGAAATAAAGGTCAAGGTGAGGTTTTCAACGCAATTAATCATATCCTTGCAACAAGCCCGGCCTTTAAAAAAAAAAACCACTAGAGCATTTCAAGTGTGTGTGTAGGTAACTACTGAGATTTACAAGATCTTGAGATAAGACAGAATTGGCCAAAGAAAGGCTAGACTTCCTGAAATCATCTTGAATTTGCAAAGGAAAGAGCAGCAAACAGAGATGAAGGAGCATCTCAGACTACTCTCAGTTAAGAAATTAAGATAAACAGAAAAAATATTCCTTTAGACATCAGATATTTGTTCTTTGGATATGCAAAGGTACTTGGTTATTATCTGTTCCAATGATGAATGGTTATAGAAAAATAAAGAATCAAAGCAAAGTGAAACATGTGCTCTGTGCCTGGTGATAATGAAGAATACAGATAGGAGTGCTTGGACGTGCTGAATGCTTTTTGCCATTGTTTGAAAGGGCTTGTGGAGGATAATGGCTGTGTCCTCAGTAACACACATGTTGGGGCAAGCTTTCAGGAATAGTGCTTGGGGGGTAACTGGGGACAGAATGAGAAGGAAGACAGATGACATAAGCAGAGATAACATGAAGGACCACAGCAGCTGTGGGAATGAAGATTCCATTCTCAGATCACAGAGCTACAGCAGGAGGGATGGATGGAAGGACTTGAGGTCACCTGCCCAGAGCAAGGAGATGGAGAGACCAGCAAATCATGTACACTGCAACAAGATGGGGCAGACACCATGTCTAGACTTCTGAGCTTGCTAAGTCTTACTGCCAGATACCTGGACTCCATTTGGCATCTCTCCTCTTACCCAAATTTAGTTTTGTCTCTTCACAGCGTCATTCCCATTGCTTGGTTCTCCCTTAATTCCCTCTTAATTCCATCCCACTATTTGAATGCCTCCACTTCATTTCTACACACTGGATTGACTTACCCACTGAGCTCTTTACTCACTGTAATCCTTCAGGGAAAGGTCTACAGTAATGTCAAGCCTGACTTTACAATCTCGGCCCCTCCCAGACCATCTATCCTGATACAAGTACCCCACTTCTCGCTGTGTTTTTCACATATCCTTATACACAGGCTCACTTCCCTGTCTCCTTCCTCACACCAATTCACTTTCTAGTTTCGGAGCATGCAGTTTTCCTGTTTTCTCTTCTGAGATGATTCTGTCCTCACACTCCTGTATCTTTTAAAATCAGACTGAATAGTCCTGAAGGTTTATATGATTTAATCACATACCCAGGCCCACAGAAGGACTTGTACCTCATCCTAATACTACTCTAGCTTATACCATTATGATATTACATTCAACCCTGCCTTCTGACCCTCATTATTCTCTATCTAAAACTATTAATCGATACTTGTTTTCTTATTGAAATGGGGACCCTGTGATCTGGGTTGAAATGCTCTACAAAATCTCTATCTTTTGAAAGTCTGGGAAAATGTTTAAATGTCTCCTCTGAGTCTCAGACTTTCACCTGCCTAATGAACAATACTTACAAAATTGTTTTGAGATGCGATAATTCAGCAGAGAGCTAGACAATGCGTGATGAATGAATCGTTAGCATCATAGCTCATATTTCTAAGTTCTTAGAAAGCCACTTCAGCTCTTCACGGTTTCGTGAAACAGACATGTGTACAAAATTAGCTATCCTTGATTGCCTTTTGCCTGTGAAATCTTTACATTTGTAAAATGTCATCCTGGCAGTCACACAGCAAGAGACTCCTCATCTGCATGTAGGAACTAAAATGCACCCGGAAGCCTTTCCTCTCCCTGTGGCTGAAGCATCTCCAGGAAATCACTGGAACCTCGGTTTCTATTCTCTAGGCTGAAGTGATTGTATCTTTGTTTGGACATTTGCTTGTCCAGCTTCCTCTCCAGCACCTAAAGCTCCCACTGGGTTTCCGATCATTTCCCATGTAACAAACTTCTAGCCCTCGTTTTACCACTGCTCTCAAACAATGCCCCCCCCCCTGCTTCAGCATCATTCTTTTTGTAACAGGTACTGTTTCTGTATTAAAAATAATATCTGGGCCAGGTGCTGGTGGCTCACCCTGTAATCCTAGCTGCTCAGGAGTCTGAGATCTGAGGATCAAGGTTCATAGCCACCCTGGGCATGAAAGTCTGTGAAACTCTTATCTCTGATTATCAACCAGAAAACCAGAAGTGGCATTGTGGCTCAAAGTGGTAGAATGCTAGCCTTGAGCTGAAGAGCTCAGGTAGAGTTCAAGCTTCGCGACTGGCAAAATAAAAATCAAGTAACTCTGTCTGTCTGAGGACTACTTTTCTCATGCTTTGGAGATCAATTTCATATGGCTTCCTGGTGTCATCAATGTTTTCTGTGCCAAATAAGTCCACTATCAGCATTAAGTCCTTATCTCCCTGTAGACACCATTTCCTCCATCAAACACCTACCCAGGTGAGCACAGGAAAATCAACATCAACATAGACATGATGTCTACTGTTTCTCTCAATTGTAGCACTTCTCTCAATTATAGCATTTCTTTTGTAAAATCAGCTTATAAGTATAATGCATCTTGATGGATGTCATCGTTCTGCATCCCCCACACTCTTCCTCCTTCCAATTTCCCTAATGTTATTGTTTATGCACTGATGTTTATAAATTTCTTAATCACCAGAGTCTTTTCCTTATTCCTGTTATCTAAGTTTTTCGCCATGCCATAGCAATTCTTATTTAAATGCCCCAAAAGTCATCTGTGCTTTCATCTCTTACCTCTTCCTACCTTACTCCGATGATCTCTCAGGTGAATTCACTCATGGATTGTATCTATGACTCTATTTAGATCATCCAGTCTCATTCTCCATTTGTCTTTCAAAAGCATGAATCTGCGGGTAACATGTGCATGAGTTAGAGCAGTCAGTGCCTGCATTCACAAAACTACAGCCTGAACATATGGGCCCTGGGTTTAAGGCCCTTCCCCATCTTTCATCAGCTCCTCTTTCCTCCCAGCCCACCGGCCTCTTCTGTACAGAGCCACTGGCCACTCATCTTTCTATCTTAAAGGTCTTACTTGTGCTTGCAACCATGTTTTTCCCTTCCCTGCTTACCCAAATGCTACTCTTCTTTATGAGCTGTCTCTCTGCCTAGATTCCAAAGCTTTCTCAAGACTACTCCAGCACCATGCCTTTAGGGCTTTCCAATGCCTGCTGCTCTTAGGGACAGCCTGCACAGCAGAGCATGGGCCTGTGGCATCGCTGTCATTTGTGTTGTCAGACTTCCTTGCAAGACAGGCAGGTCCCAGAAGGCTGTGGGGACATTCAAGTTTTCTTTGTGTTTGTCTAGGACTCTCAGTGCCTGTAAATCCCCGATGGATGATGGAATAAATGCCTACCTTATTTCTCAGGGCTTCATTATAAAACTCAAATGAGAAGGTATTATATTGTTAGTTTACATTGTTGTTTTATGAGAACTGAGTCTCTGGACTGAAAAATAATCACCATTTGGGTTTGTTTTTAGTCCTGAGGAACAGTTAAATGATGTATTTGGGTGAATAGGAGATGCTTTACTTCTAAGGAGTTAGCCTTGCTGTTAATTAATTGAGGCTATTTAAATCTTGGAAGACACTCAGCAAAGCCCACATTGCCTTTTGTAGCTTATTCCCTTTCTGTGTTCTATTTCTGCGAATGTTTACATAGACATTTAAAAATAAATTCTGAAGGGCTGTCTCATAAAGTTACATAAGCAACTGATGAAAAATATTCGACCAACAAGAACAAGAAAACAAGGAACCAAAAAATTTTAGAAGGTGATATGGAATGTTTTTAGAAAAGCAAGCAACCCATATAAAGACTTACAGTGCTGTGAGTAGGGGTGAGGCCTCAGAGAGAGGAGTGGGCAGAGGTGGGTAGCAAACTCCAGCTGTGAGTCCAGGATGGATCAGAAGCCTGACCTACAAAAAAGCCAATTGGACAAATCAAGGCCAGCTTTGGGATACAGGCACCCTTAGCCAAGTGCGCTAACCGGGTTGCCAGGTTTAGTAAGGACAAATATAGTATGTCCTAAGGATGCATAGGACATGTTCGTGCTAAAACATCCATCCTTGTTTATCTGGAATTCAAATTGAACTGAACATCCGATATTGTCCAGGGGAAACTAAGCCACAACCCAAATGATGTTACCATCTGAAGCTTAGTCTGAATTAACAGAAGAGGACCCTGGGGGCATTTTGAGGAAAACCTGGAGGAAGGATTCCCACCAACCCCCTCACTGTACACAACCAGAATAGCATAGGGACCAAGAGGAAACAGCAGCAGGTTGCCATCTAGTGGACAAAAGTTTTCAATGACAGTTTACAAAATTAAAGGAAGTAGACAGTAGAAGTTTGCAAGGAAGGATGCTGCTCACTCCAATGGCCAAGCCCCAAGGTCCTGAGGCTGCATTGTTAGAAGAAGAGAATATCAAAGGGAGAGGATCAAAGTTAGAATGAGGTCAAAATGTGTTTACCCAAAGTAGTGCCCAGTATGAAGGAATTGCTTTTTATAAAAAAAAAATACCAATAGAAAATACTAAAAGGACAAGATTTGCAAAAGGGCAAGATCCTGTAAATGATGGCTCACAAGGACCTAACCAAACTTGATGCAAGAAAGAACATGGAAAAGATAAAAATGGGGACCCTAAGGTTGACATTCAAATGTCAATATATAATAACTCTCTCCACCACCTCTCCCCACCTTCTTCTTCCCTTCAATGTCCCTAATCTTGTGGAATTCAGGGGTACATGATTCCAAGAGTTTTCCAGAGGAAAAACTTTGGTCAGAATGTGAAGAGTCCAGACCACACTCTACAGCAGATTCACTTTTCCTATAATGCCACCAAACTTCTAAAGACATGCCATCTTTCAACTAATCAAAACATTTTTTTTGTCACTTAGGCTTAGCATGTTAAATATTACCTTGATTTTGGAGCAGTGTTTGCTTCTGAGATAGCAGATCTTCAGAACATTGAGGGTGGAGAAACGCAGAAACAAAGTCACACAGTGAGGGTTCAGTTCCAGCTCTCTGTCATTGAACACGCCTTGATCATCATAACTGCTTTCTGGTTTTCCCCTTTTTCATGTTCATCTCTGTATCCCATCTTTTTATCTCTGCTTTCCAATTCTACTCTGGCTTCACGTGCTATGTCCTCAGTTCTCTCCACTTCTTTCTCTTACCCCTCATGACCTCATCCATCTTACCTTCGAATGTTATGTCACTTTTCCATCTTTAGATCTATGCCCTAGTTTTTCCTCTGCTGCTTAGAATAAGGTCTATCCTGAAGTAAATTTCTCTCCATTTTCCTATTCTGCAGCTCAAAGTTCGATTACTTCAATCTGTATTCTGCACTCTTCTTTCCAGTCCTTTTCAAATTTCTTTCCATTCACCCCTTCTTTTCTTCCAAAATGTGTGTGCACCCACATTCTCCCTATCTTATGTTGCTTTCATTAAGATCTTAAGCATAGAACCAGCAGCAAATGGTTCATTATTTCTCCCAAAGTTGTCATCTGGCCAGTGTGTCTCACCACTGACTGGACAAGGGAGGCGTTCGGGTTCAATGTGGATGTGAGACTCACAGTGCAGCCAGGCTTGGGTCTGGGAGGTGGCTCATAAATGTTTCCTCAGTTGTGCCTTCCTATCTGAACCCCCCCCACCCCGTTCAGGAAGCAGTCTTCCCCTTGGTTCAACGTACTCTTTCTCTCCTCTTTCTACACCCTGCCCCACCACTATCTCCCTAGTTTAGCTCCAAACTCTCCACAGTGACCATAAATAAACCAGGACAGAAACCATCCCATAGATAGATCACTGATCATTTTAGGTGATCTCTCAAGATATGAAACAAAAAATTCTGGTGCCTCTGATAGCAGGGGTGGTGGGAAAAGAAAGATACATGGGGCACGCTGGGTAAGAGGTCTGATGGTTCATATCTGTAGTCCTAGATACTGGAAGACAGAAGGTAGGAAGGCACTGCTCCAAGACCTGTCCAGGAAAAATTAAAATACTGCATCTCAGAAAAACCTATATATCTATACACACACATGTATGTACATATTTATATGGAGGAAATATGAATCCTCCACCCCAGTCCAGTGAGGTTTGTGATCTGAGAGACTGGCGATGCTGGAACATCTGGGAATTTAAGTCTAGCTGACACAGAGGTCCCTCCCATACCATGCTCTTCCTTTCCTCTCTCCTTCCCAAAAAGATCTTGCAGAAATTAGATCATAGCTCACAATATCAGTTGACTCAATCGCAAATACCCCAAGGTTTCTCCATACTGGGCCCAAATTCCAGAGAGAGGTCAGACACAGGTTCAGTGCTGGGTTTTAGATTACAATATGGTTCCCTGAAAGAGAAGGAGCCCTTCAGAGGGCTGCCTTCAATGAGGCATCCAAATGGTTTAAGAGAACAAAGCTGGGGGAGGGGCACTGTTTATCAGCCCAGTGAAGAGACACAATTGTACAGAAAAATCCAAGAGTTTGTTGCTTTATTGCTTTCAATGGACACTCGGGCTTAGTGTCTAACAAAGAAAGAAAAATAACATCATAAGCGGGTATCACATTCAGCTCTCACGTGGCCTTCCTTTCTTCAGCAGTAGAGGGAAAGGGTAGGACTGAATTTCTTTGTCAACCAGTACCCAGCAAAACAAACTCATATCAGAGGGACAACTGAGTCCCGATCCCCTACCCTTCAGTGAATGGATAGTCTCCTCCCACTAACCAGCTTCTTCTCCCTCTTTGGTCCTTGGCTAGGAGACATGACTATTCTTGTCTCCCTCTCTGGCCTCTCCCGCTCCTGGCTGGCTCAGGGAACAGGGAGGCTGCTCTATGTGGGCCTTGCTGACAGCAGGCCCTATTTCTGATCTGGCTTCTTCGGACAACCCATTGAGGCTTGGAGAAGGATGTGTACTCATAGTCTGAGCACAGGGAGTGAGGAATAGATCAGGAAGGAAGCCATTTCCTCCAGGAGGGTGTCCCAGAGCCGGTGGGCAAGATGATCCAGGGGAGGGCAGATCTGGCAGGCAGGGGTCACTCCAGGAAGCTGTACCTGTGGCGGGGAGGGGGTCAGAGATCACAGAAATTCCTGGACAAGACTATGGACAGTTAGTCACAATGTCTTCTGGGACAGAATCCCGATCCCTTTACAAAGATGCACACTGGGCTCTCTCTCAGGACCAGGAAAGCCTTCTTGGTCCCAAGTAATATGAACATCCCATGAATCCACCCTGCAGTCAGCTCTCCATCCCACTCCGTGACCTTGCTTCATGTCAACTCACCTGCATTTCCAACAGGTGGCGGTGGCAGCAAGATCTGCCCTGTGGAGGGGCCTGGGAAATAGCTGGGTGCTGGCCCCCCACTGGGGCCACAAGGAAAAGAAAAGAGAGAGTCTTCCGGTGGGGGGAATGCCAATGAGTTGGGTGTGAGGAAGGGGAAAGGAAAGGGGGAGAGGTATGAAAACTGGGACTGAGGGGTTTGGAAGAGTGGAGGCTGAGAGAGCGAAGGCTGGGAGAGTTGGAATGGTCCCATCTGATTGCTGGCTTGATAGTCCTGAGGCTCCAAATCATCCAGATATGAGCAGGTGGGTGGTGGGGTCATGCTGAGCGGGACAGAGGGGGTTTGGTGAGATGCCAGAGTGGCTTCCTCCTTCCTACCACACAGGAGGGAGCTTCTGTGGCCCTCAGTCCCCATCCCATCTCTATGGTAACCCCACCTTGCAGTGCCATTGTTGCCTCTTCCTTTCTTTCTTTGCTTCTAACGTTTCCATTCATCTCTGCTCTATTGACACCAAGTTCTAGATCGTCTTACTCTAGATTCTCTCACGCCTTTTACTCCCCATCGCACAAACCCTTCACATCTACATCAGCCCTGCACCTCCCGAGGTCTCTCTTCTCTCCTTCTCTACCATCCCGAGAGGATTTAGGGTCTCCCCCTTCCTCACTTCCCATACCTTGTTCCCCACGGACTGCAAGGCCTGTCTGCAAAGCTGTTGCCCCTGCCTGGCACATCTGTCCACAGAGGCATGAGCTGGGAAGTGGGGACAGGCCCAGAGGGAAAAGGAAGGTTGGTCCTTCGAACAGGCGGGGGGCTGAAGAGTGAGGGCGGCGCCATGGCCCTGGGGGCCCCTTCACTATGCCGGCTGGAGGCGAGAGTCTGATCAGAAGTCAGCAGCATGGGGGATTCTGGGGACAGAAGGCAAAGTGCGTCTCTATGGATGAGAAGACAGGGAAGGTGACACCTGGGATAGCTCAGTGGGGTGATGCCTGGGGCCCCACCTTTGGTCCAGAACCCCAGAGAGCTTCGGCCCACCTCCACCTCCACCAAGCAAGGACATTCCATTCTCACTTCCTGTCTTTCCGCTCCCCAGGGGACCTGCTGCAGGTGGACGTGCACCTGGGAAGGTCTCCAGTGGGGGGCCCGGAGGAATAGGGTCTGGCTTTGCCTCCATGGGCCCAGGATGGGGCGGGGGTTCAGCTGTGGAGCTGGAAGCAAAGAGAAAGAAGATCACAGTTCTTGTGCCTTCTGTATTCGAACCAGAGCTGTCATGAAGGGGAAGGGATTCTGGATCCCCAAAGTCCACTGGCAATTCTCCCACCCCATAGAACCCTCTAAACACTCCCCACCAACCCGAGATTCAGGCCCCCCCATCTAATACCCTCCTTCAAGATCTCAGGTTCCCAGAGCAATTCAACTTCCTCCCTGTGGAGGTGACCTAGAGGAGGAGAAGGAAATTCTCACCTGCATTGACTGCTGGCGGGAGTAGGGACTGCTGGGTTATCCTCCTTCTCTTTCCCGTTCAGTTTCTCCACCTTTCTCCACTTTGCCCGGCGATTCTGGAACCATACCTGTAGAAGAAGACATGCAGGAATGGGAGAAACGGGAGAGAGAGGTTCTCTCGTTCCTCATCCTGAGCTACAAGTGGCAGGAGGCCACTTCCTTCTCCTGTCAGGGTGGCTTTAGGAAAAAGATGTTCGTGGTGCTTTGCTGAGTATATGGTGTGGCCTTCCACAGTTTCAAAGGCCCATTGGCCACCACCCCTCTTTACCATGATGCGCTGGGAAGTAACTCCCACCGTCTGGGCGATCTCCTGGCGCTTGTCACCATCCGGGTAATGGTCCTCTTGGAATACCCTCTCCAGCTCCTCCAGCTGGTCTGCAAGGAGACATTGGCAACAGATGGCAGTATGCCAGGCAGGCAGAGAGGCCCATATGTCTCCTGCAGGGATATCTACTGTCCCTAGCCCCAAAAGGCTCCATTTCCCAACCTGCCAGACCTTCCCTTTGTCTTGGACAGAGGCCTGCATGGTATTGGCTTTTTGTGGCCCTTCTCTCCTGGTGACACATTCCTGCCTTCCCTTCAGACGGCATGACACACACACACACACACACACACACACGCCTTCTGGAAGCATGCCTTCCCACTATTCCCTTGCATTCCCCTTTCCACAGGTGACTCCAGGTCTCTTGGGTTTCACCTCACCTTTGGGGACTTACCAGAGCGATACAAGGTTCGAGTCTTTTTTCGAACTTGGCAAGTCACTTCTGGTGGTCCTTTCTTCTGGTCTGAGTTTTGGTTGCTCTGGGCCAATGTGCTAAGGAGGTTGGTCAGGTGGTAGCGGCCTGGGCCCGAGCCAGAAGGCACTGATTTGTGGGTGGCACTAACTGGGTCAGCGCCACCCAGAGATGCTGCTGATGCTAGGCCCGTGGCATTGGCCTTTTTCTGTTTGCCAGGGACTGGAGAAATGGGCCTCTTTGCTGCTTTCACCTTTCTTTCTTGGAAGGAGCCACCTTCCCCTGGGGGCTGAGGCCTGGATGCGGTTGGGGTTTGCTCTTTGTGGACAGCGCGGGAGCTGGGGGGCGAACACACGGCCCACGCATTGGGCCCTGGGGTGGCTCCAGAGGCCACTGACAGCAGCTTCCCTCTTGGGCTGCCACGGAGGAGTGGCAGCATGCCACATGGGGTATCGTCACAAGGCAGGCTTGAATCCGGGGCTGCTTTCTCTGCCTCAGGCTTAGTGGCCAGGGCCTTGCCTCCAGCTTCCTGACCTGTGGAGAGCAACAGTCCCTGTCTTCAGCCCCAGAGAGAAGAATCTGACATGAATAAGTACCACTTTCTGCTCTGCAGGGGTCTGTCCTGATGGATCCTAAACTCTCAGTTGTTCACCTACCAAATAGGAACCATCATGTCAGGTTTTCCTTGGGGAGTCACTCACATCGCACTGTGGAAAAGGCAAGGAGTTGATGCAGTGTGGAGGATGGAAACAAATGCAAGCAGGTCTGCTGGGCACTTAGCTCAGGGTATGAGAACAATAGCTTATTTGTCTGTTCTGTTCCTGACATTGGAGGTATGTGTGTAAAGGACTGGCACCTACTTGGGGAATTCTAAGGCACAGTTGCTAGGAGTGGGGTGAGAAAAACGGGATTGGGAATGCTGCTTCTCCTCAGACTGGAACCTGTTTCTGTAGTGAATGCAGGCATTGCTGCTGCAGAGTGTAGAAAACAGTCACAGGGTCTCCAGAAACCCAGGCAAAGGAAAATTGGCTGGGTGCTGGTGGCTCATGCCGATAATCCTAGCTACTTTCAGCGATGAAATGTGAGGACTGCAGTGAGGAGGACTGAGCCAGCAGGAAAGCCACGGTGAGGCTCTTATCTAAAATTAGCCACCAACAATGACAGAAATGAAGCTCTGTTTCAAGTGGTAGAGCACTAACTTGGAGCACAAAAGCTCGGGGACAGGCAACACTTCGGCCCTGAGTTCAAGCCTCAGGACCAGCACAAAAATGAATACTTAGATACCTTCTGGACTTTCGGGCACAATCCTACTTTGAATATCACATGGCTGGGTCAATATAGATACAGCATGGTTCCAAACTCCGCCACCATTAAGGACAAGACAGCTTTCTTAAGAAAACTACAAGACCAGTACCCATGGTTCATGACTGTAATCCTAGCTTTTTAACAGCCTTAGATCTGAGGATCTCAGTTCAAAGCCAGCCTAAGCACGGAAGTCTGTGAGTCTCTTCAGTTAACCACCGAAAAGCCAGAAGTGAATCTGTGGCTCAAGTGGTAGAATGCTAGCCCTGAGCACAAAAACTCAAAGGTAGTGCCTAGGCCAAGTTCAAGCCCCCGCACTGGAGCACACACTCATGCACACGCACTCACACAAATACACACAAGGGGGGTTGATAGAAAGGGAGGGTCGCCCTAACTCTCGCAGGATTTCTTCCTGAAACTTTCTTTGGCCTCACCAACTAGCCAAAACTCATGCATGTGCCATCTTCCTTAGGTCAGGTCTCCTCAAAGTTTGCCTTCTTTCTCACCATGCTCCAGCCACAAGGGTAAGTTAGTTCCTTTCACAGATCAATCGTGTTTCATGTTACTATGAAAATACTTCTATCCCGTGAAGGACGGGGGATTTTTAAGGTGAGTTATCAGAGAACAGGGCCACATATTGCGCTCTCTGTAAAACACCCCACCTCCCACTTTCCCCCCAGAATGCTCAGCCAGGGCATTGCTTCATCATTTCCAACAAAAATGGAAACTTTTGGAAATGAATGCTAACCAGAGACTGCGCGGAGCCTTGGTTACTTTAAAGGAGCCAGGCGTAAGTCCTGACTTAGAACCGACTTTCCAGCGATGCATCGAGTCCTCGGGAACCAGACTCAAGCTGGTGGAGCCCTGCAGAATGAGGCGAGCATCCAGCAGGACTAGACGAGATGGAGGGGCTCCAGAGCCCACGTTTGCTCGGGGTGGGGGGGACTGGAAAGCCCCAGGCCTGCCGTCGCCTCCCTTCTCCCCCAGCCGTCTACCCAGGCTCCAGGGTGGTGGTCTCACGGCAGCAGGGACTCAGCCTGCCCCCCCAAACCCGCCCCCCGCGCCCGCTCACCCTGCGGTCTTCTGCAGGAATCCCCCGTGGGTTCCATGGCCTGCAGTGCCTGCAGCGCACGCCCAGGGAGGAGACCAGGGGCGCGGCCTATTGAAGCCTGTGGGGGCCGACAGGTGTGCGGAGTCTGCACCGGCACACGCAGGCGCAGGCGCGCACAAGGAACCGCAGCACGAAGGGCCCCCACCCTCCCCACCCACCCCCATCCACCTCCACCCACCTGGCCCAGCCTAGGCACAGCTCCACAAAGCACCTGCAGCTCGCCTGCACGGGGTGGCCAGAGGTCCAGACTGGCAGTCTGCTGGGGTCTTCCCCAGGGCCAGCCCGCACCCCAAGACCCAGCGTGGTTGAGGACCTCTGGCTGAACCTGGCTTCTGGAATGCTCAACCAAGGAAACCACAGATGCTTGCTTATCCCCTCTCCTGTCTGCTCACCTGGCTAGGTCCACCACCCCAGGGGTTGCACGCCCCTAGCATGGGGCACAGTGGCAGAAGCAGGGTGCCAGGCTTGAGCTAGTGGAGATTCGGTTATTCTATCTCTACTCACTTGACAGCTGACTTTTTTTTTCCTCTGAGAAGGGAAGTTGTCCTTTGTGGGGAGAGCTAACAGGAGTGGATTTCTGTGATTTCATGGTTTATGGGATGTTTCTTTGTCTCTTTATAAGGAAAAAAATAATTCAAGCTGTAAAATGGTTGCCTCTTTCTCGTGCCTTGGAGAGGGCGGGCCACATCTCCAGACAGGTGCTGGGAGCTGGAGGAGGGGAGAGGGGAAGGCCCACCGGAATTCAGGTGTTTTCATTTTAGAACTGGAATACTCTGGACACCGGGCGCTTTCATAGTGTATAATCAGCTACTGGTACATTTACCTGGGCCTTAAATGGTTTGCAGAGGCTTCACAGACACACGTGCGACAATTATAAACAGATACCTCTATCACTGCGTGTGCTTATTTGGCATCTCATTTCTATTCCTCTTACTAGACTATCCTCTGGCTTAGGATGGTGTTAGACACTTTGGGCCCGTCTCTCTACAGCATTGGGTGCTGTGCTGGCAGAAGGGAGTTATGCAGCAGGACATTTAATGGTGAGGATATTCTAAGTGGAACATGGTATGTCTCTAGGTTCAGCATTTATAGGTCAGTCGTTTCTGTATGCCAGGCACTATGGTGAAATGACTGCCTGCCCACTGAAGTTGGCTGGTAATTCCATGGGTCTCATCAAAGCTGTGCATTAGGGGTGAGTTAGAAGTGTGGGTGTGTGGAGGGGTGTTATTCTACAACATCTTCTGGAGCATGATGGGGGCTTCTTGGAGAGGGTGACCCCTGAGCTATGAGTTATGAGCTTTCCACGTCACAAACCTCCCTACAACCACCTGGGGCCCCCCTCAATGCTTGGATAGACAGTAAGAACTTTTTCATCAGAACTTCCCATGTCCCAAGTGCAAGCCCCAGGGACTTGAGTCTCCACTCATATACTGTTTCTCCAGGAGTCTTCTTAAAGCCCTCTGAATGAAGATCTCTGAGGGAATTTGTTTAAAACCATCCATTCAGTCTCCATCCCTCTCCCCAACTCCTACCACCTCCCCAAGTCTTAGTAAGTCCATGGAAAAGGCACAGAAATACCCATTAAAGAAAAAAGAAAGAACAAAACCAAAACACCTCAGGTGAGATGTGTCTTTACGTATATATCAAAGTTTGAGACTCCAACTTTTCAAAAACAAAGTCAATTAGGATGGGGTTTGGGGGGGGGGAAAGAGAGGGCTTCAGATAGTAGGGAACCATGAGGGGACAGGAAGTGACTTTTGAACCTTTACTGACAAGTAATTACTACAGTGACAAGTGCCACCCCTCCCCCAGAGCCATTTCTCCACACATCCTTTTCTTCTGGGGCGATGAGTGGGACACAGCAAGGAGTCAAGTGTCTGAGCTCTTAGGAAATGGCCATGGCTTTCCATCTTTATGTAGAGCTAGCCATAAAACTAGAGCAAGCTCCTGGTCCTGCTCCTTCTCCCGCTCTAGGAGATAGAAGACAGGAGCTGACTGAGATCCCTTTTCAGAGCAGAAGCAGCAGGTAATGTCCTCATGTGGCTGGCACATTGCAGCCCTGGCAGCAGCAGGTCATTTGGAAGGACCTGGGCAGGAACTCATTGTGGAAGCCAGGCTGAGATCTGCATAGGCCCTGGCCTGGGACATAAGAATCACAGCAAGCTAGGAAGCCAAGGCGCCATGAGGCAGCCCAGAAAAGCAAAGGGAGAGGAAGGGAAAAGCTGAGGCCTGTTCAGGGTCCTCCTGGGACTGAAGAAAGTAAATAACCCTGTGACTGGACATGCACTGTGAGCCCAGGACAGCAAAGTTGACAGTGGAGAGACACTGGGGAGTGGGGGGTCCCTTTGGAAGCCCCAGTAAAGGATGCTTTGGCGTTGCTGTGAAGGGAAGTGAGGACACCTGGCTAAATGGAAATTTCAGGGCGGGGCAAAGGCAGGTCCTGGTGTCAATCAGCCTAATAGCATTTTCTTGGTGCTGGGGTTTGAACTCAAAGCCTTGACTCTTTCTTGACATTTTAGCTCAAGGCTAGCACTCTACTGTTTGAGCCATACCTCCATTTCGGCTTTTTGATGGCTAATTGGAGATAAAATATGGACTTTTCTGCAGGGGCTGGCTTTGAAACACACTACTCAGTTCTTACCCTCCTGGGTAGCTAGTAGCACTGACTAAGTATCTTCTAAGAGCCCTGCTCCAAGCAGTCAGTGTTTGATGGTGCTAACAGGAATGGTGACCTGTTGCTGTTGCTGCTGTTGCTTATAAAGAACCTCCATCGCTTGTGTTGTGTGACTTAAAAAATACTTTCAGATCTTTTTTGTTGTTGTTATTGTTGTTGTTGTTGTTGTTTTCCCCTGTGCGGCCTGCTTTCGAGGCACCTGATTCTCTCTACTCTCTTCTCATCTTTCTCTCTTCTCTTAGAATGGCTGTGCTTACTTACACTCCAGGCCACAGATAGCAGTGTTTCAGCATCCTAGAATGTCTTCCTCTTCCCTGCTGTTTTTGTCAGTTTTATTCATACTTCAAAACCCACCCCACTGTGTCTGTGCAGTCCATCTCAGTGATCATAGTCAAAACTGATTTTTCCCTATGTTCCTCGTGGTGCTGGGTTCATATTTCTCTTACCTCAGCCAGGCCCAGCCAATTACTTTCACATGTTCATTAGTAACAGGTTCTTAGAAATTACTTTTTCCAGAAAGCATTGCCTCCTTCTTTAGGCTCACGAATTAATGAAAAGCGAGAGAAAGCCTAGCTTCCCTGCCTTTATGTTATATCCATTTTCTTTACACTGAGTCTTTTTCTGTGTATGATCAGTCGCCTTGGTTTCCAGAAAGAATAGGACTGATTGGTAATATCTTTATGACAAGAGAAAGGACAGCAGGTCAGATATTACCCTCCATGCAGAGGGTCACAGGCAAAATGCCACTGCGTCCTATCCAATAGGACAACCCAAGCATGACCAGTACTGAGATAATGATCAACCAGGCCACACACTATGGGACTATGCAATTATGCATAACTCTCACCCCTGCCCCAGTTTTTCTTCTGTTTAAGCCTAAAGCTCAGCAGTGCACTGTGGCTCACGTCTATAATCCAAGCTACTCAGGAGGTGAGATCTGCAGACCACAGTTTAAAGCCAGTATTAATTACATCTCTTTTCTCTGTGTGTCACTGCTTCTTGTCTCTGAGTATTGGGATCTGCTTTGTGGGAAACCCTGGAGTTGCACCTTAGCCCTGCAAGTTGTAGTTTAGTGTTATAGGACTGAAAGTCAACACCTACATGGTGACCATCCATCCACGTGTGCCAGGCTTGGAGTGTTCACTTGCTTTGCACACATCAGTGTGTTCTCATCACAGTTCTATGGAGTTCGCACAGCATTGCTGACGTACACATAATGGCTCTGCTCTTCCAGCACTGCTATTTTATTGGAGCGATGCATTATGGTATCAAAGGAGAAATGAGGAAAATAATGTCTATTATTATTATTATTATTATTATTATTTTGTCAGTTATAGGGCTTGAACTCAAGGCCTGGGTGCTATCCCTAAGCTTTTCTAAGGTTGATGCCTTACCACTTGAGCCACAGCTCCACTTCTGATTTTCTGGTGGTTAACTGGAGATAAGAGTTTCATGAATTCTTGTGTCCGGGCTGGCTTTGAACCTTGATCCTCAGATCTCAGCCTCCTGAGCAGCTAGGATTACAGGCATGAGCCATCAGCGCCTGGGCAATGTCTGTATTAGTTTTTACACCCACATGTGAATCTATAACTACCTCCCAATAAACATTTAAGAATGAACTGAACTCTGAATTTTGACCCTAAGTTGAGTTCTTTCAGACTTGGTTAAATTTAATTCTAAAATTCAATACTGGACTTGGTCTATGGTAGCATGACTAATATTTTGTTGATAATGATTTTGAATATGGATTTAAATTATATACAGTTCCCTCAGAAGGGGATAGATAGGCGAGTAGAGGAGTGTATAACTAATTTGCTTTAAAAGTAAAGAACAAGTATGCAACCTAGTAGGGACATACATTTGGTATATCTTAAAGAAAAAAAAAGGTAGACACTGGTGACTCATGCCTGCAATCCTCACTCCTCAGGAGGATGAGATCTGAGAATCAAGGTTAAAAGCCAGCTCAGGCACAAGAGTCCACGAGACACTTATCTCTAATAAAATGCCAGAAAACTAGAAGTGGAGCTGTGGTTCAAATGGTAAAGTACTACCCTTGAGCAGAAAAACTCAAAGACAGCACCCAAACTCTGAGTTCAAGCCCTATGACAAGAAAGGCAAATACAGAATAATTATAAATAGAAGGAATGTTATTTCTTTTTAAATAACAATGCTGGTTACTAATAATTGGTGCATTTCTTTGTTGTACTTTGGCCATCCTCGGTTATAAATTACACTTCTGTGTATGATTTTGAGCCCTCTCTTCTCCAAAGGGCACTCTAAAAATCACAGTGTTAGATTGTTTTGGTTTCCAGAACTTGTCATGGGATAGCACTATAATGTAATTATTCTCCAACTGTTGCGGGGAAATTCCTTTTAATGTAACGCATGCATTTTTAAATATTAAAAGGCAACATTATATTCTTTTTTCTCTTTTGTCCCCTCCCATCTTCCCTTTGATCACTGATCCATATTTTTGTTGTTGAGTCTGTAGCCCTCAAGGAGTTGTTCATTTCACAAAATTTCTGCTTTGTTCACAAGAATATCACAGGACAGTATGATCTAGAATGGTCAAAACTTGGCCCCTAGAAGCTCAACAGGCCAGCAGGGCAGTTTTGGAGGAGGAAGGTGTTAGATCCTTCTTGGGCATTCTGGCACTGTGCCACCTCTAGACTTTCCAAAATGATCTATGTTAGGATCTGTGTTAGGAGGATGGCTTTGGAGAAGAGTTCTCTCTGAAAGGAGAGGACAGCTCTGTCTTCTCTCCAGCCTGTGCTCTCAGGACATGGGTTCACCTCCTGAGCTCTGTGGTTTTCTTGGTCCCCTGTGTTTCAGGTATTCTCCAGGTCTCGTGAGGAGCATGTGAAAGGTAGACCTATGACAGGGTCAGCTGGCTACTTTGTCCTTTGTGAGTGACAAATTTCCAGAGATTCTTGCATCACGGGACTGATTCGAGTTAGAAACAATCTACTTTTGAAATGTCTGCTTTTCTCCATGTCAATCGAGGGCGAGATCTCCAACACTGCTTAGAAGCTAGGAGCAAGCTCTTTCCTCTATGGGGAGAAGGAGGAGGAGCCGATGGCAAACGAGGATGCTTGTGTTTAGCAAGGCAGAGAAATCAAACCACAGCAGGCTAGATTGAACCTGGGAGATAATCCAGCCTGTTAAACCTGTCATTCAGTTGGACAGAAGGTAGCAACAGAACTGGATAGACCGCCAGACCCAGTCTTCATTTTGCAAAAGACCTGAAGTTGAGCTGCTGTGGGTGCAGGCAAAGATGAGGGTGGGGCATTGCCTACGTGACCCCGAGTTAGGTCAGATGGTCCCGCAGGGAAGAGCCAGGCCTATACAGATGGAGAAGACAGCCAGAGAGGGCCCAGAGCCCGATCTGGAGATAGACTAGACATCACAAAGTACATGTTTCTGGTTAGGACATCTCATTTCTGATCTGAACTCTGAAATATTGCTTGAAGGTTCAGTTCTTTGTGAATTCCATCTCACAAGTCTTCCCAACTTTTTCCAACTTAATAGAGGTTCTCAGATACAACTCCAGATTCCCACCCCAACTCTTGCAGTGCCTTCATCTTCCTTCTCTTAGTATCAACTGCCTAGTTCAAATCCCCCTTGATATCTCTCTCTCTCTCTCTCTCTCTCTCTCTCTCTCTCTCTCTCTCTCTCTCTCTCTCTCTCTCTCTCTCTTTCAGCTTAGGAATGCTGGCAGAATATTCCTATTACCTCTTTCTTCTCCTATAGAATAATAAACTCTCTCCATGCCCTTGCAAGGAGTGTTTTGTTCTATTTTAGATAGAGTTTGAATTTGGAGTCTAACCACCCAGGCCATGCCTCCAGATCTGAGATTTTCCTGGTTAACTGTAGCTAGGAGTCCCTTGGACTTGTCCTCCTAGCTAGCTTCAGACTCCCCCACCCCAGCTCTTAGTCTTCTGAGGAGCTAGGATTATAGTAGTGAACACTAGTGCTGTCATGGTGATAACGCTTTAGCTATTTTTGAGATAAGGTCTCCTTTTTGCCCAGGCTGATCTCAGAACCTGATTCAACCACTGATTCCTTCAGAGCTGGGATGTATGGCATGCCAACACACACACACACACACACACACACACACACACACACGCACATGCACACACACAACATACATACCATGCACATACCACACACACACCATAACACACTCCACACTCACATGGCTCAAGGGTCTTCAAATGTAAAGTAAGCCACACAGGTCCCACTTTGGTGAGGCTTTTCTGTTGTATTTAGAGAAAATGCACACTTTCTGTAGCTCTATCTGACTTGTCCTGCCTTAACCACCCCACCTCATTTCCATAGCTCTTGTTGTCCAGGGCCCTCATTCTCAAGGCTATTCTGTCCTCAGGGTCTCACTCCTCCTCAGGTCTTTGTTTCAGTGTTTCCCTCTGCGAGAACTCTTGGCTGTTTTATCTGTTTAATACCTGCCCCCTAAATTTCATCATTTCTAATACAGAAAAAAATGTGACTATGTTTTTTATTCATTTTATGTTTTATCTCTGTGGTGTTTTCTATTTCATGGACACAAGAAGTGAACTGGTTTGTTTCACTGATATACTGTACATGCTACCTACATGGCATAATAGCTGGGTTATAAATGGTGTCTACTTGTCAAGTAAATAAATTAATCAATAAATTAATTATTAAATAATTGATAAATAATAGAATTCAGGCCTTTCAATTGAAAGAAAGAATCACAAGATTCATGGAACCCATTGCTGTTTCTGATTATTCACAGTCTGATAAGGCTTTTAAGATACTTTGCTGCCCCAAAATATTCATCAGGAATTTTGAGAAGAATTCAGGTACTAGAGATTCAATGTGAAATTACTGTGTTTGCTGTAGAGAATAAAATGTCCTTTCTTTGGAATTACTCTTTGGTTAAATCCTTAGTCCCCAGGGGTTGTGGGTTTAGAGCCTTCAGTGATGGTCTCAAATAATTTCATATTTATAGTGGCATTCAGGCAGACAATTTGTAGTTTATTGGGCTTATTTGACATACCTGATTACCACTACCTTTTATGTAGGGTATTTGGGACATTCACATATAATCTAAATCATTGATATGGCCCAGTTTAAATTTGTAGTCATGTTATTTGTGACGTCTGTTCTTGGTTCCTGTGGGGTTTTTTAGCCTTACATTTTTTTAATTAAATGTATATGTATAAATGAAGTATTATACTCACTTGTGGATCTAGTAGCTTTAATATTGTTTTATGGTCTTAGTTTTTAAGGTGATTCCTTAGTGACTGACCAGATGTTGCACTTGCCACCGTCTCACATCTGCATCCACGCTACCTCTGCAGACATATGCCCCCCACACCCCGCAACTTGGTGCTAGTGTATGTTTTCTTCCTTCATATATTATGAATTTCACATTCCACTGCTATTTTGGATATCATTCATAAGTTATCTTATGAAATGTTAATTTTATTTTGGAGGTAACACACAAAGGCATTTCACTGTGATACACAAGCAACAGTGTCCTTTGAACAAACTTACCCACTCCACCCCTTCCCATCCCCCCTCCACCCCTTTTCAAATAGGTTGGTGGGTTTCACTTTACTTCCATCCTCTTCACCCTTCTGTACCCCAGCCTTTCCTGTTCCTCAACTGATCTTCCTAGAATAGTCCCTTTTTACATTCATGTTCCAGTCTCATTCAATCACCATCATCATCATCATCATCATCATCACCACTACCACCACCACCACCGCTTTAGGTCTACTCACCAAAAATGAGTGAGAACCTTTGACCTTAGTGTTTTATGTTTTGGCTTATTTCAGTCATCGTGATGATCTCCATTTCCAACCATTTTCCTATAAGTGACATTGTTTTGTTTTTCTTTATGGATGATCGCAATACCATGTTATGGCAGTATATACATTTGTGTGCATGTGTATACAGTTATGTATATATATATGCACTATGCAGATATCTTTCTTGTATATTAACTGACATACCTACAGATCAGCATGGCAGTTCCTCAAAAAGTTAAACAAATAAAAAGCATATATTTTATATCTATTTATTTTCAATACTGAACTATTATCTGTGACAAATACAGATTTTCATGTAAGGTAATTTTGCATGTTAAAGGCATTCCTTTAACAATTTGTTTTTGCAAAAAAAGTCTGGTATTGGATTCTTTCAGCTTTTTATGTTTAGAAGTGAGAGTGAGAGATGGTGTAGAATTCTGTATGATGACAGTTTGTTGAATCTTTAATAAAAGATGTTGATGCTGTCTATCTGTCTGTCTGTCTTCATTGTTCCTAAGGAGAAAGTTGCATTATTCTTATCTTTGTTTCTCTGCATGGGTGATTTGTTTGTAGTAGGTTTTGTGGTGTTTCTCTGTCACTGACTTTCTATAATGTGATGGTGTTTCTTACTGTAATTTTATGCAGCTTTGTTCTTGGGCCTTATTTAGCCTCTTGGGTATATAAACTTAGTGTTCTCATCAAAATTGAATTAAGAGATATTCTTTTGGTGTGTGTAGGGGGGGACTTGGGGCTTGAACTCAGCCTGGGCACTTTCCCTAAGCGCTTCAGCTCAAGGCTTACTGCCCTACCCTTGAGCCAAGTCCCACTTCCCATTTTCTATTGGTTGATTGGAGATAAGAGTCTCAGATGCTTTTGTGCCCGGGCTGGCTTTGAACCTTGATCCCCAGATCTCAGCCTCCTGAGTAGCTAGGGTTATAGATGTGAGTCACCGCAACCGGCTAAATTAAGAGATATTCTTTTTTTTTCTTTTTCATTTTATTTTTTGTTATTGAGGTTATGCATAGAAGGGTTACAGTTACATTGGCCAGATAGTGGATGCAGAGGTATTCTTATCCATTATTTCTTTAAATGTTTTTATCAAGAATTCCACAGTTTATTGATACTTTATATGCTTTCTAAAATATTTCTGTCTGTTGACTCATGCCTGTAACTCTAGCTACTCAGGAGGCTGAGATGTAATGATCAAGGTTTGAATCCAGTCTGGGCATACATAAAGATCTCTGAGAGTATTATCTCGAAGTCACCAGGAAAAAGCTACAAGTGAAACTATAGTTCCTATGGTAAGGTACTAACCTTGAGTGATGAAAGCTAAGCAAAAGCATGAGACTCTGAGTTTAAGCCCTCCTCAGTACCAAAAAAAAGATATATATGTATATAGATACTTAAATATATCATATTTAATTACATATTATATATTATTTAATTATATATTATATTAGCTATATGCTTTCCATTTATTTATATACTTTAAATATGAATATTACCTTTCTCTACAAGGCGGTAGGGAACATTCAGTTGTACACACTATAAAGACTATGAAATCATTTGGGCGCATGGCAGCACCAATGCAATGCTTCTCCCTGACTGTCCATGGATTTATATATATACATATATATATATATATATATGCTTTCTAAAATATTTCTGTCTGTCTGTCTATCTATCTATCTATCTATCTATCTATCTATCTATCTATCTATCTATCTATCTATCTAATGTACCAGTCCTGGGGCTAGAACTCTGAGCCTGTGCATGGTCCTTGAGCTTCTGGGTACTGTCCTTGAGCTCTTTTGCTCTGGTACTTTTGGCCTTTTCTGAGTAGTTTATTGCATATGAGGGATATGAATGTCATAGACTTTCCTTCCTGGGCTGGCTTTGAACTGTGATCCTCAGAGCTCAGCCTCCTGAGTTGCTAGAAGTGCAGGTGTGAGCCAACAGTGCCAAGCCAGCACTGACAATTTTGTGTGGCCCCAAATAATGTGATTTAATGGCCCTTGGAAGAAGAAACAAAGCAAAACATGATTCCCAGAGTATTGTCAACATTGATAGTTTTCTGTTAAGAGTGTGATGACAGTTTCTTTGCCATATATATATTTTTTTCACATATTTTTATTGTAATTAAGAGAAGGGTTACATTATATTCACCAGATAGAAGGTGCAATACTTCACATACATTGATACCCTTTCTCATGTCATGGTCTCCATTTCCCTCCCCGTCCCCCCCGCCCCTCATCTTGTTTTCTCCCCTTTCCTATCCTATTTCAAATAACCAATTCAGCATATATACAATATATCAGATAACAAGGTGAAATACTGTAACAATATGAGATAACCAAGGGACAGCAAAAGAGATGAGAGATAACATAGTACATTAAGAACAGAAATCACTTATTATATGGCTTTTGTTCTATATCCTGGAGGTTCTTTCATTTCGCTTCATACTATATGGCCTTATGTATCTAGGTTTTGTTCTACTGTAAATCTCTGCTAGGAGAGCCCAAGGTTTCTATTGATTATGACAAATGAGGGAAACATTGAGCCTATGTTTCTTTGAGTCAGCTTACTTCACTTAATGTGATTTTTTCTAAGTCTTTCCATTTCTTTACAAACGGGGCAATGTCATTCTTTCTGCCAGCAGCATAGAATTCCATTTTGTATAAATACCACATCTTGTTGATCCACTCATCAACTGAGGGGCAACTGGGTTGGTTCCATATCTTAATAGTGCTACAATGAACATCATTGTGCTAGTGGATTTAATCTGTAGTTGTTGCTGGATGATTGGGTAAATGCCAAGTAGTGGAATTGCTAGGTCATAGGGGAGCTCTATGTTTAGTCTTTTGAGGCACTGCCACACTGCTTTCCATAGTGGTTGAAGGAGTTTGCACTCCCACCAGCAGTGTAGTAGTGATCCTTCCTGGCCACATCCCCTCCAGCATCTGTTGTTATTAGATTTCTTGATCATGGCCATTCTAACTGGAATGAGGTGGAATCTTAGAGTTGTTTTGATTTGCATTTCTTTTATGGCCAGAGATGTCAAGCATTTCTTCATGTGTCTGTAGGCCATTTTTATTTCTTCTTCAGAGAAGACTCTCTTTAAGTCTTTGGTCCATCTTTTAATGGGATGGTTGTTACTTTGGAGATTAGTTTTGGAGTGATTTAATTTTTTGAGCTGTTGATACATTTTAGATATGAGGCCTTTCCGTTGAATGGTTAGTGAAGATCTTCTCCCACTCTGTAGGTTTTCTAGTTACTTTGTTAGCTATGTCCTTTGCCATACAGAAGCTCTGCAGTTTAATGCAGTCCCACGTGTCTATGTATGGTTTCAGTGAAAGTAAAGTTTGCCTGATGAAGTTCAGTGCTCCGGGATTAGATATTAGATATTTAGGATGGTTATGTCCTCCTGGAGGAGAGATCCTTTTATTAGTATGTAATAACCTTCTTTGTCTTTTCTCACTAATTTTAGTTTGAAGTCTATTTTATCTGATATGAGGATGGCAACTCCAGCCTGTTTATGGGGGCTGTTAGCATGATAAACTCTATTCTAACCTCTCACTTTCAAAAAATGTTTGTTTTTTTGGGCAAGATGTGTCTCTTGAAGACAGCAGAACGATGGATCTTGCTTTTTGATCCAACTAGACAGCCTATGCCGTTTAATTGGCGAGTTAAGTCCATTGATATTGAGAGTTAGGATTGAAACATATTTACTAGTTCCTGCTATTTTTTAAAAGCTTTCATTAGGGCCTGCAGTACTTAGCTGGTATGATTTTTAGGTGCCATTTCTTTGTCATGTTTGTGTTTGTTTTCATTGTGTAGAACATCTTTGATAATTTTCTGTAATGCTGGTTTGGTTGCTATGTAATGTTGCGACTTTTCCTTCAAATGGAAGGTTTTTATTGTTCCCTCAGTTATGAATGAGAGCTTAGCTGGGTACAGTATTCTTTATTGGTAGTTATTTGTCTTAAGGGCATGACATATATCCTTCCAATCTCTTCTTGCTTGCATGGTCTCTGCTGAGAAATCTGTGGTTATTCTGACTGGTTTTCCTTTGTAAGTGATTGTTCTCTTCTCCCTGGCTGCTTTTTGGATCCTTTCTTTAGTCTCTATTGGTCCTGTACAGATTATAATGTGGCGGTGGGATGTCCTTTTCTGGTCAGGTCTGTTTGGGGTTCTAAAAGCTTCTTGTATCTGGATGGGCCTGCCCTTCTGGATATTTGGGAAGTTCTCTGAGATTATTCTCTGAAATATATTTCCAATACCATTGACCTTTTTCTCCAGACCCTCCTCAATACCAATTAGACTTACATTAGGCTTCCTAATTGTATCTTGGACCTCCTGAAGCATTCTCTCATATTTCCTAGATTTGGATTGACTCATTTTCTGTTCTTTCTCTATAACAACTAAATTATCTTCAACCCCGGAAATTCCCTCTTCTGCATTGTCTAACCTGCTATCAAAACTTTCTACTTTATTTGTCATCTCCCTTCCAATTGCTCATTTTTGATTCCTTGCATCTCTTATTTTAGATCATGTATGGATTTCTTTAACTGCTTGATTTCCATTTGAGTGGTTAGCTTAGCAGCTTTATTCTAATTGTACATTTGGTCAGCTTTTTGTTTGTGGATTCTATGAATTCATCCATTTTTCTTTGAAAAACCTTTATTATGGCCTTCTTTATGGCTTCCTATCGTTCACATATCACCTTGTTTATAGTTTCATTTCATTTAGATATGGCTTCCTCCCGTATCTCTTTCTGTATGTTTTCAAACTTTTCATTAATCATGTTTATCAATTGCATTTGTATAGCCCTTAGAGGACTCTCCTCTGGTTTTGCCATTGACTGCTCCATTGCTTGTTTATGTTGGGTGGGAGATGCTATTCCTTGGTTTGCCATTTTTCTTGAGTTTCTTGTTCTGCCCATTTGAAAATGGGAGCAAGATTAATACTGCACAAAATTACAATTTTTAAGATATAACCAATCTAGACCTCTCTAGCCTGCCAGACAATAGATGTTCACAATTTTAGATTAGTATTATCACTCTCTTTTTCTTTTTGTGTACTTACAGACAAGTCTAATACCGCCACTGATCACCATTTTATGACCAAAACAATAAACCCCTCAATCCAATCTCTATTGTATTTATGTCCCTCTGGACCTACAGTATAATTGAACACCTAGATATACAGCATTGCTCAACAACTATCAACTGTAGATCCATGCATTATAAAAGTTGAAGGATGAACAGAGGACCAGGGATAAAAAAGTATGAAAGACAAGAGGGGAGGTCAGAAAAGAGTAATATAGGAGTGTAAGATTAATATAGTAATGGAGAAAAGGGATAGTATAAGGATAACTGACCTAAGGTGATAGAAAGGTAAAATAGTTGAGTGCAAAATTTAGAAAAAATAAGATAAAACTTATGAAAGTAAGAAGAGTAATAAGAAGAATATATGGAGAAAAGAGAAAAGGATATATATATATGTATATATATAGGAGAGTTCAATGATAAAAATTTTAAAAAGTAAAAATAAACAAAAAAAAGAAAAAGAAAAACAAGAAAAATGGGAAAGATCCCACACAATTTTGAGTTCTTAGACAAGAAATACTAGGGTTAAGAACTAACAGATTAAAAAGCAGGTGACTGTATCAATATAAATATAATTTGTATCCAGTCTGTACCCAGTGCTGTCACTATGTTTCTAGGAACGACCACAATGACAGAAGAAATTGGGGGGGGGGAAGAAAGGAAAGAATCATAACATTAAAAAAAAAGGTGTAGGTAAAATGGCAAAAAAATAAGAACACATAAAAATGCAAATAAAAAAAGGGTAGAAAAAAGAAAAGAAAAGAAAGAAAAAAAGGGTATTCTTCATGTTTTTTTGGGGGGGGACAGGATAGGAAACTTGCGTCTCCACTAAATTTGGAATTCAAACACTTCAATAACTTTGTTATATATTTTGTACTTAAATGCAGCTTTATATCTTTTCTCACCTTGAAATTTCCTTTGTAGATTTTAATTTAAAAGTGAAGAGGCAGGCCTCAATTTCCTTGAAACTTTGACCTCTGAGTGAGAAGATGGTTGTAGTAAATTATTAGAGGCTCAGAGGTGAGAAAATACCATTTCTTTGGGGTAGCTTCTACATCAAAAATTTATCCTAAGATTTACAAGATTGTTAAACACTAAGAAAAAAGCATATATATCTCTCTGGCTGACCTTGAGGAAGGAATAGGGTTATCTTGTGCAGTGTCCCTAGTCTTGTCTCCTGACAGAAAGCTCAGTTCTTCCTGAACAAATCAAGAGACTACCCATGCAACTATGAGCTCCGTGCAAAAGCTGAGTACAAATGGGAATGTACTTGAGTGCTTCCCATTTATGTGGTAACAGGTAAGTAGAATTTAAGCTTATTAACTCGGCTCAGCAATGTCAACAACATGGTCCTTCTTTAAGGATGATTCTCTGGTTTTATCTCCCATGGATCACAAGAAATCCAACATGGTATTCTAAAGGCTTCTCCAAGGTTCTGGCCCATCTGTAGAAGACACTATCTGTTTTTCTCTCGTTTACTGTGAATTCCCTGTGCAGGTAAATGGAAACAATTTTAGCCCCTTGCAATCAACTGAGTGGTCTTATCTCTGGTAGTAGCACCCAGTCCTTTTCACTGCGGCCTTGCTCTGTCACAATTCCAATTTTCTCAGTAGTGTTAAGATACTTTCATAGAGTTTGCTGGTGCTGTGCTCTCTGACTTGAATCAAAAACATAGCAGTAACTTTTTATCAATTCAGGATGAAATTAGAGCATGGTCACGTATGCACATTCACATATTGTTTAGTAAGGTTTGGCTGCCCTCTTGTGGAAAAACTTCTGCTGTGTATGCATCTCATTGATGAGCAAATAAATGGCCATGAATCAACTCTAGTTTTGGATGCTGGAGAATTTTCTGAACTGATTCATTTGCCTTAGGACTATTTAAACACTGTGTGTGTGTGTGTGTGTGTGTGTGTGTGTGTGTGTGTGTGTGTGTGTGTGTGTATTTTGTGTATTTGTATCTATGTAGAGTCTTGCTATTTGCAATTATTGCTGCAATATAATAAAACCATTTGAATACCATATTCAATATCTTCTGGAGTTGTTTCCAGCTCTGAGATTATATATAAATCTATACTTAGCTCTTGAGAACAATTTGGAAGCAAGAATTATAAGGAGGAGTCTTACTGACAGGTGGAACTAAAATGGAATCCTAACAATTCTAGCCGAAGCCTGGAATCTTAGAAAACATGTATTTTAGGTCCTCTAAAATAATTTGATGAGGAAGAGGTCTTCACCTCTCTTTATCAGACGGAAACTCCATGAGCGAGGAGCATGTGACAGCACAGAGTGGAATACCAAGTACCTTATATTATTTTCTGAAGCTGGGTGTTGGGGAGCATGCCCAGTTCCAGCACTTGGGAAGCTGAAGCAGGAGGACTGAGAGTTTGAAGTGAGATGGGGCTATGCAATGAGATCTTATCTCATTTTATTAATGTGACTTTGGTTTTTTTTCCTGTATTTATTTACCTATTTATTTCACCACTATCAGAAAGAAACCACATGAAACAAAGAAAATGATCCATTGGCTTTGTGTTGTAGGAACATCTAGGGCACAAGAAAGTCATCTGGAAACTGCTGCATGGTTAGTATGACACAATATTGAATGAGCTTACCCCCCTTTCATGAACAGCCCCTTTTTCCTGGGCCAGGCTCCATTGCATACCTGCTTCACAAAGAGTCTTACCACATGGCACTTTCAACTCCACTGTTTTCCCTAAGGTAAAGGCAGGGCTCCATGGGTGTAGTCATTCCAGGATTAGGTTCCAATGGCACTATACACTCTGCTGGGAAGGGCCAGTCAAGGCTATTGCGTGCCCTCCTTCCACTTGGGATAGGTCAGCGGAGGCCTCGGTGGGGGCTCTGGGACTGGCTTCCTCATTGGCTGCTTGGGAAGCACAGGGAGTGGAGACTGGGTGGTGCCTGGGGGACAGGATTAGCTTGCACAGACTTAAGAGAATTGAACGTTGTCCATACTGCTGATGCGTGATGAGAAGATGGAGGGGGACAAATGACACAGGACTTTAGAGAATGACCCTGAACCTGAGCTTGAGTTCAATAGTGAGCTGTATAGGCAAACCGATGGGACCCAGAGATTTGCGTTTCTACCTCTGTGTAGAAATAGGTCAGACTTGGAGAGAAGCAAGGAGGTTGTTGGGGGAACGGTGGCTGAAGATGATGGCAGTACTGTTGTGCTGGTGGGTGACTTGAAGGCGGGGACTGGAAGTCCTATCCCAGCTCTGTCACGACCTGTGGGTAAGTTATTTAAATCTTCTGCTGGTCTGTTCTCATGAGGGGGAGTGGAAATAACTCCTTCCTCATCTTTGTTTGAAGGTTAAGTCATATATAAACATGGCTTGCTAAATCATGGTTGCTTCACAAATAACTAGTTGGGTGAGAAAAGAATCAGGAATGCACCGGTTGCCCATGAGTTAGCACTGCCTTTGTGCCAGTTAAGCATGGACACTAGCCTTTCCTAAAGCTATTTGTTGATGCAGGCCCTCATTCTCCTCCTGTCAAATGACTTAGGTGATCTAGCTGCACTTCCTGTGATGTCTTAGGTGTAAATATTGTCTCCACCGGGTTATGGATGGAGCCAGAGCGGTTTCTCATAATAGAAATGTCAACATTTCTCCTATTGGGGGGGGGCGCTTGAAGCTGCAGGGTAGCGATGTGCCATCTGGCCCTGGCTGCACACCATGCCGTGTAAGTGTGAAAACGCAGGCCGGGAAACATTGTAATAAACAATCCCAAAGTAATTCTCTGTTCAGACAGTCAGAACAGGTGATGGATTTGAAATGGGATTGGAACTTAATCATTTGGGTGAGGTGATTTCATAACTGACTAATTTAGCAAACCATTTTTAAAGGGTGCTAATTTAAAATTGCCTGAGGTTATCAATTTGCTGCCAGAACCGCAGAAAAATGGGCATGGAAGGATTTCAGTCCAGCTAATGATGGAATAAAGCCTAACACTTGGCTACCGTGTCAGGGGAATGTTTTATATTGGGATTTTTTCACTTGAAACTTTTGTTTTCTAATTTAGGGGAGGAATAAATGAGAGATGAGAATGACATAGCATCTTAGTTTTCTTATTTTGTTCATCATTATTTATATGTAGTGTCATTGGGGCAAATTCACTTTCACATACTATACGGATGAAACTCAGAGTCTGATTTGTAGCAAAGGCCATAAGGAGGAGTGTGGCTGGGTGTGTCTGAGGAAAAGCAAGGAGGCCCCACTGTTTGAACAGAGTGGGTAAGAGAAAATATAAGGTAAGGATATAGATTGGGGTGTCTTCTTTCCCTCCCTCCCTCCCTCTCTCTTTCCTTCCTTTCCTCCTTCCCTCCCCTTCCTTCCCTCCCTCATTTCAATTCCCTTCCTCCCTCCCTCCCTCCCCCTTCCTTCCTTCCTTCCTTCCTTCCTTCCTTCCTTCCTTCCTTCCTTCCTTCCTTCCTTCCTTCCTTTTTTCTTTGCAGGTGTGGACTGGGGCTTTGTAGTCTTGCTTAGTTTTTGACTTTACTCAATGCAGACACTACCCCTGAAGCCCACCTCCACTGCCAACCATTTTCTAGTTAATTGGATATGAGTCTCTCAGACTTGTCTTCTTGGGGGCTAACTATGAAATGTGATCTGCAGATCTGACTCTTGAGTGGCTAGGATTCCAGGCATTAGTCATCAATGCCTGGTGCATGGGGGCATTTTAACACATTGAAAAGACTTTGGAGGCACTAGAAGGTTTTGCGCAGGAAAATTTCATGGTTAACCTATGTGGAGAAGAGTTGGAGATGGGGATGAGGTAGAGACAAGAGACCATTGTGCGGAAATTCCCAGGAGAGTGATTTCAACCAGAGCAATAATGGTGGAGATAGCAAGATGCAGTTAGCCTTGAAGTATCTTGTGAAAGTAAAGCGAGAGAGAGAGAGAGAGAGAGAGAGAGAGAGAGAGAGAGAGAGAGAGAGAGAGAGAGAGAGAGAGAGAGAGAGAGGAGAGAAGGGGGAAGAGATAAGAGTAGAATGACTGAAGAATTTGGACATGAACAGCTGGGGATGCCTTCAGCTGAGATATGGAAGGGTGGAGATAGGGAGAAGAGCTGAAAGTTAGTGTGGACATGAAGAGGATATTAGATGCATTCATGGAGATAACATGGAATAATTCAAAGCTCTAAGCATGAGACGAGATCACTAAAATTGAAGATACAGTGAAAATGAAAAGCATAAGGCTTTGTCCACAAGTTATCAATGAGGTACCAGTAAAAATCACAGCGATGGACCAGCTGGTGAGTGGGTAGTAACATCTGGACAATTGACAGTTTGGGGTATCTGGTATTAAGAATCAAGGTGATAGTCCAGGTTCATAAAAGTAGAGGCGTGGCCACTGGTTTCAGCAATGCGGATTGGTGTTGGCACACTGGAATGACATGTCAGATTTCCTGGCGAATTAGTCAACCAAAGTTGTTGGGTCAGATCCTCACTGTGCAGTATTGGGTTGAGCACGTCTGCTCCCAGGATTCTTGCCATGTCCAGGGGGCATGAGTCATTCTGTGATGCCAGTTGGCAATATTGTTGGGAGGTTCTTTTCAACAAGGTGACAGAAGGCTCTTAGTTTATGATATTTTGGATAGGCTAGAATATGTCTATTGGAAATTTAAGTTACGTGGGGCCTCTGCAACTCCTAATTCTTTGTAGTCAATTCATTTATCCTGTCCCCTCAAATCCTAACATTATTTAGTTGATCTTAGTGATCCTACAATTTTCACATCTCCTCCAGAAAAAGGCAAAGCCTTTGAGCGACTCCTGGAAAGCTATTCATCATCACTGAAATAGGAACAAAGACCAGTACCACTAGTGCGATTTACATTATTTCTGTACGTACACGGATATGTAATTACTGGCAATAGCTAATTTAGAGAAGGAATTCTAAATATGATTTGCATATGCCCTTTTAAAGATTTAAGACTAAATTTTTTCATGTGAAACTTAATTTTCTTCCTAAAATATCTTTAGTGTACCTCCAGTTAGCCACAAAATAGAATCTATTGGCTTCCTTTTGATTTAATCTCTGACTTTTTAGTCCGGAATCTCATTTGTTGAGAGCCACTGGCATACAAATATTCAAACTGACCTTGTTGCTCAAGTCTTTGCCATAGAATTGAATAAAAACTGGAACTAACAGGTCACTTTTTAAATATGAATAATAAAATTCATTGTCTAAAAGGGATCCCAGTCATTTCCTATACTATTTCCCTTGACTACATTATTATGGAGGCCTTATTGAATTTTAAGGAGTGGAAATAAAGTAGCAGAGTGTGTGGACTATTGTGGCAACAGAAGCTTTTCTCAGGAATATAGGGAACTAAAGGTAGAGTGAATGGTACTTCTAAAATTAGTAAAGTTGATATGGAAGAGAAGGCTAAGAGGCATCTGAGTATTTTCTAGAGAATCAAAAGGGAACACATTTATACTTATTTTTAGAATCTCCTTCCTGTATGTGCTTCATGTATATGCTCATGAAGACATTAGTAAAGGCTCAGTATTTTAGATATGAATAGATTTTTTAAAAAATTACAAGTGATGACATTAAAGTTATTGGAGTTATCCAGCAAAATATAGTAGGATAAGTTAGGGACATTTCTAAAAGGGACAAGTGAACAGAAATATCTTCACAATGGATTTTTTTTGGTGTACATTCTGCAAATGTTTGCAGAGTGGGTTAAGGTTTGATATAAAGATTTTGAGGCATTTTTTTTTCTTTTCTTTTTTTTTCCAGTCCTGGGCTTCAGCTCAGGGCCTGAGCACTGTCCTTGGACTTTCTCAAGGTTAGAGCTCTGCCACTTGAGCCTCAGCACCACTTCTGGCTTTTTTCTATGTATGTGGTACCGAGGAATCGAACCCGGGTCTTCGTGCATGGTAGGCAAGCACTTTAACCACTAGGCCAAACTCCCGGCCCAGATTTTGAGGCATTTTTTAAGAAAGTAATTCTTTTGCAGCCTTAGTGCTCTGACAAAAGTTAGGTTACTGCTATTTATTCATTCACTAAAGAATTACAAAATTACAAATAATAAGGTTAAATGTGGGTGACTTTGTTAAAGATCAGATGCCTTTTTATGATAGCTTCAAATGAACATTAAGAGTTTGGGGAATAGTAGATTCAAATAAAAATAAAGGAAATAGGATTGAATGGTATGGTTTTAATGATTTTGAAGATAATGCACATTTCTTTTTCTGTAGTTTACTTAGGTCCTGCCTTGAGCATCTTAACTTCAAGATTTCCAACTTAGACAGTGTTTCTGCTTATTGCTTGTATTCTCTTCAGACTGTTAAGCCAGGCCAATCAACTACACTCTTCAACATTTACTTTGTCCCTGATTCTTACAGCCCAAATCCCTGTTGTTAGTTGCTTGTGGCCCTCACTTTCTGGTAGCTAATTGTTTCAAACAAGTTAAAACTTCTTGGCCTTTTGCATCTCCCTTGGGACTTATCTCATGTTTGTCTTGGACTGTGTCCCTGTGAAATATTATATCACTCTTCAGATATGAGAATACAGTTTAAGTTCTGTCCAATCTAGGGTTAGGACAGAAGAATCTGTTCAAGGGCAGCCTTCCTGTGTCTAAAGATTGGAGAAGTGGAGATCAGGGAAGCAAAACACAATGGTTTCCAGGGCTTAGGCAAGCCCTGCAATATTTTGCCTCTGCATGGGGGAATGTTGCTGGAGGTTAGTGCCAACAGTACACGTTGTCATTGCATTCCTACAGCAGATAAGGCCTTGTGCTAGGGGTGAGGGCCAGGCAGAGTAGGACACAAGGACAAAGTGCATGCTCCCAAGTTTATATTCCACAGTGTTAAACAACTAAGCATACAAGTAGCTGTGTCATTCAACTCCTGTAGAAACTATAGTTAGCTTGCCTTAAGAAAAGAAAAAAGGTTTGGCTATTATTCACCATGCCTTTAGATTTTTGAAGGTAATTTATATGGTTTGTAATATTTAATCAGTTTGACTATTTATACCTGTTTCAACCTTTGGAACAGTTATTCTGTGTTATCTACCTTGTTTCTTGGTTGCCAGGGAGAAGCTGTAGGTCTATTTTGAAGAATCCTTTATTTTATTTTATTTTTTACTTCTCAAGTGTAGAGGTACTCAGGGTTCAGTTTATGTTTCTGAGGTTATTCATAGGGATAGAGTAAGTTTTTATTTCACTGTACACAAAGCCCTGGCTTTTACTTCACAGTGAAGAAGTCTTTTGATCCGTTTCTATATTTACTTACCATTAATAGTGATATGGCTTTGAGCTCTCTCCCGAGTTGGAGAGCAGTTTTGTGTGTACTGGTAAACTCACACATTAGCACTGAGCCAGTGGAGAATAACAGATCCTGTCTGCCTGGACGACTATTTTGAGATGAGTTTTGCGTCTCAGCCTGGGGCTTACAGAATGCAAACTGATGACTGACCAGGAAAGTGGCGCTGGGCAAGCAAGGATGAATGCCTCCAGTGTACACAGACCCTGCCATGTGTGGCAGAATTCATGGTTTCAATTTTATCATTCACAGGGGATCATACCTTTTTTTTTTTTTTTTTTTTTTGCCAGTCCTTGGGCTTGATCTGAGGGCCTGAGCATTGTCCTTGGGTTTTTTCAAGGCTAGAGCTCTACCACTTGAGTCACAGAACCACTTCCAGCTTTTCTTCCCCTATGTATGTGGTACTGAGGAATCAACAGGGTCTTCATGCATGCTAGGCAAGCATTCTACCACTAGGCCAAACTCCTGGCCCCAGGATCATACTTCTTAGGAAATTACATGGTTTATATGCTAAACTTAGGACATTAGTTTCTGCTCAGTATAGAACCCTTACACACACACACACACACACACACACACACACACACACACACACACGTGGGCGAGATACTTGGAGAAAGTACCTTTGTATATTTTGCTCCTCCCCAAACTATGGTTTTCCATCTAAAATATATTTCTAGGTGTGTTTTCAACTTAGGATGATATTATTAGAATATACTATAGATTTGTTTCATTGTGTGTATGTGTATATGTGTGTTGCAGGTTAACTTGTTTTTTGTTACTCATTGGTAGAAACAGTTTACAAGTTACCATTCAGACCATATGTGCAGACCATCACACAGCCCCAGGGGAGAAAGCTTCACCCTCCTCCTATTTTCATCTCAAACCCACCTGCTGCTTCATTTCAACAGGGCAAGCAAAGCTTTAGAAGGCATGAATGTGAGCGGGGCAAGCTTGGCCACACACACACACACACACACACACACACACACACACACACACACACACACAATGGATGTTACATTCCACACATGCAGAAACATGACACAAAACTCTAGTGTCACACCTTCCTCAACCCCAAGGCCAAGACTATCTTCTCCTGACTCAGAGATTCTCTAAGATTACAGAATTGCCCTACTACCTCCCCCACTGAAAACTGCCATTTGCTTTCCAGAAATTAAAGGGTACATATGTCCCTGTCAGACCCACATCTACTGCCTTCCTAATTCTTTATGTACCATGCACGCATACAATTTATTACATCTCAGTCGCTTGTAGCTGCAATTGTTGGAATGTAGTCATTTTCCATTTTTTCCCCCTGTTGCTTGCAGAGTAGGAGCACAGCAAGCATTCACTAATCAGCCATTTAGATAGCCTACTGCCATTTTAGGGTTCATTCATTAGATTTATAAACGTGACCCACGGGAAGAAGCTGACTGAAGCCAAAAGGGTCAAAATAGTTTATTCTTGGGCCTCATCTGGGCTCAGCTTGCATTTCCCTTTAATGTCTGCAAACTGTAGTGAGCCACAGGCTCATATTGACGCTATCTAAATAATAGCTGGCCAGAGGCTGATGGATCATACCTGTAATCCCAGGTACTTAGAAGGCAAAGATCTGAGGATCACAGTTTGAAGCTAAGTCTGGGAAGTCTGTTAGAATCTGTTGATGCTTCCAGAGAATTCCAGAGAAGTTCAGAAGTGGTGGCACGGAATTTGTTTCAATGTGCCTTGTTTACAAACATTTCAGATATACACACACAGAGTTTATATTTTAAAATGAATTAAAATGCACATCCATTTATTGGTACTAGCAAGTGTAGAATGTGACAAGCATTCTTTGGTAATGAAAATTTAAAATGATGAACTTATTTCATTTATTTTTTTACTTACTAACTTATGTGCTGGTCCTGGGGCTTGAACTTAGGGCTTGGCAGCTATCCTGGACGTTTTTTCTGCCCCCTCAAAAGCTCTACTACTTGAGCCACACCTCCACTTCATGCTTTTTGGTGGTTAATTGGAGATAAGAGTCTCTGCAATCCTCAGGTCTCAGCCTCCTGACTAGCTAGGATAATAGGCCTGAAAGTCACCAGCTTCCACCAGGCCTACTTCTTTAAAATGGTATGAAGTCACTTCTAATGATGAATATGTTCGTGATTTTCTGCCACTGGGGATGAAGCTATGCCAGCCTCACCTGCCAGTGAAGCAGAACAGATAACCAGGGCTGAGAATGCTTCCTCTCTTCCCATTTCCTTTGGCAGGTGTTGCTGAACAGCAGTTGAGGTGTTGGGGCTTTCTCTGCTGTAGGTTCACGTTTTAAGTAAGTTTCTCAATGAAGGAACCTGGACCCTACCATTCTTTTCCCTGGCTACCAACCAGTTGTCACCAATGTGAATGGAAGATACAGTGAAGTGCTCTGCGCTCTGCATTTGTGACAAGGTGCAGGACTTACAAGTGGAGCTACAGCACTGCAGATACAACCCACTGCCTGTCTCTTCTTAATGTCCAGAGTGCTTTAGACAGTTTCTGCACCTTCTCCACTGTAGTGGTTTCTTCAGTCTTGGTATTAGCTTTTCTCTAGCATATGCTCTTGGAAGTTATCTACCTTCATTTTTAAAAATACTACAAGGCAAACAGAGTGCACAATCCCGGTTTTTACCGAGGAAGCATCAGGGGTCCAATGAGATGAGTATAAACCCTGGTCCAAGTGATCCGACCTCCACTTTTGTGGGCAAGAATGTATTAGTAGGTCTGATTGCTCTCTCAAATCAGATGAGAGATTTTAATTCATAATCAGGATGATAAATTATATACCTATTAATCATCCTTTGAGCCAAAATTTTAGATTTGGAAACACTGATTATGAGAGATTAGTTATAATGAAATGCAGGTGATAAAATGGATTATTTTCTTAAAAGCTGAGCACAGACATGCATATTGATAAGGAAATATTTTTATTTGACATCCAGATTTGTGGTATCACATATTCTGGCATAAAATAATTAAAAGTCATTTCTGATGATTCTTCAGAATTGTAGGGGAGTGCACCTGATCCATTTTCATTCTCTATTTACAATCTGAGTCTCACACTGCTGTAGCACCAAGAGGAAAGCAATTATTGGTTATTGTCTTTGTACATAAAACATGGCAGGCAGGTCCCCCTCAAATCATGGCTTATTTGGCAAGATGTGATTTAGTGATTATGGGAGTAAAAAGATACAAAGAGTGTCTCAGAAAAAGAAATGTGAATACGTTTTATATACCAGTTTGCTCAAGCTTGAGGTGTCAGTGACTGAGTATATTATCTCCCTTGTAACTGCTAGATGTCAGCATTTAAAAGTTGCATGTGGGAGGTTCCTACAGATGCAGCTGGTACGATCTCTTCGCTTTATGGCCAAGGAGGGTGGTGGCCAGGGGCAAAAAAAGGCCCAGGTCTTGGCATCTCTAGACTCCACGTTTGTTTATTCATACCAATAGACAGACTTATTTACTGATCATGTAAATAAACTTATGATCAGTGAACTGATATAGCTATTTTTTCAGTCTGAGGTAGGTATAAACAATATATTTTTCTCTTGCCAACTTTTCTCGACTAAGTTGTAATGGTTGTCAACCCACTAAAGCATAGCACACTTACATTTGAGTCTGGGGATTAGCCTGTGAGCAGGGCATCATGAGCAATCATTTATTGTTTACCATGGTCTACGTACTTATGTACTGTTTCCAATTCTAACAATTTAGGTCTATGATCATTTATTTATTTATTTACTTAGTTATTGCCAGTCATGGGACTTGAACCCAGGGCCCGGGCATTATCCTTGTACCTTTTTGTATTCAAGGTCAACATTCTACCACTTGTGCCACAGCATCACCTTCTGTTTTTGAGTGGCTAACTGGAGATACGAATCTCCTTTTTCTGCCTAGGCTGGCTTCAAACCAGGAATCTCAGATCTCAGCCTCTGAGTAGCTAGGGTTATCGGCATGAGCCACGGGCACATGGCTGATTCTTGATTTATGCTTGAGAGACACTGCTAGAGTTACAAAACCAGACTGAAACCTCACAGTTCTGACACACCAATCTGGAAGACTTTTTCTTAAAGGTAAAGCATAATATATATTATATAGAAGAGTAAAATATTAGAGGTGCTCAGAGCTAGCCCTTGTTAAGCACACTGTCAAGTGCTAAGACTCCAAGAGGAACTGCACAGGTTTTTAATTCCTAGCTTCATAGTTAAAGACAATTTTCTAGCATAAATGGAATGATTAAAAAATAGTTGTGAATTTTATACTGAAATGATCCACACTACCTTTCCAACAGAATGTAATAGAGCTCATTCACTTTCATGACACATAATTTTTTTCTCTCACTATAAAAACTGAGATCCATCATCTATAGTGTTATGTGGATGATCTAACCACACTCAGCGGGTTAAGATTAAGATCATGATGATTATGTCTGCAGTGCTAGGGTGTGAACCCAAGACTTGTACGTGCTGGGCCACCACCCTCTCTGCCACTGAGCTCCAATGCCAGTTCCTGTCATCTTGAAAACTGGTAGTGCTCCCTAGAGAAGTTCTGATTTCTGAATTGTTTGTGTTGAGCAACAAGGCCTTGGCAAAAGAAGTAGGGCGGAGGCACGAGGATGGACTCCAGTGGGCAGGCTAGTTTTTGATGGCCATGGTCCAGAGAAGTGGACGATCCGTTTCCACAGTCACCACACCAGATCCGTCATAGGTGTTGGATGTGCTGACCAGCGTTCCAAAGCTGAGCTCGTCATTGGCTGTCAGAAAAAGAGGAGCAGACAGATGAGTGAGCAGCAGCCTGGCTCCGGAGTAGACTGACTGCCAATAGTTATCAGAAGGCAATTAAGTTCACACACTTCAACAGCAGACACATAAAATTAGAATAGGTCTGGGGCCGGGAGTTTGGCCTAGTGGTAGAGTGCTTCCCTAGCATGCACGAAGTCCAGGGTTCGATTCCTTGGTACCACATATGTAGAAAAAAGCCAGAAGTGGTACTGTGACCCAGGACTGGCAAAAAAATTAGAATAGGTGACATAAATGATGTAGACTTTTCAAATGGAAAAATATCCATACCTTGCTATAATCATGCTTTCTGCAGTTAGTTCAGGGGCCATTTCCCATGTGAGGGTATATTACTCTTAATGTACACTGCACTAGAAGTTGTTTCTTTTGTCGGGTGAGGTGGCTCATGCCTGTAATCCTAGCTACTCAGGAGGCTGAGATTTGCGGATTAAGGTTCAAAGCCAGCCCAGACACAAAAAGACCTGAGACTCTTATCTCCATTTAACCTCTAGAAAACAGGCAGTGCGGGGCTCAAGGGTAGGGCAGTAGCCTTGAGCTGAAGAGCTCAGGGACAACGCCCAGGCTGATTTCAAGCCCCATGACCACCACCTCCCCCCCTAGCAAAAGAAAAGTTGTTTCTATTCATGTAATAATAATAAAACCTCTGTAATGTGTTTTCTCCTGTTCCTTCCCCAGTACGTTTTTTTTCCTCAGTGATTCACAACTGACATTTTATGAAACTTATTAGACCCCATAAAATATAGTGTTAGATTCATCAACAAGTGACAGGAGAAAGCTATTTGCCTTCAAAAGCAAGGGTTTCTGGTTATTTTTTTCTCATGGGGAAAAGCCATTGTGCAGTAAGTTGAGTGAGAGTTCAAAGGTCAGAACAGACTTTGAAATGTGGGATTTTCGACAAGTCAAATTAAGCTGTAACATGAAGGCAAGACAAGAGATAATCCTTTAAACGACTTAATTATCAAAGCAGAAGACTTGAAGATTTATGCAATCTGAGTTTATGTATTTATAAATCTAAACAATAAACATACAAAATCCACATATAAGCATATATCTATTTCCTTATAAGTCAGCACCCTCCATTCCTATCTTACACAGAAGCTGTTACACTTCACTTCTGCCGGCTCAGAAAGCCTGCCTCTCCTGCGACAGCTCTGAATGCCTAATGTGATTTCTTTTCTTTTTCTTTTTTGCCAGTCCTGGACTTGAGCTCTGGGCCTGAGCACTGTCCTTGGATTTTCTCAAGGCTAGAGCTCTACCACTTGAGCCTCAGCACCACTTCCGGCTTTTTTCTATGCATGTGGTACCAAGGAATCGAAACCGGGTCTTTGTGCATGCTAGGCAAGCACTCTACCAGTAGGCCAAACTCCTGGCCCCGCAATGTGATTTTCTTGGCAAAAATTCAAAGAGGAAGAAAAACTCCATGGTGCCCACACTGTCAGTGAGAAGCAAGTTCTTTTTCTTCCAACAAAACCTAAGTTATGCTGCTCGGGGGGAAAAAAATCATTTCCAGTGCTCATTTCCCACTAGAGGGAGCCTGCTATCTTTCTGAGGAAATCTTGAGAAAGCAATTTCAAAACACAAAAATGGCATTCCAGGATGGTAGACAAACCAATGTTATCAGTTCACAGGGTGTATATATTAAAATCGAAGCTACTTCATTTTCATAATTGTCAACATTTTTACTCCTGCCAACGTGAGGCTGTGAAGTAGCAGCGCTGTTCAGCGAGGCAGCCTGCATCTCATGAGCGTGCTCCCTAATACGTTCTGCAGAGTAGAGGCTCTGGGCTTTGTGCGATGACATTTCTGAACAGTGGTGACACTCATACTAGCACCTGCAGATCCACACACTGCTCCATGGCCGGGGGTCTGTGGCCAGTGGGAGTCACAAGAACGTGAGTCACATACATCTATTATCCCAGCTACCCCTGAGGCTGAAGTCCCACTATCTCAACTCAGGGGCAGCCTGGGCCAACAAATCTCAGAGTTTATATCTTCAGTTAACCAGCAAAAAACCCCCCATAAGTGTAGAGCACCAGTCTTGAGCAAAAAAGCCATGTGAAGTATAAGACCCTGTGTTCAATTCCCAGTACTGTCACACACACACACACACACACACACACACACACACACACACACACACACCCCATGTAGAAAAGACATCTGGAAATGCAGTGTTTAAACAAACCTACTTAAAATTACCAAGAGACTAAATACTATGTGCTCTGTAAGGCATATAAAAATAAGACTTCTGCTTGAACTTGTACCAGATAATCCTCTCATTGCAGTCATTCTGCTACGTCATTACCTCCCCTTCCTAGTCCTCTACATCACAAATCTGGCAATGTCAGACCTATGAAAGAGGATAAAAGATGGATTCTAATTGAAGATAAGGTAATATTCCAATAAAAACAAAATATACCCTGCCCTGCCCCACCCACACGTCTTGGCGCTGCATTTAAGACTGTAATTATCTAACTGCTTCCTGTTTGGCAGCCCCTCCATGCAACTTACTATTCCTTGGATAAGTCAGTAATTTCCTTTCTCCATGAAATATTTCATGGGTCACCTACTAGAACCAATGTAATCTTTTGCATGCTTTGTTGTATCCTTCCAGCCTCTACTCAAATGTCCCTTTCTTGTCTGGGTTTGACTCTTCACCTGCCAGGGGACTGGATTACTAATTCTCTTTTTGATTTTCTAGTGACTCATTTGCTTGTCTAACACATCCAAAGCTGTTTGAAATCCCAGTCTAGGACGGGAAACATGGATAGGATGAGCCCAAAATATCTTTTTCCACGAAGTTGTGAGACAGTGTTCAAAAATGGACCAAGTCAGATCACAAGGACAGAGAAGCTGGGACAATTTAGAGCAATCTGAAGTAGAATATATTATGGAGAAAAAGGCATTGTAAGACACTGAATAATGAAAAAGAATCTCCAGCCAGGGATATGGCTCAAGCATTAGAACCATTGTCTAGCAAGAAGGAAAACCTCCTGGGTTTAAACCCCTGTAAGAAAAAGAAAGGGGGAAGTGGTGGGGAGGAAGAGGGCACACATGCATGCTAGTGGCACAGAATTCCCAAAGGTGTGCACAGCAATATCTCCAACTTATAGCAAAAGACACCAACTTATAAAGGAAAGTATACCAGAAGTCACCACATTATAGCTTGTAACCACAAGTATGACTGGGTCAAGGTGAAAACTCCATGAATGGATGCTCAATCACTGACTGAAATGCTGTTGGGAAATGCATGAAAGCACGTGACTTCATATCGCAAAGAAAAACAAGAGCACGAGTTCCTGAATTATATCTTAACCAAATGATCAAGGTGCATCATTAGTAAAAGAAAAAAATGATAGGTGATATTTGATATGATGCTACCTGATGATTTCTGCCACAGAAATACATGACCTGAATCTAATCAGAGGGAAATGATAAATGAATATTAGACAACTAGGACAAATCAACTTTGTGAGTTTATCAAAACTACAAATGTGATAAGACCATAACAGAGGAAAGAGTATTCTTAATTAAAAGTACAAGCGAACATTACAACTGAAGCCAATGAATGATTTTAGATATCATATTACAGATGCATATAAAGAACAATTAGTGAATATGGTATGGACTGAATAATACTATACTCCCATCATTATATTAGAGTAGATAATGACATTGTAATTGTGTGGCAGACTGTTCTAGTTCCTAGGAGATACGTGCTAAAAATTTTAGCATGCCTATCTTCATGTTATTTTCAAACAATTCAAAGAGTAAAATGCAAGTGAACAAAGGAAAAACAGAAATAGCACTACTGAACAAAATAGTTGGTAAATCCCAGTGGAAGGTACACAGACCACACCAAAGTTCTTTTGTAGGTGAGAAGTTTCCAATATTAAAAATCACAATTTGGATCTGGTGCTGGTGGCTCATGCCATTAATTCTAGTTACTCAGAAGATTTGAGATTTCAATATCCTTACTGGAAGTTAGCCTGGGCCAAAAAGTCCAAGAGCCTCTACTGCCAGTTAACCACTAAAATGCCAGGTTGTGGCAATTTGTTTGGCTCAGGTTGTAACGTACTAGCTGTGAGCAAAAGGTCCAAGCTCGGTACAACCAAACTGTAATTTGGGGGAAAAAGCTAGGGAAAGAGATAGGCCCTAATGAAGGGAAGGTCTTTCCTGGTGTTTACCTCTTCTTCTCCCCAGAGCTGAACTAATGCCAGTATCGGGCATGGAGAAATGCTCACTGATGAGCACTGTACCAAGATAAATCCAAATTGAACATGTGTGCCAAATCGAGATATATGTGCATTTCATGTGGGAAGAATTCCTGGGCTGGTGCTAAGCACACAGTCCAGAACGCCACCGAGTTCTTCCTTTGTGAGTTTCCCCTATTCCTGGATGTAGAAGGAAAATTAACCTGCCACCTGGGAAGAAGATAAAAATAAAACTTACTGTTAAGCATGGCACTGCTAACAGCCTCATCTGTGCTTTCCTTTGGGGTTGTATGTCTCCAAACCCTGATCTGCTAGAGACTTTCAAGGTGAGTACTCTCTCCTCTCCAGCCTAACAAGAAACCCAGCCTTGAACTCCCCCTATGCAAGTGCTCTTGTGATGCCATTGAAAGTGCTTCCATTTATCTTCATCTCCCTCATATCTCTTGACCTTGGACTGGGGCTGAAGACATTAGAAGGCTTCTGACATCCAATTATTCTTCTTTCTCTATATTTTCTGGATTATGCCTCAGCCTGCTGTCTGTCTGTAAAACAATTAGACCAGGACAATGGGAGTACTTAGAATCAAAACTAATAATGCCAGTCAAAAGATGTGTCCAACATCCGTTCTTCCCAATGCTTAGTTTTCCCAAAATAAAACCTGTCAATGTTTTTGTTTTGCTAACATAATTTCTGGATGTTCTGTCATTTTCATGTTCTACTCAGAGCTTGCTGTTGTGGTTAAAGGGATACACAGAGCTCCATCAGGAAGAAATAACAGTTTTATAAAATAAGAGCAATTAAAATCCATAAAATATGACCTGTAGCCATTATTTGTCTTAAGTGAATGATCTGGCCAGGTACTCTGGCTCACTTCTATAGTCTTAGCTACTCAGGAGCCTGAGATCTGAAGACTGTTTCGAAGCAGAAGCCTGGGCAGGAAAGTTAGTTTTAAGCAGTAAATTGCCAGAAGTGCAGTTGTGACTCTTGTGGTAGATTCCTTAGCCTTGAACACAAAACCTGAGGGTCAAATAGTGCCTAGGCCCCTGAATTCAAACCCTTGGCCTGAAAGATGTAGTCACCCAGGGAAATAAAAGCATCTGTGTAGATCTGAGTGAAGATGACCGGGGGAAAAGTGAGTAACAATGGGGTGTAAATGTGTGTGTGGAGAGGTGTGATGGACTCTCTGAGGAGTAACTCTACTGCTTGCCCTCAGCTTCTGGAGCTTTGCACTGTCTCCTATGGGTGCTGGCTTGCCTGAGAGCTTTCACCCTGGTATGAGAACTACTGTCTGCACACAACCATGAGTCCTACATTGCTTCTCACCCCACTGTGTGGCTGCCTGGCTGTGGAATGGGGCACCATCCTGTGTAGCTGGGCTTAAGTGCCACCCTGGGTAACAGACCTGAGCTTTCCAGTCTAATACCCCACACCTTTAGCTAACATTTCCCCAGGTGACCTCAGCATCTATTTGGAAAAATGCTAATAGTACCCACCCCCAGTAATTTCAAATGCTGTGATCGTACAGATGAGTGAGTTAATGTCTGTGAAGGGCTTTGACTTCTCCAGAAAAGTGTTGGAAATCTGTGTTATTATCATCTTCATTTGCACAGAGGAAGTGTTAAAGTGGCATTTGCTTCTGTCCTTCAAATGTCAACAGAGATTATTGTAAGTATATCAAACACTTGGAAATGACATAGAAAAGTGGAGAAAGAGAAGAATATGCAAGGTATCACAGAGTAATTACTTTTCATCAATCTCCAATCTGCAAGTGACATCTATTCAAAGGAAGCTAGAGACATAATCCATGCTTTTTATTTATTATTATTATTATTATTATTTTTAGAATTTTAGAGTCACATCAGATAACCTCAGACAGACAGGCAAATAAAAAAGCCAAATCCCATGTATGCTCATGTAAAGGCATGCATGTCTTGTAGGAGAAGAGGAGTGACAAAGGAGTGGTGCAGGTCTGTTTCTCTTCCTTAGATCACGTGGAATGGGCGAGGTGGGAGAAGTCATGCCTGGCTTTGAAAGGCCCAATTCCTTGGAATGAGACTGGTCTTATTTACCTGGTTATGAGCTATTTATGTCTTAGTCACATGACAACTTGGTTCTATATGAAAACGTATATATGCTCTACTGCTAATGGCACTATTCATCACATTAACTATGTTTCTGCTGGCTGCCATATGTGATGGGAAGGATTTGGGTTAGGTTGCTGCACTGGGCATACACAAAGGTGGTGACATTAAGAAAACCTTGAAAGCCAATGTTTCGTGTGGTTTTGTAGATCAGAGGAAACTGCAAGGATCCTCCTGAAAGTAAAGTTGAGTGGCTCTAACAAGGGCGGAAGGCTGGCACATCTACTGTACAAGCCACTGTAGTTGCCGTTGATGTCAGATCAGAAAAATGCCTTCTGACACTCTTGAACATAGATTTCGTGCAGTCTTTCAATAGCAGTCTGAGACTAAGTAGTGCACATCACATGTAAGTCTGGTGAAATACAACACAGTTATTGAAGATGTAAAGTGCAGAGAGATGCAAAAGTGTAGGGGGAAAATTCACAATTCAAAATACATGCCTCCATCACAACTGGGTAAATATGTTCTGGCATATACACACATTTACATTCTGTCATAATAATTAAAAAATAAAAACAGAAGCAAGATATCATAGATTGTTCAAAGAAGGCATATTAACAAGGATCCTGGCTCCTTCAAAGAGAACCTCCTTGCAGTGAAATGCTCAGTTCTTTTGTGAAGCACCTTCCAGTTCCTGGGCCCCTGGATGGCCCTGTGATCCCACCTTTAGTTCTGTCATCCACTACACTATGCTTCCAGGACAAGTCGGAACCTGTCACCTCTAGTTTTTCTAGAGCTCCTGTCACCCTCCATCAATAGCCAGAGACCACAGTCTGGAACTCTGTGAAGTTCTGAAAGTGGAAACTCAATCAGTGCTCAAGCTTGCTTTTGTTTGCCTTATTGAAAGACACATAACATACATTAAATAGTAGATGGATGCTTCTCTACCTAGCAGAATTCCTTACGTCATGTGGCTCTTAAACAGATTTTTACTTTGTGAGTCTAACTACCATTTTAAGAAATACAGAATTTATGTTCAAATGTTTTTTTTAATATTAACAGATTTGATTTGTGATACTAGGTAATAAAGTACTATCTTGGGCTTTGTCCACAACCAACAAATATGTATTATATCCTTGCTCATAATATATTTTCATCATGGCCTATTTTCATTTTTAATTTCTCCTCTCTGATATATAATGATAATATTTCACATTTGGAATAGCTGACATCTTAGTATATGAATATTCTAATGAACATGAGCATATTAGTCATTCTTAAAAACAAATGACTTTAATTTACAATATATTCCCCATCCCACTCCAGTTATAATCAACCAGTTCATTAACATTCATACCATGGACCTTTTCCTGATGATGGCCTGAGCTTCTTTTGTGATGAACTTTCTTTGCATTAAGTATAATGCAAAGTTATATATTATATTATCCCAGCCTCACGTTTATAACCTTCTCTTTGCCAATTTATTCTATCACTCACAGCGCTGGCATATATAATGCTGTCTTATAATTAAATGCTCAAATATCCTTTTATTGCAATTAGTTTATGAGTTCCCTGTAAGCAGAAATACGACTTGTTCTAACCTAAATTATCATAGACTTTCTGATCTAGAAAGGATGTTAACAAGTTTAACAAGGTTAATTTAGACAAAAGGGAAGCTCTTTTATTGTCCAATAAGGAGTGTCAAGCTTAGCTTTACTGACTAGCCAAAGCAAACTGGCCTCTGACAACTGCTTAGGGCTGCAGAGATATGGTTCAAGCACCATTGATCTAGTACCTAACTCCTTTATTTTCAAGACAGGAAACGAAACTCAAGGAGCCTTAGGATCCAGGGCACCTGAGTCTTGTGATTGAGGTTCCGCATGGTTGCTCTCACCTTTCACACTTACCACCCTCACACATCTGGGAAGTTCCTTTACTATTATTGGATTACCTCATCAAAGTTAAAGTATTTAAGGTACACTTTCAGTTTCTCAAGTACCTGGATGTATGGTTTTATTATGTACATCTTTCTAAAGCACATTAATTACTGAAGGCTGACTGATATTAAGAGGCCAAACCTGATTCAGTGTCTTCATCTTTGATTCTGGAGTAAGTTGCAGTGTGTGGGCTATAGAAAGTCCTTAAATGGGAAACTGAGTTTAGTGAGCCACAGAAAAAGATATTACATTTTTAACAGTACAACTGGCTGTGTGTAGCTCAACCTTCTAATGTGGTACATGTTTAACGTTGCAAAGACATGTCTGGTATGTGACATCTCTTAAGAGCCAAAAGAGAAGAATTTCCTTTCTGTTTTTACTTAGCTACAAATCCACTGTACAAAGGGATTTACTCAGCCTGAAAACAGTTAAGAGGCCATTACAACTAACAAAAAAAAATAGAAAAATAACAGATTAACTTCTGGCCTAGGTTTCTCCTTCAGTGTAGCTATTTTATGACATTTAAGAGATGGCAAGTAGAAGGAGAAAGAAAGAAATAACACACCTTAAATAACTGTCTTTTTAAAAAAGAGAATAAGAAAATTCTATTGGGCTGATTCAATTGCCACTTTAGGATGCTTCCTTATACTCTCTTGAATTTTTTTTTAACATTTTATGAAGATGTTGAAATAGGTCAAGCGACTATAGTTTACACAGATATCCTTCTGTGTTGTTACATAAAATAGCAATTCATAAGGTCAGAGGGAGGAGTCATGTGTCTAGTGGAAAAATTTGCATAACTGAATTTATGTTATTCATTTTAGGAATAGAATGTATTATGAAAATTCTTGCAGTATGTGATCTTTTGTGTTTCTTTTAAAAAGTGATGGTTTTAACAAAAGCAGAAACGCAGGACTAAGTGTTATTCATACACAGGATGGTGAAATGTACTCCCCCCAGTGTGCTGTGGAAACCGCCTTGCCATGCTCCATAGTTCAGCATCAGACATAATGAATATTGGCAGAACTCGTACTAGAATTAAAGTCCACTCAGGAGACGTGTGAAGTTAAAGGCCTTGTGTTATTAACAAAGCATTTTCTTAAAAGGAAGGAAACTCAGTTCACTTTTATGCTGGGACTTTTCTCAGTTTAAACTGCTGATATGAGTAAGTCCATTAAAACTGGTGAGTCTGAAAGGTCCTAATAGTGTACATGCACCCCAAATACCAACATGAAAGATACTGCTTCTCTCTCTATTCTTCTTCAAAACCCTAGAAGACTGTAAAACCTGCATTATGCTACCTGCCCATTTGCATACACAACCCATCAATGATAATAAACCCTTGTTTCTCTCACTAGCTAAACTGCCCTTCAAGTATGCTATAGGAACAAGGAAACTTCTAGAATACTAACAAACAATCCTCAAAATTTCTGCACTCTAGCTGTGCTCCAGTGTTTTAGACCTGTAATTCTTGCTATTTAGGAGGCTGAGGTCTGAGGATAGTTGTTTGAAACAAGCCCAGGCAGAAAAGTCTGTAAGACTTATCTCCAATTAAAACATCACAGAAAGCCAGAAGTAGAGCTGTGACTCAAGTGGTAGAACAACAGTCTTGAGCACAAAAGCTCAGGAATAGTGCACCATCAAACTCCAATATTGGCACAAAAATAATTCCATACTCCAATATACCTTTAATTAGAGTATTTATCATGCCTTATGCCATATTATTGCACATATTATTGCAAATTTCTATAGGCCTAAGTATGGCAATAAATATATTGGTATGGAACCAATATATCTGTGTGCAGGCCAATGTGTGCCATTATTTGAACTGTGCAATTTCAGATGAGAAAAATAAACTTCACACAGGATTGACATACTGGATCTTAGATGAATGAAAATATAAAGCACACTGCATTGAAGTCAAGGCCTAGGGGTCTGCCTACAGTTGGGCAAGTCATTTATTCTACCTGGGCCTGAGTTCAAAATGTTCAAATTATGAAGCTCATGCCATGTCATTTATAAAGTGCTTATCCTTTCATCTACTGGTTTGAACACATCCATAGCTGGATTTTATCTATCCCAGGGTTCAGGTTAATGTAATATAGTTCTCCCCTCCCCTCCTCACTGCAGGGTATCCAACCCAGAGGTTCACACATACTAAGCACTTACTCTGCTACTAAACAAAACCTCTGGCTTCTGTGATGCAAGGTTCCCTCCCTTTTATATTATAAACTTCCATTTGAATTTCTTATGTATTATTTCCATAGATTTTCCAATATCCATTTCATTAATGACTCCTCCAAGACTCCTTCCTCTCTCATGTTCTGTAGGCAGTGAAGGTCATTTGAAGTTACACAGGAAGGTCACCTTAAGTGACAAAAATAATAAAGTAGCAAGACTTAAATATATACGTGAGCAATGGAAATACCACATCAAAGGGAGAACTCTGACCCACAACTTTCAGAAGCCTGTCTGGGAAAACAAGTCCTTACCTGCAAGAACTGACCCAGGAAATTAGCCTACTGTAAGTAGTTAATGATTGACTGTAAAAAGCTGACTTTTGGAGCCACATGTTGGCTAATACCTTTACTGGAATCTTACATTCCTTACACTATCTATATGAAATAGGTATTATTTCTATAAATTTTTGAAGGTAAATCATCTCCTATAGAATATAAACCGTTCTTACTCCTCCAGTTCATTCTTGTCTTCTCCCTCTGGGACAGCAATGATATCAGAGAGCAAAATAGCCAGTGAATTGCTGAGCACATTTTCTGGCACATGACAAGGAGTTCAGATATGTTGGGTGTTATTATTCTATCCCTGAAAGCAGTGCCTGCCATATGGGTATTCCATGCATTCTGGGTATTAGATGCAGACTGACGTTCAAAAAATTACACTGTGCCATGAGATGTGGACTACTAAGGCCTCAGACCTGGAGGACCTTGAGGTTTTTAGTTGGTCACATTTACTTCAATGAAGAATAACAAAACCTTTCCTAATTTTTTCTTCACAGCATTCACTCCCCTGTTTTCAGAAAGAAAAAAGGAAACCGAAAGAGTTGTTAATCAGTATCATGTTCATCAGAGAAGGACTTCCCTTTATTCCAACTATTATTTTGTTGGTATGAACTGAGGGCCAGTGTCGTTACCTCTGCTTTCTCACTACTTGTGTGTATGGATACTGGAATTCAGGAGATTTGAATTTGAGAAATCTGCTCCTCTGGGAAGATAAAATGCAATTACAGAGTTGAAGAAAATGCAAGTGGAAATAGCACACAGACAGCCTGAGCTTCTGCTCTCCTCTCCTCCTACTGGAGGAAGCCCATGCGGGGCAGAGGGAAACGGCAGCTGGAGAAGCAGTACTTGTTAACAAACAACGAGGAAAGGAATTCACCTCAGATATTAGGAACTTAGCCAAAGGAGAAAGACTGAAACGAGATGCTGTCTTTATACTACTCTATACACTTTTTGTAATTCCTGCTAGAATACACATTTATATCTATTTGTCTTTCTCACTCAGTCTTGTTAAATGCTCCCAAAAAAGTCCCTAGAAGATGGTTTTCAGTTTGCCAAAATGTTCAACAAAAACCTGCTTGCCAATGGAAAGGTACTTTTCCTCACAGAGAGGAGCGAGGATGTATGGGCACTGTATGAAAATGACACTGGAGCATGGGGAGGGGAGTGTACAGTGGGGACTTACATAGAAAGTCTGGCTCAAAAATGATTTGGCAAGAAACCTGTAAACCAGATGATGAGATCTTACATTCAATTCTGGAGAGAATTATCCAGTTAAGTGATGAAAAGCAGGTACTGTAGGTAGATGTGACATCTCTCTGGTACCAGACAGAAGTCAGGAGGATTTTCTGAAATTCTCAAATAGCCAACTGAAAACACTCCCTATGGATTAGGTCCAGTATATTAATCCAGGGAACATGTTAAAGAATCCAAACAGGAGAATTCTGCATTTTTCTAAGCAGATGAGATATTATTGCTTTAGAGACATAACTCTGAGAATGAGCTCATCCCTAGAAGTTGCAAATCAATGTAGTCTCTTTTTTCAAGAAAACATATCTATACTGAGCTACCCTTGCATCCTGGAGGTAAAGCCCACTCTGACATGAAGAATGATTCTCCTCATTTTCTGGGGAGTTTGCTTTGCTGTTATTTTATAGCATGATTTCACATCTGAATTCATCAACAATATTGGCCCGTAATCCCCTTTCTTTCTTACCTTCCTTCCTTTTCTTTTCTTTCTTTTTCTGTTGGTCCTGGGGCTTGGACTCTGGGCCTGGGCGCTGTCCCTGAGCTCTTCAGCTCAAGGCTACCACCCTACCCCCTGGAGACACAGGGATACTTTGGGTTTTCTGGTGATTAATTGGAGATAAGAGTTTCATGGACTTTAGTGCCATGGAGTTTCATGGACTTTTCATGGGCTGGCTTTGAACCTTGATCCTCAGATCTCAGCCTCCTTAGTAGCTAGGATTACAGGCGTGAGCTACTGCACCTGGTTGTATTCCTCTTTCTTTAGGTGATCTTGCTTGTCTTTGCTGTCAGGGACAGGTTAGCCTCATCAAAGCAGGGAAATAGTTCCTTTTTCCTAATATATTTTTTTTGAATCGTTTCAGAACTAGTAGTATTTTTTTCTTTATACATTACATACAATTCAATTGTGAAGCTTCTTGGCCCTAGATTTCTATTCAGTGTACATTTTAGAATTGTCTCCTTACACATTGTTCTGTTCAGTTCCCATTTCTCCTTGACTCTTCCTTGGTAGGCTGTGTATTTTTAGTGATTTGTTGGCATATAATTATTCAGAGCAGCCTCTTAAAATCCTTTGTATCATGTGGTATCTGTGATTTTCAGATATGATTTTTATTTATTTCATATCTGATTTTTTTCTATTTATTTCATCTCTTTTTTTCTTACTTTTGTTAAGTTTCATTTTGCTAAAAAAATGACAACAAACCAATTTATTTCCTAGCGTCTTCTGATGCTCTTCTAGTCTTATTCATCTCTGCTCTGGTCTTTGTTAGTACAGAGTTTAGTTTGTTTATTCTTTCCCTTCCATTAAGCTGTTTATGGAGACTTTCTGTTTTTATCTTGGCTGCACTGGAGTTGAACTCATGGCCTTGTGTTTGCTAGGTAAGCACTCAACTACTTGAGCCATGCTTCTTGTCCTTTTTCATTTTAATTATTTTTTCAGATAGAAATTTTACTGTCGGGCTGGGAGTTTGGCCTAGTGGTTAAAGTGCTTGCCTAGCATGCATGAAGACCCGGGTTCAATTCCTTGGTACCACATACATAGAAAAAAGCCGGAAGTGGTGCTGAGTCTCAAGTGGTAGAGATTCAGCCTTGAGAAAGTCAAAGGACAGTGCTCAGGCCCTGAGCTCAAGCCCAGGACTGCAAAAAAAAAAAAAAAAAAAAAAAAAAAAGAAATTTTACTGTCTGCCTGGATCAACCTTAGAACAAAATATTCCTTAGACATTCTGTGTAGCTCTGAAATAATATGCCTGGGTTGATCTTTTTGGAAATATGATCCCATTTCCTCTGCCCAAGCAGCTGGAATGATAGGAATGAAATACTGTGTATATTTTTGATGTAAGCAGTTATTTCACTAAATTTCCAACATTATAACTCAACACCATAAGCTTCTGTATGTTGTGCCTCCATTTTTACTTCTCTCAAGGTAATCTTTCCTTTGTCCACACCCCTCCTTTGATTGCCCAAGTTATTCTGGAATATGTTATTCATCTTTCATTTATTTGCATGTATTCTGAAGTTCCTAATGTTAATAACTTCTGGTTTCATCCAAGGTACTTAAAGGTATGTCCGTCTTCTTAAGTTTGTTTTGCGGAATGACTGGCACAGGGCCTCACCTGTGGAACGGTTCCTCTCGGGCTTCAGGAGAATGTGCTCTCTGCATTGCTGTGTGGAATGTTCTGTGAACTGTCTTCACTGCGCAGAGCTCACACTCAACTCTGCTGTTTCCTTACTTTCTAGGCAGATGAACACTGCATTGTCGACAGAGGAGCACAGAATTCCCACACTGTGATTATATCACAAGTCTTCATCCATAAGACCTATTAATATTTGCTGTATATAGTTAAGTGCATTGTTGTGAAGTATGTGTATATTTTATATTTATGATATATTTTTCTAACGAATTGACTCTTTTATCATTATATAGTGATCTTCCTTGTATGTTTTTGTTTTGTTTTGTGACTTAAGATCTATTTTGTCTGACATAGGTTTAGATACACCTGCTCTATATTTATAAAAATGTAAATACATGGAACCGGGAGTTTGGCCTAGTGGTAAAAGTGCTTGCCTAGCATGCACAAAGACCCTGGTTCGATTCCTTGGTACCACGTACATAGAAAAAAGCTGGAAGTGGTGAAGCTCTAGCCTTGAGAAAGTCCAAGGACAGGGCTCAGGTCCTGAGCTCAAGCCCAGGACTGGCAAAAAAAACAAAGAAACAAAAAAATGTAAATACATATATTTTCATGACTTTACTCTCAGTGGAAGTGTTTTCCTAAAGGCTAAGAAATTTTCCTTTTAATCCATTTAGTTAAGCTATGTCTTTATTCCAAGTACTATTGACAGGTCTTTATCTGTCAACACTGTTTACTACTGTCATTGTCTTACTTCTTGCTCACTGTTTTGTATTTCTTTTGTTCTGTTCTTCCAGTTTTGCTGGTGTCCTTGATGACTTCTCTTTTGTTTGTCTACTAGAGTGTTTTTATCTTTGGGCAAAACACTAAGCTTTGATACATTTTGGGGAAGGGGTAAAGAAAAGTTTAACTCAGAATTAAACAAGGATTAGAACTTTGAATAGAGTTGTAACAACTACTATTTTGTTGTTATTGATGCTGTTAAGCAAGGCGTGACAATGTCACAGACCAAAGTTAACCTTTGTCATTTCTGTGCCTTTTCCACTCCTTTAGTAATTTGTAGTTCTTAGTTTTGTGGTCATGGCTCCCCACTGCCTTTCAACCTTTCTCCGATGCTTTGAGACCATTTTCTCCATTGGTCTGACATTTTGTCTTTTTTTCTTAGGAACTTAACTCTCAAATAATGCCCCATTTCTCAAATATTCCACTCTACCTGAAGCTCTATACAGACTTTGGGGGAAATAATAATGTACAAATATTAGTACAAATATTAGTAATCTTGTTATCATTGTTACCCTTGTTTCCCAAACTAAGTTGTAACAATTTAGGGAGTATCCTTAGGAATTTGCTGAGCTTTATTATTATTATTATTATTATTTTATATAGAAGTTCTTACATCAGAATTCATGAACAAGAAATACAAAGTTAGAAACATCTCCCATGAAGTACTGTGGACACTCTGACAGCAGCAATTTATCAACATAAATTACTATGCTTAGCTGCATGCTTTTGTCACAGGGAGACAGGGCACTTCCTAAATTGCCTGCTGCCTCCTTTAATAACAATCTTGGGTTTTCACAACCTAGATCTCAGAACAAAAAAGACACCTTGATGCATAGAGATGGAAAAATTCAGATGTTATGGATATTTCTGGGAGCATCTACATGCTACTCTATTCATCGTTAGATTGCAGCTTTTTCCTCTGTCTGGATGTGGCAATAGATTACTTAGGCAAGAAAATGGGAGTAGGAGAGAAGGGATCGGAAGCTTTGCAGTAAATAAGTCTGCCTGTCTCACTTTGCTTTGAATCAAAGGAAAGACAAAACTGTATTCACTGTCACCATCTTTGTAGTGGCTTCTAACAGCATTAAGTGGGGAAAACACTCTTATCTCCAGCAATGCACCAACAAATTGATTTTAAAATGTATACTTTTAACATGTGTTCTTAAAGGTGTTAGCATTTGGTAAACAGTATGAATAAGTGTCTTCCAACTACTTTAGATATTTTATGGGCACATTTTTTCCCCTCATGTATAAACTGTATCAATATGCACTTCAGAATTATTTGAAATACACTACCATACAAAGTTGTGAACATATTCAACAAAATCTAATTTGGCGAGAGACAGCTGATTCCAGTGGACTTTATTTTTGAATAAAGTAGGTGAAGCCTGGAGGCACATCTCCTTAGTGTCAGAGTCCATGCTCATTCTACTCACGGCACCATTGCTGTAGAAAACACCTGTGCCTCTGGAGACTCGGCTCAAGTGGTAGAGTGCCTGCCTGGCAAGAAGCCTAGGATTCGAATCCCAGAACTGCCAAAAAAGAATTTGGAAAGCACGTTTTCATGTATCACAGTTCTAAAAAGCTAGTTTTCATTCTGTTACCCATCCACAATCCTACACCTCTGAATTGTTTCCTTCCAGAATAATGACAGAAAGTTTGGGTTTAGTTATCACAAAGTGGACTCATTAGAAATCAACATTCTGCATATGTGCGCGTGTGTGTGTGTGTGTGTGTGTGTGTGTGTGTGTTATGGTCTGTGCTGAAACCTGAAGAAGTGGTAGAGACAAGAGCAGAGTCATCTACAGTCTCTTGCTTTCTGAACACTTGAAGTTTCATTATCTGTTAATGAGTAGTGTCACCTGTGCTAGGTGGAATTGTGGCGGCCTACAGATGTTACCTCCCAACTCTACTTCATATGGGGTACTCAGGTTGCAAACGAGAGGTATCTTTCCAATCACATGATCTCAAGGCAAGGAGACTACCCTGGAGTTTTAACCAAGTGAGACCACTTAGACCTCAGCACCTCAGAACTCTGTGAAGATGAATGTGAATTATTGAAAGTGCCAAAGTCCTTGGTCATTTGCGATAGCAGGCACAGAAGAGTGTGCAAGTCAGTCACTGGTAAGGCTAGCTGAATTATGATGACTAACAGACAGCAGGAACCTAAAAACGTCAGATTTTATTTTAGTTGAGAATTTCTGAAAGAATAGAAAAGCACAAATAAAGAGAAAATTTGATTTAGTTACAGTTAAAAATTCTGTAAATCAAAGGACAGTATAAAGTATGAGAAAAGAAAATGTATACAACATGAGTATTTCCATAAGATATGTATGAAATAGGACAAGTATCTGGAATATCTACAGAACTTTCACAATAAAAGGACAACTGATCTTTTAAATATAAATAAGATTTTTCTTACCTCCGTCACCAAATAACTGGCTAATAAGCAGACAAAATTATCATCATTTACTAAAGAACTGTATATAAAACCTACAGTGAGATACAATTCTGATCCACTGTGAAGAGCTCTCCCTGTGTCCCTCCCCCACTCCCCCTCTCTACCTGAAGACTTGAACCTGGGTGCAGTCCCTGAGCTCTTTTTGCCCAAGGCTACTGCTCTACCAGTTTGAGCTACAACTCCACTTCCACTTTTCTGGTGGTTAGTTGGAATAAGAGTCTTATTGATTTTTGCTGCCTAGGCTGGCTTTGAACCACAAGCTTTAGACCTCAGCCTCCTGAAGGTCAGTGAGGATATGGCGGTACCACCCTGACAATAAAACACAATTAAAAGAAAAAAAGAGAAAATGTACTCCAAATAGAAAATGACACCTGCAATCTGACATAGGAATGAACATAATGTGGTACAACAGAATATTGTATAGTCAGAAAAAGGAATGCAGTACAGGTATATACTGCAATATGAGTAAGCAAGCCTTATTACCGTCAAGGTCAAAAGCAGGATAGAATATCCACATATTCTATTCCTATGAAATGTCTACAATAAGTAAATCTATGGATATAGAAAAGATTGGTGGATGCCAGGAAATAGAGAAATTGGGAAGTTGGTTCTGATTACTAATAGATTCAGGGCTTACTTTGGTGGTAATAAAAATCCTTCTGGAGTCCAGTGAAGGTAATGCTTGCACAACATAGAGAGTTATTGAAACATATGTTGTTGTTTGTGCTTTGCTTGTTTTTTGTTTTCACATATTAGTTTTAGATATTTCATCTTGGTGATTCAGAGTTTCTAAGATAGATTCTAAGATTCAGAGAGATTCTAAATTTGTTGAGGGCAGAGATTATATATTATAATTTTAAAATCCTACAACTTTTTGCTTGGGCTTTAGAACATGGAACTTGCCAGTTATTCAAAGGGAATGTGGACTTTTATTTCCATTCTTGTTTTGAGAATAGTACAAAACATACTAGAGTTCTTTCCCATCTTCTAAGATGCACATAGTGTGCATAGCAGAGACACAGTGATTCCACTAAATGACCTCTGAACTGTATACTTCAGTGAATTATCTGTAATCTATATTTTATACATATATTATATGCACATATGTTCATGTTATGTATATTGACGTATCAATATGTCAATATTTAGAATCAGGAGCTCTTGACTCATGCCTGTAATCCTAGCTACTCAGGAAGCTGAGATCTCAGGTATCTTGGTTTAAAGTTAGTTAGGAAGAAATGTCCACAAGACTCCATCTCCAAAATAATTAGCATAAAGTATAGTATAAAGTAGAGCTGGAGGCATTGCTTAAGTGGTAGAGGACCAAGTGAGTAGTCTTAGGCCCTGAATTCAAACTCTGGTGTCAACTCCTTCCTCCTCAAGAAAAGAACTAAATATATAGAGAACACACATCTGTCAGGTTACTTTACTGAAATAAACTGATAAATAACTGCTATTGAACTAAAACATTTTCTTTACACTCACAGAATCTCATAAAGCTTACATGAACCCAACTCTAGTCAGTCCCAAAACACTATCTCAAGCTTTGAAATTCTTTCCACTACATCTGACATTGGAGCACATTCTGTAATTCAGCCCCTTTTCCTGGGTTGTTAGCTTATGGTACCTCACATATACATATACTCACAAGTAACCTTGGTAAGGATGAATAAACTTTTGAAACTCCCGCAGTTCTTATATTAGTTGGAAAATGAATTATCTTTATGGCATTTGGTGCCTAGAAACTGCCTTGTGCCTATTCTTTTTTTTTGTCAGTCCTGGGGCTTGAACTCAGGGTCTGAGTTCTGCCCTTGGGCTTTTTCAAGGCTAAGCTCTACCACTTGAGCACAGTACTACTTCTGGCTTTTTCTATGTATGTGGTACTGAGGAATTGAACCCAGGTCTTCATGTATGCTAGGCAAGCACTCTATCACTAGGCCAAACTCCTTGTCCCATCCCTGTGCTTGTTCCAATCACACATCTCTTCAAGGTCATTATCATCTGTAATCCTGCTTAAGTGACTGGACTGACCTATGCCACACCAATGCATGGCACAACTCCTCAGCACTGTACCAACCTCACATATCAGAACTACTGCAGAAATATAGACAAAGAACTCAGAAGAATGAGATAAGAGACATTACTTAAAGCCTACTTAAGATCAATTTCCCTCATAAACCACTCAGTCAGCTAAGCTCTAGAATGCGGCTAAGCCCATTGTCATGTTTGAAATCAGAAAAAGACTAAGCAATCAATGGAAGCCATAGACTCTTCATCTTCCAATGTCACAGGAAAAGAAAACCACAAACTTATGATATTCAAGAACCAGAAAACAGGACAAAATAGAACAACAATAACAACAAACAATCTTCCTTCTATGCCATTGTTTTCTGAAGACATTTCATAATGCAAGATGTGAGAGTTCTTTGGAAATTTACTGGGTACCGCAGCACACTCACCTCCACAGATTTTTGAGCAATCTGCTCAGTAGTGATGGAATGTTGTGTTATTCATCAGGCCTTCCCCTTCTGAAGAAAAATGAAGCACATAAAGGAAAAGAACCATAGTGAAAATAGGGGTTTGCTGAAAGGTTAATGTGCTCTTCAGCCCACTTCTGATGGATCGCTGAGCAGACACACAGTCTCTTTATCTGATGCGTGCGGGAAGAACTGTCACGTTTCACCTTTGGAAATGGGCCGTTACTCGAGGTGACAGATTATGAATTGTGGGATGTGGCCAGCACCTGGCCAGACAAGGAAGAGTTCATAAATCAAGACTCAAAACAGAAATACCTGACTAAAATCCTTGAGTTCTCTGAGCGGTTGGAGAAAGGTAGGTAAGAATAGGTTGAACTTTTTTTATGTGTATATTTATGACTCGTGCTGGGTACTGTGGCTGTTGAGTATCAAAAGACTTGTTAAGGGTCCATAAAAATGTTGGGTTTTTTTTTTGTTTTGTTTTAACAAGACTTAGGCAGAGTGCGTTTTTTCTCCATGTAGTAAGGGTAACAATTGGGGCTGTTGGAGAGTGTTTGGATTAAAGAGTTTGATTTTAACAGGAGATGGTTTTAGTATTCTAAAGAGAGCTGGCACTGGCTTATCTGACATACAATTTTATACAAGACAAGGATTACGACTTTATTGCTCTAGAGAACAGCCACACTTTGGGAGACTATGCAGATGGTACTATTCTAAGTAGGTGAGACTAAATGAAAATAAAGGTTTAAGAAGACTTGAGGATAGGTCAATTAGAGTGAATAAAGACGTCCTTAAAAGAGAGTTAATGTAACATGGCCCAAATAGGAATGAAGTGCAAAAGTTACTCCAGAGTTATCATCCGCAAATATGGCCTAGTGGCCTTGAAAGGCAAGCCTTTGGAAAAGTATTAGTAACATACAGCAGACAGTGTGGAACTATCTGCTCTTCATCCTAGGGTGATCACACCTAAATACTAAGGAGCTTGTTGGGTATTTCCTCATATTGAACCTTCACTTCTTAGAGCAGCCACTGAGTGGAGAATTCATCAGAAAGCACTTAAAGAGTTCATATCCTTCTACACCCAGAGAAAAATGAGCCTAAATATATATACATATATATATGTAGGGTCACAAGTATAATTTTTGATAAGATTACTTTAAAGTAATTCCAATTCCTTTGTTCAACTATTTAAAGATAATTTAAAAAAGAACTAAGAAAGAAAAATGAGCTAAGTAAATATACAAATCAATATTTTAGTATTACCAACATAATTTTTGTTATTTTAAAAATCACAATGCATTTATGTATACCTTTATATTATATATACAACTCTATGTTGCAAATATACTCTCTCTCTCTTTCTCTCTCTCTCTCTATATATACATATATGTAAAAATACCTATGGCCATGATCAGGACTTGAACTCAGCGCCTCATGTCCCTTCAGCCTGCCTGCCCTACACACCATCCCTTGAGGAACACCTCCATCCAGTACAGCCTTTTTCCTGGTCAAGTGAAGTAAAATTCCCATGAACTCTTTTTTTTTCTTGGCTGGCTTGAAACCACGATCCTCCAGAGCTCAGGTTTCTGTGTAGCTGATATTATAGGCATGAGTCACAAGTGACTGCCATGGGCATATGTTAAATATACCAGGTATACCACATATAGAAAGCAGAGGACAGTTTTATAAGAATGAAAAGGTACTGTTAAGCACCTTCTCTAATAAAGTGTCTTGTTAAAGGCAGCCTCTGGGCTTTATAGTTTATAGATAAAACCTATTGTAATTATATTCAGATAAGAAATGCCTTGTCAAGAAAGCAATGATCTTTTTTTTTCAGGCCAAATTAATGTCTCCTTTTCTGTGGAATCAACTTCTATGAAAACCTAGTGTTTTGGTACATTTATGACTTTGATCAGCAGTTTTCCACTAATGGTCAAAATTATTCTCTGGCACTATGGCCTGCATCTCTGGACACCTGCAGACTTCCTCACAAGGCCTGCCAGGAGCCTACTGGTAGGGAGAGATGTTCATTAGCAAATGCCAGGAAGACTGGAGCTCTTTGGAGAAAATCCATCACATCTCTCAGCTCCGTTCCTTAATCTCTTTTTAATAAACTCATTTATTCAGTAGAAAAAGTTATGGACCAGGGACACAGATCTTAGCTGCTTTCTTATTTGTCTATATTTTCATCCAGGTCCATATATGTGTGCATCTACATCTGAAATCCCATTAGTTACACCTCTGCTGGAGTGCTAGTGTATGGGAGATAAAGCCTCTGGTAAGCAAAAGCTTATTTTTGAATTTTACTTAAAAATGTTCCATCATCTTATTGCTAAGGTATTTTTTTCTGGTTGGTCTTTTATCACTTTATGTTGTATTTCATAGAGCCATAGTATCTGATGTGGTCAGTAGCAATATGTACTCCAAAGTCTAATTGTGTAGGCCAACTTTAGAGTGTATATATTGTATGTGTATATATGTAAAATGAATGTGTATGCATAAACACACGTGTGTGCACACACATGCACACACAAAAATGAAGTGAATGAAATGCATAATTTTTATGTCTTATCACACCAGGTAACATTTAAGGCATTAGAAGACATGTTATAGTCACCTTCAAGTTTAGTCTGTTGAAAAGAATGTTATCAATTTGTCTTACTCTGATTTTTTTCTCTTCTTTTTACTGGTGGTCCTGGAGGCTTGAACTCTGGTCCTGGGCACTATAACTGAGTTTCTTTCACTCAGTAGACTCTATCATTTGAACTATAGCTCTAGTTCTGGATCTCTGGTAGTTATTGGAGATGATCTAATGGACTTTGCTGTCTTGGCTGGCTTTGAACTATGATCCTCAGATCTTAGCCTCTGGAGTGGTTAGGATTACAGGCTTAAGCTATTAGCACTTGCTTTACTCTGCTTTTCATTTTGATATTTTGTTATTCCCTTCCAACATTTCTCAAGAAGAAATGATGACGAGATGTAGATCTCTAAAAGACAATGACTCAATAATTAATCATTAATAAATTATCAGAGCATGTAAAGTTAGCCAAGAATTTATTCTAAAAACCTTTTTTCTATTTCACAGAAATAATTATACTTTAAAGTTGACTATTTTACTTTAAGGTTTCTTTAGCCAAGTATTAGCAACTAAGTTCCTTCCTCTAAATATAAAACATTGTATCAAGTTTTATGAAGGAAAAACTTCAAGATAAATTTTATGTGAAAGGGGAGACAGAAATTTATAGGACGCTTAATTACGTTTAATAAGTAATGATTCAGTATAAATATATAATAGTGTCAGATGTTAGTATGTTTGTCAGATGATTTGTAGAAACAATAATTACTACATAATTCATTATACTGGCATTGTGTAAAAACCTCATATACATGCTGGGCACGGTGGCTCACACCTATAATTCTAGCTACTCAGGAGGGTGAGATCTTAGGATCGTGGTTCAAAGCCAACCTGGGCACTAAAAAGTCTGTGAGACTCTTATCTCCAATTAACTATCAGAAAACTGGGGGTGGTGCTGTGGCTCAAGGAGTAGGGCAGTAGCCTTGAGCTAAAGAGCTCAGGGATAACACTCAGGCCCAGAGTTAAGTCCAATGACCGACCCCTGCCCACCCCCCAAAAGCCCACAACTTTATATACAGACAGATAAAGGCTGCATCTCTAAGGGAAGAATAACTTTTGATTAAAAAGTAAAGACAGGGCCAGGAGTTTGGCCTAGTGGTAGAGTGCTTGCTTAGCATGCATGAAGTCCTGGGTTCAATTCCTCAGTACCACATACATGGATAAAAGCTAGAAGTGGTGCTGAGGCACAAGTGGTAGAGCTCTAACCTTGAGAAAGTCCAAGGACAGTGCTCAGGCCATGAGTTCGAGGCTCAGGACTGGCAAAATAAAAAAAGTAAAGACAAAGCATTTTGAAGCTTCATGTGATAATTCCTTCAATTCGTCAATAAAAAGAACAGAAAGACCTAAAGAGCACTTTTAATTACTTTTGTATGTTAACCAATAATACAATGATATCAAGACCCAAACAATCTAGTTATTAAAAAATAGAAATATGAGCTGTACATGGTTTAACATGCCTTTAATCCCAACCCTCTACATACAGAAGCAGGAGGACAACAACTTAAAGCTCAGCCTGGGCTGCAGAGTGATGCCCTGTCTCAGCAAACCAAGGCATGGGGAGATAGATCAGTGGCATAGTGCCTTCCCAGCATTAATTAAAGCCTCAACATAAAGTCCCAACAGTGGTAAAGAACAAAAAGAAGAAAAGGAGGAGGGAGGAGGAGGAAGAGAAGCAGGAGGAGGAGTTGTTGCAGGAAGAAGAGAAAAAGGAGGAGAAAGAGGATAGGAGGAGAGAGCAAGAGCAGGGAGTGAAGGAGGAGGAGGAGGAGGAGGAAGAGGAGGGGAAAAGCATTTCACAGTAAGTTTCACAAAAGATACTCGGGAACTGTAAACCAAAAATTGCTAAAAACCCTGCTGAGAGCAACGAGAGTCCTTGCCAAACGGACCATACAATGCTGTTAAAAGATCAAAGTTAGATGACATATTGCCTGATTTCAAAACTTATAAAGCTGCAGAAACTATGACATAGATGCGCAGTGCACAGAGCATAGATACCATAAAGAGCAGAGCACAATCAAAATTCCAGAATATATACATCTATGTGAACAAGTGATTTCCACAAAGGGTGTTAGAATGATAGGATAGCAATAGGTACATGACACATATCTTGAGCTTCATCATTTATGAAAAATCAAATATCAGATATCTAAATGTAAGAGTAAAATATATAAAACTGCTGGAAGAAAATGTAGAAAAATGTTTACAACCCCGAGTTACACAAATATTTACTAAGGAAGAGAATTATGAAAGAAAAATTCCATATTCTATAAAGGGAAAGGTCAATAAATTGAATTTCATTACAACAGAAGACCTTTATTATTTATAGGTGACTTTTAAGAACATAAAAGGCACTTATATGCAAAAAAAGACTTGTATGTAGAATACATAAAGAATTCATAATTAGGGCCAGTAGTTTGGCTTAATGGTAGAGTGCTTGCCTAGCATGCACAACGACCCCAGTTCAATTCCTCGCTACCACATATATAGAAAGAAAAAGCTGGAAGTGGTGCTCTGGGCTCAAGTAGTCGAGCTCTAGCCTTGTGAAAGCCCAAGGACAAGGCCCAGGACTAGCAAAAAAAAAAAGAATTCATAATTAGTTAGTAAGACTAACGATCAGACACCAAATTTTACAAAGAAGACTAACAATCCAATACCAAAGACTGGAACTTTGGTTTTCCAACTGGGCACTGTATACGTAGGCAGATATGCATTTTTCTTATAGTGGAATGTTCTGTGCATTGAAGGCTGTGTAGTGGCTTTGTTTCTTATGAGTAGATGAGAGAAGGATCTGAAATAGTAACACCCAAGAATGTCTTTAGACATGCTAAAGGTCTCCCTGCTTAGGTTTTAAAAATTGTTATTGTAAAGGTGGTATACAGAGGGGTTCCAGTTATGGAAGTCAGCTGAGGAGTATAGTTCTTTTTGAACAGTGTCACCTCTTCCTGCATCTTTTCCCCAATTTTCCCTTCCAACTCCCCACTCCCATAAGTTGTATAGTTCATTTTCAACATAGATTTAAGTAACAACTTCCCAGAAAAGATATACAGATGACAAATCAAGGTGTAAGCTATGGCAATCAACCTACTGGAAGAGTCTGATAGTTATGCAACATAAAATATTAATAGTGTGAAAATATGAAAATATAACGTGGTGGAGTCTCAGTCCTAGGTCTATACTGACGTATTCTCAGCAGGCGTCGGGTTCTGGGACAAATACTCATTGTGGCCATTGTAGAGACCCCCAGCCCTCCCCCAACCCGCGGGTTCTGGGACAAATACTCATTGTAGCCATTGCAGAGACCCCCAGCCCTCCCCCAACCCAGCCCATTGTCCCCTGGGACAGGAGAGGTAGGTAGTTGTCATGTCGTTGCACAGGAGCCTGGTTATAGTGAGGCCCAGTGCTTCACAGAATCCTTCTGTGCTGAGCACAGGGCAGTCTAGGGACCCTAGCTCCAGGGAGAGGATTTCAAGGAACAATATACTAAGAGAGGATTTGGGACAAACTATGTCTTGGGGTCCCTTCCATTGCTGAAATTGAGCCCAGTTTCAGCACTCACCTTGGACTGATGGCAAACTTGCACTCAAAGGTGAGTGCTGCTTCCCAGAAAACAAACAGCCTGCTTGGAAGGAAAGATAGAAACAAAACCAGGGTACGAGGCTGAGAGCAAACAATTCTTCAGTGTGCACATGTATATTCCAACAAACTGGACTTTCAAGGTGTCAGGGCCTCTACAGACAGACAGACAAAAACCAGGTACCAGAAATAACTAGCAACACATGTCTATAGATTCTTGGACAGAAGATTTAAAGTGGTTATCTTAAGGAGATTCAATCAAATTCAAGAAAGGTGGTAAACAATGGATACTATCCAGCCATGTATGAGAGAATGAAATCCTGGCATTTGTGATAACCTAGACTGAACGAGATATCAGTATATTAGGTGAAGTAAAGTCAAGCACAAAGAATTAACATCCTTCATTTACTGAACTGTGAGTTTATCTTTCAAAGGGGTAAGGAAAGGAAAGATGGGACAATGTAATCATAAACGTCAGTGCATATTCCACAAAATTAAGAAGTGAGGGGAGGGACATAATTGTGGTGAAAGGGTGTTGCATCGATAAAGATGAATTCACTTGCGCAATGGTATCTCCTTTGTACATCAACTTAAAGGTAAGAAAATGTAATGTAAAAATAAGCAACGGATAAATACTTTATAAAGCCTAATGTAAGTGATTTCATTGAAGGTGAAAGTAGAATATTATTAGAGACTGAGAGAATAAGGAAGAGCAGAAGATATGACTATTGGTTGACCTTTTCTATTCAAATGAGAAACACAGTCTGGTGATTTGATGCACAATGGGGTGATAATAAATATTTTATAAAAGCTAAAAGTAATACTGAATGTTTTTATCTGAAAGAAGTAAAAACTGGAGAAGATAGATATACATAGTTGATTTGAAGAGTACAGAATATACACACACATATTAATATGTGGCATCCCACAAATAAATAAGATTTTCATATGCTAATTAAACATTAATTTACCTTACTTTACTTTACCTTACTTTTGTAAAATATAAACACCTGAAGTATTAGGAAGCTTTGTCATGCATCATGAAATACTGGGATTCCTTTTCTCAATTCTTATAGTGTATACAAATAAAACTTAAAAAACAATCTACTTCTGGGTTTTGAGCTCAGTGTTCAGAGCTTGCATCTCACTTGGCTTCTCTGCTTATGGCTGGTATTCTATGGCATTTTGCTGGTTAGTTGGGATATCGCCAGTACTTTTTTGCACAAGATGACTTCACACTTGGATTTTCCAGGCCTCAGCCTCCTGAGAAGCTAGGATTATAGATATGAGCAACCTAGTGCCTAACTTACCCTTTTCTTTTCTTTTTTGCCAGTCCTGGGCTTGAGCTCAGGGCCTAAGCACTGTCCTTGGGCTTTCCTCAAGGCTAGTGTTCTATCCTGAGTCACCGCACCATTTCTGGATTTTTCTATGTATGTGGTACTGAGGAATCAAACCCGGGTCTTCGTGCAAGCTAGGCAGGCACTCTACCACTAGGCCAAACTCCCAGCCCCCAACTTATCTTTTGATTGAATAATTCCTTAGTATTTTTTACTTCTAGATATGTGAAGTATCCGTTTATAAATAATATTTGCTTTATTATATAGAATCAGAAGATAGAATGTGATTTTTCATTTTCTAGAAGAAACTAAATTCTATTTCTTACTTAGTCAAATTTGTAACTTTTTGTTTTGGGTGGGGGGAGCAGTTGAAGCCAGGACCTCATACCCGTAAAGCAGGAGATTTACTAGTGGAGCCATGGTCCTGGCGCTGTTTTGCTGTTTGTAAGTTTCAGACAGGGTCTCCTGCTTTGGCACATGGCTGGCCTCTCATCCTCCTTACATCCCCCATGTGGCTGGGGTCACAGTGCACACACCACACGCTTAGCTTATTGGTTGAGATAGGGTATTGCTTTTTTTTTTGCTGCAGATCATCTTAAACTGTGATCCTTCTGAACTCTATCTCCCAAATAGCTGGGGTTACAGAAATGAGCCACAGTATAAATTAAATTAATTAAATCAAATTAAATTAATTAAATTTCTATACATTTAAAAAAAAGTTTCTCTGGAAGTAATCCCCAGGAATGCAACAGCAGCAACAACAGAAAGAGATTCAGGAACTTTGTTACCATATAGCTTTTAATAGTAAGATCGATGTAGTATTTGTATACTGCTTACATATACAAATACTCAAAACACATATGTTGGTATCCATATGTTTATCTATCTCATGCTAGAATATCCATGAAATGTATACTTTGAAGACTTTGGTATAATTGTATGTGGAGATTCATGCTTAGGCTCTCAATACTATCATGATTATTAACTCATCACATATCTTTGTGAGCAAAGTTCACTGTAGATTTAGCTTTGTGTTATAACAACAGCTTTGTTCTTGTCAACATTTCCAGTTGGGTAACCATTCTGTGACATTTTTGCTCTACTATATCTTGTAGGGACTACAAAATACATGTTTTCACCCAATATTATTTATAAATGAGCTCTGTTTTACCCATATGTTTGGGTTTACTTCTTATTTTGTGTTTAGGTTGAGGAACAAACTATACTTACACACACACACACACACACACACACACACACACACACACTCACACAAATATCTTCCCATCATCTGGATTGAAACTTTCCAAATAAGGCCATATTTATTAAGTTAGGATCCTTCATAGTTCTAGAGCTGTGAGGACTGGCTTTCTGACTTGAACCGTGATGTCAGAATGAGTGAGTGTCGAGCACTAGAGTTTGAAGAATAATCAACCATTCAGTGGTGATAAATTCAGAGCAAGAGTCTTCCTGGCCTCCTTTGAAGCACAGAACCTCTCAGGCAATATCCCTTGACATGCACACCCACTGTTTCCATGCCTGGCACAGACTAATTGGACACACACACTTCTGGTCAATAAGAAATAAAGCATAGTCACTGCTTCTTTGGCTGCCTTGTCAGGACTACTCATCAATCCAGGGGCTGTTCCTACCTGGAATGAGATTTTAACTGTCCCATTTACTTTTTCCAGATCAATGAGATGGCTGCCAACAGCAACAGCAAGAAAGGAAGACTTCAGAGAAGTTCACCCTCCAGAGAAACGCTGGCAAGGCACAGTCTGAAGAAAGCTGTGTCCAGGATGGATTTTCCCTTCCTTCTATTCTTGAGGTTCTTGTCATCTCCACTGTGTTCCCACATTATCCTAAATATCATTTGGTAGTGATATTGTTTAAATAATGTTCTGAAAGAATGAGGTTTTATTTCTAAGGTAGGCTTAAAAAGATAGACTTGCAAAAAGAAAAGGTTAAGAAAGTGGCTGCACAGCTCTGTTGGTTCACCTATCTTGTCCCTAGCAAGAAGAGCTTCCCCTTGATAAAGTGGAGGAGTTGACGGATAAACCAGATGAGTGGGGACATGTAAATAGGATTGCAAAAGAGTGGGTTATATATTATCATTTTGTTGGTGAGGGGGCTTGAACTCAGGGCCTGGGTGCTGTCCTTGAACTTTTATGGTCAAGGCTAGTGCTCTACTATTTTGGGCCACAGCACCACTGCCCATTTTGGTTGTTATTTGGAGATAAGAGTTTCAAAGACTTTCCTCCTGGGCTGGCACTGAACAACAATCCTTAGATATTAGCTTCCTAAGTAGCTAGGATTATAGGTGGGAATCACCAGTGCTGGCAGGATTACATATTTTACACAGGTTGTGGTTGCATGCTTTGAAGCTAATTCATGAATTCATTATGCTTCTGGATACATAGATAAAAACAGTCACTGTCAGATTAAAAGGCAAATGCTAGCTAGGAAAATGGTGCCGAGTGCCCAGAATAGGAATGAAACAAATTTAATTTCATAGTACTTGATATTTGAAAAAGCATACAAACAATGCAAATTAATAGGGACAGAGAATGAGACACGCACACATATACAGAGCAAGTGAGTCAGAGAGAGGAAAGAGAGAGACAGAGACAGAGAGGGAAAGAGAAATAGAAAATGAGACAAAGTGACAAAGAGAGAGGGAGAGATAATGCCTTGTGAGTGGTGGGCATAACAAGCCCTGAGCGTCTGCATGTGGGTTCAGGTCAGCCCTGTGGGGGCTCCATGGTGGTGTTTGTGTGATCCAGTCCCAGCTGGCTGCTCTCTGGTTAGGTGCAGCAAAAAGTCACTTTTCTGGGGCTGTGGGGCATTCTGAGGCTGCTGGGAAAATCTGGAGCGGAGCGGGTCTGGGCCCTGCCTGTGGGAGTCATATACCTTGAATAGTTATCCAAAGAAACCTATGACTTCCTACCTTTGGTTTTCTCAAGAACAGCTACCAGTATTTAGAGCTCAGAACCTGGATGTGAAAAATAAAGAGCTAATTCAACAAAAACTGCAAAGGCATGGTGGGGACTTCCTGAGTCAAAGAAAAAAAATATGAAGATGCTTATAAGGCAGAATGGAAAATTTACAAAGAAGAAATACACAGAATTCAAGAACAGCTTACTCCAACTCAGTTGCTATCTCTAGAAAAAGAAATCACACAAAGATGTTTGAAAAGGAAAGCATTAATTAAAAAAGAGGGCGTTAACATTTCTTGGAAATCCCCCCAAACTTGTTCAGCTTACATTTTGTTTTCTTTCACTATGTCACTTTTTAAAATTGTAATTAATAGAGGGTTACATTATATTCACCAGACAGAAGGTGCATTACTTCACAAACATTGATACCCCTTCTCAAGTTTTTGTCTCCATTTCCCCTCTAACCTCTCCCCTCATCTTGTTTTCCCCCCTTCCCTATACTATTTCAAATAACCAAATAAACAATAACAATATACCAGATAACAAGGTAAGATACTGTAACAATATGAGAATAACCAAGGGACAACAAAAGAGTTGAGAAATAACATAGTACATTAAGAACAACAATCACACATTATATGGCTCTTGTTTCCGTATCCTGGAGGTCCTTTCATTTAGCGTCATCCTATATGGCCTCATGTATCTAGGTTTTTCCTGATTGTAATCCTCTGCTAGGAGAGTCCAAAGTTTATACTAATTATGACAAATGAGGGAAACCATTGAACCTAAGCTTACAACATTTTCATGGCTAAAAAATTTCAAGAAACTACAGGTGTTCCACCTAAGGAAAAACTGAGGACTTTAAATGATATGTGGAAAAATATGCCTGATTCTCAAAAGCAGGTGTATTTTCAGCTTTCTGAAGACGATAGAATTTGTTATAATAATGAAATGAAATCTTGGGAAGAAGGAATGATGGAAGTTGGAAGAAGTGATCTTATATGTCCAAGAAGGAAACAGCTACCCATATCTCAAGGAAGACTGAACTGGGTTCATGATGGTTAAGCACAAGAAGCCAATTAGGTCTCAATGCCTGATGTTGTAACTTTAAGAGATAAAGGTGGTAAACATTTTATATTCAATTTCTTTTTATTTAGCCCACTGACTTCTGCCAATTGAATATATTTTGTGTTAGTATTTGCAAAATCCAAACAGATGAAGGTCATGAAAGATTTTGTGTTTATAAGACCATAGCTGGTTGTGATGGCTCATGAGCCTGTAATCCTAGCTTCTCAGGAGGCTGAGATCTGAGGATCAAGGTTCAAAGCCAGTCCGGGTACTAAAATGTTCATGAGATTCTTATCTCCAATTAATCACCAGAAAACCAGAAGTGGCTCTGAGACCCAAGGGAAAGGGTGGTAGCCTTGAGTTGAAGAGCTCAGGGACAATGCCCAGTCTCAGAGTTCAAGTCCCCCAACTGACCAAAAAAACCCCCCAAAACCAAAAAAAAAAAAAAAACCCCAAACACCACAGAGTCAAAATCCTGCAAATTTATCTTGATAAAGGTAAATCAGACTGTGAAGTTTTTTTATACCGATGCCGATTATGTACAGGATAGTCTTGTGCTCCCACCCCCACCATGGAGACAGAGGCTTGTTTTCAAATTTCTCAATACTGTAGAAGCCAAGTGATCTCTAATTGTGCTGTTAAAAAATGATGCTAGAATTTATATCTGGGTAAATTCTAATTCCTAGGTATAATCCATACATAGAGTTGATGGCTGCATATGCAAGCACTGTTTAGTTTCAGTAACAATCTTTTATAAAAGGGAATGAGATTTAGAAATCATTTTCTCATTGTCTTTTTCTTTTACTAAAGTAAAAACAAATTATGTACGAGAAATATGCATATTTTATATAACACAGAATAAAAATTCTAATATTTAAAAAAGAGAGAGGGAGAGAGATTGGGGGAGAGACAGCCCATTGGCTCCCCCCAAAGACCACCTCTTCTCCTTTTACCTCTTTTAGTATGGGGTAGCAGTAATTATAATCACTCAAACTAATGCCATTGTTTCCTGAAATAATTATATGAATCAAGCTTTGCATCCTGTTGCACCAAGTACTCCTGATAATAAGCCAAAGATGAAACAATGTAAGAATGGGAAGGGTTGGAGCAGAGGGAGAGAGAAATGTAGTTGGAAGGAGAACAGAATAGAGATACGATTTCTTTATCATGGTTTTTAAGTAGTTTGTTTTTCAAAAGCAATGACAGAGCAGAAAGTGGAATTGCTTCTACTTGTATTATTTTTAGAACTTGGTTATGGTTATGAAATAAGTTTTGGAAAGAAATTGAGCAATATGAAGCTCTGGTATGAAATACATATATATTTGACAGAAACTAAACATATTCATATCCAGGTAAATGGACTTGAATTGTAGCATCAGGACAAAATAGCACTTCATTTCCAATTCAGTTATCTACTGTGGATTTCTGAATCCTTTATTATTCTTCTCAAGTTGAATTTCCAACTTTGCCACACAATTTTTCAGGTCATTCATAGGAAGATTGAGCAGGTCTAGAGCAGAAGTTCTCATCATCCTGGCATATATGTTGAAACTGCGGGCCAGCTTACAGTCTTGCTTTTCCAATTTCTTAAATTCTGAGAGAATTGACATTTTGATTCAAGGGACAAGAGTAGCCTGCCCCTAGTCTTATCTTCTAGTCACATTAAAGGGTTGAGAAATCCAATAAGCTAAACTAAAACAAGAAGTGAGCTGTTATACCTGGCATCGATTTATGCCTAAGTCATTAATAGGCTCTTTATTCCAAAAGTTTCCATTTCAGCCTATCTTCCCTTTACAAAAAGTAAACTGAAAGATGTGAATTTAATTAAAGTTAATGAGGCTTTCATGCTTTATAGAAAGCTGCCATTTCTACTGTTGTGGCACATACAAATACCTTTCTATGTACTTTATTGTGTTTTTAATTCACAGTTGTTTCCAAATGAATTTTCTGCACACTAGCAGATTTTTATGGAACAAAGCATAAGCTAGTGTTAATAGATTTGGGCTGTCACTAGTCCAACCAAAACAGCTGAATTAAAGAATCTCTGGGACAGTCCTTAGAATTCAAGTTAGGGGATGAATTTAGAACATAAAGAAAACAGGCTTGACAAATATGTCAGTTCATTCTAAAAGATACTCAATACTTTCATTTCTTGACCCAGATACTCAGGTCTTTAGGAGATTGAAGGCTTGCCTGCCAGCTTGCCCTCTCCCCCTCCATGCCACATGTACATATTGTAGCTTACATACATTGTGTGCTTCCCCCAATCACATACTTGTATGCTTTGAGGAAGTGACTGGATCATGGCACTCTGAATTAATGGACTCACAATATAATGGTGCCAATGGAACTGGAGTCAACTTTGGGGTGCGGAGGGCTAGGAGTATGTTTTGAAACATATTCTCCACAGCCACCGTGTCTCTTTCTGTACTTCCTGGCCACCATGAGGTGAACACCTTGCCAATGTTCCCCAGCCATGCCATTCTGTCTCACCTCATGCCCACATCATGGATCCAGCCCACCATGAAGTCTTACCTCGTCTTTAAGCTTTCACTCAAGTTATTTCTCACAGTGAGACACCCTGACTAACACACACAGCTTTAGAGAGATGCTGCCATTCCATGTTACCTGAAAAGCATTAGGTAATTTAGTATGAGTATTTTGATTAGGGCAGCCAATAAAGAAGTACTATTTTGTTGGGTTCCCTTAATCTTTAAGGTGAGATCTTAGATTCTCTTTCTGGTCCCTTGACTCTAATAATGATGTGAGAGTCAAAAGGAATTGGAAGATAGAGAACAGAAATGATGTCCATATTCTTCCTAGAATACATATTATGCCACCACTATCCAGTCAGTCCAAGACAAACTAGCGTCAACATTTTAGATAGTTGCTCATCTGCTGGTTAGAGATTATACTTCCAGGAGGCCATAAGCTGCTTTCAAGAGTGCAAAAATCATCAATCATTCACCAGTTATAATTACCATTTGCATCCATTTATCTAATCACAGCCTCTAGTAACTACTACCCATGAACAGTTCAAAATCAGTTTAACACAGAAGAATGGAGGGTAATTAGAATTTTCTAACATTATCTAATATACATGGGTTGTGACTGCTCAGGCTTCATTTAAATGAACACTATATGTTCTGTCTTCATCACATCACATGCATATAAAGGGGTAAAAGAAGCTGTTTTAACGGAATGACAATATATGGATAATCACATGCCACATTTCTTTGCAAAGGCATAAATCTTTGATTTGCTATTTGTTGAGATTTGTGGTTTAAAGCATATTTGGTTTACTTGTACAACCACATCATGTGCATAATTATGCAAATACTACCTTGTTCTTCTACTCATTTCTTTTCTGCTCAGAGGGAGGGATATGTCCCCTCCATCATTTTCCCATTCTTGTTTGTTGCTTTCATTTTATTTTTTCTACTAGGCTTTAGCTTAGTGCTTTCTAGGTCAGATTCTCTTCATGATTACAGTTAGCACTGAAGTTTCTATGTATTGATTTTCTATGGCAACTGTTTGAGTCCATCATAAACCACACTAAATGCACTAAGAATGGCATTGACAGCACATTAATGGCCTTCTTTTTAACTCTACTTGGAAATGTCTCAGGCCTTCCTCTTCACAGTCTTACACATTATATCCCCCTCTTTGTACATATCTGCACTCAGAATTGCACCTTAGTAGCTAGACGTGGGTCTGATTTCTGCTTACTTATTTCTGGAGTCAATATACATTCTATTCTATATACTAGTTTTGAGTCCTCAAAGTGATTTTTTTCACAGTCTTTAATTTCAGAATTATACTAGGTATTTCATGATATTTGTGTGAGGAAGTTATAGCACCAGGACTGTTCAGAGTTCACTCTGCATTTGATAAATGTTTTTTCGTCTCCTTCTTTCTCATGTGCTCAAAACAGAATGTAACATTGAAATGATGGCAAATTTATTTTGGTGGTAAAGTATAAAAATCCAGCAAGTTCTAAATTGCATAGTTCACTATAATCAGATATGAAGACCCACAGAAGCAAGCCAGAATAGTTAAAAAGTCTGGGGCACTGAAACTGGCCTTGCTACTGGATTGTGTTAATGTAGCTACAAAAGCACTGTGGGAAATTTAACATCTTATTACACTGTATGCTTTAGATTTTATAATCAGCTTATAATCACTTAACTGATGGATGCCATAGGTAGAGACATAAAGTGTATTAACTCTCAAGTTATTGCAGAAAAACAAATGCTTCTTTTAATCATTTTTTAAGGTGAAAAGATTTATTACTGTTGACAGCAGCAACCTAAATGATAACATTCTCAAGGAATTTGAACATGTGGTCAAGGTGGTACCTCCAGATCACTGTCTGCTCACCTCTCCTGTCACACAGCCTGATCTGTTCTCCACACAAAGGATACAGACACCACAGCTGTTGTCAATATCATTATGTAGAAAGTAGCAGAAAGCTACTGTGCCTGACCCACCTATTCTAAGCCTAAGTAATGTGGTAATTACTTGGGCTTTATACTCTTTCAAGTAGAAAGTGAAGCACTTTGCTCAGTTACCAGATTACACATTGTTTTCTGTTCTGCCTTCAGTCAGAAATGCTTGTTTTCTTTCTCTTGCCTTTCTTTTCTTTTCCTTCATTCCTTTCTCTTTTGCTAATGCTTGGATTTGAATTCAGAGTTTTGAGTTTTTCCTTGACATTTTGCTCATAGCTTGTGTTCTACCAGTTAGGCCTCACCTCCATTTCTGGTCGATTATCTTGAGGAGTAACAATGTCCAACAAGAAATGTACTTTCTACCTTCAGTATGTAACTGTAACTCCTCTGTACATTACCCAGAAAATAAAATTAATTAAAAAGTATGTCTATAAAAGTAAAAATAAATGAAGATACCAGGAGGCTTCGTTTGCCTGGATTGATTTGTAACTGTGACATTTCAGCCTCCTGAGTATTTAGGATTATAAGCATGAGCTGCTGACACCTGAAACTTCTCTCCCTTCCCATCCCTTTCCCTTTCCCTTTCCCTTTCCCTTCCCCTTCCCTTCCCCTCTCTGTCTAGTACTAAGGCATGAACTCAGGGCCTGGGCCCTATCTCTGAGCTGTTTCATTCCAGGCCAGGACTTTACTACTTGAGCCACAGCTCCAGTTCTGGCTCCTCTAGTGGTTCACTGTATATATGAGTCTCACAGACTTTCCTTCCTGGACTGACTTTGAACCAAGAACCCCAGATCTCAGCCACCTAAGTAGCTAGAATTACAGGCCTGAGCCACGAGCGCCCAACACCTTCTTCTATTCATCTATATATCTTCCCTAAAATCCAAGGCCCAGTTTAACTCAGACTTAAATTGTGAGTACTTCTCAATGAATGAGAGTGCTTTCTCCTAAAAACTTCTGGCTGCACATTTTCTAGAATATAAAACAATTATTTCACTACACACTGCCTTTCTTATTCATATATGTGAAACATCTCACCTCTTCCAGTGAGTTGTACAGCACACTGAAGAACTAAGACTGCCAGCTTTCTTGAAATAAGAAATAAAATTTCTTAGAACTTGGATTTTCAATTTTTTTTCTTTTTGGGGGGGAAAGATAATGCCTTGTGCCTTGGATGTTGAAGCACTAGACACTTTTAGGTTTTAGGCAATTCAATAATGAGCATGTAACAGTAAATCAATTAAAATAGGATCCAAATGTCTATGCACACGTTCCAACTTGAATGGATTTCACTACTGTACAATCTTAAATTAATTTTCATAAACATGTTTAGAGGCTTTAAAATGATGTGACCATAGAGATATGATGAAAGTAGAATTCATTTTAAGACATTTTATTGCATTAAAAATGGATTAATGGGGCCAGGAGTTTGGCCTAGTGGTAGAGTGCTTGCCTAGCATGCACGAAGACCCGGGTTCGATTCCTCGGTACCACATACATAGCAAAAAGCCAGAAGTGGTGCTGTGGCTCAAGTAGTAGAGCTCTAGCCTTGAGAAAATCCAAGGACAGTACCCAGACCCTGAGTTCAAGCCCTGAGATTGGCAAAAAAAAAATGGATTAATGCCTTCATCAATAGTTAAGCATGATTATCTGAGATAACAGGATTTATGGAGCATCAATTCCATAAATGTATCCAATTATATATACATATATATGCATATGTATATAATTTCTTGAAGGTACCATGTAAAATAAAGTATACAGAAAGTCTTGAAAAATATACATTTTTCACATATTTTGAGATGTGAGATGAAAGTTATTTATTCCTGTGAATTTCCTAGTACATTAGAGAGCACGCTGCAGGATATTTTGCAAAAAATAATGAAGACTTAGTAATGCAAATTTGTTTTCCAGTCTTTCATTCTCTAAGAAACAAATGAGATGAGACTTCTTTTTCAGATGAAGGCTTGAGCCCTTCGTGTGTACCAACTCATTCTCATTCTATGCATTTACATGGTTGGTGCTTCTGCTGCGATTCTGTCTCAGGTCCTCTACTAGACTCCGAGCCCGCTGCAGGCAGATCCAGAGCCAGAGAGCGATCTGCAAGGTGTGCTGCCAGATTACTGATTGTAAAGTATGTGTGTGCTGCATACAAATGATCCCTAAGGACAAAAGGAGGAGAGGAAAAGATGAGAACTATCAGCCCCCAGTCTCTGCTAAAGGCTCTGGTATGTGCTCATTTTCCACTTGACAGGATGATCTCATGAATCCACAAAGCTATCTTTATCCAAAATTTCCATTCAATGGACTGGGTGTGTTGTGGTGCCTACACACTTTTTAAATAGGAAAACTACTAAACATATTACACTTGTAAACAGAGCACTCCTAAACATATAAAACTCCTAAATACAATATCCAATATATTAAAGGTGTATAAGACAAGATGCTTTTGGATTGTTGAAGTATGAAAGACGAAGCAATGGGGAGTTGGCTTAGAAGAGGGACAGCATACAATGGTAGATGAGTGAACAGGGGTATAGCTATAGGAAGTAGAAATAGTATGGGGAGTGCAGGAATTAAAGGCCATTTGTGTGTATGAGGCGGGAGTGGGGGACAGAGGAAGAACGAGAGGAGGGAGGGAGGGAGGAAGAGAGAGAGACAGAGAGAGGGATAGGGAAGGAGAGAAGGTAGGAGAGTATACTAGGATTTGAACTCAGGGCTTGTTCACTGTTCACTTGAGCCAACAGCTCCACTTCTGCTGGTTGAAGGTAAGTATCTCATGGTATCTCATGGAATTTTCTATTGGGTTTGGCTTTGATCCTTTGACCCTCAAATCTCAGTCTCCTGAGTAGCCAGTAAGAAGTCACCAGTGCCTGATTACAGGCTATTGTTGCTACAATTAAAAGCACAAGTATTAAAAAGCTGATCTTCCCTGAAGGACATGACCTAACAGGCCTTCTGTGGACAGGTGACAGGCCTCCAGGCAGCAGGGTGCATGGGGGGTTTCAGATTAGAAAAGGGCACCACTGAAGGGATGGACCTAGTGTTACAGAGAAGATATTACACCTGGGCAGGAATACTGGAAATGGAAATGAGCGGAGACATTCCAGAAATGTTTTGGAGGTATGATTACCAAGACACCTCTGTTGGAGCCAGCCTTTTCTTTACAAATGTAAATCACATATCATTTCCCTTAGTAAACCCGAACAAGGCTCTTCACTCCTGCACAATAAAACACACGTCTGGCCAAAAACCACAGGTTTCTCGCAAGTGCTGTCTGCCCCTGTCCACCCCGGTCCACCCATGACCTCCTGTCTCAGAGCTCTTTGCTCTTCTCTGAAAATGCCAAAGCCTTTTCCGGGTCCCTTTGCACGGGTTCTCTCTCATCTTCTTTCTTCTTATTTATTTTCCCCCTTGTACTGGGCCTTGAACTCAGGGCACTGAGCTCTTACTAACTTTCTTTTTTCCTCACAGCTGGTATGCTGTTACTTCGGCCATGTTATGATTCCAATAAAACAATAGTCCCTCTCTCCTGATGATTATGTTCTGCCTGAAGGAGATGAGTGAACAGTAAAGATAATAAGTATGAAATAATAAAACTAATATCCCATCCTATATTGTCTAACAATGTAATAAGGACACCATATATTGTAGTCTGAAAGGATTATCAAAGAAGCTTCTGAAAAAAAATAGGCACTGACTCAGGAGGCTAACTTACAGATGCTTAAGAATGCAAACAGTGGTTTGTAAAGTTAGTATCACTCTTCAAATGAAACAACAATGTTTAAATACACACACACACACACACACACACACACACATAAATTTCTCTGAGGGTACATCACTTGAAGCACAATGAGAGGTGGCGTGTACACTATTCAATCTACCCTGTAGATGGCACTACAGGTCCAACAATGATCCCTGGCTCATAAGTCTTGCTGTCACTGTATGGCTTAGCTAAGCATCAAGATGGACTCTACAAAACACATTCATTCTAAACAGAAATCACTGTGCGATGGCCGACTTCTTTTACAACTGCAGGACAGCACTCCAATTTCTAATTTAATTAAAAGTCGCCTTAGAATGTATTAGGCCCTACAGAGGCTAAACTGCCAAAACCAGTATGTTTATTCGGTGGTATCTACTTCAGTCTATTGCCAAGTATAACATAATGTCTGTTCCTGAAGTGGGAGAATGTTCTACTGATAAAATGATGTATAATAAATCATTCCTGTGGGCTCTTGGTGTGACTCAACCAAATGAATGCTTTATATGATGTTTAAATTTCACCTCCGAATATAGGAGTTACAGCATTAGAGACAGAGGCAAGTATAATGTCTGTTAAAGGTGAGGATGAAGGGGTAGGGATGGCCAGACTGTCCATCAGCCAGATCCTGAGGCCAAGGACAGCCTGCTGGTCTTGAGCCTGGGCAACAAGTTGCTGTAAGTCAGCAAAAGTATTTAGCAAAGAGGAAAGATCAGGGTCCCTGGTCCTCAGCCTAGACCTAGATAAGACAATGGTTTTATCTGACTGATTTGAGTAACTTTTGCAGAAGTCCTGGGGCTTGAATTCAGAGTGTAGGCATTGTTTTTAAGCTTTCTTGCTCAAGGTTAGCATTCTACTATTTGAGCCACAACTCTACTTCTGATATTTTAGTAGTTCATTCTAGATAAGCGTCTCATGGTCTTTCCTATCTGGGCTGGCTTTGAACTGTGATCCTCAAATCTCTGCTTCCTGTGAGCTACTGGTACCTAGCTTATTTTTCTTTTAAGTAAAAGTCCTAGCCTAGAACAGAAGTCACAGTTGATCAGATACTCAACAGTATATTTGCTGGACTGATTTTTCAGGAAAATCCAAAAATGCATAGAGTTGGGATAGCAAGGGTTGCAGTAACTCTCCATGGCTGCTGAGTCAAGGGGAAGTTTCCTAATACAGGAAAGTCCTTCTTGGACTGCTAAAAAGACACATGTTCCCTGCAGTCCATGCCCTTTTGGCTGTGTATGCTCTGTCTTGGTGCTTTGCTGAACTCTTTTAGTTGAGGGTCGCCCAGGCCACTGGAGATGGTTAATCCACCCTGCCCTTTGTCTGAGCCTGTTACTTGGCAAACTTGACAAGGGAGAGATGAGCTGTCCTCTTTCTGTTTCTAGCACAGAGCTCAATGCTTTGTGCAGCCACTCAAGCTTCTCATCCATATGGCCAAGGAAACAGCAGTGACAGAAATCAAGAACACGGAATAATGCAGAGCCAGGTGTTTCAGATCAAGAAGCAGAGAGCAGACAAGAGAGTAGACTGGCATTTTGGACAAAGAGAAAAGGAAGGAGGTAATATAGCAGTCGTGACCCACAAGACCTCAAGCTGACCACAGTGATTCTGTTTTTCAATTATCCAGGAGTTGAAGCACTGAAAAGAATCCAACAAGGACCTGGAGCTTTTAAAGCCCTCGCAGGCAACAGCTTGAATCATAAAACTAACAAACAAACTGTCAGAGTGACACCATTCCTCTGATTCTCTTGTTTGAGTGGATTGCTGAATGGTATACCCTAAAGAAGACAGGACAATGAGACTGAGTTAGAGTAAGAGGGATTTATGGGTTTTTGGAGGGACTGTGTTTTAGGGGAAAAGAATGTCTTACTCTGCTAAATAACTCTTTTTCTGAAGTCAAAGTCATTTAATGGTATGCTACCTATTTTACCTTAACTTCCAAGAAAAAACAGTGGGTATATTTCACTATGCTCTCAGGAAAATAATTGTGTGTCCATGTCATCATAGAAAAATCACTAATCTACTTGCCCACTTCCTGTCAAATGTAGTGATGGAGATGTAAATCACTGTTGTGTTTACTGGTGTGTGAGTCCTTCACCACACAGGAATCACTTCCAGAGGCTGTGCATGGGGAGTCCTCAGGCTGGGGAGCTGCAGTGCAGGCTACTAAAGAATATGTAGGAACAGGTTCATGCCACCACTGTGTGGCTCGTTAACACCAACACATGTTCCCCCTCTACAGAAGCAGTCTGTCTTCAATCTGGTGTTCTAGGGTCCAAAACAGTGTTTTTACTAAATGCTGAGCATTTATGATTCCTCATATCACAAGGTATTATTAACATATACATCCAGTAAACAGAAATCTGTTCTGCTGTTACGCTTTAAAAAAATCACAGACCTGTTTGAGGACTGGATCTGGATAATGATGTAACTGCAAATTTTAAAGGCTCAAGAATAACAAGTATCAGTTAAAGGAAAAGGTGGTCCATCGCCCTTCCAGATGCACCCATGTCAGGTGCCTCCTGTGTGGCTAGGTACCTGAATTCTAGAGAAGGGCAACTCAGCTTTCTTGGCTATAGGAAATACCTGCAAAGATCCTAGCCCAGAGACCAAGTAAATTGATTCCCTTGTCCCTGACCTGTGGCACCCAAGTACTGATATCTGTTATAGACCCTTGGGTGATTATTATCTTCAAGAACCAACTCTTACATTTGCTTCAAATAAAGCACTGGGAGGTAGCAAAGAAGATAATTAACCTGTGGAATAATTTATTATAAACTTATCAGCCAGGTAATCTCAGCTAAAGTCTCTAACAGTTTGTCAGACAAAAAAAAAATCTCCATAGCAGTCCTCTGAAAAAAAATATCAGCTGTCCTGCTTACAGACTTCAAATGTGACTTTCGAGATGTTAGTTAACTTTCTGCCACCATGTCAAAATGTCTGGCAAAACAACTTAAATGAGGAAGGGTATATTTTAGGTCATAGCCTCCAAGAATTCAGTCCATGGTCAGATGGCTCCATGACTTTGTGCCTAAACTGAGGCAGAATATCAAGATGGCAGGTATGTGTGACCTAGGCTACTCATTTCATGATAACTAGAAGTAGAGAAAGGGTTCAGGGGACAAGATTTATCTTTCTACCACATAGTCTCAGTACTACTTATGGGCCATCAGTGCACTAATCCATTCATGAAGCCAGAGAATCCCTCACTATCTAGTCACCTCAATCACTTCCCCCAAAATCTGTCAGCTGCTAAGGAAAAATTCAGACATGAGCCTGTGCAGAGAATTTCATATTCAAATGACAGAATGTGTGTGTGCGTGTGTGTGTGTGTGTGTGTGCATGTGTTTGGGGAAAGGTACATGTATTTTTTAACACATTTTGTACGTTTAGTGAATGCATATAAATTTTATTGAGGAAATACTTGCATAACTTAAGAAAATAGACACATTCCTGTGGGTCAATACTCTTACTACATAGATTTAAAACCCATTATCAGACCCATCTCAGGGCAACAGAATGGATTGTCTGAGGCCCCTGTGGTTATGTAATCAGATGCCCACTGTAGATGTGGGGAAAGCTACAGGGCCAAGTTTTTGGCTTTCAAGTGGTTTACAAAGCATTATTGTTGGGCAATCTACTTAAGAAAATAATGATACCAAGAAAACTTTCTTAGTCACAAATTTAAAACAAAATCATTTTTAGGCCTTGAACTAGTGAAATGTTAAAGGTGGCTTTAAATCTCCAAAAACTTCACAAAAATTGAATGTTATGGGAAAAGTGTTGATATTCAGTTCTGGTGAAAATATGCTACTATAGCTGTCCATCATAATCTTAACTAAGATAGAAGTATAATTTATTATTGTTATTACATTGGCTGGTGATTGGAAACATGTTACCAATGTACAAAATACAGACTCTAATTCTAAAGCAATTATCACACAATTTCGGAGTTGTTAGCAAGATTAAAATTATGAATATATTAGCTGATTAACCCTCAGAAATAACATTTTGATTAGATAGTACTACATGCTAATATGCACACCATTCAAATTTCTTACAAGGCTTTTTAATAAAAACTTAAAAAATTTCAATAATATATGCACAACTACAGAGAGAAAATGTATGATTGATAGTTTTTCCTTAGAATCCTTATTAAAGGTCCTGATTTGGTTGGCCTCCAACTGTTTTGGCTCAGAATTAGGAGTTCTAGTTTTGATGATGGCTCATGTTCATTGATTAGGAAAATATCTCAAAGAGACATTAAGAAAATGATTTAATCACTAGCAATGTGGAGATGTGTGGAACAATGCTTCATACTGAAGTTCTTGATGATCTAGCTTTCCAATTTATTACAGGGTATATGCTCTTAAAGAAGTATCAATGGTTAGTTTTATATAAGAACATATTAACCTATTTATTTTGTGTAGGTCATGCATTTGAATTCTGTAACCAACAGGCAGCGGGGGGACACATAGAGTGAAAGAGTAGCTAGAGAGGATACAATTGAAATGATACACATTTGGACTTTATATATTTTCTTCCTTATTTATTTACTTATTTATATTTTTTGCCAGTCCTGGGGGCTTCAACTCAGGGCCTGGGCACTGTTCCTGAACTTCTTTTTGCTCAAAGCTAGCACTCCAGCACTTTAGCCACAATGCCACATCTACCTTTTTCTGTTTATGTGGTCCTGAGGATTGGAACCTAGGGCTTCATGCATGCTAGGCAAGTACTCTACCACAAAGTCAGACCACATTCACAAACCATACATTTTCTTTTTTTCTTTTGCCAGTCCTGGGCTTGAGCTCAGACATGAGCACTATCCTTGGACTTTCTCAAGGGTAGAGCTCTACCACTTGAGCCTCAGCACTACTTCTGGCTTTTTTCTATGTATGTGGTACTGAGGAATCAAAACCAGGTCTTTGTGCATGCTAGGCAAGCACTCTACCACTAGGCCAAACTCCCGGCTTTTTTTTTTTGGTCAGTCCTGGGCTTGACTTCAGGGCCTGAGCAATGTTCTTAGACTTTCTTAAGGCTAGAGCTCTACCACTTGAGCCTCAGCACCACTTCCAGCTTTTTTCTATGTATGTGGTACCGAGGAATTGAACCCAAGGAAGAACCGAGGGTCTTCATGCATGCTAGGCAAGTCAAACTCCCGGCCCATACCTTTTCTTATATACAAGTGATCAGTGGTGAGATTAATAGGAAAAAATAATTTTAGAAATGAGTCTGCTTCATCGCTCAAAGAGTAGAGAGAATAAAGTAATACTGTAACTCATAACCTGAAGGGAAGACTGTCCTTTAGACAAGCTGACACAGAAGGTGAATTTGGAATTTTGAAAACTGAATAGAATTGTTATAACAAAGGCAACCTCTATCTTTAAAAAATGTGTTCAACAGATGTTATCTTTGTGGAGTGAGAAAGGCTTCTTTTAAGTGTTTACTCAGATCACTGAAAGAAGGTTTTTATCTCCTAAGTCTAATTTCACAGAAGAAAAAGTATTCTATTTACAGTGTTTTCTCTAACACAACCCATACAATTCCAGTCATTGGTATTAAAACCCCAAAGTGATAATTTCACTCTTCTGTTGAAAAAATTTCACCATTGTAACTAAAAAGTAAATTTAATATCCATCAAAATCCTAATGTTCTTCAATGAAATAAAAATAAATAAAAAATATAAATGGAACCACAAAAGATCTTGAATAGCCAAAGCAATTCTCAGCAGGTAAAACTACTACAAACTCTACTGCAGAGTTATAGTAATGAAAACAGCTTGGTATTGGCATAAAAATAGGCCAGAGGACCAATAGAATGCAACAGAAGGCCTGGAAATAAATACACACTCCAATAACAATCTAATATATGATAAGGGAGTGAAAAAAATATAGGCTGGAAATGGTGCTGGGAAAGTTGGACTGCCACATGCAGAAAACTGAAACTAGATCCTTACTTATCACCTGTACCAGCATCAATTCAAAATGGATTGGAGACCTCAATGCTAGACCTGAAACCATGAAACTATTATAGAAAGAAGATGGAGAGACATTAGGACTCATAGGTACATATAGGAAATTTCTGAGTTTAAAGATCATAAACACAACAAATCAACGCTTTGATAAATGACATTGTATCAAACTTAAAGGCAAATCTAAGAAGATAGTCTAAGGAATAGGAGGCAGCTAAATGTCATACAAAGGCATACTATCCAGACCTTAAAAAATTAAACCCTTGATCCAATAACCCAGTTAATAAATGGACTAATGAAGTAAAGAGAGATTTCTCAGAGAAAGAAGAAAAATGACCAAGAGACACATGAAGAAATGCCCTGCATAAAGAAAATGTAACAGAAATGCTAATCAGATCAAATGATTCTACTTCAGCCTTGTTCCAAGGGATTTAATCAAGAAAACAAACAGTAACATGCTGGCAAAGATGTATCAAAAGGGAACTTTATTAAAAAAAAAAAGAACAGGGGTAGGGGGAGGGAAATGGGGACAAAAACATGAGAAGGGGTTATCAATGTGTGAGAAGTAATGCATCTACTACCTGGCGAATGTAACTGTAACCCCTCTATACTTTGACAGTAAAAAATAAAATAAAGTTTTAACCTCCCCCCCCAAAACCCCAAACAAACAAAAAAGAAAACTAAACAGAATGACTCTATAATCTAGCAATTCTATTCCTGGGCATTTATCTAATAGAACATAAACAAGGTCATAGCAAAGACACCAGCACAACCATGTTCATTGCAACACTATTTACCAGAGTTAAGGTATAGAATCAGTCCAGATACTCCTCAATTGATGACTGGATCAAGAAAATGTGGTATATATTTACAATCAAATTTTACTCATCCATTAGAAAAAGTGATACTATACCATTTGTAAGGAAATGGAAAGGTTTGGAAAAAAATATGTGAAGTAATTCAGGCACAGAGAGACAAAAGTTGCATGTTTTCCCATATATTTAGAAGCTAGAAATAGCTTACAAAGTAATAAATAAAAAATGTTTAGATGGTATGAAAGTGGATACAAATGGATTAAACTTAAATATGGCAGGTTCAAGAAGAACTCAAATAGTTCTTTAGAAAGGCAAAGCAAAGTTCAACAAAAGGAACAATAGGAAACATGTACTTGAAAGAGGTGGGAATGAGGTCATGGAGTGAGGAGCAAATGTATAAAGAGAAGTCAAGAATTCAATGAACAGCCTACAAAATTAAGAAAACTGAGGGAAGGGGTGGGTTGGGAGGGATGAGTGAGAATGTTGAAAGGGATGACACTAATCAAGAAGAACTTTATTCACAAACTATTTTGTTAAATGGCAAGCTCCTTTGTACAATAACTTGAAGCTAATAATAAAAAAGTTTTCCTACCTGTTGAACATACATTGTCTTTCTTCTCCAGTATACCTGGTTCTTCAAGATCTGACTGTACCCCTGGTACTGTGTACTCTATCTCTTTCTTCCCAAACCATTCATGGCACACATCAACATCATTTGTGTCCTTGAACCTATTAGCATACATCCTTGCAAGCAAGGGAATGTGCTTCTTCCTTCCCTGCTTCCCTACCTTCCTTTCTTTTTTCTTTCTAGCAAAGATTGCTTGTAATTAGACACATTCTCAATTTCCAAAAGGAAAAAAATATAACTGATAGATTATGAATTTCTGACATCAAGAGAAATATTCATCCACAGAGATATATACATATATCTATAGGTTATATAGCACTTGAAAAACTATGTGTCTTACCAGACTTAGAAAAGAAAACTCATCTTAATTCATCCTACTCATAGTCCTTAGGCAAAACAGAAATCACTGTAATAAATGAACATCAACATATATGAGTATCATAACAGACTTAGATGTAGTAACTTTCCATGTTCAGAAAATCAAGTTGCTATCATTGCCCTCCTCTTTTGATGGTTCTTGGAAATACTTATGGCTATTTTTGTCTTCAGGCAAAGCTGCCAAATCCTTTCCTAAGCTTTATCCATCCCCTTGTTCAGGTCTCCTCAGTTCCAGTTCTTGGAAGCTCCCCTTCACGGCCTTGGCATCAAAATGAAATTCTGTGATAAAAGAAAGCTGCCCTACCAATCAGTGTTTTTAGGTAAAACACATCTTCCTTAAATCCTTTTCCTTTAACATGTCAGACAGAATATAGCTTCAAGCCTCACAGTCCTTTTTTTTGATAGTTGGCTTGTGATATGTACTACTTCTTCCCTCTGGCCCTTTTTTCTCTATTTATTCAATTATATAACCATAAAACTTGTTTTAACTATGTGAGGACATAAAATAACAGGATTTTAGTGTCTGTATTTCCCAAGATGAAAGTTAAAAATCTGATGAGAGATAGAAATAATGGAGTAATAATTCTGATAAATATTCCAAACACCCCCTATGGTCTACTATCTACTTAAAAGAGGGATACTTAGAAATTTAATTGCTATAAGCACACCAAATCAGAGAATGTGGGTCAATCTTAACACATATTTTAGGCAAAAAAATCATCAAGTTTGCAAGAAATTTCACAAAAAAATTCAGCCTTCAAAGCATTTTCCAACAATGTAATCAGAACCATTTTCTATTCCCTCAGGGATCCAACTATGAAAAACTAACTGTCCACATTTCCTAATCAATGAGGCCAACATGTACTCTGAGTACAACTTCCTGTTGTATTATCTAAATTGCTTTAGAAACAACTGAAAAAGGCAAAAGATTCTGGGATTTGTTCCACTCAAAGGTATAAGGTAAAAAGTGAGCCATTATTAATACTTCCGAGCACACACAACAAAAGAAAATCACTCAGTACCTCGCCACTCCAGAGGCTCATGCATATTTAAATGAATTAATTTATTTCCTACAATTTGCTCTTTAAGAGCTTAAGTGGCCATTTGCTGTTGCTTATTTCAGGATTCTGTGCCCTTGTTCTCTGAGTCACCAACTTAGAGATGGAGTGCTCCAGGTGTATTTATGCTCCCAGAGTATTTTAAATTACCCATTAGGAAATCTAATTTCCTATTTATAAGCCTCAAAAGTGATTTTCCACTGTTAACTTTTTCTTAATTAAGGGTATAGGCTTAAATTCACAGCTGAATTTTCTATACTACAGTTATTTATTGACTCCATGACAGTCAACAGTTTAAGAATGTCATCATAATTAGAACCTCAGGAAGTTGCTGAAAAGTGTTACTCTTGAGTTCTCTTGGGATTGATATTTTGAAGATAATAAAAATCACTACTGTTGACGATATCTGATTATTCGTTCCACCAAGAACTGCAAATAGATAGATATCAGTTGATATTCTCCATAATCTGATGACATAATTTCCTTTTCATCATTTCAATTTTAGAGAAGAGAAAATTTAGACTCAGAGAAGTGAATCATAGGTCAGTGCTTAGTAACTGGAAGAAATGATAAACAACTCATCTCTTTCTTCATTCCAAACATTACAACTACTTAATGGAAAGAGATCTAAGGAATGTGGAGATGTTACAATTTAAAGCTATAATAGTCTTTAAGTGACAGCCAAGAAGTACTCTGAAAATTCAGATAAATGCAAGTTTATATCCTGTTGGAGGTATGGGAACATCTGTAAGATAAAATTGTTGCTTTGATGAAGTGCAGGGAACAAGTGGGGTTTAGAAAATTAAAGTTGTGGATTTCAGGACATTAGATAAATGGACCAGTGACACTGAACTCTAAAAACAATGAATGTAAGAGAATGAAGGATTTGGTTTTATTATGGATTGCACACTGATGGGCTTCCCAGATGTGAAAAATCCTTGAAATCAAGGAAAAGTATAGCACATTATATTACCATGAAGAACAGAGTTCCTTTCAAAGCTTCCATTTTAAGATCTCTCATAGGATATCATAGCTAGTTATACTATAAGAAGAAAGGAGTTATATATCTCAATGTTGTCTATTGCACTTCTCATCTATATTCTTAAACCTTTGGTCATAGTTTCAACCAAGTCTCTATGGTTCCAACAAGTCTCTCAGCCATGCCCCAGGACCCATGTCTATCTCATCTTGCTTGGAATCATATGGTCTATTATTTCTTCCTGGGAGAAAGTAGCTTCAGAATCCTAATCATGCAATTCAAGTTCGAGGAGTACATGGTTATGGCATAAGCTAGCCATTCTTTCCTGATAATCTGCTTATAGTCTTTGTCATGTGAACCCAACCCAATCAGAATGAATTTGGTCTGCCTTGGGACAAACTTTGTAACTCTTTGCATAGTCAGCGTGTCATCAGAATCTGTCTAAGGAACCCAGTCACTCAGCAAACATTTTCTTAACATTTACTCTGTGCAGGAGCCATTCTTGATGAAAGAACGGAGCTCTGAACTGGCAGTACTGCTCTCTTAAAGCATACTTTATCAAGATGCTTTCAAAGCATCATGACTGCAGTGAAGAAAGTAAAAGGGTAATGTGCTGGGGAGACCTGTGTGGAGAAGGGAGGACTGGATGTTAATTTAGACTAGACCCCCAGAAACAGTGTCCTCAGAAAGAAACACCTAAGCTGACACTCAAATAAGATAATGTGCACGGTTCACCAGAGGTCCTGAGCAACAGTATTCTAAGCAGAAAGAAACTCAGCCTAAAGTCCAGGGGATTCAAGCTAGACTTGATGACTCATTGACAGTACCATAAATTTTAGTCTGGTTATTAAAAGGCCCCATACCAGAGAGTGACATGGTTTTGCTTTAGCTTTCAAAAGAGACTCTGAAGATGCTTCAACAAAGTCAAGATGCTTAAACAAAGTGATCTGTTAGGATACTTTTGCAGAATGTCAGAAATGGGAAGAACTAGGTTCTTCACACTAGAGGGGATTGGAGAGAAAGGGAGAAGGCATATGTGGTTCATGGTCTGAGTCACTGTGAAGATGTTTGCTGATGGGGAAAAAGCAGAGAGAGGAATGAGTGGGACTAAACAGGTTTGTGTTTGTATCCTGATCATGATAATTCAGACATGTTCTTAAACATTGATTCAACAACTGTTTCCACAACTCTGTAACTGGTTCTCTTTTGGTAAGTAGGGAGAGGTTATAAATAAGGCAGGTGGGAGTTCTACTCTCTTGTGCAGATTATATTGCAGGAATTTCCATGCAGCTGAAGCCAGAAAGGCAGCTAAAAGAATACTTGTTTGAAAAGCAGTGACATTTACTTAGAACTACAGGTCGGTATATGATCATTTGGACACAGCATACAGACAAAATGAAGGAACACAGATCAGAACAAGCAAACAAGGGGAGCAATTTCTGAATGGGAATGATAAAACCAAAAGTATTGACTTCAAGGTAACTTGTCTTAATTTTTTCTTTAATCTGTTGGTGAATATTAACTGATATGGCATTTCTCTTGAGTTCTGGAAGGTTCAGGTATAAGTGGAATGAATCTGTTGATTCATTCTTATTTTTTTCTGTGGCTAATTCCTTATTTAGTAAACATTTATTCATAGGAAAATTAGACAGAAAACACAGCTAACTATAAAATTTGAACTACAAAACTCTACATAATTCATGACTGTCAGAGTAATTAATGGTAAATCAGTCACACTGACTGTATAGATAATGGATATATAATGTATCACCAGTAGGCCAGGAGTACGTGCAGTTCCCATGTTCTGACCCTCATCCACAGCCTCCTTTCAACCTAATGAAGACTACTGAGTCAGAAGTGAGAGGTATTATTTGAAGAGTGAAATTTCATTGTCTTTAGTGAACAAGAAGAATCAAAATCATGAGTACTTGTATTTGCCTGCAGGGCATTTAGGTCTAATTACATCTGTGAGCTAGGATATACCAGTGGTACCAATCTACTCTGTCTGCTATATTCTCTAGCAGAAAAATTTTCACTTATGGTCAACAATTAGTTCATGCTGTGGCTTGGTATCAACACACTTTATATGTGTATACAGGTGATGTACAGAGGAGTTAGTTACGTAAATGAGGAAATGAGTGCATTTCTTTTTGAATAATGTTATTGATTCCCTCATTTTTCTCTGTTTCCCCTCCTAATACCCCTCATAAGTTTTATAGTTCATTTTTAACATAGTGTCTAGAATGAGTACCACTGCTGTATTTGTTTACCCTTTGTCTCATCTTTTCTGTGCTCCCCCCCCCCCCCGCCTTCTCCAAAACAGATAAAACTTACAAATAAGACAAAAGATACAGTAATGTTGATCCTCCAGTGGCTGGGAAAGCTCAACCTCACAATAAGTCCTCAAAAAGTGATCTACTACAACCAGAGCTGCAATCTTATATTAGGGTAGATGAGGAATCAAAATGATGTCCCAGTCCAGGACTGGCTGTGTCCCTCAAGATGAAGGACAACCTTCAGCCAGGGATGGCAGGGGCATTATGTGGTCATACAGCGACTATATCTCACAAGGCATCTAAGGCACAGCCCAGCATCCACTCCAGACAGCTATCACACAAAGGCCCTCCGATCCTCTTTCTATATTTGCCCTTGCTGTGTAGGACATTAAGGAGGAGAGGGAGGTCTCCTTAGAAACGTAGGCCCCTGCCATTTATGATGTAGACTCAACTGCCTTTCTGTGACTCTGATAGCCACAGTTTTCCACTAAAAGAAATCTCAGCCATCACCACCTGTCTTTGTACAGATAAGCATCCATGTAACTTCCTAGTGCCTAGAGTCAGAATGAAATTCATGGTAATCTTAACTCATAAATATTTGTGAATTTTTTCTGCTATATTTAAAGGGAATCTCAGGATATAAATTACATACAGAGAAGACAAGTTGTAGGCTATGCATTTGTCTCTAAATATTTATTTTGTGAAGAGACTTAAAGCATTGATTTTTCTCATTTTTGGATGCTTGATAGTCTTCTCAAAGAGATTTTTCTCCCTCCCCCCACCTTTTTTGGAGGGGGAAGTACTAGAATTTGAACTCAGAGTCTCATACTTGCGAAGCAGGTGCCCTATCACTTGAGCCACATCTCCTCAAAGCCAGAGGTCTTTATATTCTCTTGATAATTTGCTTCTGCAACTTCTCTGGAAGAGGAAAAAAATACTGTGTTGTTTTATTGTACACTTGACTAACTTAAAATTTTACCTATTTTCCAAGTAATCTTGATGTTGGTTTTCCCTTGAAGTAAATATACCGATATTTATAACTTCATTATTAACTTTGAGTATATAGATATATTTATATAAGCTCTTTCGTAGGTATGTTTTTTACTTATTCCTGCAGAGTGGGCATTTTCCTAGATTCACTTTTCCTTGTTTTAATTTAAAGCTACTGTTCTTGAAAGATTTTCAGATTCTTCACAATTTGGCCTCCAGACAACTTAGAGAACAAAGTAGCTCATCACTGCTGAAAGACCTGCCTGCAATAATGTAATAAAACCACCGTGGTCCTGCTACTTTTATTCTTTCTCTTTTTCTTTTTTTTTTAAACCTCTGAATCTTTAGGCAGTCAAATACCATGTTGAAGGTATTTATTCCTCTTCATGAAGGCCAAATGCATCTTTTCCACTTGAATTCTTGCCATAAATTCCTTGAGAACCATGATGAATGATAACATTTGATTTATAATCACCCAGAAATAAGTTATCACAGTGAACTAAAGTTTCATTGAATTATATTTTCTGCAATCTGCACAAATTCTAGCACCCATAGTTCACATAATGGAAAGCTTATGACATGGTTTTAATTGCTAAGGTGTTTATCACCTTCGTTCAGAGGCTGCCCAATTTCAGGAAAAAAAATCATCTAGAAAAAGAACACTGAGATAGGCTATTCACCATGTACAATGCTTTTGAAAATAAGTTACATCAAAAACTAGTGATAAATCTTTTTTTTTTTTTGCACACAAAGGACCCAGCTAGGAAATACAAACTTGGACAATTCATTTAGCAACTTGTGCTTCAGTTTTCTCATCTGTATGATGAAGATAATGATGTTTCACATCAATATGAAGCATGATGCCATAGGAATAAGTATAGAGAAAACATAGGCAAGGATGCATGAAAAGCTATTCTGGAATACGAAATATGATTACATGGGCCCAGAAGAAAATTATACCCAGTGTGCTGTTCCCATAGTAAAAGTTTATTCACAACACCGCTTGAATCTTTCTCTACAATTCACATAATCACCAAAGTTATTGCTTCCTTGTCTTGATATATTAACTGGATGGCTGAATGCACAGAGCCTACACCTGAATCAGCACAAAAATGAAACCTGGAGGAGGGAAAATAGAAAGGGACTCCTGAGCTCCACTGAAGCCATTCTCATCAGTCAAGCTGCCCACATAAATACTGGGAAATCAACTTGTTTAAACAACTTGGGAGGTGAACCTGAGTTCTAATGGTTTTCCTGAGTGCAGGTCCATAAAAAACTTGCCTGCACACAAACTCCCATTTGTCATATTCTCTACAAATGCATGTTAATTGTTTTCATATTTAAATGCCCAGAATCAACCATAAAAAATGCATGTTGTCAGATTGTTGGGAGGTTTCAGAAAACAAAATAGTATGGCTATGACAAATAGTGAATTACTATTAGTTTTTTTGTGTTCTAGCCACATCTCAAAAGGGCAAGGACTGACTAGGTGAAGAACAATCATTCATTTCTGGTTCTAATTGTAAAATGTAGAAAACAGAACTGGGGATGAGTTAATGAAACATAAATAATCCTAGTTTGTAACAGTGTATGTTCATTGGTCTTATATGCCTGAAAAAGTTATTTTCAAAGTATTTGAGGATTCTTCAGAATGACATAATCTAGCATAGACTAATATTCTTCCTTCTGTTTACTTTCTTGTGTTTCTTCCTTGTGTCTACAGCTTAATGACTCTCCTCCCAAACTTTATTTGCTTCAGAAAAGCTGGGATATGAGAGGTTGTAAATTGATCACAGATGGAATCACACTATGTTAAGAACTTCTGCCATCAGATCTTCAAGCAGGTCGTATTGAGGGGAGGTTATGACATTTCCCCACAAGCACTTGCTTACTGTCTTTGATCCAAAAAGCCAGCAGCCTCTGACCATGCTACTCCTTTCTCCTCCCTTGAGCTAATGTTTAAATCTACAGTGGATCAAATAACACTGGTATCAGGACCCTGCTTTTTCCAGGTAGTAGCATGGAGTAAAGCAAAGGCTCGCCTAGGATACACATCTACCATTTTCCTTCAAGCCCACACTGCACCATTACTATCTATTTTTATTATGTCTCAATAAGTTCCTATTGTCAGTTGGTTACATGATCTCTTGAACAAACGTTTTATTACAGAGAATTGATAACTAGCTGGGTTTCAACTTTATTGCTTTGCATACTGTGAAAATGCTTGCATATCATAATTAGATAACATAAATATATAGAGAAAAAGGAGGGTTAAGAGTCCTATCTTCATTATGCCAAAGACCCCCTGTCCAGTCAAACCTTTATTGGACAGATTTGGGTGTGCACACTACTGTGAGGAACGGACTATGGAGGGATGTTCTACAGCATCCAAAGGATCACGTCTTGTCCTTGTGACTCTTCCCTATGATGAAGTTGGGCAGTCGCTCCTGTAGCTTGTCCTCCTCTGCTCCTCCCTCCTGGTGTCAGCCCTGAATACATTGCTAAGTCCAGGAGAAAGGTCACCACTGTCCAGTTTAGGTCCTTGGAAAAAAGGGAATTAAAAAAAGCACAGCCATTGTTTTAGGCTACAAAATTTTCAAAAAAGCTAATCGGAGATGGCTCATGTCAGAGTCAGCCAAAGCGCCTCAGAGGTGTGACACTACTGTGCACAGGAGGAGATTCTTCTCATTGCCCTTTCACTCTGATGAGTCTCCAGACATGTGCCTCAAAACACCTCCAGGTTTTCTCTAATTGTTTCCTTGGCGGCTCACAGAAAGAGCTTTAGAAACAACCCTTTCATCTTCAAAATACTTATTTCCATGTGGAAATCTTTGAGTTTCATATGTTAAAAAAGATGACACAGTTCCATATTTTTCTTGTAACACCTTAGAGGTACTGACTAATCAGAGGACGGTCCTGGCATTCAATCAATGCTGTTTTTTTTGATTAAATTAATGTCATTCATAAAGACACTAGAGTCAACTCATTTCATGTCTGGTGGTAGTGTTGTTCTTTTTTCCCCTTGAATCAGCATTAAGTTCATAAATAAATCCCTCTCGCTCTCTGTTCTTTTCAGATTAGACAGTTCTTGTATAACTGAAATCTAATATGGTTCAAAATAGTTGGGAATCATTTTAATATTTAATAAAAGCAGCTAATCTATGATACTTCAAAGGTTTTCCTAGGAAAAGAACTTGCAACTTTAGTTATAACAGCTACCACTTCAGTATACACATATTTCAAGTACACAAAATTCTGAAGGAAGTTGGGCAAAGTCCTTAGACATGACATATAAGAACGATACATAAAAAAATTAGGCTGCACCATAAGTAATTCATTTAAGTTTTGAGAGATGAAAATATGAACCAAGAAGTGTGGGAAAATGTTTGCAAGTCATACCTAGAAAGATTTAGTGCCAGGACTCTTACAACTCAGCGTAAAACAGAGAATAACCCAATTAATATAGGAAAAAAATCTTGAGAAATTTCTTCAAGGAATTTTCTTCAAGGAAGAAAGAAAAAGTCAATCAGAGATCATTTGTTTCCAGAAAATACAAACTAGAATGCAATGAGAAACCACTTACATAAAGTAGGCTACTATAAATAAAAAAAATAATAAAATAAACAACACAAAAAATATTGTGATGAAAGTAGAGAAGCTAGGGAACATGGGAAAGTTGATTGTGTGTAAAATGGTTCAAGCACGTTGAAAAAGAGTTCAGCGGTTTCTTCTCAGGTTTCACTTTGGGCTACCGCCATTTTAGTACTAGGTTTGTACAGAAGAGAAAAATGCCCCTTCTGGATTGCTTTTACTTACTGAGGTTCCACTTGAGCCCTGTGGTGGTCACCTGCTTACAAGGCTGTCCAACGGGAATAAGGCCACACCAGCTGCCTTCCATCCCAGTGTCCACGTGTAGTTTGTGCTTCCCCTAAAGGACAGAGGAGTACTTGTTAGGGGGGAAAAGTGAAAGGACATGACGTAATGGTCACTGAAGATATGGGGCATGGCAGGTGCTGTCTTAGGATTTGTGTGTGGATTCCCACACTTAAGCCTCAGGAAAACTGATTTCATACATGCTGAAGAATCCTAGAAATTTCCACCAGCTTAATCATAACAACAATGATCCATGGTAGCTCATTGCCAAGCATTGGTTTTACATGTTGAGACAGTAGAAGCTTGAAGAGCTTAGACATTTTCAGGAGCACACAGGTGGAGGACTCCACACCTGCTGGTTACAGACTACAGCCATTCATTACACGAAATACATGAAATGGAATTCTAGGGTCTTGAACCAGCACTTGTTCAAGTGTACTCAAATATCGAGAGCTGGGTTCTAAAACTTCAGAATTCAGTGTCAATCCTGCTAATAATTTGAAAACCTACCTCTTCTATGCATGTTTACCATATTAAGAGAGGCTCAGAAAGAAATAAAATCACAAAACATTTCCATTCTAATAGAAAAACATATGAACTGGTGTCAGTTCAGTGGTTCATCTTGTAATCTTAGCTGCTTAGGAGGCTGAGACTTAAGAATTGAGTTTGAAGCCAGAATACTCCATGAGACTCTCATCTCCAATTAACCATGGAGACTTCACAAACGGGGCTCTGGCTCAAATGGTGGAGTGCTAGCTTTCAGCAAAAAAAAGAAAAAAGAAAGGAAGGAAAGAAGGAAGGAAGGAAGGTAGTGTGAGGCCTAAATTAATTTTGAAGTTTGATGAACTCCAGTAAAAAGTTATTTTTAAGCAGGCCCCGCCAGAAGGTCACTCTGAACTAACTCTAAACAAGCAAAGTGTTCAGAAAATAGAGAAAAGGTGTGTTTATCTAAGGCAGGAGGATACCACAGATGGTGTTTGCTTAGGGTAGACCCCTGCAGTTAAGCATATAGCTTCCTGGGACACCCCAGGTGGCGCTAACAAATCAGTAAGAAGTTTGTCAGCCATATCAGCCCCTTTTGAAGTTCTAGTCCACTTAAGTGTTATAGTTGTTTTATCAATTTCCCACAGTATGTAACCATCAGCAAAGTCCCTGCCCATCTCAAAGAAGTGTATAAAAATGCTGTAACCCTAGGCTTGGGGCTCTCTGTGTCACCACAGGCTCGAGCTTGCAATAAAGACTCTCATGCTCTTACATTGGATTGGGCTCTTTTGTGGTCTTTGGGGACCCTGAAATCTGGGCATAACAGTTGGGGCTCTTCCGGGATCCCCTATACACAGGACCCCCAAACCAGAGAGTCTACGATTGATCTGTGAGTCTCATTGTCTGCTTTCTTTTGTTCTGTTACTCTTTCTTGGGCCCAATATCTGTATATGTAAAAGTTGGCGTGAAGACTTAAGTAGACGCGATGGAAGACGTTCCAGACCCTCTGGAGGTATATGGAATTCCCTTATCTGGAGGGACGTGGAATCCCCTCATTCCCTTGGAAATTCTGGCAGGATGAGACAGGTCCCTCCCGCAGTTAGCCTTAAGGCTGTCCCACTTTCCCTTTAGCCTCCTGCAGGAGGAATCTTCTCTTTTGTCTTTCTGTGTGTCTGTGTGTATTTATTTTTCTGTGATTGACTAAATGGGACAGACTCAGACTACTCCTCTTTCTCTTTTGACTTAAAGGAAAGGCACAAAACTTGAGTGTGAAGATAAGAAAGAGTAAACTAATTATACTTCGTAAAGGAGATTGCCCTTCTTTAGGGTTAGATGGCCAGCTGAAGGAACCTTCAACCTTGCCACCATCCATAAAATAAAGAATCTAATTTTCTCTCCAGGAAATAACAGCTACCGAGACCAAATTCCATACTTTCTGGTCTGGCAGGATCTGGTGAACAAGAAAACCTCAGCCATGGTACTTTTTTAATCCTGTCCTACAGGGTCATGTAGAAAGAAAGAAAAGCTCAGTTTAGTGCCCAGGACTGAGTTTAAGCTTTAGAACTGGCATAAGCGTGTGTGTGTGTGTGTGTGTGTGTGTGTGTGCACGTGCGTGCGCTCATACACACTACATATAGATACCTGTGCATATATATAAGAAATCTAATAAGAATGCTAAGTAACATTTTTTTCTAAGCAACTTGTCATCAGGCATCATACACTAGTCAGCCCTTTCCTTAGAAGAAAATTTTATTTTGCTTAAAGCTCGAGCTGCTTGTATTACTTTGTATGTATCTTCCCTTAAATTGACCTAGCTTGATTATTTCACCACATGAACTTGAGCTCTAGTTCTCCCCACCCTTCTCCATGCTACCATTCTCATTGTGGGGCACGTCACATCAAGGGTAAAAGGCCTACCTCGTGGCCCAGTGCTCACTTCCTGGTTTTGGAGATCCAATCTGCCTATCTCCTGGTTGGGAGGTTTGGCTATGGTTTGTGATATAAAATAAGGCTACCTCGAACCCATGGATTGGCCCTGCCGCCCTCTGCCCACTCTGACCTCTGACCGCACCTACCTCTCCCTGTCCTCCCTACTTTTATGTTAATAGACAATCTTGCTTCTTACTTTAGCCCCTGGTATCTTCCCATTAAACAGTCTGCTGTGACATTCTCCCTGGCACGTCTGTGTCTTCCCTCTGGAGAAGGGAGGGCTGGGTGAAGGCGGCCAGCTGGCCCTATCCTTTCTCGGTCTCATCTTAGTCGGGGTGTGTTCTCTTTGCCCTTCTTGCTGGTCAGGAGGCAAAGAGTGCTAAAAACCCTGACACTCATCATAGAAAAAGTCCACCTGAAGACAGAGATGGTAAATATACTGCAAATGACCATCCCTAGAGACAAATGTAACCAACTGTCCTTTATAATGGAAGGATAGAGCAGATTGCAGCAATTCCCATCTTTTTAGACTTGTGTCAGATTCTGTTGGCAAGAGATAGTCACTGGTGATGACTTTTCATGAAGGAGGAGCCTGACCCAGTGTCCTGTTGAAGGCTGTGCTCTTGGGAGCACCAGCACCAGATACCACACTATCAGACAGCAGACAGGTCACCTGTAGCCTCTCAGGTACTCAGTGGCACTCAGGTTCAAGAGAGCAGTTGAGGGAGAGGAGAAGCATGTCCCTGCCCCAGACCTTTGCAGCTGACAAAGCTGCTGTTTCTTTATTGCTTGTCAAACATTCCTATGTTACTGGCTTGTCTTATTTTCAGTCTGCTCCAGATAATGTCTATCTCTTTATTGCTCACTTCTTAAACCTGTTTTTGACCTGACTTACATAGTGTGGTTGTGGTCAGCTATATTCATCAGTGTGTTTGATATTCTAGGTATGTTTAGAAAAAAAAAGAAGGAAATATTTTTTTCAGCTGATGGATATTAACTCCCTATGAAAAGATTCTTCAAGTTACATCATGTATGGTAAAGGCAACAGAACACCATGTTTTATTATCCCAGAGAGGCAACTGGTGTTATAAAACCACTGATGTAAATGGCTCATGGGTACACTTTCTTATCTAGTCTTGCTGTGGACTCATTGCCTTCCTTATTGCTCTAAGAATCAACAGACCCTAACACTTCCAATCTGGGAATAAACTAGTTTGCAGACTTGAGAAGTCACAGAGCAGTCTGGTCTTAGCCTACAATCAATAACACTGTTCTCTTTGTTTTACCATACCTGAATGGTCTTTGTATTCATAAACATGCAAATATTTCATTTCTGTTTAGCCTGCAGTAGCATCATGCCTTCTTCTTCTATCCTCAAGCCTACCTGACATCTTTAAAAAATGCAAAACTTTAGAAAGGAAATTTTGTTCATTCCCCAGATCTCTCAATTGATAATACATACTGGTCTATATGGGATTTGACACAGGCAGCATACGGCCTGAGAGTCAAGAACCTCTCTGAGGATTTATGTCACTATTGCAGACCAGAGGCATATGAACTAATCATTTCCTTCCATCTATTCTCATGAATCACTTCACAGTTCTCGCTCTGTCCTCCCTTCTCAGCTGTGAGAACTCTTTGAAGTCAAAGGCAGTTCTCTACAACAAAGAAAAAACAAGAATCACAGTTTGCTTTTCCAATTGTGGCTATTTGAACATACCTAACAACCTTAATGAGGTATGAAATTTTAATTCAGCTAAAAGTAACAAGATGTTGAATGCCACGCATAGTGAAAATTCCACTTCTGATCATGCTAATGATAAGACAGTATCATGGGATCATTTTTCCTAGACTATTTTTCCAGACTAGAGCAATACATATACATATAAATATATACCTGTGATAGGGCAAGAAGTCACTGTCACCTTGTTTTATATTATTCTTCCTCTAGGCAAAAAAAACTGCCAGACAAGAGAGAAAAGATTAAAGCTCACCCTAGGTCTTGTCTTTGAAAAACAACAAACATAGAGGTGCCTGGATTCTGTTTTATATCTCTAAATTCTTAAATCCAATAACTGTGCTGGCTTTTATGCAAAGATACCTTAGAGTGGTTCTCATAAAATACATTCCAAATGAACATGCTCATACACAAAGAATTGAGTACATAAATAACATAAGGACCTTTTCACTTAGTATAGAAGATTCAAACAGCAGATGCCAAGGGTACTTGATAAGGTGGAAAATCATTCATAAAATTGCTTTTAATTTTCAATCTACATACTGTGTCTAATTGCAGCTAAAATTGCTAAGACACAGCAAGACTCAGTATGAATGGAACACTGCTAAAAACTAATTGAATGTAGGGCTAACTCTGGAAGCTCATCTTTTGTTCATTTGTCCATGTATTTTAAATATTTACCAACAAATACTCTGAGAAATTAAATAGCTGGCAGGAAACAAAAGTGAAACAAGCAGAGATGAGGATGTGGATTATTATAAGATGTGGGTTGGTGCATGGTTCACCTGTGTGTGGAGACTGCTCACATCACTAAAAGTATTCACCAGAGGGATGGCCTCCCCAGAAAATATGCAACCCTAAGACCGAAGAGCTGGAAGATGTGCAGATTTTCTTTGATTCTGCTCTCTAAGTACAGAATGCAAAATAGTAGTGGTAGTAGTTTTCTTTGAGCCTGTACTAAATCAATTCTAGAGAAGTGTGTGTGTGTGTGTGTGTGTGTGTGTGTGTGTGTGTGTGTATAAAATGTATGGAGGTATATGAAATTTAAGGTATTTCCTTTTGAAAATGTATTCTTATGTTATCTTTAGATAGCACTGCAGGGTTTCATATGACATTAGATAATGTTTCAAAGTACCTTCTCTAGATTACTAGTCCCATGGTCAAAGAGAACTGAAAAAAACTGCAAAGTGGATTGTTCTTTTGGGAGTCACAATTCTTATGCTATCATGCTATCAGAAAGTTCAATTGCAAAATCACATTAAAAAAAAAGAAACTGTTTACTTAGCCAGGTGTAGTGGCTCACGCCTGTAATTCTAGCTACTCAACAGGATCCCTGTTCAAAGCCAGCCAGGCACTAAAGTCCGTGAGACTTATCTCCAATTAACCACTAGAAAACTGGAAGTGGCTCTGTGGCTCAAGAGATAGGACAGTATCCTTGAGCTGAAGAGCTCAGGGACAACGCCACAACTAACAACAACAACTAATAACAACAACAAAAACCAAAAACTGTTTATTTTCCTACTATCCTTGCCGATTAAATCTCCCTATAACCAGCAAATAACTTGCTGACTTCCCATAGGACCTGCATTATATAAATTCACCCAGAATGCTAATCTGGAATGGTCATTATTTATTTTTTTGGATTTTTTTATTTTTTATTGTAATTAATAGGAGGGTTACATTATATTCACCAGATAGAAGGTATATAACTTCACAAATATTGATACCCTTTCTCATGACATGGTCCCCATTTCCCTCCTCCTCCCCCAGCTCTTTTTGATTTCCCCCATTCCCTATCCAATTTCAAATAACCAATTAAGCACATATGAAATATATCAGATAACAAGGTGAAATATTGTAACAATATGATATAACCAAGGGATAGCAAAAGAGATAAGAGATAACATAGTACTATAACAATAGGATTTGGGTTTAGCACCCAGAAGATTCAATGCTATGCTTTAAAATCAACAAGTTATATGGTTTTCCTTTGGGGGGGGGTACTCAATAATACTAGATTGAAGCCTTATCAGTTAATGTTAAATTATTATCCAAAAGAAAACTTTCTTGGTGTTAGAAGTGCTTATTCAGGAGTCAAATGCCATTGTGAATCCTGGTATTTTTATTGTCAGTAACATTCTACAATCATAAGCTCATTTACTAATTAACCTCCGAACACTGGCTATTTCATGATAAAAATGATGGAAATCAATGCTCATCCCTTATTTCTCTCACTTTTGTACTTATGCTTTCTTATAATGCACTCTACCCTACCCCTATGCTTTCCTTTTATTCTACTCAGAGAAAGTAATCTACAGAGTGCTCTACTGCAAATTGTCAAAAATTTACTCTTGGTCCTTCCAACGATATTGACATTTTCAACGATGACTTCCAAAGATAATATTTATCCTGAAAGTAAGCATTTCTAACAGGACAGGTCACCCCGAAGGATGTATTTTTTGAGTCAGAGTGATCTCAAGAGTTGTCAAATTATTTCAGATGAATTCTCTTCTACTTAACCAGAATTGGAGCAGGTTGCCTGAGTTTTGTCTACTCCTGCACTATTTCTCCAGCCTTAATATACAGCAATATTAAAGCAAAGGCTAAAGTTTATGAGTTAAATGGTAACTCCCTATGTATTCCAGGTAGGAGAGATAACTTTTAATTGCTACAATCTGAAACTGTGTCAGACAACATTTTGCTACTAAATGCAACTATCAAATGGGTTCATATTGTGTTTCTAAATTTCTTTGAAAGCAAAGGGCTCCCATTTTTATTTCCTGTTGGATTTATAACATCAGAGAAAGAATGGGATATTAGATGTAAAATAGTAGACTGGTTAATTTGAGAAAAAAGAAAAAAAATCCCTGTGAAAAATGTGTCAAAGGCTATGAAACACATCTCTCCTAATTCAAGTAGATGAAAAGATTGTATGGGGGATTTTTTTTTTCAAGTTGTGGGGCTGCAACTCAGGGCCTGGGCATTGGCTCTTCTGCTAAAGACTGGTGCTCTACCACTTTAAGCCACAGTTCACTTCTTGTTTTAGAGTAGTTCACTGGAGATAAAGAGTCTCACAGGAGACTTTACTGCTTGGGCTGGTTTCAAACTGTGATCCTCAGATCTTAGCCTCCTGAGTAGCTCAGATCACATGTGTGAGCCACAGAAACCCAGCAGAGCAAATTTTTGATGAGGGAGAAAAAAATGAATTAAGAGAAACCCAGCATTGTGTGAATGAGTCAGTGGGTGCTAGAGCTTGGAGTCAGGGACTAGGTGCTGTTTTGGAGCCTCTTTCGGTCAAGGCTTAGTGTTCTGCCATTTTGGCCATAGCTCCACTTTTGGCTTTTTCTTTTTTAAGTAGTTTATTGGAGTTGAGTCTCATGGAATTTCTTGCCCAGATCCTCATTGAAGTGCAATCCTCAGATTTCTGAGCAGCAAGGATTACAGGTGTGAGCAACCAAGGCCAGCCCACCAGCAGTTTTATCTAGACAGTGTTTACTCAATTGTAAAGTTAAAAACAAAAACTGGCACAGTCAAATACTTAAGAATACCTACCCTGTCTATATTATTCAAACCACAGTCTTAAAAAGGAGGCATTGGTGACATTAGGAAATTATACTATTCCCCTTACTGAATTATCTTTGGTGGTAAATTATGGTGTAGCATGTATAGTGCCCCAAGAATAAAGATTTAAATATTGAGTTAAATATACCAAAGTGCTATCTTAAATTTGACTTAGCCATTAAGTTTTCAAAATTAGAAAACCCCAATCCTGAACATATTTCTGAAACAACCCAGAATAGGCTGTGCCTTATGTTTTCTGCCCTGCATTTTGTATTTTCTAATTTTTTTTGTATATAATACCTTTTGTTTAGTGGGCTGTTACCCATTTTTGGTATTCTAGAAACCTGGCTACAATGGAAAAGAGCAGGTACTCACAACAAAGCAGACTTACTAACATATTTACCGCCTTATCATTTGACAGGGAAGGTCAGAGCTTTTCACAGTTTATTCATAACCCTGCACCAGCTTTCAATTCTTTGAAAATTGCTCCCTGATACCCAGCTTTCCTGAAATCACAGAGTGGCAGCCACTTTCTTAAAGTATAAATCTGATTCTAAATAACTGATAGTGCTTTTTTCTTCTAGACTTGGACAAGAAAAGTATTGCATCTTCATTGTTGAATGCTAGCATTTAGAAAAACCGTGCAAAGGAGATGCTCTTAGGATTTAATTTCTATAGTCACCAAGGAAAAGTCTCTGGGACGATTCAAACAGTAACAATAACAACAAAAGTTCTTCTATTCCAGAATGTTACTGGCATGACACCAATCTCTTTACTCCCATTCTATGAAACTAAATTAAATATTATCATACACTTAAGAATTGTCTATCACAAGTAAACCTGTCACGACATGAATATTCCATATCCAACAAAAGCCAAATGTGTATGAGTTGGGCATAGTATAATATAAGCTCATGACAAAAAGGACAAACAAAACACACACACACACACACACACACACACACACACACACACACACACACACATATATATGCATATACTTTATACATGCAACCCTTTAAAAAGAATAAAGACAAGTCTTCTGAATTTTAGTTATTATTAAACCTTGGCTCGTTTGTGAGTATCATCCAGTACACCAGAAGACTTCCTGTAAACCAGTGCTGTTTTACCATGCCACTTCCTGTGTAATTCTGTACATAATGTCTCCATGTCTCAGTTACTGAGGCAGTGATACTATCTAAAGCCCTAGGTTCTATAATGGTTTACTAGTATACATAAGCATTTGGGCTAGTTTTCAGTACATCTTAGCTATTTTGTTTCCAATACCATTTTGTTCTACATCACAAACAGCTTAATACATATGCAATGCAGTACCATCTTATCACAAGACAATGGCTGTCACCTCATGACAGATGCATGGAGGTTCACTGGACAGCACTGTACTGTGCCAATTGTAAGGCACACGTGACAGAGCTCAGGTCTGTGTGAATGGTATCACATCCAGTGGCTTCCTTAGAAGTCTGTAAAGGAACGGTCTCCCAGAGGGTTAAATAGTTGAGGATCAAGAACAGGACTAATTCTAGGGAGCAGAGTTCCTCGGAAGGTTGGACTCCCAGCATGCTTCTCCTCCCACGTCTGTAGCTTCAAGGCTGGAAAGAGTAGGACTGGTGAGAACAGAATAGCAACAGCTGAGCTGATATACCCAGAAACTTCACTCACATCACACAGGCTTTCAGAAGTGGCTCTTTCTTTCCTCTTAAAGGCTCCATTCATACCCTTGAGAGCATTTAGTACCTCTGCAAGTCAGGCTGTCAGCCTGCTCCCCACCACTTCTCTTTGTTCCTGCACACCAGCCCAGTGACAAGGGCCAGTTCCAACAAAGCCCATGACTTTGGAACCATGGGGCACATGCGTGTTTGGAAAGGACTAGTCTCCAAAATCACAGATCTAAGAAATGGAAGTGCTGAAAGGTTACAGGAACCTGGGAGGACAATGAAGGACTTTTTGCACTAGCCTTGAGAAAGCCCAATGACAGTGCTCAGGCCCTGAGTTCAAGGCCCAAGACTGACAAGTTTTCTGGTCGCTTGAAACAAAAAACAAAAACTATGTTTCGAGAGAATGGCAGTAGACACCATGAATGAAACCTAGTAGTCACATTGTAGTGGCTAAAAAAGAGGCGCACACACATCTTTCTTTAAATCTCTAGGGGCCAAAGTGACATGCAAGAACACACAACATCTAGGCCTCAATTCACAACCTCCAGTTTCCCCCGTTTTATTTTTAAGCTGCCTGAAATAAAGATAAGCACCATAGATCCCCGGAAAGGCTAGGCTGAAAACAGGAGAGCCTAAAACAATGTGGAAACATCAATCACTACCTGAGTAAAATCTAATCTGTTTAGTTTTCCAGAGTTATTACATTAACATAAAATAATCCACGGAACAAGCAAGAGAGAGACTTATAAAATCTTCAGAGATTACAATGAAGAGTAGAAATGAAGGTAGGGATGATGTCAACCCTTCAAGGCAGTTCCAGTTTACTGACTTGAAAAACACAAGGCAAACATTACATATGACTTAACTCTAAGATAGTTAATGTCTTTGTGGTATCCAATATTCTTTTCTTCTTCTTTTTTTTTTGTTGGTCTTGAGGCTTGAACTCTGAGCCTGAGCACTATCCTTGAGCTCTTCAGCTCAAGGTTACTGCCCTACCCCTTGAGCCACAGCACCGTTTCTGGTTTTCTAGAGGTTAATGGGACATAAAAGTCTTTAGTGCATGGTCTGGATCTGAACTGCAGTCCTCTGATCTGAGCCTCGTGAGTAGCTAGGACTATAGGTGTGAACCACCACACCCGGATCTGGTATTATTGTGAAGGGTATCAATGTATGTGAATCAATGCACCTTCTATCTGGCAAATATCATGTAAGCCTTCTATTAATTACAATAAAAATATATGAAAAAAAGAAAGCAATGTGGTTTTTCAAAGTTCAAATTTTGTAAATAGGAGTTATTTGGTAGAAAAATAACTCCCTCAGAAGCCTGAATGAAAACAAGATGATTACAGTTTATCATGAAGCTCAAACTACAAGTGTGAAACAGGACAATCAACAGTGACAAGAAGCCAGCATTAGTGAACAAAGAAACTCGAAAGAACAGGCAGGTGTTGGCACAAGGAGGTGCAGATAACAAGCTCTGAGCAGCCTTTACTACAAGGCAATGTCACCAACCTGATCCTATACACTGTACATTGTAAAGCCATAGTTTGTCATAAAAAATGACTATTAAATCTATCTCTTTGGAAGGCAAAAGGTTGCCTATAACACGGAAAGGATAGCTTCAAATTCCAAGGATCATTTATTTGTAAATTTCAGATCAGAATATGATTTTTGGGGGGAGTATATGAACATTTATTTCATCTAATGCTGTAACTGTTTTCATAGGAAGTCCACTTTACTTATTATATAAATTAATTTACTATGACATCAGTGACCTAACTCTAAATAATTCAATCTTTTTTTTCCCTTAAATTGAAGTTTTCTACTAAAGTAAAAAACATGGTAAAGGTATATTAGCTGTTTTTAAAATGTATTTTCAGATAATATACCTAACAATGAAGTTTACAGCTTAAACTCAAATTTTAACTTAGTGTATGATTTTTTTTTTCTTGGACATGGGACTTGAACTCTGGGCTTGGGTGCTGTCCCTGGGCTCTTCCAGCTCAAGGCTACCACCCTACCCCCTGAGCCACAGTACCACTTTCGATTTTCTGTGGTTAACTGGAGATAAGAGTCTCATGGACTTTAGTGCCCGGGCTGGCTTTGAAGTGCAATCCTCAGATCTCAGTCTCCTGAGTAGCTAGGATTACATGCGTGAGCCACTGTACCTAGCTGAGGTTTATAAATTTTAAAATTTATTTTCATATAAAATGTTTAAGTTTCATGTAAAGTATTTCATATAAAATACTTAACTGTTAAGTTCATAGCTCAAAGCCAAATTAGCTTGGTTTATGAATTTTAACTTGGTTTATAATGGTGACTTTTATTCAGAAATACAAAACTACAAAAAATACATATAATACGTTGAAATTATAAGACACAAAAATTAACCTTGAAATAGTACAGACAAATTTAATCTTGTTTCTTATGCTGTACAAAAAAAATCTTATTTGGTGGTTTCATCCCAGAGTGAAAGTGCTTAGTGCTCCCCTCAGACCTCCGCATCAGTCACCTCAGACCCCATCTCTCCTCAGACTTTATCCCCAGTCACTTCAGACCGTATCTCCGCTCAGACCCTTGCCCAGGTCACCATCCATCCTCTGACCGCATCCTCAGTCACCTCAGATCCCATTCCTTTTTAGACCCCAGCCCCAGTCACTTGCAGTCCTGTCACTCTTCAGACCCTATCTCCATTCAGACTCCAGTCCCAGTCAAACCCTGTTACTTCTCAAACCAGGGTCTCAGTCACCTCAGACCCATCACGCCTCAGACCCCAGCCTTCCTCACACCCTGTCCCATCTTAGACCCGGACCCCAGTCACCTCAGACCCCATGCCTCCTCAGAACCTGCCCTTCCTCAGACCCTCCCATCCCCCTCAAACTCCATCCCCTGTCATCTCAGACCCCATCCCTCTTCAGACCCTGTCCCATCTCAGACCCGGACCCCAGTCACCTCAGAACCCATCGCCCCTCAGAAATAAAATAGAATAAAAAATAAAAAATAAAAATAGAAGAAAGTGCTTAGAACTAAATAAATATATGGAGATAGTCAAACCTGTTGCTCCTTAATTTTGTCAAATCTGTGATATTGTACTCTGAACATGGGATTTTGAGCAGTTCTGGTAAGAATGATTCTTTTTGGTCATACTCTTAAGCACATTCAGAAGATAGTCAAGGGAAGAGAAGTGTCATCATTTTAGATGCGCAACATTTTAAAGTAGAAGCCTGGAAGGGACCATGGTCTGAAGGGGGAGGAATGAAGTAATGTTCCCCTGTGAATGGCACTTCTGTCCCTGCCCTGTCTATACCTCAGCTCTGACTGTCAATGCAGCTTTGGGCAGAACACTGGATTTCAATCATTTCAGTAAATTTACAAAATCCACCCTCACCTGGGGGAGGACAAAGGGAAACAGGGAGAAGGCGTAGACCTGGAAGTGAGTCCACCCACTAGCTAGAAGATCCAAGTAAAGCGTGAGGAACAGGAATCACCCTAGCATGCTCTCAACTATTATGGTTCTCCACTACAGCCTCTGTCTCTGATTTGGCCTCTGACATGGTCTGCATCTGGGGGGTTGGAGATATAAGCATTGATAATACTGATTTCACATTTTCATGACGCCAGGGCCATTATTTGTTACAGATTACCAAATTACCACTGAGAGACTGTACCTTCTTCTAGTTAATGTCAAAGACATATTTTCCATCATGAGCAGTGAAATTAGTTTCCAACAGCCCAATTTTATGAGTGCTAAGGTTTTGCTGTTCCTGTTTAGTTATCCTCTAATTTGTCAGGTAAGCCATGGAAGAAGCAAGAAGTAGAAAGTTAGGTCCTAATGTCTATACAGTGCTTTTGCAGAAAATACTTAATATATCTTCTCTCCATCTACATGCCCAAAAGGCAGCCCCAGTTTCCAACTTAAGGCCAGAATACGCTTCAGGGTTTCTTCATCTTCCCAGTCACTCAAAATGTTGTGAAAGACATTGATCCAGATGCATTGTACTCATAAACTGACATAGTGCCACGGTGACTGTTTACCCCTTTGTGTAACTACTTGGAAATAATAAAAAATGAAAATCTAGACCAACTAAATGAGTATAATAAATGAAAAACACAAGCAAATTGCCATTTGGTTTCAAAATACCAACATTTTACTGCTTTATCTTACATCCTACCATCACTGTTAATGAAATAGTTAAGGGTATAACTTTAGTTTGGACATATTTACCAATGGAGTTTCTTATCCTCTCTAAATTAGACACCATAGTAGAAGGAAGTTGAGAAAAATGAAACTGTGTGGGAATTAAAAATTATCAGTGAAATGTTTCAAATGCTGTATTTTTTTTAAAAAAAGCTGCTTAAAAATAAACATTGGACAATAGCATATCAGGAACTCAGTTTCCTTGAGCAGACAATAGAAATTAGTCAGGATTTACCTTACAGACACTGTCTTAACCAAATTTATTTTCCTTAAGATTTTTCTTTCCTACTAAAAGTGATTTCTCCTCATGGTCCTTTTCTTGGAAGAGGAATGATGTCTCATGAGCTTTGAATATTAATAAGTGATATCATTCATTTTTAAACTAATGTGAAAAATGCATTCAGAAAGAAAAAGAGTAATACACATGGTATCTATGCTTTTAAAGATGAGTAGCACAGTTTCAGCTGGTACTTCTCAGACATTAATAAATTAAAAAATAGCTGGCCTCCAGTGACTCACTAGCTCCTAACTGTGCTGGAGGCTGAGAACTAAAGGCGAGCATTCAAAGCCAACCGCAACAGAAAAGTCCAGGAGACTGTCTCCTGTAATTAACTACCACCACCACCACCAAAACAACAACAACAACAACAACAAAAATCAGTAAGTAGAGATGTGGTTAAAATGGTAGTGTGCTTTCCTTGAGCAAAAATGTTAGGGGACAGTGCCTATTCTGAGATGGGAATAGTAGCACAGGTCTAAGAACCTGAGCTATACAGTGAGATCCTGTCTCAAAAATCTAACACACACACACACACACACACACACACACACACACACACACACACACACACACAGTCCTTTCTCCCATAGCCTAAAGAAATGAATATGTAAAAACAATTACAAATAATTCCTTTAGTAGAACCCTACACACTGTGCCAGAAGACAAAGCAGTAATCTAGTTCTCCAGAGCAATGAGTGTAGTAAAGTGCCTTCTACCAAATGTCCTCTGAAACTCAGCGTGTTAATGCCTATGCATGCGGCTCAGGAGTTTCCTATGATGTCTCTTTAGGAATAAGAAAGTAATGTAGTTTTAAAATGAAGGTGTAAAAGCTAAGAACAGTACAAAGTACAGAGTTCTGGGGAAAAAGAAGGAAGAATCAGGACACCACTACCCATCAAGGCTTGTATCTGGGAGTGCTTGAAGGTCTAGCTGTTCAAGTTGAGCTGCCAAACTGATATGTGTCAATATTTACCATTGGAGAGCCTACGTCTAGGTTATGACAAGTCTTCTAAGCACTTAAAACTTAAATGCATATAAAGTGGATAATGAGATTTCTTTTCCTGTAAAATGTAAGTCCAATGAAAGCCCACTAGTCATTTTTATGAGTCCTTAGAAAGTGATGGAAGACTTTTTTGTCCCCCCCCTTGGGTTTTGTTTTTCTACGTTTCTAGAAGAATGATTTCCTTTTTTATGTTCCATAGAACATCCACTTCTATTGCAGGAAACATCACCTTTATAAAAGCAATGATTGACATATCTGCTTTTTAAATAATAAAAATAAAATTATAAAGATAGTTTAAGATACAAATCCACAGATTTTAAAAAATTCGCTGATAAAAAATAAAATTCTCAGTTGCAAAAAACAAAGCATTAAAGTATATATATATGTGATAATGAATCAGTTATGGCTTATAAAAAGTCAAAGTACAGAGGTATATGAATTATATATAGGGAGAATAGTTCATACGTGTAAGACAAAAGTAAATATTCTTTATAGAAATAACAGCATAAGGGCCAAGAGTTTGGCTTAGTGGTAGAGTTTGGAGTTTGGAAGTGGTGCTGAGGCTCAAGTGGTAGAGCTGTAGCCTTGAGAAAATCCAAGGACAATAGTCAGGCCCTGAGCTCAAGCCCAGGACTGGCAAAAAAAAAAAAAAAGAAAGAACAGCATAAGACCAACATATATTTAATGATCTTTGTGAGTATTAAAAAGGTAAAATAATTAAAAAGAAATGCCTACTTAACACAGCTATTTTCTGTTGTATGCAAATCCATTATCAAGGATTAACTTTCGATAAGCTAGATGGAAATGTTACACTTTCATATAAAATTCAGTATGGTTTTGTTTTTATTAATAATAATCCTGATTGAGGTACATATATGAAAATTAAATTAGGTAATAAAGATGATGGGTGAGGTGGGGAGAGATAGGGAGGATGCTCAAAGGGGTGATAGCAATCAAAATGCCTGTTATTATTTTTTTCTGCTTGAGGCTTGAACTCAGTCCCTGGACACTGTCCTTGGGCTTTCCTCAAGGTTAATGTTCTACCATGTGAGCCACAGAGCCACTTTCAACTTTGTATATGTATGTGGTACCGAGGAATTGAACCCGGGTTCTTCGTGCATGCTAGGCAAGCACTCTACCATTAGGCCATGCTCCTGGTACCTTGTGTTCAGAAACACACATTGAATTGAAACTCCTTTCTACAACTACATAAGGATAAAAAAAATCCACAGGAAAATTTCTTCCTGGTAAACATAATGGGCATTTATACTTGATTTTCTTTTTGAAACAGACATTCCCCAAATTATAGTACTTGATATTTAAAACAACACATCAACACAGATGGTTTCCAGACTACTTTCATATTTCAGGTGTTTATGTCATCTTGTGCAGTATACAGGTATACAAACTCACTGTGCTGGTATACAGGTATACAAACTCACTGTGGTCTCCACAGCGAGTTTGATCTCTATCATGGAAAGCAGCTGCAGCCTTTTTGTTTTCCTCGCACATGGTTCTGAGGAGGGCTGTGCAGACCTGCATGGTCGTAATGCCCTGTACTGGCCCTCCATGCATCTGAAGCCATAACTAGCGAGACGTCACTTTCTCACCTGAGAAATAGGGATTGTAATATCTGCTTCATGAAACTGCGGTGAGCTTGTTAAACAAATGAACACAAAACAAAGAAGTAGTCTGTGGGGACACTAGCACAGTACTGGGTGCATGATCCATCTTGCTCAGGATCCACCCCTGTCAACAGGGTCCTGTTAGTGCAGTGGGTGGCTACTTCCTCCTTTGATAATTACACACACACACACACACACACACACACACACCCTTCAGTGTGAAGCTCCTAATCATGATACAGGTTTGTCTCTAACAGCCATTTCCTATGCATGTCTATGGATAGGCTCATTCTACAAACTCATAAATACAACACTTGTTAGTATATATACACATTCACATAAATGTATATTTATAAAAAATGTTCATAGGTTTCTGGTCCATTTTCAAATGGGCTCACCATTCCTAACAAGTCCAGGATCTCATTTGAATTATAAAATCACTCACCTGACCTAAGAGGTACTAATTGATTCCTTGTCTTCTTCTTTTACCTTCACTGACTACCATCTTTTTTCTTCCAGAAATCTGGCTTTCTGCACTTTTCTCGGTTAAAGTATGGTTTCCTTATTGCACACCTTTCATCAGGTAGCCCCTTGGGGTCTTTTGACCATTCTGCCTTCAGTAAACCCCATTAATCTGCCAGTATGGGAGGGCCAGCTGAGAAATGAGCCTGCCAAGAGCCCTGCCAGGCCCTCCTGCGGCATGTTACATACTGCTTCTCTGAACTCGCATAGTGTTCTGTACATATTTTTGACTATTGCATTTATCTTATTCTATAACACTGATCTATTTGGTGATGAGATGTTAGTTCTTTCAGTACAAGTATTCATCCTCAGTCTATCAAGATGGCTGATACAAATAAGCTTTCAAGAGCCAGGTGGTTGAGTGAATACGTGAAAAAAATTGTTCATCATCCTTTATTTTTCAAAAGGCTTTCTCTACGATCCTGAAATACTGTGTATTGTGAAATGTTCTCTGAACAAAATATGAAGGTCTATTCACAGCTTTTCAATTACTATTTTCAAAATTTCAAAGATTTCCCACTTGTTAATGGGCAGCATCAGTCAAGAGAAAAATCAATCCTTCTTCACTCTCCCATGAGCAACATTTTTGTACATTAAACTTGCCTGATAAAATAAGTCCAATGTTCCATACTTGGTGCCTTTTACCTTGTCAGTTCCTAGTAAGTGTAAATTGGCTTCCTGACATAAGACAATTGGAAAGGCCAAGGTATATATGATGAATCACTGTGGAATCTTCTATCATCAATGTCTTTTCCCAGGAAGGATGCAATCTGATGCGTCATTACTACTATCTGAGCTATAACAGAGAACTCTTCCCCCTTGTGAAGAAAACTCTGCGCATCCGATCCTTTCTTCCCATTCTTTTAACTTACATGCAGCACAAAATAGCAAGGAAGCCTAATTTTGTGCCATAGGAGTATTATGCATTTTTTTTTTTGCCTGTCCTGGGGCTTGAATTCAGTGCCTGAGCTCTGTTCCTGAGCACCTCTGTGCTCGAGGCTAGCACTCTACCACTTGAGCCATAGCACTACTTCCAGCTTTTTCTGCATATGTGGTAATGAGGAATCAAACCCAGGGCTTCATGTATGCCATGCAAACACTCTACCATTAAGCCACATTCCCAGCTCAGCATTATGTATTTTTATAGGTTATATTTGCTTCATGCATTTATATTTTTAAATTTTTTTTCCCACAACAAGTGGCATCATACTAAACTCACAAATCATGTTACTGACCCAGAACTGTGGCAGGGTGAAAGGCAAAGGGGGTTAATCTGCCATTCCAGTGTCTTTATCAATGTCCTTAACAGCCCCTCCATGTTTTCTAGGGCCTGATTTTCCTTACTGTGACTTCATATGTTTCCTTTGCAAGCAAAATTGTTCTCTGGTAGGAATATACATAGAATTGTTTGAAATAAATATGTATGTTCTGGTCTTGGGTCTTGAACTCAGGGCCTAGGTTCTGTCCCTGGGCTTTTGTGCTCAAGTCTACTGATCTACCATTTTCACCCACAACTCCATTTCTGGCCTTTTACTAGTTAAGTGGAACTAACAGTCTCACAGACATTCCTGCCAGGGCTGGATTTGAACCACAATCCTCAGATCTCAGCCTCCTGAGTAGCTAGGCATGAATTACTGGCTCCTGGCTGAAATACTTTTTCATGGTTTAATTTCTAAATTGTAAAGGTTTGCAGTTACGTAAGTCAGGTAATGAGTACATATCTTTTTGAACACGGTCATTTCTTCCCTAATTTTCTCCCAGTTTTTCCCTTTTGATCCCCTTCCAACAGTGTATCACTAGTATCACTGAAATACATTTTTAAACATACCCATAACCTAAAGCATTTACCATACTTTACAAGCTACATATTACTAAAGGAGAATACACAAAAGTACCTTCACACTACTGAATATCTACAGTGAAAGAACAAGGGTGAGCCTCATCACTGAGCACAGAATGATCTACAAGATACCTTATTAAATGAGAAAATGAAAGTTACAACAGATGATTAATTACTATTTATTAATTCACCCAATACAAATTGGAGAACAAGCCTGAATAGTTATATGTAGCCATAAATTGAAGGACTAGGATTTGGATAATTCCCAGACTATTAATGGATTTGCTGTGTACTCGGAATGTTACTCTATACAGGATGGTCTCATCTGAGAAATAAAATAAAAAAAAAAGAGACATCGAGAATCTGCTTGTTTGAATAAAAAAAGCTGCTAGGAAAACCCAGTGAGACAATGATGAAGTTACTTCATAAACTGAAAGCATTGTATAAAACCTAAAAACATTGCTGCTTTGGAAACTTCCCAGCCTTCAGATCCAGAGGCTATTCTAGAAATCAAGCATGGCAGACCAGATATTTCAATAGTTGGAAATATTAAATGCAGCATGTCATTAACACTTGGACCCTATCTACTTAGTATTCTAAAGGCTGTTTCCCAGTGTGCTCCAGGACACAGGGTGGAAGTGGGGACATGTTTAATCCCATCCCATGACCATCCCTTCCTTCCTTCCTTCCTTCCTTCCTTCCTTCCTTCCTTCCTTCCTTCCTTCCTTCCTTCTTTCCTTTCTTTCTCTCTCTCTCTCTCTCTCTCTCTCTCTCTCTCTCTCTCTCTCTCTCTCTCTCTCTCTCTCTCTCTCTCTCTCTCTCTCTCTCCTTTCTTTCTTTTTGTACTAGGCCTTGAACTCAGGGCCTGAGCACTGTCTTGGGGCTTTCTCAAGGCTAGTGATCCGCCACTTGAGCTACAGCACCACTTCTGGCCTTTTGCTAGGCAAGCACTACCATTAGGCCACACTCCTGACCCCAATCCACTTCTTTCTTTCTCTCTGTTTCCATGTGTGATAAGTACAGGCTTTGGCATATATTTGTCATCTAGGTTTAGACCCTCCAATTTGCTTCCTGAGCTTGTAGCATTTTTACAGATTTCATGGTTACACTCTTCTGTATACATCTGCATCGAACATCACAATTCACATAATGCCATAGTCATGGAGGACTAAGTAGAAATTTTCTGCCAATCCTGGGGAGACTGTCCTTAGGTTTCCTCAAGGCTGGCACTCTACCACCTGAGACACAGAACCACTTCGACTTTTTCTGTGTATGGAGTACGAAGGAACTGAACCCAGGGCTTCATCCATGCTGGGCAAGCACTCTACCATTAGGCCACATTCCTAGCCTTAGGTGGAATTTTTTAAAGACATAAAAGATAACAGCTTTCACAGGAAGTAATATCCAACCTCTCCAGACAAGACATATAGAAAAATAAACTTTCTCCTCAGCACAAGTAGAAGATGTGAATTTCTTGGGGGAGTATGAGCGTGTGTACTTGTGTTACATGTGTGTGCATAGTGTGGGGAGGGGAGTGAGGCACAGTTCACCATTCCCTGGAGAGGTTCCAAACACGCAGCTTGTGTTGATGTGTTTAATTCCTTTCACATCCTAGCTCTGCATTATTTGTATAAAACATTCCCACTTTCTTCATTCCCCATTTTAATTATTTTTGGAACAACTTAGATCAAAATGCCCTCAAACTCAGGATGAAAAACTCTTAATTGGCTGAGGAATAGTGCATCCCAGCAGAAAGTGTGTGAGGCTCTCTGTGTGAACTTTCTCTTGTGCCAATCTCCTTCCCAGAGGCTCATTTCATAGTCCTGCTGGTAACACTCAATTCACTTCACAGTTCATTGGTACTGCATTGGCAACCTTTTGTTTTCAATCAGTGCAAGATGCCGAAGGAATGCTCGATTGAACTAAGTATACACGACACAGTGTACTGGTGACCTTGCCAAGGAGGACTGTGGGAGGGGGTGAAGGAAAAGATGACATCCCACATTCACTATTCCATTACTCGACCCAGAATTGGATTATGATAAATTATGATGACAGAGCTCAGGCTCATGCTGATGCCACCTTTTCTCCTGTCTCCCCTGCACACCTTGACGACACCAAGTCTCCAAAACCGATTCCCTGTCACTCGTGGTTGACAATGAAAGGCCAATGTTCAAATGAGTTTTTAGAGCAGTCTCCATGGAGATTAAATTTCATAATTCCTCTCTTACTGCCATGGAATCACTGAGGGATTCTGCAACTTTTTGCTGATGGGTCTCTTTCTATAAATCTGTTAGAGAAAGCATTTGTAAGGTCAGAGCATGTGCGCTCTGTGTTAGAATGGTGGGTAGTGGGGCACTCTCACTCCTTTCCCCTCAGGACAGACTGCATCTCAAAGTGCTCACCATCACTACTGTTCACGGTACTTGTTGGAGTAGTAAGACACTCACAGTCTCCTCTCTATCTCTCTTCACACAGAAACACATACACACATAGAAAGTTTACTACCCCATATGTGTTTCCATCAAATACGAAACAAAATATTAAATAAGATGCAAGTGTAGGGAGGTTCAGGTTGACCTCTAACCTGGGAAGCCCAGCCAATATGCAGCTTATAAGACAAGGCAACAATGAGCATACTTGTAACAGACTAGTATATTGAGCTACACCAAACTTCCAATTTCTTTGTATTTGGCATGTATTATGGAAACTTGCTTTTATTAGTATTATTTCAATACTGATTAAAAAAAATGTGTAAGTGTGGGCCACGAGTGTGTCCTAGTGGTAGAATACTTGCCTAGCATGCATGAAGCCTTGGATTTGATTCCTACGTACCACATACACAGAGAAAGCCGAAAGTGGTGTTGTGGCTCAAGTGGTAGAGTGCTTGCTTTGAAAAACTCAAGGACAGTGCCCAGGCCATGAGTTCAAGCTGCAGGACTAGCCAAAAAAAAATGTGTAAGTGTATGATGATTTTCAGGGTTAGGATATGAGGACATTTGGAGTTTAGTAATATTTTTTGACAGTATCAAAGTTTGAACTCAGGACCTTGTGCTTGTTCAGCAGGCTCTCTACCATTAGAGCTACACCTCCAGCCCTTGACTCTTCTTATTTCACATTAACATATAAGGCTTTCCTACCATTGAAAAATAACATGTATCATAATGTAGGTTATATGTTATTTTAGAAGCCATGTAGAGTAGCAGTAGGAGGCAGAGAATCTAGAAAAGGAGGAGGAAGAAGGGGCACTGAAAGTATTTCTGGGAAAGCTGAAGGAGGTTTAAGGTGGATGGGCTGGCAAGGCGTGTCTATGCCCTCCATGCATTGGGTGTAGCGGAGTCACCTGGCACAGCAGAGCCTATAAGTCCACAAAGAAAACAAAGCAAGGCTAGCATTTGGAGAGTATTTAGGTCAGGCATGTCACAGTGACCTGCAGAAGTGCTGCAGAGGCAAGGTGGTTGGGGGCTGATAGGTAAGGAAGGGAATTAGCAATTTGCCTTTGGAAAAGAAGAGAGGGTTGGGGAGGCTCGCTGTAGCAGACCACGTCATGGGAGAAAATGCCAGGTGGGCCCTGTCTGACAGATACTTCATTTCAGCATAAACTTCCTCTTCTTCCTTTTCAAAACCATTGTCATCATACAAATTTAGGTAAAGTATGATGTCTTGACATACAGATACAATGTAATCATCACCTCAGGTCAGGGAAGTTAGCATTCCCATATCTTCCAACTTTTTCTTTTTTTAATGTAAAGTTTACATAAAGATGTGCCAATATACTAATAACATCATGTGGGAGTAAATATGTACAATTTTTACATCTTTATGAACTAGATTTAATTTAAAAAACAAGAATTCAAGTTTGAATATAGAGCCTTAAGCTTACTTGGCTTGCCTTGCTTGACTAGTGCTCTACCACTTCTGTCCTGTCTCTAGCCCTATGTTTTGCTGGTTATTTAGAGATGCAATCTATCTAATTTTTCTGCCTAAGCTAACTTTTAGCTACTCTGGATATCAGCTTCATAAGTAGGCTGTACAAAGACATAAGCCACCAGTATCCAGCCCATCTCCTGAACCAAAAATATTGATTAACATAAAAATTATACAGATTATAGAAAACACTGAAATATTTCAATGAATGTATAAAATATGTTCTGGTCATATCAGGGTAATTAACATTTCCATCTCCTTTTCATTATCTATTGTTTGGAGATTTCAATCTCTACTCTTATATTTATTCTTAAAATATATTACAAGTTTCTGTGAACTATAGCCACCCCATCAGTGTATGAAATAACAGAACTTAATTCTTTCTAGCTGTATGTTGAGTACCTGTTATCCAACAGAACATCATTCTCACATTTCCTGACCTTTCTAATCCTGAACCAAATTTAAAAAGTATCTTCCTGAGAAAAGAACACATTATCTATGGGTATGTCTCACTTCTACTTAACCTCATGTCTTTCATGATGTTATTTCATGATATTATTCTTTTCTAGGGCTGAATGATCATTGTGTGTACACAACATTTCCTTAATCTAGTCTTTCATTGGTGTGCACCTTGCTTGTTTCCATGCCTTAGATACTGTGTATGGTACAGCATCAAGCAAATGCATGCAAGTGCCTCTTTAATATCACCATTATTTCCTTTAAAAGAAGTCCTGCAAATAACCACAGAGGGATCACCTATATGTCTCTGCAAAGCTCATTATGAAACATCTCTAAGGTCTCAAAACCATTAGCACCATTGGCTTTTTTGCTAGTAAGTAATTTGCACTAGAGATTATAAAAGAGCAAGTAACAGTGATTATAAGAACACCATAGGGTTGGGCACGATGGCTCATGCCTGTAATTCTAGCTACTCAGGAGGCTCTGAGGATCACAGTTCAAAGCCAGCCCTAGGGACTAAACACCGTGACATGAGATTTTTAGCTCCAATTAGCTATTAGAAAACCAGAAGTGGCGCTGTGGCTCAGGGGTATGGTGGTAGCCTAGGGAAGAAGAATAAAATAATAAATTCTTTGGCATAAGAAAGGAATTAGATTTCTTTCTTTTTTCTTTTTTTTTCTGTCAGTTGTGGAACTTGAACTCTGGGCCTGTGTGTTGTCTTTGAGCTCTTCAGCTCAAAGCTACCTGCCCTATCACCTGAGCCACAGTGCCACTTCCATTCTTCCAGTGGTTAATTGGAGATAAAAATCTCACAGACTTTTTAGTGCCCGGGCTGGCTTTGAACCATGATTCTCAGATCTCAGCCTCCTGAGTAGCTAGGATTACAGGTGTGAGCCACCACGCCAGGCACAAGGAATTAAAACGGGGAAATAGCATGATAACGAACAAATTCCATAGACCAGGAACTTCCTGAGATCTACTCCTAATCGTGCTAAGAATATGCCCTCTGATGTTATCACTGATGGAATTCTGTTGGAAACATGTGCATATAATTACATAGATCTGAAGCCTAGGTCCTTTGCAGAATTGCTAATGCAGGACAAATTTATGTTATGAATATTCCAGCTTGTATCTATCAGATTTTGACATATTTTCATCATATTTCATTTTGAGAATTACAAATTTATGCTATATAAGATGTGAAGACTTTATACTATCAGTAATTAATCTACTGGGGCGGGGAGGGGCCAAGGAGCTGTAAAACAGAACTAAAACCGCAATGAAGACATATTCACCACACATTCAGAAGTGTGTTCAAGTGAGGGGGAATAAAAGGACAGAAGTCTAGTCTGTAACAATATTTCCTTTCATCAGACATGAGCATTCTGGCTAGGACTCACCGTAGGTTTAGGACAATGTAAAAGGCATGCCTTGTTAACTCCTGACGTCTCATTTCTTGGTCATAAATCCTATTAACTTGTATTATAAACTGCCATAAAACGTGGAGATAAAAGATAATTTATGATCAGTGTACAGAAGCTAATGTTTCTGTCCTCTCGAGAAAGCATAGAAGCAGAAAATGAGAAAGTGTGTATGTGAAACCCAGAGCCATTGGTGGTCTGCAGGGGCAGCATGATAAACACGACTCAGAGCTGCCACTCTTCAGCACAAACAGCTAGGCCATGACTGTCAGTAATGCTTTCTGTCAGAAATGACTTGCACCTGTTGTGCAATAGCTCCTTCTCAGAAGAGGTGATGATATCTGAGCAAAGAACACATTCTTAGGATGGTGACTTTTAAAGAGAGAGTCAGAATGCATCTTCTTTTTAATTTTCCATTATAAACTGGCAGTTTGGCTATTTTCTTTAATATAAAAGCTATCTAACTAAGGTTTTCACTGATAATGACATGTGATCTAGAGAAATAGAAATATGCTGAAATAGAGTATAGAATATAATGCAGTATAATTATAGTATAGTATAAAATAGAGTATAAAATTTAAAACATGAAATTTTTAAGTGTAAAACTTACATATACATTTTTCAGATTTCGACCACACACTATGAATTCCAGTGAAATTGCTCCCAGAAATACAAGATCAGTCCAAAAAGACTAAAATAACTAATCAATGAAGGATGATGACTTATTTATACAAGCTAATCACAAGGTGAGCCTCACACATAGATTCAGAGAAACAAATACAAGGCATCACCAAAAACTCTAAGACGATGAAAGGGTATGAAGAGTTTCCAAACAGATTAGGAGAGTGTATTTTATTTCCAACATCTACGACTGTCCTGGCCAATCACATTAATATTATAAACATATCGCTAGACCTTTTATAAGTTACAATATTAAAAATTTATCCATTAGATCCCATAAAATGGTTTGTTCCTCCTGTTAATACCTTACATTTCAGGCAATCAATAATTGTAAATGAAATTGTAAAAAGACATTCGTTACAAACCTATAGTTGATCTTATTTACATTGAGATCAACAATAGCAAAGCTCCATGGTAATCTTATTTAATCAGCTTAGAAGAAAAAAAATTACTGCACTTTTAGCTTTTGTTGTGATTTAGAAAAATTCAGTCATGTTTTCTAATTGGGAGAAGGAGTGGATGAATGAAGAGAATGGTGACAGTGGTGAGCTATTAGATCATCTGATAGGACTATCCTAAACATACACTAATTATGAGAAATGAGGGAAACCATGGAGCCTATATTTCTTTAGGTCTGGCTTACTTCAGTAGTCGTAGCAGAGGACCACAACTGTGTACATAAGACTGTATAAAATGATACTAATTGGAACAAACTCCAAGAAATGGAAACAAAAGGGTTTTGTTCTTGTTTTTCTTTCAACATGCTGAATGAAGTTATTTCTTTTTTTCATTTGCTTTTTCCCCCCTTGGTTTTTCCCCTGTTGTCACTGTTTTTGATTTAATGCCCTGTGTGTTATGTATACCTTTATCTGATTTGGAGATGGGAAAGGGAATATGAAAATAGTGAGACAAAGGACAAAGGGTGAGCCCATGCAACAGTGATACTCACAAGACAACATATGGGAAATGAACTTCACAAATTGGTGTGGGGGAAGGAACTTGGGAGGGGGAGAAAGGGGGTAACACTGTTCGACAAGAAATGTACTTATTACCTTATTTACAGGACTGTGCCCCATCTGGACACCACCTCTACATTTTTGTTACAGTATCTCACTTTGTTATCTGATATATTGAATTTCTTTGTATTTGGTTATTTGAAATTTGATAGGGAAGGGGGGAAAACCAAGACGGGGGGTGGGTGGTAGGTGGGGGGAAGGGTAATGGGTACCAAGACATGTGAAAGGGTATCAATGTATGTGAATTAATGCACCTTCTATCTGCCAAATATCATATAACCCTTTTACTAATTACAATAAAAAAAAAGAAGAGAGCATACCGAAATAAACAAATTCACAGACGAAAATGGTAATACCACGATAGAAATTACCAAGATCCAGAGTATCATGAGGGAATACTTCTCAAACCTTTACGCCAACAAATTTGAGAAATTAGAAGAAATAGATGAATTCCTAGCCAATACTAACATACCCACACTGAACCAAGAAGAACTATCCCAACTAAACAGGCCTATTTCAAGCACTGAAATAGGAATGGCAATAAGAGAACTTCCACCCAAGAAAAGCCCAGGGCCAGATGGATTGACAGCTGAATTCTATAAGGTCTTCAAAGCAGAGCTCACACCAATACTCCTCAAGCTCTTCAACGAAATTGAAAATGAAGGTTCTCATCAACAGGAGCAAGGACAAAAATCACATGATTGTCTAATAGATGCTGAAAAGGCATTTGACAAGATCCAACACCCCTTTATGTTAAAAGCTCTGGAGAAACTAGGAATCCATGGAACATTCCTCAATATAATAAAGGCTGTGTATGACAAACCCACAGCTAGTATTATACTTAATGGCAAAAAGCTAAAGCCATTCCCTCTAAAATCAGGAACAGGACAAGGAGGCCCACTCTCTTCACTCCCCTTTAACATAATATTAGAATTCCTAGCCAGTGCAATAAGGCAAGAAGCAAGCATAAAGGGGGTCCAAAAAGGGAAAGAGGAAGCAAAACTATCCCTCTTTGCAGATGACATGATTTTGTATTTAAAGAATCCTGTAGACTACTCCCAAGCTCCTTGAGCTGATTCAAAACTTTGGAAGGGTAGCAGGGTATAAAATTAACCCTCAAAAATCAACTGCCTTCCTTTATGCCAACAGTGAGAGGAATGAGTTACTAATCAGGAAAGCAACTCCTTTCACAATTAACTAAGAATGTAAAGGACCTTTTTGATGAAAACTTTAAAACCCTGAAAAAGGAAATTAAAACAGAACTAAGGAAATGGAAAAACCTCCCATGCTCCTGGATTGGAAGAAACAACATTGTGAAAATGACAATCTTGCCAAGGGGTATCTACAAATTCAACACAATACCCATCAATATCCCAATGACATTCTTTAAAGAAATAGAAGAGGCAATTCAAAATTTCATATGGAATAATAAAGGACCCCGTATAGCAAAAACACTTCTTAGCAGAAAGAACAGCAAAGGAGGAATTTCAATACCAAACTTTAGACTATTACAGAGCTGTAATTATCAAAACAGCTTGGTATTGGCACAAGAACAGGCCTGAAGACCAATGGAATAGAACTGAAGACCCAGCTATTAAAACCATAGACCTATGGCCACCTAATCTTTGACAAGGGAGCCAAAAAAATAGAATGGAAGAAAGACAGCCTCTTCAACAAGTGCTGCTGGCAGAACTGGTTAAATAAGCACATGCAGAAAACTAAAGTTGGATCCTTCTTTGTCACCCTGCACTAGAATTAACTCCAAATGGATCAAAGACCTGGAGGTAAAAGCTGACACACTGAAAACTTTACAAGAAGGAATAGGAGATACACTAGGCCTCCTTGGCACAGGTCGAAACTTTCTTAATAAGGACCAAAAATCATAACAAATCAGAGAAAGGCTAGATAAATGGGACTGCATTAAACTGAGGAGCTTTTGTATGGCAAAGGACATAGCTAGTAAACTAATTAGGAAGCCTACAGAGTGGGAGAAGATCTTCACCAACCATACAACAGACAAAGGCCTCATATCTAAAATATATCAACAACTCAAAAAATTGAATCACTCCAAAACTAATCTCCAAAGTAACAACCATCCCATTAAAAAATGGGCCAAAGACTTAAAGAGAGTCTTCTCTGAAGAAGAAACAAAAATGGCCTATAGACACATGAAGACATGCTCAACATCTCTGGTCATAAAAAATTGCAAATCAAAACAACTCTAAGATTCCACTTCACTCCAGTTAGAATGGCCAGGATCATGAAAACGAATAATAACAAATGCTGTAGGGGATGTGGCTAGGAGGGATCACTACTACACTGTTGGTGGGAGTGCAAACTCATTCAACCACTATGGAAAGCAGTATGGCAGTGCCTCAAAAACTAAACATAGAACTCCCCTATGACCCAGCAATTCCACTACTTGGCATTTACCCAACCATCCAGAAACTAGGGCATACTAAACCCACTAGCACAACTATGTTCATTGCAGCATTATTCACCATAGCAAAGATATGGAATCAACCTAGATGACCCTCCATTTTTTGAGTGGATGAACAAGTTGTGGTATTTGTACACAATGGAATTCTATGGTGCTGTCAGAAAAAACGACATTGACCCATTTGTTAAGAAATGGAAAGACTTAGAAAAGATCATATTAAGTGAAGTAAGCCAGACTCAAAGGAACTGGCTCAATGGTTTCCCTCATTTGTCATAATCAGTAGAAACCTTGGGCTCTACTAGCTGAGATCTGCAATAGAGCAAAACCTTGATACATAAGGCCATATAGTATGAAGCTAATTGAAAGGACCTCCAGGATATTGAAACAAAAGCCATATAGCGAATGATTGTTGTCCTTAATGTACTATGTTATCTCTCATCTCCTTTGCTGTCCCTTGGGTATCTCATATTGTTACAGTACCTCACTTTGTTTTCTGATAGATTGAATTTATTTGTATTTGGTTATTTGAAATTTGATAGGGTAGGGGGGAAAACCAAGAAGGGGAGGTGTGGTGGTGGGGGGGGTAAAGGGTACCAAGACATGTGAAAGGGTATCAATGTATGTGAATTAATGCACCTTCTATCTGGCAAATATCATGTAACCCTTTTATTAATTACAATAAAAAATAAAAAATAAACAGAAAGAAAAGCCAACAGCTGGCTTGTTCCATCACCTTTTCCCTATATACAATTAAAATAATCCTTTGTTTTAGATGTAACCCGACATTTGCAAATACCTAAACCTTATCTCTCATGTACATGTAAAAACTAGTCTCATGTTCTGATGCAAATAGCACAGCTAAGGAGCTGATGAAATAAAAATACTCCCAAGTGTTAAGAAAAAAAGAAAGAAAATGAAGGTTCTTTACCAATCTCATTCTATGAAGCCAGTATAACCCTCTTCCCCAAACCAGACAGAGATTCATCAGAGAAAGAGAACTATAGACCTATTTCTTTGATGAACATCGATGCAAAACTTCTCAACAAAATACTGGCCAACCGTCTACAACAACTCATCAAAAAATTATACACTATGATCAAACTGGATTCATCACAGGGAGGCAAAGCTGGTTCAACACACACAAATCAATTAATATAATTCAACTCATCAACAGGAGCAGGGACAAAAATCACATGATTGTCTCAATAGATGCTGAAAAGGCATTTGACAAGATCCAACACCCCTTTATGTTAAAAGCTCTGGAGAAACTAGGAATCCATGGAACATTCCTCAATATAATAAAGGCTATGTATGACAAACCCACAGCTAGTATTATACTTAACGGCAAAAAGCTAAAGCCATTCCCTCTAAAGTCAGGAACGAGACAAGGATGCCCACTCTCTCCACTCCTCTTTAACAAAATATTAGAATTCCTAGCAGTGCAATAAGGCAAGAAGCAAGCATAAAGGGGATCCAAACAGGGAAAGAGGAAGTAAAACTATCCCTTTTTGCAGATAACATGATCCTGTATTTAAAGAATCCTGTAGACTCTACTCCCAAGCTCCTTGAGCTGATTCAAAACTTTGGAAGGGTAGCAGGGTATAAAATTAACCCTCAAAAATCAACTGCCTTTCTCTATGCCAACAGTGAGAGGAATGAGGCAACAATTAGGAAAGCAATTCCATTTGCCATAGCCTCAAAGAAAATAAAGTACCTAGGAATTAGCTTAGCTAAGAATGTAAAGGACCTTTTTGATGAAAACTTTAAAACCCTGAAAAAGGAAATTAAAGCAGAACTAAGGAAATGGAAAAATCTCCCATGCTCCTGGATTGGAAGAATCAATATCGTGAAAATGACAATCTTGCCAAGGGCTATCTACAAATTCAACGCAAGACCCATCAATATCCCAATGACATTCTTTAAAGAAATAGAAGAGGCAATCCAAAATTTCATATGGAATAATAAAGGACCCCGTATAGCAAAAACACTTCTTAGCAGAAAGAACAGCAAAGGAGGAATTTCAATACCAAACTTTAGACTATTACAGAGCTGTAATTATCAAAACAGCTTGGTACTGGCACAAGAACAGGCCTGAAGACCAATGGAATAGAACTGAAGACCCAGCTATTAAAACCATAGACCTATGGCCACCTAATCTTTGACAAGGGAGCCAAAAAAATAGAATGGAAGAAAGACAGCCTCTTCAACAAGTGCTGCTGGCAGAACTGGTTAAGCACATGCAGAAAACTAAAGTTGGATCCTTCTTTGTCACCCTGCACTAGAATTAACTCCAAATGGATCAAAGACCTGGAGGTAAAAGCTGACACACTGAAAGCTTTACAAGACGGAATAGGAGATACACTAGGCCTCCTTGGCACAGGTCGAAACTTTCTTAATAAGGACCAAGAATCACAACAAATCAGAGAAAGGCTGGATAAATGGGACTGCATTAAACTGCAGAGCTTTTGTATGGCAAAGGACATAGCTAGTAAACTAATTAGGAAGCCTACAGAGTGGGAGAAGATCTTCACCAACCATACAACAGACAAAGGCCTCATATCTAAAATATATCAACAACTCAAAAAATTGAATCACTCCAAAACTAATCTCCAAAGTAACAACCATCCCATTAAAAGATGGGCCAAAGACTTAAAGAGAGTCTTCTCTGAAGAAGAAACAAAAATGGCCTATAGACACATGAAGACATGCTCATCATCTCTGGTCATAAAAAAAATGCAAATCAAAACAACTCTAAGATTCCACTTCACTCCAGTTAGAATGGCCAGGATCAAGAAAACTAATAACAACAGATGCTGGAGGGGATGTGGCCAGGAGGGATCACTACTACACTGTTGGTGGGAGTGCAAACTCATTCAACCACTATGGAAAGCAGTATGGCAGTTCCTCAAAAGACTAAACAGCAATTCCACTACTTGGCATTTACCCAATCCTCCAGAAACAAAGACATACTAAATCCCCCAGCACAACAATGTTCATTGCAGTACTATTTACCATAGCAAGGATATGGAACCAACCTAGATGTCCCTCAGTTGATGAGTGGATCAACAAGATGTGGTGTTTGTACACAATGGAATTCTATGCTGCTGTCAGAAAGAATGACATTGCCCCTTTTGTTAGGAAATGGAAAGATTTAGCAAAGATCATATTAAGTGAAGTAAGCCAGACTCAAAGGAACTGGCTTAATGGTTTCCCTCATTTGTCATAATCAGTAGAATCCTTCGGCTCTCTTAGCAGAGATTTGCAATACAGCAAAACCTTGATACAAAAGGCCAAATAGCAGCATGCTAAATGAAAGGATCTCTAGGATATAGAAACATAAGCCATATAATGCATGATTGTTGTTCTTAAGGTACTATGTTATCTCTCATCTCTTTTGCTGTCCCTTGGTTATCTCATATTGTTACAGTATCTCACTTTGTTACTTTATATATCGGATATATTTATATTTAGTTATTTGAAATTGGATAGGGAAGGGGGGAAAACAAGATGAAGAGTGGGGGTGGGGGGGAGGGAAATGGGGACCAAGACATGTGAAAGGGTATCAATGTATGAGAATTAATGCACCATCTATCTGGTAAATATCATGTAACCCTTCTATTAATTACAATAAAAAATATATGGAAAAAAGAATACACTTAAATTTGATGGAGAATAAGATACATTATTATGAATATAGTATATTTAAGAATTACGTAGAAGTCTGCAGAAGATTTTGTTGGGATTGTTTAATGTATTTCATATGCATATTTATGTGTATGTGTACTCCTCAGAATAAATTAAATTATTATAAAAAAAGAAAACTAAAACAGAAAGAAAAACTAGAAATAACTGCTTACAGGTCATACAAAGAACCTCCTGTTTCCAATCCTTAGAGTTCATTTTGATATGCTTCATTATACATGGTCCTCTGCACTTAGCGATTGGTGGCACATATCAATAATCATCGAGCAGGATGAGGAAGAAGGATCACGAGTTGAGACCAGCCTGGGCTACATTAATTGTTTAAAGAAGCTGCATCATTGAAATTCTTCCCTGAACATTAAATAATTTAGACAATTTGTTAATAAATGCATATGGCCATGTATATATATTTATAATTAGGATTACATTACACATATGAGAGAACATGTCATTTGTTTCTCTGAGCCTGATTTACTCAACATAATCTTTGCCAAGTCCATCTACTTCCCTCCAAATTACAAAATATTATTTTTCCTGATTGATACATAAAATTCCATGTATAGAAGCCCTATCGTGGATGAGCAGATCAAGAAAATATGAGATATCTACATATATGTGTTATATATTATATATACATGTATATATAACACATACATATATAAATGAATACACATCTAGTAATTTTTCTAACCACATTAAACTCTATAATTTGTGTCTCTTCAGTAAGAATTTTATTCAGTACACTGGGGTACAAAATTCTTCTTGGAGTTTATCATTAGAAATGGGTGATATCATCATTGGAAGTTTTCTCTTGAGGGATGACAATTAATAATCAGGCAAGTTACAAAGAGTAAAAGCTAAAGATTTCCTTTTAAATGTTAAACACAATCCAATCCAGTTTCCAATTCTAATGATAGCACTTAAACACATGAAACTCATATTTGAAGTACTTGCCAAGCCTTGTGTTTCACTGTTGAGGTTTCTTTCAAGGATCATTCATATTCAGCCTCTCAAGATTCAAAAGTCAATTAAAAGTTGTGTAGGTTTTCTATCTGTTCTAAGTGCAGTAACACAAAAAGTTTTTGACCTACTTGTGGTGGTAGGCGGCTTGAAGCAGTGGCCAAAATAGGCCACAGGCAAGGAAAGCAGATCAAGAGTACTCACAGGGGTGGAAGGCACAGGCAAAGTCAGTGTTTCTATAGGTCTACTCAAAAGCTAGAAGCTTTGTAGATACTTACTGGCTGGAGAAGGTAGATGAGAGATGCTTCTTGGATTATTATTGTTGGCAAAGGACAGATGTGAGTAGCTTGGAACAAGGTATTCACGGACGCCATGATCTGGTCGAAGCGCCCAGCCAGGCCACCAAGTGTGACAATCACATCAACCTGAGCAGGGCAGGGAGATTGGGAGTCACACATTTAAACATTTCAAACAATGGAACAGCACCACCCATCTAAACACAGCACTTGCTAGTATATTTTACTTGGTAAGCAGTAATGAAAGTGGATACTATTTCTGCTGTTCAAAGAAAGAAAATGGGTTTCTTGTCCAGGGTCACAAAACTGGAAAGTGGCAAGCGTCATGTGTGAAGTCCCACTGTTTTTGAGAACAAATGGAAAGTTGTCCCATCAGTGTATCCGACTTCAGAACTAGCCAACTCTCCCCTTAGCAATGCATTTATATATTCTTTTCAGCAGATGTCCCTGTGTTTTAGAATATATTGGTTGGTGGCTTAAAAGCGGGCATATTGATCACAGAACTGGGAGGATAGAAAAGCTTAATTAAAATATTTAAGAAAAGTGACAGTTATTCTATCTGGTCATATGATAGAAATTCTCTATCAAAATATGCTAAATTATTAAAAACATATAGTACATAAAGACACCAGGATTTTAGAGATACAATATGTTACACAAACATCAATAGGATTCTAAGTTTTAATCTCTGGAAGAATAATAAGTGGTGCCAGCCCTGAAGTTCAAAGGCATTGTTTTGTTTATTTCTTTGGTTGAATGTTCTGCACAGTGCCTAGGACCCATAAGATGTTTGGGACAAATAAATACATAAAGATACTGAAAAGAAAACAAAAAAAACTCATTAGCCAAGGATGCAACTGATGAATTGTCACACTGTGGGATTACATAAATCATAATGGGATTCTATAAAAGTACTGAATATATACAATATAGAAGAACCAGAAGATTTCCTGAGTCTCCTATTCTGACTTTATCAATGTGCAGAGAGAATGAGAATTTTAATTTTTGGATATGATTCTTCATGTCAAAATTAAAGTTTTTTACGACCAGCAAACACACAACTATGGGATGGAAGACTATCTTGAGACAGACTCTTAGGTAACTCTAAGAATTGGATTATGGCCTAGGAAAACAAGTCATTCTAGGAAGCATGTAGTATTCTGAGTACATTGGCAAAATTATTGTGTCTGTTCACCTTTAATGGATACAAGGAACATACATGCAATTAGATTTGTCAAAGCACAACTTCTATTTGGGGTATGAAATTAGATAAATGGATTCTATTTAGGTCTCGCATGGAACCTACTCCAATCCAGTTGGGTAAATCTCAGGGACACTAAATATCTTCAGGAAATTGGCAAATTGGCTTTATACTAAAGAGAAATAAATCAGAGTAAGTTGCATATAAAATGCAGAGACAGGTTTAAAGCTCTATTGAAAAGCATACTGGCATATTTCTATTCACAGAGTCCTGAATTAACATCGGAAAAAAACTTGATATAAGTTTATTCACTATGCAGATTCTGGAACCCCCTTTACAGGTCTTCAATTTTTCATTACAATACTCTAGGCCTTGAGGGAGCCCATAACCTTTAAGGCTGAAATTTAATTCCCATCTTCTACAATGGGATATCATGAAGAATACACAATATCTGTAAATCAGTCACTGAATTTTTCAGAGGAAAGAAGAAGGAAGATTACTTCTCATCACTACTCATTTTCCCTACAGGATGTAGTTAGCAAGATTGATTAACCACATTAGCAGATCAATGCCAGCTGCAGTGAGGGCTGGGGAGAGCAGTTCATTGGTTCTAGCTGTGAGTGAGGTGTGACAGTCACAGAGAGGGAAGAAAGGGGACAAAGAACATCTTTGCTATTTTCATAGGCTTTTACAGGGCTAAATTTATGTTTGAGACAATGATGCCACCGAGATAGGGCTAAAAGAGGCCATATAAAGACTGCAAGAAGGGTGCCTTTCTACATGAAGCCAAGTCCTGTGCATTTATTTATAAAAATCATTCTGCCATGCATTTTTTCTTAATAACCTTTGCTATACTGTGCATCTCCTTTCAGAGGCCATGAATCACAGACACTAGTAGTTTTCTCAACAGAGTGGACCACAGGTATTTACTGAGCTTCTGATAAGGATATAAACACTAGGAAGAAAACTAAATATACCAAGAGGCAAGAAGATAATTCTACAAATGACTACTTTCTCTACTTGGCAAGGGTTCTGATAGTTTAACAGCTTTTGAATGCAGTTAATATGCCAAATTTATTACCTCAGATACATATCTAATAAATTTGTTAGTTTTTATTTATAAGCTAATGACAAAGTGAAAAATACATATTTACTATATATGTGTGCAGAAATATCCTACTTTGTAAAAATAGATCAGTAAACACAAGAGTCCATTCCTTCATGTAGTTGACATTGAAGTGTAAGCAAAATACCTCACAAAAAGATTTTTAGTTTCATAGTTAGAATTTAGAAAAACTATATGAAAAAAATAACATAGAGAAAAGGAAATCAACAGTGGTGGCTGGGAATGTGGTACACCTTTACACAAGCCAGCAAGAGAAGGAAACATTTAAAAAGGAAAAGGTGAGCTACAAAGACCCAAAACAGGAAGAGCTCACCACACATGGCATCCTAGGGCAGGGAGCATACAGGAATGAGGGCTAGAAAAGCCACCAAGAAGACATGGCCCCTGATATTTTCCAAGAGCTCCAGAAGTCTCACTGCTAGAGCTAAATGAGTAATCAGTAAAAACACTACAGAATAAATACCTAAGATATGAATATTCGATTGGTCCCAGTTCCTCCTGAACTCTAACTGCTAACAATTTGTGGATGAGGGTATCCAGGAGACATCTCAAATTCACCTGATCTTCCCTCCGTCACATTTCCCACACCAGCTGCAAAGCCCAAATCCCAGTTTCATGCTGGACACTCCCGTTTCTTCCCCTCACATCTGTACGTATTCTCTCAAAGAGTTCTGTCAGCTCTACTCTCCACTTTACACAACTACGATCATGCTGCTAAACTCTGACAGGTTATCTCACTTGACTCACAAATGCCTCCAGTGGGCTTTTTTCTTTTTCTGTTCCAACCCTTATTTATTTGTAGACTATTCTTAATATAGGAACAAAAATAATCTGCTAAAACGGAATTCACATTATGTATGACCTCAAGTTCTCCAATGTCCTTTGTTAGGACGATAATCAGTTACCTACTCCTCTCTGGCTTCACTTTCTATTCTTTTTTCCCTCCTACGTTGGGCTCTACCCATAGTTCCTTCATCTTGTCTAGTTCTTGACTCTACTCACTGCTCCTAATTCAAGGACTTCATTTTCCCTTTTCTTTTTATCTGAATATATTATCCTCAGGTATCCACTTGACTAGCTCTCTCCTTCACTGAATACTTGAAAATGTGCCCTCCTCCATGTGAAGAGTTCATATTGTTGATTCCAGCTTTAAATTTTCTAAGAGTTCTTATAATCTAATATCACGTTAAATATTTTACTTGTTTAGCCATTCTGTCAAGTTTGAGGTTATATTTTATTGTGGCTTTAAATTTTACTTCCTGATGATTAAATGTGCTAGAATATTTTCGGTAATATATCGGTGGGGCTGGGCATAGTTCACCATATTGTAAATTTAAGTACATAGGAGGCAGAGATTCAGAGGGTCACAGTTCAATAACAGACTAACCTCTGGCCTAGCAAGTACAAGGCACTGTGCTGTGTTCCATTCTAGTACTACCAAAATGAATTGTACTGGATGATAAAAATATATAAAAAAATTCCATCATAGGAATCATGATCCTCATCATTGACCTGAATAAAAAATCATTCTTGCAGCCATTTAATAAATATTTTCCTTCTCTCTAGTCCCTAAATTGGCATAGATATTCAACTAACAGGAGAATTTGTCTGGGTTCTAAAGAATTAGATATGCCTAAAGACAAGGGAACTGAGTTAAATGACTGTATTTATTTTTTTCATATAATTTTTATTGTAATTAATAGAAGGGTTACATTATATTCACCATATAGAAGGTGCATTACTTCAAAAACATTGATACCTTTTCTCATAAAATGCCTGTATTTATTACACTGTATCATTTAGGTTTAGAATATAAAGTTCTAATTGTTATCAACATATGTTCTATAGGTAAATAGCCATTTCATATTAATAAGGAGAGGGGTTCAGTAAGAGTTGCTTTCAGCTTTTCATACAACATCAAAATTTGCAAAAAGAATCTCAAAAATCTCAGATTAATACATGGGGAGATCTGATTAACACATTCCTGTACTTGTGAGTTATATAAGGAGATGGAATAAACTCAGGTATACTTCAGTATTCATTTTTTTTGCACCATCTGTGTTTTTCTATTTTCTAACATTAACAATCCAATAATAAGTGTGCATTTTATTTAGAAAAATAAGGGGAAACTTTTATTTTCATTATTTGTATTAATAGCTTCTTGACAAGTCAACTTAGGGGCTGTAACACCAAAAGAAGAAGCAATTTCATTTCTCTATTATAGCAGTGTAAACCTTTCGGTAACCACACAAAAAGTTTTTCTCGATTTGACCTCAAAAAGACTGAGATACAGTATGTGTGCAGACTACAGGAAGGACAGTGGCTGTCAGCAGACTTTAATTACATTTACTTTTTATAAATTGAATTCTGGGGATGCATAAATGGACAATTTCCTTGTGTTTCTCCCTGAAAGATAAGGTGATCATATAATTTAATGTACAAAGTGAGACACTGTGAAGTAAAATGGGACATTATAAATAATTTCTCCAAGAATAGTGGCATAAATCAGGACTGTGCCATTTTAACCAAGATATATATTCTCCTACTGTTGGAAAGTTACAATTAATATTGTCATAGCCCACTCACCTCGATTCAATACTGGGGTCTAAAAACCTTTAGACAACATGCTTAAAAATCTTCCTTGAACATTTTTTCTTTTTTATGCTAGTCCTGGGACTTGAACTCAGGGCTTGAGCACTCCCTGTGAGTTTTTTTTTTTGTTTTTTTGGGTTTTTTTTGCTCAAGGCTAGCACTCTACCACTTGAGTCACAGTGCCTTTTCTGAGTAGTTCATTAAAGATAAAAGTTTCATGGACTTTTCTGCCTGGACTGGTTATGAACTATGATCCTTAGATCTCAGCTTCCTGTGTAGGTAGGATTATAGGCATGAGCTAACCAGCATCCAGCTATGATTTTTAAAGGTCTGTAATGGGGCTGGGAGTTTGGCCTAGTGGTAGGGTGCTTGCCTAGCATGCACGAAGACCCGGGTTCAATTCCTTGGTAGCACATACATAGAAAAAAAAGCAAGAAGTGGTGCTGAGGCTCAGGTGGTAGAGCTCTAGCCTTGAGAAAGTCCAAGGACAGTGCTCAGGCCCTGAGCTCAAGCCCAGCACTGGAAAAAAATAAAATAAGATAAAATAAAGGTCTATATTGTATTATGGTAAGGCTTTGTTTCTTAAACAAGATGAGGGGCTGAGATGGGGGAGGGAAATGGAGACCAAGGCACAAGAAAGGGTATCAATGTACGTGAAGTAATGCACTGTCTATCTGGCGAATACAATGTAACCCTTTTATTAATTACAATAAAAACATATAAAAAACTATATTTCAAAGTCTTACGACAAAGAAAGGTTAGTCAAAGTTCAACCCTGTTACTCTTTGTAATGGCACTGTGTTCAAAGATGATTGAAAAATATGTAAGACAGGTGTTTGCTTTAATTAAAGTAATAAATTTTATTAATATCATATTAAAATAAAGAAATATATTACTAAAATATTTTATAGTTGATGCAAGAAGATGCTATGCAGGCTGTGGAAGAAAGAGTGGGAGTAAAAGAGAGAACAAAAGAGATAAATGGATAGAAACCAGCAATGTACAATTATAACCTGATAATTTAAAATTAAAAAGATTTAGCCAAATCTTAGCTACTCAATAGGCCGAGATCAGAGGGTGGTGGTTCAAAGCCAGCCTAGGTAGTAGAGTTTGACATAATCCATTCCCAATTAATCAGCAAAATGCTGGACTGGAAATGTGGCTCAAGTAGTAAAACACCAGACACAAATAAACAAGCTTAATAAGAACACATACTCCTGAGTTCCAAGCCCTAGAGTTATGCTACCAGCATGCGTACACACACACACACACACACACACACACACACACACACACACACACACACACACAATTTGAAATATTAAATCTTTAATGTAAAGGCAAAAGTCAAAATAAATGCTTTAATGTGATCAATCCCTGAGATTGACCTGAAATACTGAAGTACAATGAGAACAAAAAGAGTCAAAAAGAGGTCATGGTAAGAGGACACCACACCAACCACCCAGGATACTGGGTAACTACCAGCCTTCCAAAACAGTGCTTCAGGGACCCGAGGCAATTTCAACAAGGACCTATTTGACCATAAGTCACAGATGAATGTAATTCTGCTTGGGTGAGGAATGAATAATGCCTCCCATAATGGCAAGATAATGAAACCTCCATTTGAGCCCAAGAAAATTCAGGATTTTTCTCAAATAATTTTTACTTCACCCTCTCTGCTGCAGACTTGATTTGCAACAGCATTTTTTCCAAGGACCACCCTGCTTGCTGGCTGCCTTCTTACCTACATGGTTGTCACTATAACAACCAAGCAGTTTTCTGCTTGAAAATGAGAATACATTTTCCTTGCTAATGTTCTGCTTAAAATCAGACCTTGCTGTTTCCTAGATCTCGAAGATAAAAAGTCCAGTCCCCTTCTACCAATGTTATTTCATAAATTACATACACATACTAGGAATAGTTTAGATCTTGGAAACACCATATGATTTCAAACCTCAGTGTTTGGATCATCCTTTTCCCTTTCTCTCCTTATAAAGAATGTGATCAATATATTTTCTTAGAAGACCTATTTCTACTACTAAACATAGACTCTTGTTTGGACTGTTTTTCTTATAGTTAGATTGTAAGCACATCATCATTAAGAAACATGGTAACCATGTAATCTTAGCTCAGACTGCTGTGACAAATTGTCACCCATAGCTTGAAAAGCTTGAGCAACATTTACTTGTCGCAGTTCAGGAGATTGGGAGGACCAAGGCCAAGGGGTCATCAGACTCAGGTTTGGAGAGGGTCCTGTTCCTCCAGGTTTGTGCATTTAATATCTGCATCCTCACATGGCAGAAACAGAGATGGAGGAGTGGGGAAGAGCAACTGATACTCACCCTCCCAGACTTCCATCTAGGACTGTTGGTACTGTCAAGAAAACATTCACCCACAACACTGAAAATTTCTAGGAGCTAAAACTGGGCCTCATTCCATTTATAATTCTCATTCAACATTATTTAGTGCAGTGGCTCATACAGGTGTGTGTTAGCCTAATCCTTTGCTTTATGGGCTCAACTCTGGCCAAACAAAACAAAAAACAAAACACAAAAACAAACCAGGATACACTTTCAAACTAATTTCTAAGCTAATTTCTTATTTCTTTCTGAAATTTTGGATGGAGAAAATAACTGATGTGTTATTTTTCAAAGAACATGGTAATTGGTTCTTTGATTACTATGGTTAGAATTTTCATCCTTCAATTCGGCTTGAAACCATTACATTATTTTGTCAATTATTTTGCGATTTTTCTGTCCTAAACTGTTTAGTGGATTACTATCACTTGTAGATTCAAATTCCTTACCTAGTGACTAAAGATTCTATATAACTAGACCCCTCAGCATGCTAACACAATCGAGTACAATACCCTTTCTGTGATCCCAGAATTTTTTTCTGTATAAATTATTAAGATATGGACATATTTCCCTGTCCTTCTAACCGCATTTTAGTTTCATGTACACTGGTCATGGTAGTGAATAGAATATTGACTGAGCTCACTCCCAGAATTCTTAAGTGTTTTCCTCATTTATTCTGGGCAAGGTTTTGAGTCTTGTAGTCAAACTTGTCAAGGCTGGTTGTAATACAAAGATGTCTTGAGTCCTAACACTTCCTAGATTCAGCAGACTATAGGTCTTTAATCCATAACAATGAGATCAACAGAACTGGGACAGTTTTCAGTATAAACAAAACAAATGTGGTATCTATAATACAGTGTAAAAATGCACTGTCTTTTCTTCTTCATGTAAATAGAATAAGGGGGAGCAGGAGCAAATTGGCATGTAGTTACTTTACGCTAGATCAGGAAATGAATGGCATAGAGAGTTGAACAGAATAAATAAAACACATCCTCATGTGTTTTTAATGATTTTCTTCATTTTGTCTCTACTGAAAATTAAACTCTTTAAGGAGAAGAGTAAGGAATGTATTATAAGTAATACTACAAAGAATTATTATCTGTAAAAATAAATAGCATGGCTATTATAAAACCTACTGGAGGTAATTATATTCTTCAGACTTCACACTGGGAAAAGATGGGGATATTTCCAGTGAAACATAATTCCAAGGTATCCCTTTGAGTTACAGAATTAATGAGAACTATAGTGCTACGTTATTTGTGGTTTGGATATTCCTAACACCTGGCAGAGCATCTATGACATGGTAAATGCTTAGTGGAAGGTGAGAAATGAAAGCATAATTCACATCCTATCCAGAAACAACAAGCTATTTAGAAGCAGTCTTTAAAGGGATATTACAAGTGGTATTGCAAAAATGTTTACTGGAACTAAATTACTGACTAGTACACAAATGAAAATATGACTAAAAAGTACAAGAGTGAAATCTTACTCAAAAAAGTACCTGGTATTTTTCACTTTAGCTAAACATCTCTGACACAATGCTGCTACATTGAAGCTGATTTCACCATTTCCCTTCTCTAGGTCCCAGAAAATGGAACCTGGATCTCTCTATAGGTACTCCAGGTAGATATTTACCAGAGAATTTTGGAAACACAGACTCTCGTGAAGAGATGCTCTGGTCCTAGATGATCTGCAGTTCTGCAATTATATTCATTTTTAATAGTCTGTATCCTATCTTATATCATAATGATTCATTTTCATCCACCAACACTTTTTGCTTTGTCTCACCATAAAAAAAACTTAGTTCCATATTCTTGCCTAAAATGGTACATGAAATGCTTGCTTTCCATGTCTGGATGAATTAGATTTGGCTACCTGTAATATTTTGGTGCAATGTTTTTCAATGTTTGCTAGCCTGTAACTCTTTACTTTTTATTATCCAGTTAATAATAAGTATCTGTCAGACTTATTGTAGTACAATAGTTAGGCTTTGCAACCTGAGACAATGAAGTAGTTTATGTTTATCACCTTCTTCTGCCTCTTGAGAAAACTGAACATTCTGACTACAAATTTGGCACTTGGTCATTAACACTTCCATTTCTAACTATGAGTTGGACTACATAATGCTAAAGACAAATGTTAAAACTGCAACCAGTTATTAAACATTAACAACTGCAATGTTATTAAACATCAAATGATAATTTATCACAATGCAGTACATTTATAATAACTAATACATGTATACAAATAGTTGATTATATCATCATATTTTGGTTTATCAAAAATTATTCACAAGATATTTTCTATTTTGCTAAGTATATTAGATACTAATGAACATCTCAGTAAATCTACAAGGCAGAAAATATTTGTTCAATAAAAACTTCTCTGAAATAATTTATTCCTATGAAAGCATTAAAAATCAGAATCTTTGGTGTCAACTTTATAGGCTTCTGAAATTTCTAGTAGATGTAGATAAGGATATTTAACATAATTAATATATGTTAATCACATATTATAGGCTTCTGAAATTTCTAGTAGATGTAGATAAGGATATTTAACATAATTAATATATGTTAATCACATATAAGTTAAAACATCCTATATTCTAGGATGTTTAAAAGTATCTTAACCCAGCTGGTTCCTATTGGGAATACACACACACACACACACACACACACACACACACACACACACACAGAATTTATGTGTGTATGTATAAACAAATGCATACATATGTACATATATGTGTGTAGGAGTGTAGTATAGTAGGTTCAGGGGAAAATCTGGTACTACCTTGTTTCTACTGCATACATCTAGATTCTAGCATACTGCTAGAAGAGGTTGACCATGGAATGCTAAGCAAAACTGCTACTGAGAAGACAGAAAGTCATGAAAACAGAAAACATTTTCTCCTTCCAGCTCTAAAGACAGAAGGGTAGAAAGTATTCTATCTTCTCTGAGTAAGAAGGAGTACTGAGGGACTGAGACTTATCATCTAATACAAAAGAAAATTATATGGATAGATAGAAAGAGGTATACATTGTCTCCTGGGTTAACCAATAACTAATCACCAATATAATGTATATGTACATATATATACACATATATTATATGCACATTCATTTACATATAAATCCCTGATGAGCAAAACCATTTTCATTTTTTAGTATGACTTAATATTCATAAGAAAATGTATTCATATTCATAATTTCTTAATATCTGTAAGTTATATTTCTTAATAGTATAGACAGTCTCATCATTGTACATCATAATTATGATGCAGGTACGGTCACATTTAGGAAATAGACTAACAAGGATAAATTCTACAATCTAGTAAGTACATTCAGGATGTCTGATTACATACACATTATTCTTACACAAGTATGTAACATTAGTTAATCCACTTACACTTCATGCCTATTCACAATGCTGTAACTCATAGTAAAATTCTTGTCCTTGCACACCGGCCAGTATGGCTTCTACAGAACAGCTCTACACTAATCAAATCTGTACCTGGGCACTGATGGGAAATTCTGTCTGGCAAGTGAGTCATCAAACTGAGATTCCTGGTAAGCAGATAAACTTAACCCTTGTCCCGGGGCCTATAAAAGAGAGCTTCTCCTCTGGCTGAAATGGATTCGATTGCCATGGCCTCTAAGGTAGTAAGCTTTTTTATATCCGTAGCAACATCTCCCAAGTCACTTCAAAGAACTGGGTTTATCTATTTTCTCTTGTTGCATAGCACTATAAAAAAGATTTCTGATCTAGGAAAAAGAAGAAACACCAATGTGAATTCCCCTTTGGAAGGCTTCTCTAAAATTATGTAGGAAACAATCTGCTTGCATTCAAGGCTCAGAAATCTCTTTCTTCCCTTGCTGCCTTGTCTGGAACACAGACAGTATAACACTGGGCCCAAAATGTCTGCATAAAAGTTGTTGTTTTGAATGTTAAAAAAGAGAACAATGCTAGTTATATACAAAAGACAAGCAGTGACATATGTAGGCATATCTATATACAGCTGAATGTGTGTGCATGTGTGTGTGTGTGTGTGTGTGTGTGTGTGTGTGTAATGATCCTTTCTAGAAGTTGTTTTTTTTTAAAGTATCTGTAATCCTAGCTACTCAGGAGGCTGAGCTCTGAGGATTTGGATTCAAAGCCAGCCTGGGCACTAAAGTCCATGAAACTTTTTTTTTTTTTTTTTTTGCCAGTCCTGGGCTTGAGGTCAGGGCCTGAGCACTGTCCTTGGACTTTCTCAAGGCTTGAGCTCTACCACTTGAGCCTCAGCACCAATTCCGGCTTTTTTCTACGTATGTGGTACCGAGGAATCGAACCTGGGTCTTCATGCATGCTAGGCAAGCACTTTAACCACTAGGCCAAACTCCCGGCCCAGTCCATGAAACTCTTATCTCCAATTAACCACTAGAAAACTAGAAGTGGCACTGTGGCTCCAGGGGCCTAGGGCAGTAGCCTTGAACTGAAGAGCTCAGGGATAACGCCCAGCCCCATGGCTGACCAAAAAAAAAAAAAAATATCTATATAAGCATAAAATGTTCCTTTCAGATGGACAGCCCAGAGAAAAATAAAAGGTAGTGAAACTTGTCATGGAATTCTTACAATGCTTCAGTTACCAAGCTGATGAGGAAATTGTATAGTGCCGCTGTCATTATTTTTTTCAAGAAACTTGACAAGATTGATAATCATCAAGTTCACAGTGGCACTGGCTCATGAAATAGCCCCTATGTAACTCACAGTTTTTTAGTTCTGAACTTTTAAAAAGTAACTTAGACCATGGGAAAAAAGGATTAGTTCTAGAATGTATAGTATACCAATTAAGGAGCTGAAAAGCAGGTACTATATGAGATCTTGTCCTGAAAGCATGTGAATTGTTCAACAGTTTATCTTTCTGTCTATTGGGATGGGAGCTACTCGACTCAGTCACAGAATCGCAGCATATGAACCCAGGTAGACGGACTGCGCCATAGAAGATCCCTAGTGGCCTCCCAATACATCAAAGAGTGTGTGTGGATCGCTAAAGAAGAGTAGTTGTTTAGCACTGTGTAAGATGTAGATAGGAGATATGTGTACTGTGATTGAAGAAGGTGGAACATGTTTCCCTTTTGCTCTTCCCAAGAGCCAACGTGTGGAAGATGGCTGTGTCATGCAACTCACATCTCAGTTAAATGTTTTAATCAATACATAACTATTGCATTCACCGAATTCCAGAAAAGAGCCTAAGTGCCCTCTCAAACAAACATGGAAAGAGTTCCCTGCTTCATGCAAGTATCTGATATTAAGAGAGCTCTTATAAAGTTAAGATGTGTCCCAAAGAAACAATTCTACCCTGAGAGCCCAATAATCTGGCCAATAAACTGTAATGAAATAGTTTATGTAATTTCTAAAAACATTCCAATCCATACTCATTCAACAAAATCCATAACCCCAAAAGTTCACAGGAGCTAAGGGACAGGACACTGCATGTTCCATCCATTACTACTACTGTCAAAAAAAATTTAAACTGTGCTGATAAAGTGTTTTTCACCCTATAGCTTTGCTGTTGATACATTAGTATTTTTACCTTACAGATGAAAAAAAAACCGTTACAACTTAAAAAAAAACCTTAAACAGTCTTTTACCACCATGTAACCCTACCCCAAGCACTTGCACACCTAACACTTCAGGAAAGTTTAAGGTAGGATTTTTACTTGCTGTAATGAGTTTATTCGTAATCACAATTAGCAGAGACGAGGAAGGCAGAAAATTTTGTGACAGGTTCAGGAGAATTAAAATGATATTAAGAAGAGTCTCACAGAGTACTATGTTCCAGCTAAGGTTAGCTGTAATGAACTGAAGATTTTGCATTGATTTTACCAGAAATACATTTATTCATGGAACAAATGCCTACTGAATACATAACAATGGGGAACAATAAAAAATTAAAGCAGATACAAATTTGAGATACAGCCTAGGTAAGCTATTAGTATATATGTAAAATATACCCACATATGCACACACAAACTACACATATGGCATCAGTATAAGGATGCATGAATATGTACCTGTATAGCATCATATAGAGGTGGGCTTATAGGAACAAGCGGAAACTTATAAAATCTCCTAAGTGGGAAATGGCAAAAGTGTGGATTAAATGCACAATCATAAAGGACAATGTGGGCTCAAAAGAGGTAGGTCTGGAATTCAAGAACCTGTGACTGACGATAGCTGAGGAAACATAATATCACCTCTAGGTTCCGGCCAGGTGGATAGGTATAAATTAGGGATTTAATGACACAGAAAGAGTGGAAAAAGTAAAAGAAAACAAAGCAGAGAACAGAAGGTAGATGAGGGGCTGGAAGCTTGGCCTAGTGGTAGAGTGCATGCTTAGCACACATGAAGCTCTGGGTTTGATTCCTTAGTACCACATACACAGAAAGAGCCGGAAGTGGTGCTGTGGCTCAAGTGGTAGAGTGCAAGCCTTGAGGAAAGCCCAAGGATGCTATTACCTATTACTGAGTTTATGTCCCAGGACAATAAAAAAAATAAAAAAAAAAGAGATGAGATGAAACACAATATCATAGATGAGATGAAACACAATATCAACATATGAAACAGTGGGGAGCAACTGGGGATGGAAACCATGAGAAGTTTAGAAGGCCAAGGAGAGAAAATAGAAATAAGCAGATAGTACTTCTCAAGCCTGTTCTGATAAGTACACCTACTGAAACAGGTTTTGTTTGTTACTAAAAATATTGAATTTGAACTCAACGTCATGTAATTGCTAGGCTGTCATCACTTGAAACATGATTCTGGATCTGCTTTCTGCTAGTTATTTCGGAGATGGAGTCTACCAAACTTCTGCCCAGGCTAGTCTCTACAGATCTGAGTCCCCTGAGTAGCTAGGACTTTGGGTGTGAGCCATGGGCATCTGGCTGGTGGACTAGTTCTAAAGCTAAGTCCTATCACATTTTGAAATTTGTTCCTTGAGAAGGGAAGGAAGAATGTATCCCTTGGTTTTTACCATGTAAATACCATCAAATCCCTAGCTAAAATGTAGCTTTATGTAACATATTTGTCTAAACCTGGCAGCAGAGACTCACAATTTAACAATTTTTGAGAGCACCATATTGGTTGAGTCCACAAATGGCGTTGGCGATTTGCTTTAAATGATCATACTAGATCTACAGTAACTGTACATTTGAAACTCAGAATGCATTTTTCAAGTCAACTTTTCTTCTGAAAAAAATTTGAGATTTACTAAAATGTTGCAAAGAAAGTGTAGAGACTATGCTTTCATCATATGCTTTTACCTCCACAGTAATGTCATTACCACAGAATATATATAGCTTACAACTAGTACTGAAACCAGTCACTTCTGTTAACTAAAGGTTAGAGTTCACTCAAATTCCCCCAGTTGTCTTCTAAAGTCCTCTTTGTATTTCAGGACTCAAATCAGAATATTTCATAGCATTTAGTTGTCATGGAATGCACGCACACACACAATTTGTAAGACTGGAGACAACCCAGGACCATGAACTTTTATCAGAAGAAGTAGGTATAGGTTTACATCTATCTCCAAAAATTAATGAAAACTTTACTATCCAATTTTGCCTAAGTTAAAGTCTCTGCTTATAAAGTCATCAATTTTGGAAAAAAAATAAAACCATTGATTAAAGTAACTGATTCTATAAAATTCACTTTTCAGAGACTTAGGGAACTGGACCGAGAATCACATCTACATTCTAAAGATAGTAGGTATTAGATTATTAGATGCTTGGAAAAGCAGCTTATCATGTTTTCCAGTGAGTCCCATGGTTTATAATTCACATAAGTATCACAGAAAAAATTATACATATTGTTTGAAGATTTAGGTGTATTAGAGGGCATTCTGATAAATATATTATTCAGAACTCAGTTTCAGAGTAACTGTGTAGCAATACAAAAATCAAAGCATTATAAAGCAACATGCATCGTGTATCCGAGGACACTTTTGAAGCAAAATACAAGTTGAAGACAGTTAGGTTCAAAATAGATAAATGAAGATAATTTGGCAAGCTTTAATTTCATGTTCTAGATATTAAACTCCTCTAGGCAAGGAAGACAACTGAGTCTAAATTCTATAGTCTTAACATATTGAACAATACAGTTCAATAACATATTAATAAGGACTAAGTATTTTATTGATTTTTATTATAATTAAGGTTTTATTCCATAACAAAATTTCTTATGATTGTAAGTTGATCAGACATTCATAATTAGGAGAAGACCAGAAATGCACAGTAACTTGATTGGTTTTGTTAGAGAAAGGAAGCATAAAGGAGAATCTGATACTGTTTATATTTTAGGAAAGAAAATATTTAAAATCTTCATGATCTCGTATGAGGTGGGAGGGCTACAGCAGGAATACTATATTATTTTCTTTCCTAATCTCATATTTTTTCATGCTATTTCTCAAAATCAAATATAAGGCTATCCTTCTAGGTTATGTAAAATCAGATGGAAGGTGAGGGAAACTATATCTCCTCAGATTTAATATACAGTCATCACTCACAGTCATCTCCAAGGATAGCTTCCAAGATTCCCCAGTGCATGCCCAAAACTTCAGGCTGCCCATGTCTCTCTCATTTGTATAGAACTACGAGAATTTTTAATTTAAAACTTAGACAGAGTAAGAGAGAATATCATAGAGAATACGATGGAAGTTATGTGATAGAGTTTGTCTGATCTCAAAGTATTTCCCTATCATATTGAATTAAGGCTGTATTCTTTGGATGCTGAAGGAACACCTGATGCCTCTGAGGTAAGAATAGAGGTGAATGGATGGAGTAGAGGTGGAGCAGCACTAGGCTTCCCTACCAAGTAACATGAACAATAGTCACGTGATATAGGGTCTGACATCTGATGAGCGAACCAGGAACTCAACAGGGAAAATAGTATACATAGCATAGAAACATAGAACAAAGACTTCATTCCTGGAGAAAGTGGAAAGTGAGCAGCTTTGCTCACGTCCCTCCGAAAAATGTAACATTTAACACTTAGAAATGTTTTGAATATTCCATTTCGTATATTCAGAGCATAATAACCATGAAAAACTAAATGACAGAAAACAGATCCACACAAGAAAGTAGGGCACCTTAACCACTTTTTCTATCTTAATGAGAACTGTGGGTAATGTAGCCTTCAGTTTATCTAATTATACTTTTAAAAACACCAAACAGGACCGGGAGTTTGGCCTAGTGGTAGAGTGCTTGCCTAGCATGCATGAAGACCCGAGTTCAATTCCTCAGTATCACATACATAGAAAAAGCTGGAGGTGGTTCTGTGGCTCAAGTGGTAGAACTCTTGCTTTGAGAAATCCCAAGGACAGTGCTCAGGCCCTGTGTTCAAGGCCCAGGACTGGCAAAAAAAATCATCATAGTCTTCATCAGTTTCTCTAGCTTCACCTCACTGGAGTTGGTTAGGTCAAATTATACCAATCTAGCAAACTGAATATTTAAGTTAAAAGACTTTTAAGACAAGCAGATAACAAAAGATCACTCTGAATTTCATATTTTTCTTATAACAGGAGGCAGAATTCTCATGGAAGAAGCAACAGCCTTATCTTTGGGTTGGGAGATCAAGACCCAAAGAATTCCATATAGAGTAGTTAAAATAGCTATGGTTTGGTGTCTCATACTTGTAATCCTAGCTACTTATCAGGCTGGGATCTGAGGATCAGTAGGAAGACAGCCCAGGCAGGACACATCTATTAGACTTTTATCTCCAATTAATCACCTAAAATCCAGAGTTGGAGGTGTGGTCCTCAAGCTTCGATTGAAAGAAAGTCAAGAGAGAGCATCATGCCTTGAGTTTAAGCCCCAGAACTGGCGCACAAGCACACACACACACGCGTGCACACACACACACACACACACACACACACACACACACACACAATTGTTTTTGTTTTTTAAGCCTGCCCATTTAATTTAGTTGCTTCTTCACAGCTAATATTCTATATTCAATCCAGCATGTAAGTAACTGGCTTTAAGGTTTTCTTTGGGACTTATTTCTTTGCATGGCTCCTGTACCCTGTGAAATGTGTACTAAGAAAATTATATGCTTCCTCATGTTGCTCTGCCTTTTGTCAGCATAATTGCAGGCGGACTTAAGATGCTGAAAGGGTGGAGAGGAAGTTCTTCAGCCTTCACCAAGTGCTTCTGGTCCTCTCTGCACTGGGCAGCAGTTTCTGAAATTCTCTTCTCTCTTTTGCCATCTTATGCCTAAGTGTTTACTATGCCTCAGCTTCTCTGACAAGTCTTTCCCCTGACTGTGTTATGTTCTGCTCTCCTGTGTGTTCCCACGGATCATAAAATGTGCCAAACATTCGCAGAGCACCTCTTTATGCAAACGACTTCCATTAAGTCTCCAATAAGCATATCTGACCCCAGTTTCACAGGCTATATAGAAGAGCTGGGATAAAAGGCTTTGAGCAACAATTAGAAATAATTAACAAAATGACTAAAAGTGCACAGAGTGCCCTAGAGGAAATATAAAGAGTGGTGTACGTGTCCAGCAGCAGCATCTAATCTAATCAGTCGTTAAGGAAGTCAAGCAACCTGTGCCATGCGTCATCTGGGCACAGAGATGGGCAGACAGAACTTTAGGCAGAGAAGTGAATGTGTCAAAACATCTTGAGGTGGAGAGGAGAGGATATGTAGCAGTTTTTCACAAGAAGGAAGACCATTGGTATAAGACAGATTTCAGCTTTCACTGGGCTCAAAGCATTTCAGAGACAGCTCATTGCCTTGATGCCAGGACCAGTACTCCATATTCCTTCCAAAGAGCTTCCTGAGTGGGTGGCAGTGAGCTGCCATCGCCCACAAGTGACCACATCAGAGCACAGAATGCCACCAAGTTCACAGTCTTTTCTGACAACTTTGGAGACAAATTCACTGACTTCTGATCAGCCTCTGGCCTGTGACTAAGCATAGCTGCTGTGCAAGGCGGTTGCAGTTTCTTCCAACTGCATGTGTTCCAACAGGCTCCGCCATTCAGAACCACCTCTCATGTCCCTGACAGGCTTTTTTTTTTTTTCCTTTTTCCCCCCAGATCATACCTTCCTCAGACAACCTAGGGATGACTTAGCTTTATGATGATTTGTTCAGAGGTTCTATGACTGAACACTGTATTGTGGACACTATCAATTAGACACAGCAAATGAAGCTCAACAACAGTATTCCTAGCTTCTATCAGAAAAGATAGGAAAACTGAAACACGGTTGTGAAGATTTACAATTCTTTTTCTAAGAAAACTCAAAATCAGCTCTCTGTAGATAAAGTGGATAACTCTCAATTGGCTATTTTCAGTTCTTATTAAGTAAATATTAAATTACAGAAATATATTGCAGGAAAATTGTGTGATACATTTGGTCTGCTTCAGCAAAGCTACAACAGAGATAAGCAATGTTCCCTCAATTACTTCTGTTGAGTTTGCACATTGAGCGGCTTGCCAATTATGAGAGTTAATAAGGTTTTTCTTCAATGGAGGGAAGGATTTACTATCTCAACCTAGAAAACACATGCTAGAGTAAATCTCTGGTAAACTTTATTGCTAGGGAGTAAGTTTTTGTTAGAGCTATCTCTCTCAAGCCTATACCATCCTGCCAACTATGTATCCTGCCAACTATGTATTAGCTAATCTATGAGCTCTGTGGGTTGATGCCACCCCTCACTAGAGTGTAAAACTATTAGGATATACTCATTCTCCTTTGCCAAATGCAGGCTCAGCATAATGGAGCAAGTTTGAGTACAGTGGGAAGTGATATACTATCTTCAGTCTCCACACCTTAAATGTGTGGTAATTGCTTGCTGGAAGCTGCTAGAGACAGGGAAAACAGACAGGAAAGCAGACAGAGGACAGAGACTATACTGCAGAACTAAGAGTAATCCAGGAAACAGAATGGAGATTTGACTGAGCTCTGCCTTTTTGAAATGAATTACTGAATATGTGTACTCTTAAAAGTATTCTAACAAGATACTTTCCTAGAATTTTGGAGTTAAAATTATACAACTGATTTTACCTGTCAGCTTAAAGTACTGCTCTTACTGGGAGTGGGCAGTTAATTATTATCATTGCTTCAGCTTTAATATTTTTTTTTCTAGTCATAGGGCTTGAACTCTGGGCCTGGGCTTTTCAGCTCAAGGCTACCGCTCTAACCCTGGGCTTGGGAGCTGTTCTTGAGCTCTTCATCTCAATCTTACTGCCCTACCCCTTGAGCCACAGTGCAACTTCTGGTTTTCTAGTGGTTAATTGGAGACAAGAGTCTCACTTTCTTTAGTGCCAGGGCTGGCTTTGAAGCTCGATCCTCAGATCTCAGCCTCCTGAGTAGCTAGGATTACAGGTGTGAGCCACTGTGCCCAGCTTGTTTTTTTTGTTTTTGTTTTGCGAGTCCTGGGGATTGAACTCAGGCCCTTGGCACAGTCCTTGGGTTTCTCAAGGCTAGTGCTCTTCCACTTGATCCATAACACCACTACCAGGTTTTTCTGTTTACATGGTACTGGGGAATTGAACCCAGGGTTTCATGAGTGCTTAGGACACTCCTGGCTCCCAGTTTTAATTTTATTGATTTTCTTCAAAGAAAGACCTGAAAACTTCTATGTACCATCACAGGTACCAAAACATATAGTAAAATATACTCTTGTGACTAAGTATTTGGATGATGGATGGAAATCCTTACTGAACACCTTAAAGAGTACAAAAATGCAAACCAGTAGACTACATGGAATTTCTATAAGAATCTGCAGTTACAGTCCAGGGGCAAAGCCAAGACCTTATTTATTTTGCTCATATAATTAAACATACATATTACAAAAATGCATTTAGCTCTGCAGAGCAACATTACAGTAGACAAGGACAGCTCTGTCAAGTTGGGCCAACAATTAGCTCTCAGTGTGAATTATCTTACATACAGTTTAGTTCACCTACCTTGTTACTGGACTGTATTTGTATTTGTGATCTTTATTTACTATACATGCATTAATATCTTTGCAGCGAAGTACAGGTTTATTTGATACATAGAACAAAAACAAACCTGACAGAAAAACAAAAACTGCATCATACAAGTGAACAAACATGGCACAAAAGTAAAAACTTTTAAATAGGATCATTGAGAATTTAGCAACAGAGCCTTTAACCACTCTATAGGTGCACTTCCTACCTGAAGATCTTTTTCTTCAATCTTGCTTTGGAGCACTTGAAGGCACTTGGTGAAGTCGGTATGGTCTTGATCAGGAGTTGAAACGAGTTCACAGCCCTGTGTAGTAATGAAACAGAAAAGGCAAAAACAAGTAAAAACTTCAGCCTTTTGAAAAAGATCAAGAGCTATGAAAGTAAAGATGAGTTATCAATTGATATCCAATTATGTGTGAATTATTGTCCTATTGTTAGAATCATTATCATTAGCCTTTTAATTTCCTATAACACAATATTTAAGAAATGATGATACAAGGTTACCATAATGATCTGATCAAGATAATCATTTTCCTCAAGAAAACTACAGAGTATGCCATGGTATAGTATTTAAATAACACTGATGTGATGATATTCAAGTCTAACGTAAGGACTTTGGTAAAAATAGAATAAATTATATTCATAGTGAAATTTTTAAATGAAAGTATTTTTTCTTTTCATTTATTTTTATTGTAATTAATAGAAGGGTTACAAGATATTTGCCAGATAGAAATGAAAGTATTTTTAAAAAAACGTTTGAAGGTCTTTAAGTAGCTTTGAAGATCTTTAAGTAGACTAAAGAATTTACTTATGTGGAAAACTAATACTAATTTGAACGAATGAAAACACATTGTATTTATGAAAATTTGGATTTGTTGTCCTATAAAATTCCTTTACAGCCTCCTTTTAACCATGTGAAAGTGGCAGAAAGCACCATGACTACTTACATTTGCACTTGGATTGTCTTTTAAAACCTAAAGAAGTAAATTAGTAAGTTCTTTTTCTTCTGTACAACAAATAATTTTACCACATTGAAATATGCCGTCATACTTACAAATAGAAAGTAACAAAAATGCCAACTTGGTGGCACCAGTGAACTTAGGCAGCTAACAAAACTGTATTTTTGAAACAACTTGGTCTCCTCCAATGTCATACAATGGCAAAAGTACATAAAAGCAGTCATGACGGGACTTCAGACTTCTTAATTCAGAAATAAAACAATTCTTGCACTTTGACAAACAGCTGAGTAAGCGAAAGTTAAATATAATCTAGTATATAAAATTGCCAGTCAAAGAGTTTTCAAGGGTATGATACACCCATCCTGCCTCTTAAATTATTCTAAGGACCATTCTCTGCAGATTTAAAGGTTCTTCTTTTACCTCAAGGTCTCTTTAAATGTGCCGAGCTCAACCTGTTCTTCATTCATTTATGACTGCCTATACTGTAGTGAACAATGAACAAATTAATATCTCATCATTCAGAGATATATTATGCTCTAAAAGATATATATATGTCATCTTTACAAGATTGTCGACATATACTTTCTTAACCCTAAAAGAACATCAAAATTTACTACAATCACTAAGCAGGGACATAAAGAAGTGATTGGTCTCAGGCCAATACTCCTAAAAACTAAGATATAAGCATATGCCATTTTATGGAGGAATATTACCAGAGTTGAAGACAAGAGACTGCCACTAAATGGGACATCATTATGCTGAAAGTTATCTGAGGACAGGAAATGTTCATTCGTCCTTTTGTCCAGGATACTCATACTGGTACACTTATACTATGTAAGAAGTGATCAAAAGATGATCTATATTAGTGAACCATAGAAATGCATTCTTTTAGTTTAACAAAATGGAGAGAACTGGCAGACAAATGGAAAGGTAAAAAGGTGGACAAATACAATGTACACATGGGCAACTGAGACTACAGAAACTAGGGATATAGGGAGGGTTAAGAAAGTTGGAGGAAAATAATGGAGAGAGTGACACTGATCAAGGTACACGGTTCTTACAAACTGATATGGTGAACTGAAATTCCTATGTATAACTACTTAAAGAAAGGACAGTAAACATGTATTCCTTTAAATATACTCAATGTAAAAACTCACAAATATTTGTAATAATGAGTATCAGCAAAAGGCTAGGACACTATGTCTGGTAAAGTATTCATATATGTAACATGTGTGAATGCTCAGTTAATGGCTGATATTCCCAGATACAAAATACATGGTTGTGGTGACTGTGTATTTAAGTGTTCACAATATGCTAATGACTTCTTTTTTATTGTAATTAATAGAAGGGTTACATGATATTCACTAGATAGAAAGTGTATTACTTCACAAACATTGCTACACTTTCTCATGTTTTTATCCCCATTTCCCTCCCCCTATCCCTCCTATCATCTTGTTTTCTCCCATTCCCTATCCTATTTCAAATAAACAAATAAACATACATACAATATATCAGAAAATAAGGTAAGATACTGTAACAATGTGAGATAATATGAGTAATTTCCAAAAACTTCCAAGAGAAAGCAAATGTGAAAATAAAATATCTCATTCACACTAAGTTAAAAACACTTAAAACAGCAAGTAGAGAAGGATCACTGTAAACAATCTACATAGACCTACACACATATGTACATATATATGTATGTGTATATATATATATATAAAACGATCCACCAGATACTAAGATAGTCCAATAGAAACTGAAGTCATAAATACAATAAATACTAACATAAAATGTAGACGTATTAGACAGGCCCTGGTTGCTAACTCCTGTGTGTAACTCTATCTATTCAGGAGGCTGTGATCTGAGGATCAGGCTTACAAGACAGCCCAGGCAAGTATGTCCATGAGATTCTTATCTCCAATTAGCCAAAGTGGGAAGTGAGCTGTGGATAAAGTGGTAGAGTGCTGGCCTTAAACACAAAAGCTTAGGGACAGCACCCAAGCCCTGAGTTCAAGCCCTAAGCCTGCCAAATAAAGTAAATAAATACAAAATAAAAATAAATTGCTTTGTGGGAAAAAGGAAAACAGAAAAATAAAAACAATTTCTTTCTCTGCTCAAAAATTCTCAGCAAAACTTGCCTGCATCTCCGAGTGCTTGGAAGAGTTTTCGGTTTATCTGTTAATTGTTGCTTTCTTTTTGGTGGTAGAATAAACGTTTGAAGTACTGCTTAGATTTTGGGGCTAATCCACACTCACCCCAATAGAGTTCTATAAAGAAGTATTGTACTTGATACCTCTGTTGGAAGTGAAGTGGTTGCCACTTTGTTGTTCTGATTATTCCATTTAATAGACTATAAAAGAGCAATAGGTCAATAGATCAATAGATCTGAAACAATTTTAAAAAATTCCTTACAGATCCCATCTCAAGCTTATTCATATTTTATAATAATACATATTCAAAGCATACATATAATTAGCTTGCTTTTTCTGAGCTCAAAAGGTTGGATTTATTATTGCTGACAACTGCACAGCAACTTTTAATTTGCTCATGCTCCTAGAACACAAATTTGAAGTACCATTTTCCTTTTCAAAAATCAAAAATAACGTATATACTCTGAAAAGTGATCAGCTTAGAAGGCTGAGATTCGAGGATCATGGTTCAAAGCCAGACTACACATGAAAGTCCACGTGACTTTTATCTTCAATTAACTCCCCCAAACCAGAGAGTGGTGCTATGGCTCAAAGTAGTAGAGTGTTAGCATTGAGAAAAAACAACTCAGGGACAGAGCTCAGGCCCTGAGGTGGGAGGAGGGAGGTAAATGGCCATATGTAGAACATCTTACAAAGGAAGAGTATAGCTCTAACTTTTCAAATCTTTACACAAAATGAAACACAAAATCCAAGCACATAAATGTTTACTTTTGCACATGGTTAAATAAGTATATTTTTTAGCCTAAACCAATGAAGGATTTCTGTGTGATTGAAGTAAGGTACTTGTGGGCCTCCTCATCATGTAAGTAACTTTCAACCAAAAACCCAACAACAACAAAAATCACTGAAGATGAAAACAGTATTGACAATCAGTCTCAGATCTCCGGTCTTTACCTTTATGTAGGATTTCAGAAGAGAACCACTAGCATTTGACTGTATATGTTCTTTGTTCAATGTATGGAGAGTCTTCTCAGATGAAAAATACATGCATATAAGTGGCTGATGTAAACATTTAAAGCATGTATAAAGCATGACTTTTATATAAATAATTTAGAAAAACTTTTGTTCAGAGTATATATAAATGAGAATAAACAATCTCACAGCTATCTGGCTATAAGACAGGGTCTCAAGAACATTGAACTACTGGATAACAGGTGGTGGTTAGCTGGCTTTAAAAATTTTTTTACTTTCCTTTTTTTTTTTGCCAGTCTGGAGCTTGAACCCTGAGCCTGAGCATTGTCCTTGGGCTTTCTCAAGGCTAGTGCTCTATTACGTGAGCCACAGCACCACTTCTGGCATTTTTCTGTGTATGCGGTACTAAGGAATCAAACCCGGGTTTTTGTGCATGCTAGGTAAGCACTCTACCACTAGGCCAAACTCACGGCCCTTAAAAATTTTTACTTTTATATTTTTGTACATTTTAAACAGTTCATATTATTTCTTGTACCAACTGCTGGTTACTAGAGCTCTGGTACCTTGGGCTCTAGTTGCTGCCCTGGTACCTAGCACACATTAAACATTTAGTGGACCATCGAATTGATTCTCTAAGTTGGTACAAACCTACAGTGACAGGAAATTTATAACTAGCCCATGTACAAAGTTTGCATAGTTCTATTGAAATTTTTTCGAATTGTTTTACTAATTTAAAGTATACCTCACTTTATTTTCTCACAATTAGCCTTAGTTCTATGCTCTGAGAACACCTAGAAAATACCAGACAGAATTGACAGATGTGCAAGATATTCTTATGTTACTTAGAATCATATAAATTTAAAACTTCAGAATTATTTACTATGGCGGTTCTCATTTAATGTTTTCTGGACTGCAATTGACTTTGAATACCTAGTAATACAGGAAATGAAATATAAGGAATGTAAGCTACTGTACTGACAAGGCACATTCTCATTAAATACACTAACAACAATAACAATAACAACAAAAAAATCTAAATTAACATTTATCTAAAAAATGACACTGCAAAAGAAGAAATTTTTACTAAGAAAGTACCATAAAGCATTAAATATTATAAATGGTTTCAACTATTAGAGTGCAATTTTTCTAGAAGAAAATAATTTTTCAAGATGAAATATGTCAAAAATGACAAAGAACCTACAAATACAACTACATTGCAATATTTTTTTCTCATTTCAATTGCATTGGTCCTAGTTTCATCAACAAAAATTATTCTCAAACTGCAAGGTAAGAAATAATAATAGTTAGAATCCTGCAAAGGAACTGATATATCCAGTAAGTAATGAAGCCTCAGAAAAGAGATAAATCAATGTATGAAATCTATAATCTAAGATACACTGAAACTCACAGAGAAAAAAATGGCAGCAATAACAATTATAAATGTTTCATGAAGATTCCACACTAGATCATTCATATAAAATTATATGTATATACATATATACATACCCATATGCCCTGAGGTATGAAGTACTAAATAAATGTAAAATATGAGAACTTCAGTAACACTATTAACTAAGGCAAATGTTACTTATCTAGCATCTGCTGAACTAATAAATAAACAAAAGATTAAAATGAAAGCTCCAAGTAATTAGGAGTGAAGAGTAGAGGAAAAAATTTGTTGCTTATGAAACAGGTAAGTTACCCAAAGAAATAACAAGGTGAAGAGGGGCTGGCTCTGTCTAGCTCTGGTCACTTAGAACACAACCAACACATCACTACTATCACCATGAAACTGCATGACCACTACTATCAATACAACAACTACCACCAGCACCAACACCACATCTATGCCTACTAGCAGCACCATCAGCACAACAATCATACCATGAACACCATCACCATCACAATATTATCATCATCACATCATCACTATCACAACACCACCTCCATCTCCATCACCACCACCACCACCGTCACTACCACAGATACAAGTAGCCCTACCACGCTACCATCACCACCATTACTACTCTATCATTGTCATCACTACCATTACTACGACCTCCATCATCATCACCACTGCCATTTCATCACTACTATTTTATCACCACCACCATTTATACCACCATCACCATCATAACCACCACCACCATCCCCACATCAAGGTAAAAAGCACATGAAGCACAAAAGCAGGTATGCCAACTATGCAAATTCAAAGTCAAAACTATGTTCCTCTTTTCAAGCTGTTACTGAAGTTATGAACAGCCAGGAGCACTATCACATATGTCATATAGCCCCAATAATATAGAGTTACTACCTTGTTGTTGTTGTTTTTTAATAGTTTCTGTTTGTCTTCAAAACCTAAATGAACCAGCAAACTTCAACTCTCTCATTTTATTCAGGCCCAGTTCTTTAGGATTCTTATGAAGAACACAGAAAGGATGCTGTTCATATATATAAAAAAAAAACAACATTCTGAAGCTGAGTAGGACAGTGTATACTTGTAATCCCAGCACATGGGGACATTGAGGCAGTTGGGCTGTGAGTTGGAAGCCATCCTGAATTACAGGAGCTCCAGCCTTGTCTGGACTACAAAGTACTTCCTTCTTTAACAGAGTCTTGTTTAAAATTCCACCTTGACCTAGTAATACTTTGGTCCTACCATTTGGTCATACTCCTGTGGGCTGACAGGGGCAGACTTGAGCTCGCTGCTCCAGACTGCTCACAGCCTGCTCCATATTTTCCCATTCTTTCCCATCTGACACCATTATACATTATGCACGGTCCCTTATACCATGGTGCACATTCCTAGGAGTATGGGGCAACTCTGCTCTGCTCACTCCACACTGCTGTAATGATGACAGCTGGCAGGCAGCCAGCACTGTTACCTTTGTAATAGCAGAGAGCCTCACTCCTTGTGACTGAACAGCAGTGCAGGTTACTCTGCTATGAAGGATGGGGAGAGAAACATTTTGTTTTGTCCTAAAAGTAAGAATTACAGAAGTTCCAATGTGAACAATTGCCAAAACAGAGTAGTAGACACTTTTCAGTCAGACTGGAATCTTACTCTCTTGTTAGGTAAAACAAGTAAATAGGAGACTGTTGTTAATCTCTCCCCCCCACCAAAACAAGTTAAGTTGTTTAATTTAACCCTCTTACAACAGACTAAAGCTTATCAACTAAATAAAATATCAGAAATCTAAAATCAAATAGGTTGCATTTTACTATCACATTCTTGGACTGTTGCTTTACATGTTTTGAATATTAATATGAGAGGATTGGAACTGATCAATTTTCCCCAAAACACACCCAAGTAGAAGCCATTTTTATACCAGTGCTAAAAACATAGTAAAAACATAGTAAAAAGGAAAGTTTTCCTTGATAATATGAAATATTGGTCTTTTTATTTCTCTCAGAGTCCCATCTGTCTGTCCTTTGGTATTTACTTTCTCTGTTTTTCTCTGACAACCAAATGATACTCAGAAGTGCCATGACTAATATAAGAAATTGGCATAGCTCATATCCTTATGTACAGCAAGTGAGCTTGAGATCAGTGCATGTCACACCACAGGGCAAAGGAAGCTTCTCTCCCCAAACCAAATAAACACAAATATAGGACAAAGGGTACAGAAATAAAAAATGGCAACAGAAGGGAACAAACCAAAGAAAAAAATAGAAGAAAAAAAGAAGTGAAAATAGGTTTTTTTTATTTTATTTTTTATTATCAAGGTAATGTATAGAGAAGTTACAGTTACATTCACCAGATAGTAGGTGCACTACATTCAATGATTAGGTCTTTGGAATAAAATCCTACTTCTTACACACTGATACCGGTTTCTTATGGTTTTTGTCCCCATTTCCCTCCCTCCACCCTCTTCCAATCATCTTGTTTTCTCCTTCCCTTTCCTATTTCAAATAAACAAATAAACGTATATACAATGTACCAGGTAACAAAGTCAGAAGATCAACCAAAGGGCAACAAAGGAGAAGAGAAATAACATAGTACTTTAAGAACAACAATCACTCAAGATAAAGCTCTTATTTCCATATTCAAGAGACCCTTTCATTTAGTCTCATCCTATAGGACCTTATATATCTAGGTTTTGAGCTATTGTAATCCTCTGCTAGGAGAGTACTAAATGTATACTAATTATTCCAAATGAGGGAAACCATTGAGCCTATGAAGAACTGAAAATAGTATAACAAAAAACCTCTTGCATCCGTTTGAGTTCATTTTGATAAGCATCATTTTTATATGGTCATATGCATGTAGCTATTGAGCCCTTGAGATTCTCTCTTAAGAATATCCTCCTTTGTTCTCATTGTGTTAGACTGCTGTTTAATTAATCGTGTCCAGGTATAATTATTTGTCTTTTAGTATCCAGTGGATTTACTTATGGATTCATAGGCATATTGCATCAAACTGAAGAGTTTCTGCATGACAAAGGGCATAGCTAGCAAGACAAATAGAAAGCCCACAGACGGTAAGATCTTTGCTAGCTATGCATCAGACAAGAGCCTAATATCTAAAATAAACTCAGAGTTCAAAACTTACACTTTCAAAACAACCCAAATCTTCAAAGAAGCAACAACCCAATTAATCAATGGGCTAAAGACTTAAAGAGAGATTTCTCCAAAAAAGAAATAAGAATTGCCAATAGACTCATGAAAGAATGTTCAGTATCTCTGGCCATAAAATTAATGCAAATCAAAACAACTGAGGTCCACATCACCCTCATTAGAATGGCCTTTATCAAGGAAAACAGCAACAAATAATAACCAAGGATATGACCAAAAGGGAATGTTACTACAATGCTGCTGGGAATGTAAACTCATTCAATCACTATGGAAAGCAATAGGAAGTTTCCTCAAAAGACTATATGTAGAGCTCCCATGACCCAGGAAGTATATACTCCTGGGCATCTATCCAAATGACAATCCAGGCTACACTAAAGCCACTAGCATAACTTATGTTCACTGCAGCACTGTTTACCTTCGCTAAGATATGGAATCAACATGGATGCCCCTCAAGAATCAAGAATTCTATGCTTCCATCAGAAAAAAATGACACTTCCCCATACATAAGGAAATAGAAGGAGAAAAAAATACTAAATGATGTAAGCTAGACCCAGACATTTAGGCTGCATGGTTCCCAAGAAATGTTTTCTTCCACATGTTCATCTGTCTTAGCATTTATACAACCAATTGCAAAACCAGAGATCTATTTAAAAGCTTAAAAAGTATTATATTAATTAGGAGATATGTCCCAGCATGTTTAGGAACTTTATAGATAGAAGCAAACAGGATTTTATTATTTTTTCAATGCTTGAGAATGAACATAGTATCCACTGATTTATATCTCTAGCCCTTTATGTCTTTTTAAGTCTGATAAGATTTGAACACAGTCACTTGGCATAGCAGAAATGTAAAAGTAACACATCAACTAAAATGCAAGGAATAAGAAATGTCTACTTAGAACAATGAGCTACACAACCCCAAATTCTGTGGTTCAGAAGAAAAAATAGTCATATATGAATGACAAATAATAACAAATGAAACAATTCACAATAACAAAAATACCACAAGTGCATGTGAATCCTATCAGATCTAAGGGAATAAAATAGTAAAATCTTGCAGATGCAAAAACGTTTGGAAGATGATTCCTTATTGTCAACAGGGTAATTCCTTATGTTCCGCCATTCACATGAGAGCAAGGACTATGTTTCCATGGGCTGGAGATGTAGGTGATTGTTAGTGTTTTTGCTCAGTGTACACCAGGCCCTGAAGTCTGTCCTAGCCCCAGACCCCAAAATTGTCAAACTGTCTTCTCTTAAATGTACAAAACAGTTTCTTCAGGCTGAAAGGAAAGATGCCTTGGAAGGCACTTATATTCAAGTGGCATGTCAAGTTGTCAGTGGGAGTTTGAAGTATAGACAGATAATGGCTAAGTTAAAGCCATTTCTCTCCACAGAGGAATTATGTATGTTTCTCTAATTCACAAAATGAGTCAGCTACAGAAAACTAACACTGATGTTACATTTTCAAGAATGATATACTACAGTTGCCTTGAGGAAATTAAGCAATATTTTTTTCCCTAGAACACAACTAGTGCTTAAGATAGTGACAGATATTACTGCTTTACATGCACTTAAATAAGGTTTAAAATATATGAATATTAATAAAGCTAACATCTGAAAAAGGAATGTACATGGATGGTAACAAATGTAGTAGAATAATGTACTATATAAATAATTCAGGACAATTTTGAATGAGTTTTAATTTTTATCAGAAAGACAAATGACAAAGAATCAAACTTATATCAAGGGCATAAGAAAAAAAATGAGCAATGAATACCTTTCAGAATATGTCTTGTAATGATAATGACTTAGCTAAGTTTCTCACACTGCAATTATTTATAGTTATATCAAATATAAAAGTAAATGCTTGCAATAAATGATCTTTATCACACAAAAATCACAAATTATCTAAAGAATAGTTTTATTTCAGTGTGGCATAACTATACAGATTTTTTAATAAAAAGGAAACAAGTTCAAACATTAAAGTTAATGATAAATATTTTAATTAGCCAAATAATTTTATTATCTAAAGATATCAATATGCAAATAAAATTTATATCTAGCATGAACATTAAGTTTATCTAGGGAGTACTAAGCCATTTTAGTAACAAAATCATTGTTCTACTATGTATTTATTCAGTGTAGTTTATGACTATTGCAATATGGACATAGGTATAAGCTGCAAACTTCATGAATTTACCCACTATTTACCTTCAGTCACCTAGTAAAAGAACCCAACTGTTAGGGTTAAACATGCAGGGTACCCTACAGGTTCCAGCTAGTAGCTGGAGATGGAGACTTGAGGAAGCGCTGCCTGACCAGAAGCAGTAGGTCCATTAGTGTTGTGCCTTTGAAGGATGTCTTGCCTTCTCTCTCAAGCTCCTCTCCCGAGGTCTTTCTGTCTCTGTCTCTGTCTGTATGTCTGTTTCTCTCCCCCAATCCTCCTTCCTTCTGTGTGCCTGCCTGTGTGTCTGCCTGCCTCACTTCCTCCCTTCTTTACTTCTCCCCCGCACCTCTATCTTTCCCATCCCCTGCTCTCCTTCTCCCACCCACCCATCTGGACGACCATGAGAACACCCAATGCCACACTTTCCTGTGGACCTCAGGCCCAAAGCAAGGAATTCAGCAAGCATAGGACTAAAATTCTTTCCTCCTCTAACTCCTTTCGCTGACTAACACACTGTGCAGCAAGTAGACAAGAATCAGTGATGAATAAAGTCCCTTTTAAAGGCCCAAGATGTGCAATAAATTATCCTTCCGGGTAAGGGATCAGTGAAGTTTCCATAAGGGAACTGACAGTAATTCTCTTAGTCTTCATAGACCATAAAGCCTTTCTTCTATTTTGTTCTACATGCACAGTGTTAAAGTATCCACAGTCACCATACCAAAGAAGGGAAATGATTATCTTAGCAAAGTGAGATTCTAATTTGATATTATTTTATGTATTATATAATATTATTCACCTTTAAATCACCTACCTTTAAGAAAATGTCAAACACATTCTTAGTTTGTGAGCTAAGGATACATTTATCATCAAACCCTTATGCAAATCTACCAGTTACCCCTTATAGTGTCTATATAACAATTCTATGTATGATAAAAGCAATCAATCTGAGAAAGAATACTGGGAGTTTAAAGAAAAAAAAACAACAACAACAAAAACCTCAGAAGCACACAGTTGCTTCTGTAGGAGGCTCCTGAGAAGATGAGATGTAGTTGAGGCTACAGGCAGCCATCTTCCATCATAGGCTACCAAGGTGATCAAAGCATCGTTAATATGCTCCATAGAACTTTGTGACAATGTTGATAAAAATATTTTTAATTTACTGGCATCTGAAATAAATTATTGAAAGGCAATGAGAGTAAATAATCAACCTAATTTCAAGAGACCAGTGCAAAAGCAATTATATTGTCATTCTGGATTACTTAATTTACTAGTTGCCAATAATTTCCCTAATGCAGGTTAATGAATTTTCACATTTTGCACACATAAAACCTATCAGGTTAATCCATGCTGACTCTTCCAAAACTCTTTAATAGGAAACAAAGCTGGCCTTCTGAAAAAAACACTGTAATGACATGTGAAGTGCTATTTCATGCACTATATCCAGAAAAGGATCTAGCTTTATAAAATAAGAGGCAGTTAACTCTAGTACAAATATTCCAAGTTTGCTATTAGCTCACTCATTTTAGGTCAAGTCATTCAGTATCCATTCATCTACCCAGGGCACAAAAAAGCTACATGGATTGTACTGTAAATATTTTATGGAATTCTGGGACATCAGCCATAACTTGATGGACAGAGTCTATGAAGTTACAAAGCTATTTCCTCCTGGACACTACGTGAACTCACTTTGAAAAATTATTTCTAATGACCTGAATATAGTCTTCTGGGAAGATAGTTAAATACAAAATGTAGTTAATAAAATCTAAGATTCTTCTTAATAAACTAAGATTTTTTAAATAGAATACAAGATAGTACACTAAACTGTCACTTATTCTCAAGGGTATCTAATTTTACAACTGTTCTCTATAATTAAGTGTTTCCATCACTAAAATAACAACAATAAAATTAACATTTGATTCTGCAAATATTAATGATACACTAGTTGCTATATAAATTATGCTTTGGAATTTCCATGATTACTTTATAAGATACACCTAATTGTCACTTGTTATGTTACATAGTTACCCATTTTGCTGAGCAGAAGGAAATCCTCAAAGATAAAATAAGTTGAAAAAAACGATCGAATTCCATACTTAACTTGCTGAGCTTGATATTCAAGTACACCTAATATTCAACCAAGCTCATCTGAAGTTTGTATTTTTAGAAGAATTAAGTAGAAAACTATTCCTATAGTTAAACTTCATTTATGCTTACCTAGCTTTCTCCATGTTGAAATGCCTCCATATCCACAGGCGCAGATGTGGACAAGGTGGCAGAGGGAGGCTGAGAAATGCCTATGTTCTTTGACAATAACAATGGGCCTTACCTATCATCTTTCCTGCCGCTGTTTTCCTAACTCACTACCAGGCTGTGTTTTATCATTACACATTTTAGCTAACTTGACTTTAAGTAATATATAGAAACATAAAGATTATACATATTAATGGAATGACGTGTGATGCTTTAATTCAAGTATATATTGTATAACAAATAGTGTTAATCACATCTGTCATGCCACTTAATCATAAAATCTATCAAGCTCCTTCAATCTAGCTTCTATAAATGTACAATCTATTAGTTATCTATAATGACTGTGATGTAATGGTATTCCAGAACTTGCTTCTATCTAATTACATTTCAGCACCCACCGACAAACTTTCCTTTCTCTCCTCTCTTCATCTCTCAACACATTTGGATAGCCAACAATCTACAACTTTTTTTTCTTTTTTTATTAGAGGATGTATTAAAATTGATTTTTATATCATATTTCAAATGTCATGTTTAACAAACAAGTACTCAAGAAGGGAATCTCTATATACAATCACTGGCACATAGATTTTAGAACAGAAAATTAAGCTGAGGGTTTGTGTGTCATAGATACAAGTTAATATATGTAATAAAACATTATGTCTATAGAGGATATAGTCCATCATAAATTTTTTAAAGAATTTATTAACGTTGATTTTTACATCATATTTTAAATGACAAGTTTAACATACAAGTGTTCAAGGAGGGAATCTCTATTTACAATCACTGGGACTTAGTATTTAGAACTTAATCAAAATTAGGCTAAGGGTTTGTATGTCATAGAAACATATTAATTTATGAAATAAAACATTATGTCTATAGAGTTATAGGTTTTTATGTCTGTATAGTTATGTTTATATTTCCATTACCATGTCCATAGCTTTGGGTATGCAGTTATTGAGTCCTCGCTCTTGTACTTTTTGGATTTAATAGCCACATATTAAGGATACCATGCGCCTTTTGATCCTTAGGTCTTGACTTGTCTCACTCAACATGATTCGCTCTAGATTCATCCACTTCCCTGCGAATGCCATTATTTTATCTTGCCTGTTGGCTATGTAGAATTCCATTGTGTATATATACCACATTTTCTGTATCCATTCATCTGCTGTAGGGCATCTGGATTGTTTCCATCGCCTGGCTATTGTGAATAGTGCAGAGATGAACATAGCTGAGCAGGTGTCCTTATAATATCCTAGGTCATGCTGTTCAGGATAGATGCCCAGAAGGGGAATGGCGGGATCGTAGGGAAGGTCTATTTTCAGTTCTTTAGGAAACCTCCACACTGCTTTCCAGAGTGGCTGAACTAGTCTGCATTCCCACCAGCAGTGTAGTAGGGTTCCTTTTTCTCCACAACCCCGCCAACAACTGTCATTGTCTGAGTTCAAAATCTTGGCCATTCTTGTTGGGGTAAGGTAGTATCTTAGGGTTGTTTTCATTTGGATATCCTTTATGACCATAGATGATGAACATTTTCTCATATGCTTTTCTGCCATTTTAATCTTTTCTTCTGATAGGTCTCTCTTTAGTTCCCTTGCCCATTTAGTGAATGGTTTATTGGGTTTGGGGGGGATTCGTTTCTTGAGTTCCCAGTAGATACTGGATAGTAAGCATTTGTCAGATGTATTATTGGTAAATATCTTTTCCCAGTTGGTTGGCTGTCTCTCTATTTTTGCGACTATGTTTGTATCTGTATAGAAACTTTTTATTTTTAGATGTCCCATTTATCGAGTCTCTCTCCAATCTGTTGTGACCCTGGGATTTTGTTCAGTAAACTTTTGCCTGTGCCTATGAGTTCCAGTGTCTCTCCTACTTTATCATGAAGCAGTTTCACGGTTTCCGGTCTGACGTTGAGGTCTTTGATCCACTTTGAGTTAATGCTTGTGCGTGGCGAAAGGCTAGGGTCAATTTTTAGTTTTCTGCATGTGGCTGCCCAGTTTTGCCAGCACCAATAATTGAATGGGCTGTGTTTGTTCCACTGTATATCTTTGGCTCCTTTGTCAAATACAAGTTGCCTATAGGTATGTGGTTCTATTTCTGGGTCTTCTATTCTGTTCCACTGATCTTCTGGTCTGTTTTTGTGCCAATACCAAGCAGTTTTTGTTATTATGGCTCTATAGTAGAGTTTGAAGTCTGGTATTGTAATACCACCAGCATTGCTCTTTTTGCCTAGAATTGTTTTGGCTATTCTAGGTCTTTTTTTGTTCCATATGAATCTTTGGATTATATCTTCTATTTCCGTAAAGAATGTCTTTGGGATTTTGATGGGGATTGCATTGAATTTGCATATCAATTTTGGCAGTATAGCCATTTTCACTATGTTGGTTCTCCCTAGCCATGAGCATGGGATATCTTTCCATATCCTAGTGTCCTCTTTAATTTCTTTCATTAGGCTTTTGTAGTTTTCATTGAATAATTCCTTTACTTCTTTGGTTAAGTATATTCCTAAGTATTTTATTCTTTTGGGGGCTATTGCAAACGGGATCATTTTCTTGATTTGCCCTTTTGTTTGTGTATTGTTGGTGTACAAGAAGGCTACTGACTTCTGAAGGTTAATTTTGTATCCTACCCCTTTGCTAAAGTAGTTTATTAATTCTAGAATTTCGGAAGTGGAGTTTGTTGGGTCACTCAAGTAGAGGATCATGTCATCTGCGAATAGGGATAGTTTGATTTCTTCTTTCCCTATGTGGATGCCTTTGATGTCCTTTTCTTGCCTATTGCTCTGGCTAAGGGTTCCAGCACTATACTGAAGAGAAGTGGAGAGAGTGGGCATCCCTGTCTAGTTCCTGATTTTAAGGTGAATGGTTCCAGTTTTTCACCATTTAGTATAATACTGGCTGTGGGTTTTTCATATATGGCTTTCACTATTTTGAGGAATGTACCTCTTATTCCTATTTTTTCTAGTGCTTTCAACATAAATGGATGTTGTATTTTGTCAAATGCCTTCTCCGCGTCCAGAGAAATTATCATATGATTCTTATCCTTAGCTCTATTGATGTGATGTATTACATTGATTGATTTGAGAATGTTAAACCAGCCTTGCATCTGTGAGATGAAGCCTACTTGATCATAGTGTATGATTTTTTAATTTTATTTCTGGATTCTGTTGGCTAATATTTTATTGAGGAATTTTGCGTCTGTGTTCATAAGAGAGATAAGTCTGTAGTTTTCTTTTATTGTTGAGTCTATCCCTGGTTTGAGGATGAGAGTGATATTAGCTTCATAAAATGAGTGTGTTATTGCTCCTTCTGTTTCTATTTCTCTGAAGAGTTTCAAGAGTATAGGTGTTATTTCATCTTTAAACGTCTTGTAGAATTCTGCAGTGAATCCATCTGGACCTGGGCTCTTTTTGCTTGGCATTTCCCTGATTGTTTCCACAATTTCGTTGTAAGAGATTGGTTTGTTCAATTTGTTTACCTCATTGTTATTCAGTGTGGGTAGCCTATATTCATTTAAGAAATCATCCATTTCTACTAGATTTTCTTGTTTCTTTGAATATAGCCCCTGGTAGTACCTATTCATTATGGACTGAATTTCTTGGGAATCAGTTGTGATTGTTCCCATAGGGCCTCTAATATTGTTTATTTGAGTCTCCCCTCTCCTTTTTTTGATTAATCTTGCCAAGGGTCTGTCTATTTTGTTGACTTTTTCCAAAGAACCAACTTTTTGATTTATCAATTTTTTTGTATAGTGGATCTTATTTCAATTTCTGATAGTTCTGATTTTATTTTTGTTATTTCTGTCCTTCTAGTTGTTTTAGAATTAACTTTTTCTTGCTCCTCTAGGTGTTTTAGTTTTTGTTTTAGGTTATTTACGTGCTCTTCTTCTGTCCTTTTAGTATGTGCTCCTAGTGTGACAAATTTGCCTCTTAGAACTGCCTTTGCTGTGCCCCATAAGTTCCTTTGTGATGTTTCTTAATTGTCATTACATTCATGGAAGTTTTTAATTTCATTTCTGATCTGATCTGATACCCAGGAGTTATTCAGAAGTGTGTTGTTCAGTTTCCAAGTGATTGAATGTTTTTTGACTTTGACTGCATTGTTCAGAATTAGTCTGACTCCACTGTGGTCTGATAGAATGCATGGGATTATATCAGACCTCTTGTATCTGCTTAAGTTTTCTGTATGAACTATTATATGATCTGTTTTGGAGTGTGTTCCATGTGCTGCTGAGAAAAATGTAAAAAGTTTCGTCGTTGGGTGAAAGACTCTGTGTATATCTGGTAAGCCCAGCTGGGCTAAGGTGTCATTTAAGTCGATGGTGTCTTTGCTTAATTTTTGTTGAGCTGACCTGTCATTTGTTGAGAGTGGTGTATTGAGGTCTCCCACTATGATTGTGTTTGAGTCTATCTTGTTTTGTAATTCTAAGAGAGTATTTTTGACGAATTTGGGTGCTCCCGTGTTGGGGGAGTAAATGTTTATAACTGTAATATTATGGACATGGATTGCACCCTTTACTAATATGTAATGGCCATCTCTATCTTTATGTACTGTTTTTACTGAGAAATTAATTTTGTCAGAGATTAAGATTGCTATTCCTGCTTTTTTGCGTGGTGCATTGGAGTGGAAAATTCGTTTCCTTCCTTTCACTTGGAATTTGTTTCTGACTTTGGCAGTGAGGTGTGTCTCTTGGAGGCAACATATGGATGGGTGGTGTTTCTTAATCCAGTCTGCTGTTCTGTGTCTTTTGATTAGATTGTTCAGCCCGTTCACATTTAGGGAAATTATGGAGAAGTGGTCAGTGTCCATTGTCGTTATTTATTTTTACTTCTAAGTTTCTTTCTCTCTCTTTTTTCCCCTTTTGTGTTTAATGAGTTATAGATATTTGCTTTTTGATGAGAGTTCTTGATGTTCTACAATTTGTTCTCGATTAATTAGTATTTTTTGTAACGCTGGTTTAGTGTGCACAAATTCATAAAGCTTCTCTTTGGAGTGAAATATTCTTGTTTCTCCCTCAAATGTAAACGCTAGTTTTGCTGGATATATCAGTCTGGGTTGGCAGTTGTTGGTCTTCAGGACATCAATGATGTTTTCCTGCATTTAGGGTTTGTGTGGAGAGATCTGCTGTAATTCGAATCTTTTTCCCATGGTAGTATAGCTCTTTCTTTGTTTTTGCAGCATTTAAGATCAATTCCTTGGTATTAAGGTCTAGTGTCTTTACTATGATGTGTCTAGATGAGTTCCTTCTAGGATCTTGCATGTTTGGAGTCCTGAAACCTTCAATAATATGAGTATTTTCCCTTTTGAGGTTGGGGAAGTTCTCTGCTATGATTTTGGTGAATAATGGTTGAATTCCTTTGTCCTGAAATTCTGTGCCCTCCTCAATCTCTATTATAAGATTAGACTTCTTTACTGCATCTGCCAGTTTCTGGAGTTCTCTCTGGTGGATTCTGACTGATTTTTCCAAGGTGGCGATTCTCTGTTCCAGCTCTTGTGTTTTATCTTCCGTTCCTGATGTTCTAGTCTCCATCTCCTCAATCTGCTGCTTAAAGCCTCCATTTTTGCTGAAGTGTGGACACTCAGCTGGTCATGTCTGCTGAGAAGGTATTGAACTTTTCTTCCACTTCTCTTTTGAATTCGAAGAGTTCCTTGGAAATTTCTTGCTTATGTTTTTGGAATTCAGCCTTAATTTTGTTAGTCACTTCCAAAATCATCTCCTTGATTGAGTCATATTTCGTGTCTCTTCAGGTGTCATTTCTTTGGATGGTGACATCCCTCTCGTACCTCCGCTATTGTTTCCTTTTGGGCTTTGCGTGGGACTTTGATTATTTATGTATGTCGTAACTCATCTTTGCGCTCTGCAAGGCATGGAGAACTGTTGTTGTAGTTTGCTCTGTGGTCGATCGGTGGCAGTCTTTACTTGGATTGGGACCGGCGGTTCTGGGAATCTGTGTGAACCTGTGGTTCTTGGCCAAATTGATTCCTCAGCTCACTGAGTCAGAGTTTGCCGTTTTTGCGGGTGTTTGGCCTGTTCCCAGAGGCTGTGTGCTGCTGTACAACTAGCTCTCAGCCCAACCAGTGGCCTCACATTGGGCCGTGGGTTGGATCTGCGAGCTTCAGTCTCAGTGTGCTGGGCGGATGGTTGGTTTTCCTGCGCTGCTTCCAGGGGCGGGTCCCGGGCCAAGGGTCTGGAGTTTGGGAGTTCCCAGGGACTCTCAGGCAGGGCAGCTGGTTTCCCCTGTGTTCCCAGGGGTGGGGCCCAGCTGAGGACAAGGGCTCCAAGGGCGGAGCCGCGCCTTTCTGGTTCTCAGAAGGAGAGCTTGGCTACTGGTCTGCCCTTCAGTTCCCTGCTGTGTTTCCATCTCTTTGGCCAAGAGTCTGTGATTGCGGGGGGCTCCCTGGTGCTGTCTAGCTGGGTATTCTCAGCTGGAGGGTGTCTGGCTCAAGATTTGAGGGGGACAGATCCTGGCTCCTAGACTCCCACACAGCCCACCTGCTGTTGGACAGCAGGGTCTCAGTGCCCCCCACTCTCGAGATCCAGTGACCTGGGAGAGGAAGTTGTTGGGCGGGTGAGCGGGGACACCTTTACCCCCTTTGGTGAGTTGCTGGGTCTTAGCGCCCGCCCGCTTGTCAGTCTCCTGTCAAAGGTCTGGGAGAGGCATCTGTTCGGCGGGGTGGTAGCAGGGACACCTCTGCCCCCTTTAGTGGTGTGCTGGGTTTTAGCACCTGCCTGCCTGTTGGTCTCCAGTCAGAGGCCTGGGAGAGGAACCTGTTGGAGGGGTTGGAGCAGGTACAGCTCCGCCTTCCTGGTGGGGTGCTGGATTTTAGCACCAGCCTACCTGTCAGTCTCCAGTCAATGGCCTGGGGGAGGAGGCTGTTGAGGGAAAGGACAGGATTCTAAATTCCATGCCCCCCTGCTCCTTCCAGTCTTTCTCAGGCAGGGTGGAGGGGTCTAAGTTAAGTTCTATAGATCGGCACCAGCTCTGCTTTCGAATAGGTTTGGGGACTTGCTGGACTGCCCGCTGTACTACTCACTCTTCAGCGTTTGGCTGTGGGTGCTCCACGGTATTGGAGAATCATTCATTCCCCTCGGATCTCCGCTGCCGCTTGTGGTCCGCATCTGGGTTTCGCCGCTTGATTTTCTGGTCTGCGATATTTCCTGCATCTGGCTTCTGCATCTGGCTGCTGCAGCTGTCCAGGCTGCCTGGCCCAGCGCCTTCCACTGCTGCTTTTCGCGGCTTGGAGCCGGTGGTAATGGGTGGGGGAGGGGTCCTCGCATTCTGAATTCTTTGAGAAAGTTGGATGTAAGCTTTATCTGGATTTCTTTTCTGGTTTGAGTCCTTCTCTGTTGCTTCTTGAGTTTGTTGTTATGTATTTCTTAGGGCAGTTGACTCGTGGGATTCCTTGGTTCTCTCTTTTTGTGGGAGAGAGCTAGGCAGCGTCCCTATTGTCTCAGCGCCATTTTCCAGTCTACCTTCAACTTTTATAAGACAACTATATTACCTAGTACTTGTGTTGATCTATATCACATAATAATTTTAGTTAGATTTCTATTTGTACAAGAGATGTTATCACATATGAAGAATATCCTTTTTGGGGAGGAGTAGCGGAATGATACTCCATTTTATGTAAGTATAACATTTTATTCATCAATTTATCAGTTAATAGAAAAAGGTTGTTTCTTTTTTTGCCATGGTTTTTTATTGTAATTAATAGAAGGGTTACATTATATTCACTAGATAGAAGGGGCATTACTTCGCAAACATTAATACTCTTCCTAATGTCTTGGTCCCCATTTCCTCCCCCCATATCTGCCCCTCATCTTGTTTTCCCCCTTCCATATCCTATTTCAAATAACCAAATAAGCATGTATACAATATATCAGATAACAAGGTAAAATACTGTAACAATATGAGATAACCAAGGGACAGCAAAAGAGATGAGAGATAACATAGTACAGTAAGGACAACAATCACTCATTATATGGCTTTTGATTCTATAATCTGGAGGTCCTTTCACTTAGTGTCATACTATATGGCCTTATATATCTAGGTTTTGCTCTATTGTAAATCTCTGCTAGAAGAGCGCAAGGTTTCTACCTATTAAGACAAATGAAGGAAACCATTGAGCCTATGTTCCTTTGAGTATGGCTTACTTCACTTAACATGATTTTTTCTAAGTCTTTTCATTTCCTTACAAATGGGGAAATGTCATTCTTTCTGAAAGCAGCATAGAATTCCATTGTGTATAAATACCTATGGAGGTTCCTCAAAAGACTAAACATAGAGCTCCCCTATGACCCAGCAATTCCACTATTTGGAATTTACCCAATTGTCCAGAAACAAGGACATAGTAAATCCACTAGCACAACAACGTTCACTGCAGCATTATTTACCATAGAAAAGATATGGAACCAACTCAGATGCCCCTCAGAGTAAGATTGTTTCTACCTCTTGGTTCATGATATTTCTCTCACAGTATTAAGTATAGTATTGTGATGAAAATAATTCCTTTAAAAATGTTTATTCTGTGGTTTAATATCTCGGTCCTCTGTTCTATTCCATTGGTCTTCAGGCCTGTTCTTGTGCCAGTATCAAGCTATTTTGATAATTATAGCTCTGTAATAGAGTCTGAAGTTTGGTATTGAAATTACTCCTGCGCTGTTCTTTCTGCTAAGAAGTGTTTTTGCTATACAGGGTCTTTTATTATTCCATATGAAATTTTGGATTGTCTCTTCTATTTCTTTTTTTTTTTTTTTTTTGCCAGTCCTGGGCTTGAGCTCAGGGCCTGAGCACTGTCCTTGGACTTTTTCAAGGCTAGAGCTCTACCACTTGAGCCTCAGCACCACTTCCGGCTTTTTTCTATGTATGTGGTACCGAGGAATCGAACCTGGGTCTTCGTGCATGCTAGGCAAGCACTTTAACCACTAGGCCAAACTCCCGGCCCCTGTCTCTTCTATTTCTTTAAAGAATGACATTGGAATATTGATGGGTATTGTGTTGAATTTGTAGATAGCCCTTGGCAAGATTGTCATTTTCACGATGTTGATTCTTCCAATCTAGGAGCATGGGAGGTTTTTCCATTTCCTTAGTTATGCTTTAATTTCCTTTTTCAGGGTTTTAAAGTTTTAATCAAAAAGGTCCTTTACATTCTTAGTTAAGATAATTCCTAAGTACTTTATTTTCTTTGAGGCTATTGCAAAAGGAGTTGCTTTCCTGATTGTTGCTTCGTTCCTCTCACTGTTGGCGTAGAGGAAGGCAGTTGATTTTTGAGGGTTAATTTTATAGTCTGCTACTCTTCCAAAGTTTTGAATCAGCTCAAGGAGCTTGGGAGTAGAGTCTATAGGATTCTTTAAATACAGAATCATGTCATCTGCAAAGAGGGATAGTTTTACTTCCTCTTTCCCTACTTGGATCCCCTTTATGCTTGCTTCTTGCCTTATTGCACTGGCTAGGAATTCTAATGCTATGTTAAAGAGGAGTGGAGAGAGTGGGCATCCTTGTCTCGTTCCTGATTTAGAGGGAATGGCTTTAGCTTTTCGCCATTAAGTGTAATACTAGCTGTGGGTTTGTCATACACAGCCTTTATTATATTGAGAAATGTTCCTTGGATTCCTAGTTTCTCCAGAGCTTTTAACATAAAGGGGTGTTGGATCTTGTCAAATGCCTTTTCAGCATCTATTGAGACAATCATGTGATTTTTGTCCTTGCTCCTGTTGATGTGTTGAATTATATTAATTGATTTGCGTATGTTGAACCAGCTTTGCCTCCCTGTGATGAATCTTGTTTGATCATAGTGTATAATTTTTTAGAGAAGTTGTTGTAGACGGTTGGCCAGTATTTTGTTGAGAAGTTTTGCATCGATGTTCATCAAAGAAATAGGTCTATAGTTCTCTTTCTTTGATGAATCTCTGTCTGGTTTGGGGATGAGAGTTATACTGGTTTCGTAGATGAGTTTGGTAAAGAACCTTCATTTTCCATTTCGTTGAAGAGCTTGAGGAGTATTGGTGTGAGCTCTGCTTTGAAGACCTTATAGAATTCAGCTGTGAATCCATCTGGCCCTGGGCTTTTCTAAGGTGGAAGGTCTCTTATTGCCATTTCTATTTCATTGCTTGAAATAGGCCTGATTAGTTGGGTTAGTTCTTCTTGGTTCAGTGTGGGTGTGTTAATATTGGCTAGGAATTCATCCATTTCTTCTAGATTCTCAAATTTGTTGGAGTAAAGGTTTGAGAAGTATTCCCACATGATACTCTGGATCTTGATAATTTCTATCGTGATATTACCATTTTCGTCTGTGATTTTGTTTATGTCGGAATGCTCCCTTCTTTTTTTGGTAAGATTTGCTAAGGGTTTGTCAATTTTGTTAATTCTTTCAAAGAACCAACTCCTTGTTTTGTTGATTCTTTCTATAGTTTTTTGGATTACAAATCATTTAATTCTGCTTTGATTTTAATAATTTGCTTCCTTCTACTGGGATTAGGGTTGGTTTGTTGCTCTTTTTCCAGGAACTTAACGTGACACATTAAGTTGTTGGTTTGCGATATTAAACCACAGACCTATGGCCACCTAATCTTTGACAAGGGAGCCAAAAAAATAGAATGGAAGAAAGACAGCCTCTTCAACAAGTTGTGCTGGCAGATCTGGTTAAGCACCTACAGAAAAGTAAAGTTGGATCCATCTTTGTCACCCTGAACTAGAATTAATTCCAAATGGATAAAGGACCTGGAGGTAATAGCTGACACACTGAAAACTTTACAAGAAGGAATAGGAGATACACTAGGCCTCCTTAGCACAGGTTGAAACTTTCTTAATAGGGACCAAAAATCACAACAAATCAGAGAAAACATGGATAAGTGGGACTGGATTAAACTGCAGAGCTTCTGTATGGGAAAGGACATAGCTAGTAAATTAATTAGGAAGCCTACAGAGTGGGAGAAGATCTTCACCAACCATACAACGGACAAAGGCCTCATATCTAAAATATATCAACAGCTCAAAAAATTGAATCACTCCAAAACTAATCTCCAAAGGAACAACCATCCCATTAAAAGATGGGCCAAAGACTTAAAGAGAGTCTTCTCTGAAGAAGAAACAAAAATGGCCTACAGACACATGAAGACATGCTCGACATGTCTGGTCATAAAAGAAATGCAAATCAAAACAACTCTAAGATTCCCCCTCACTGCAGTTAGAATGGCCAGGATCAAGAAAACTAATAACAACAGATGCTGGAGGGGATGTGGCCAGGAGGGATCAGTACTATACTGTTGGTGGGAGTGCAAACTCGTTCAACCAACAGGGAAAGCAGTATGGCAGTGCCTCAAAAGGCTAAACATAGAACTCCCCTACGACCCAGCAATCCCACTACTTGGCATTTATCCAACCATCCAGAAACTAGGGCATACTAAATCCACTAGCACAACAATGTTCACTGCAGCATTATTCACCATATAGCAAAGATACGGAACCAACCTAGATGTCCCACTGTTAATGAATGGATCAACAAGATGTGGTATTTGTACACAATGGAAATCTATGCTGCTGTCAGAAAAAACAACATCTCCCCATTTGTTAGGAAATGGAAAGACTTAGAAAAAATCATATTAAGCGAAGTAAGCCAGACTCAAAGGAACTTAGGCTCAATGGTTTCCCTCATTTGTCATAATCAGTAGAAACCTTGGGCTCTCTTAGCAGAGATTTGCAATAGAGCAAAACTTTGATACATAAGGCCATATAGTATGAAGCTAAGTGAAAGACTTCTAGGATATTGAAACAAAAGCCATATAATGAATGATTGTTGTCCTTAATGTACTATGTTATCTCTCATCTCTTTTGCTGTCCCTTGGTTATCTCATATTGTTACAGTATCTCACTTTGTTATCTGATAGATTGGATATATTTGTACTTGGTTATTTGAAATTGGATAGGGAAGGGGGGAAAACCAAGATGAGGGTGTGGGGGGGAAGGTAATGGGTACCAAGACATGTGAAAGGGTATCAATGTATGTGAATTAATGCACCTTCTATTTGGCAAATATCATGTAACCCTTTTATTACCATAAAATATTAAAAATATAAAAATGTTTACCCTTCATTTTTTGAATTTTATAAATTCTAGAAAAGAAATTCTTAAAGAAATGAATTCTGGAAATAAAATTACTATGAAAATAATTATACTATATTAAAATACCCCATCCCTCTCTGCAGAATGCTTTCTGGGAAAGCTGTAAAAATGTATGTAATCATGGAGTTTCTTTTAAGATAACCATAGGAAGGACAATTCACTAAGAATTGCTTACTGTGAATTGGTCCAGTTGATTTACATAGTTTCCATTAGTCATCAATTTGATTAGGAGAAAGATGACTTCCAGCAGGGAGGAAACAAAAACTGAGCAATGAAGACTTCAAGGAGGAAGGAAAGTAATGCAGCCTGCTAGGGAGCTCAGGGCTAAGGAAATGCTTGACAGAATACAACAAGTCATCAACCAGCAGGGTAAAGAATATAAGAAGAAATGTCAAACAAGATTTTTAATTGTGGTTCATTTAATATGAAATACATTTTTTCCAGAATACCAATATAGATATATTAAAAATCAGTCATAATAATATTATGGAGATTAAAGTTTTAGCTCCTACACATTTCATTTCTTCTTATTCATTGCTGTAGTTGCATTTTTCTTGAGTATGAAGACATAAGTTTAAAAATACTTGGGTGGATTTGTAAGGAAATGGAAAGACTTGGGAAAAAAATCATCTTAAGCGAAGTAAGACAGACTCAAAGGAATATAGCCTCAATGGTTTCCCTCATTTGTCATAATTAGTACAAACCTTGGACTCTCCTAGCAGAGGAGTATAATAGGGAAAAACCTAGATGCATAAGGCCATATAGGACCTCCTGGATATAGAAATAAAAGCCATATAATGAGTGATTTTTGTTCTTTGGTTATCTCATATTGTTACAACATTTTACCTTGTTATCTGATATATTGTATATATGTTTATTTGTTGCTTGAAATAGGATAGGGAAGGGGGGAAACAAGATGAGGGGTGGGGCTCAGGGGAAGGAAATGGGGACCAAACCATGAGAAAGGATATCAATGTTTATGAAGTAATGCACCTTCTATCTGGTGAATATAATGTAACCCTTCTATTAATTAAAATTAAAAATATATGAAAAAATACTTGGGTGTTGTGGGGGTATGTAGAATTTTCAAGAGTCTTGGCAAGACCAAATATATTCAGTTTTTAATAATGAGAGTCCCAAACTGTTCATTAAACAGAATGGAGTGGAGCTGTGTAATCAGAATGTCTTGGCAGATTAAGGGCACAGTAGACATAGAGCAAAATGACACATATTCGCAAGAATCAAAATTACAGATCTAAAATTAACCCAAACTGCTCTCAAATTTTCCAAGAACTGCAAAGGATAAAGCCAATTTGGATCTCAGTGCTCTCTGTGTCTTGATTTAGGCATGAAAATCAACTTTGTATTTGCAGAGATATAATCAGAAAATAACCATCTCCCACTTTGTTTTTATTTGGTAAAGAATTCTAAGGTGTTCACTTAATTTTAATTGCCAGTCTTCTACAAACAGCTCTACTCATCCAAACAAAAAGGTTTATTTTTTAAAAAATTTTTGTTTTCAAATCATCAAATGAATCAGTCTATAATGATCCCTTGATGGAGATAAGAATGTTGCCTAATATAATCTAATAGTCTCTGGTTTTCTAGATGGTATATATGTATACAATATGTATATATAATACACTATATGATATACATGTACGCCTATATATGTGTATATATACATGTACATGTGTGTATATATACATATATTTATAAATCCCATTCATTTAACCATATTAAAAATCTGCATTTCAACAAAACATAAAAAGTGCCCAGATCTAGTGTAGCCTTTGATGCCTCAAATTGCAAGCTAATGTAAGAACACTGAATAAAATAGGATTTTTCCATGAAAGCCACCTGGTCTCTTAATGGAAGTCAAGTGTGTCTAGAACAGCATGAGGTTTTAAATGATGGCCTCTTTCCTAAAAGCAAAGCAGGAATTCTAAGTGGAATAGCATGCAGAACCAGTAAAAACAGCAGGCCTCAAATCTGCTTTCCTCAGAAGGACCTGCTTGGTTAGGCTGTCCCTGGGCTGACTTTGGGGATCCTCAACAGGGCCCTCCACAGGCATAAAATTTTCTATAAATGCAATCAGTGGTTCACTGTACCTAGATTACTTGTATAAATAATGTGGCTAGAAGCTGCATGGATTCTGTGGAAAGACAGCTGTTTGAATCCCACTCCTATCTTTTCTAGTTGTGAAAACCAAGGGACAAAACGTTCAGCTTCTTGTACCTCCGTTAACCTGTGAGATACAGACAGTAGCAATTCTAACAAACCTAAAGGTAGATGAATGTATGAGTGAGAGCACATATAAAACTGGTATCATGGAAGCACTGAAAATTATTTGAGTTAACTTTTCTTCAAGTTTATATGATGAACAAGTTGAGAAATGTAACTTACTGTTACAGTATTTTGAGAGTAGGTTCATGGTAAAAGTAAGAGATATCCTTTATATTTTCTGCCATCAAACATTCAGTGCCTCTCCTCACATGAATGCACCCCAGATCCCGAAATAGAGTGGTATATTTGTTAAAATGATGACCCCAGAGTGACATATCAGTATCATCCAAAGTCCACAGTTCACAACACATACCATTCTTGGTGCCATGCCCTGTATGAATTTGAACAGATGTATGATAACATAACCATTACTAATACATCATATATTTTCAATTCTCAAAAAATTCCTTTCATTGTTTTCAGAATTGGTTATTTTCTCTTCACATTGTAAAAAACAAAAGTCTACACATCTATCTTCAGTTTCTTATGCTGTGAAATAAGCTTACACTGATTGGACACCAATATACTCTACCAAGCATTATTATGTAGTAGATAGACATACTTGGCTATAATACATTTTAGACATACTAGGATATAATTCTCTTCAGGACAGACTTACTTCGAAAAGGGACAAATGGCACGTCAAAAGTCACAAAGTAACAGAAAAAAATAGATATGTGAAGCATCATGAGGGTCTTTTTGTAAAGGGAGGATCTGATCCTGCTTCATGTGCTCTGCCCTGAGAAACCTATAACTACCAAGGATGCCAGGGTGAATGAACATGAACTCCTGCCCTCTGAAGATGCCTTTTTTTCTAGAAAACAGGATGAGAGGAACAGGCTGAGAACATTCTTTATGTCAAGCTCTGGAAACAAGTACAAAGGACAGAAAACCCAGCACCTGACAATGGAAGATTGGGGCCTATATGCCAGGCAAATGGGGGCTGATGGAGCAGAGGCCCTGGAGAACACAGCTTGCAATACAGAAGACTGAGGAGGACAGGTATAGTGGAGACTACCTGGGCCTTGTGTAGGAGTCCTCATGTGTAAAGGCCAGAGGCTCTTCTTTTTCAAATGCTTGCAGTGTATTAAATAAATTCAACAAAATGGGCTTTGAAAAATATGGCAGACATTCAAGTCAATTGAAAGGCTATAATTGAGGGAGGCGTAAGAATTAAGGCACATTCAAGAGGTACATGTTTGTGATGTTTTCTGGCAATCTCTTCATTCTCGTGGTGGGATGCTAATAAAGGATAGGCAGCCAGCGTAAGAATATCAAGTGAAGAACCTGCCACTCAGCTGTCAGTGGAAGCTGCCAGGGTATAGTTCCCTTTGTGACAACTTTATATCTCAGCACACATTAATTAGTCTTCAGTCCTAAGCAAAGATTTACTCTACTCAGAATTCTTTGTTTTGTTTATACTTCTTAAAAGAGATCTATAGAAAGATAAAGTTGAACTTTATACTTCTTGTAGTTACTTTTGTCTGGCATAATAGTCAAGTGTGTTAATAACTCTTCATAATTTATGGCAGTCCTGTTTGCCATTTTCCTCAGAATTAATTTTACCACATCTAAAATTAGTGGGCATGTGACTACGAAGAACAAGAAAAGAGACACTAGTGAGAGCAGAAGGTAATAAGATTCATAAGATTAAGTTTATTAATGCAGATATTTTTAATGCAGACAGTCTATGAAATTTAAATAGAATCAAACTGAAGGCTTTATCAAATTCAAAAGAATATTCTAAGTGACTGATTATGAATTACAATTACATACATAAATTACATACTTATGGAAATGAACTGAACAGAAATATTGTTAAAAAGTATCACGAGACAATAGATTCAAAAGACTCAAAAGCCCAATATATAATTTGCAGTTTGCTTTAAAAAGAAAAACAAAATATCAGCTTAAAATAGTTCTTTATTGTTTCTAGAAAAAAATATATTATTGTTTGATCATTGTATCAGCATTTGAAGGAGTCAGGACTATAAAACAGAATTTGTTTTCAGATGTAGCTATAAGACTTTCATAAATGTAAAATAACAGCTAAAAAACAACTTACACTGTTAAAGAAAGCAATGTAACTCTATTCTGTAAGAAAAGTAAACAGTAAAATGGACACCACCAATGGCCACATTTAAGTTAGTTATTTCACTCACACTTGCCCATTGCTAGAATTCTATTCTCCATACACCCTGCTCCAGGTGTATGTTGTTAGAGTTGTGTTTTCATCTTTAAATTAAATTTAAATTAAAACTAAAACATAGGTATTGTCTCCGTAACACCAGTAGTAAATTTATTAAAAATATTTTTTCATTCAGACATTCTTTTCAAATCCTAACAAAAAGTCAGTTTTTGATGACTTTGAGAAAGTTATACTTCAACTGTTTCCTAAAATGTATCTGAAATTCAGTTCTATAGGTATCAGACATTATTCAGTGATATAAGTGGGATCCTCTTTGCTGATGAAATAATCTTTATAACATTTCCTAATTCTAAAGGTTAACACTGGCTTAAAATGTTGAGCTACTCTATCTTTGTGCGCTGAGAACACTATTCTAAAATCCAAGCATAGCCTTGCCACTGATTCAGCCAGGCTTGGTAGTTCATCTCTGTAATCACAGCACTAGAAAGGGTGAGGCTGAGGGTTTCAAGATTGAAGTTAGCCTAGGCTATCTGTTAAATCCTCATTGAGAGACAGAGACAGGGATTGGGGAGAGAAGGAGGAGGAGGAAGAAGCTGTGAAGTTGTAGAAGTGGAGGGGAGGGTAGAAGAAGAGAGAAGAGAGGACAAGGTGAGAAAGGGGAGAAGTGGAGAAGGGAGAGAAAGTAGGCAAAGAAGATGAAGATGAAGAAGGCAAGAAGAGGAAGAAGAGAATGAGGAAGAAAAACAAGGGAAGATGGAAGATGAGGAGGAAGAGATAGAGGGAAGGACAGAGAGATGAAAAGACAGGACATGAAGAGACTTGCTTAATAAAAGTATTTCAATAACCACCACATGTTTTGTCTTGTATGTAAGCTTTTTTATTTGGGCACAGAAATGGAGGGACAAAGGGTGAACAAATGCAGCAGTGATACTCACTAGACATTATGTCGAAAAAGAGCTACACACATGTGAAGGAGGAAGGGTCGGGAGGGAAAACAGAGAAATCAAGGGAAGAAATGACACTGCTCAAAAAGAAATAAACTCATTACCTGACTCATGTAATTGTAACTCTGCTGTCCGTCACCTTTACAATAAAAATAAAACAATTCCTATGATTTGCCATAAACACTATTTGTCCCATTTCAGAAAGATATAATAAAAGACAGAAACAATGATGTGTCTGGATTTTCTTCTCCTATTTATAGTTTTAGTGCTAGTTTATGGCCTATAGTAATTTTATGTCTGTACTACAAATTGTTGTTTAGAATTAACTCAGACTTTGTGCTGTTCTTTGCCATTTACACTGGAGCCCATGACTTCTCAGGTCTTGTGATTGTACCTAGGGTTCAATCAGGAACTCTGAGGCAGAATTCTTGGTAACTATTTCATCATTACCAATCAGTGTTCTTCCAGAATGTTGAAAGATTGGCTGACAGGTGAAATCTAAGGCTCAATCTAGATTCCTATTCCTGACTTAAGATTTTACTGCACCATGTAGAACTCAGACTGTGTTAATCACAAGAATATTGGTCTCCTATAATCTTGCTAATTCCTATTACTGAACCATCTCTGTTCTTAGATGACACTATACCATACAAATAGCTTCTAGATAATTTAAAACTTGATCAGATTTCTTAGGTTTTGGTAACTTGGGGTCTGGCCGGATACTTGTAGTTTTCCCCTTTCTGCCTCAGAACTGAAACGTGATGGAGGCCCCAGTGTGAATGCATTTGGTCCCCACTCTGAATCTTCCCACAGAATTGGGGGTACTGGAAAGATTCACTTTCTGAGACCCTAACTACCAGTATAGAAACAAAGGCTATGTCTCCTACCTGCTGAGAGGCTCTGGGCAACTAAGTACAGCTATGTTCAAGTTTCAAACCCAATTCTTTGTGTAGAAAGTAGAGGCACAGATCCTAGAGCTGCCAGAGGCAGAGAACAAGAAAATCAGGCCACACTCATTCTGCCTCATCAGAACTGAATTCAAAATACTGATTTGTTCTTTATTTAATATATTTTTATTGTAATTAATAAAAGGGTTACATGATATTTGCCAGATAGAAGGTGCATTAATTCACATACACTGATACCCTTTCACATGTCTTGATACCGACTACCCTCCACTGATTTGTTCTTATCCTGTCTTATATTAGATTATAATTTTGTTATTATATTTATAGCATTTCATAGCCACTATTTAAAATACCTACATTTGTAAGGGAAAACAAAAGTTGTTATGCCATAACTTTTCAAGATACTGAATAAATACCACAATTTCTTGTCTTCCCAAACACTGGAGAATCGGGCTTTAAAATTGTTTTTCTTATGTCCAACGATGACTTACAAACTCTGAAATCATCCTGAGTTAAATGAGATAGTATAGCTTCTCTCAAACTTCTTAGAAAACTGAAATATATGTACCTATGATGGATGAAATAATCACAAATGCTAAAATAGATGGTTTTTGCCTTGAATCAAAGAAGGCTTAAATGACCCAGAAAAATGAAAACAAAATTAAATTATCAAGGGGAACATTTATAAGACATATTTCTCATTCTGAATTAATATTAGAAAACCAGGCAGGGAAGGACTAAGACAAATAGGCCAAGGGAAAAGACTGGTGATTTTATAGCTGCCAGAAAGAAAGGCAAAATTTTAGAGTTAATTAAAACTTGCACACCATTTTTAAAGTTTAAATATGCTTAAATGTTATCTGTACAATCTACTTAGTGATTTTTTTTTTTTGTCACTTGTGGGGTGGGCTTGAACTTTGGGCCTGAGCATGTACCTGAGCTCTTCAGCTCAAGGCTATCACCCTACCCCTATAGCCACCATTTCCAGTTTTCTAGTGGTTAGAGATAAGAGACTCATGGACTTTAGTGCCCCGGCTGACTTTGAACCATGATCCTTAGATCTCAGCCTCCTGAGTAGCTAGGATTACAAGCATGAGCCACCGTGCCCGGTTCTACTTAGTGATTTTAACCAACTTTTATCATTTATTTTATTTTTTTTCACCTCTGATTTTAGGGGCTTTTATTTAAGTAACTGTACAAAGGAATTTTAATTTAACATATCAGTGCATGAGTATAATGCATCTTGATTAATTTTTACCCCACCTATTATTTTCCACCACCTTTCTCAATACCACCTATTTCCTCAAGTCCCCTGGTTCCATTTCAGTATTCCAAATATTACTTTCCAGAATAGCTCCAGTCTTACTTTCACTAAAAGCCTAGACCGGATTGGGAGAAGGGCTTATGGGAAAAGTGGAGACAATCTCTTCATTTGTGAAAGGGAAGCTTAAAGACTGTTGAGGAGGGAGATAATGGCTCATAGGAATTGTGTGTAATGTTGCATTCACTTATGGTAATTATCTTCATTATCAAAAGTGCAACCAAACACTCACCATGTGTCTTTAGGGCACATTAACTACATAACAGTCATCATTTGTGTCCTCTAAAAACATGTCCTAAAGTTCAAAAACAATGAATTCAACACTCAGGACTGACTATATCAACTACATCAACTATGCAACTTAATCAGCAGAAGATTCAGCTGAATCTTACTTCTAAGTTAAATACATATATAATATACTTTCAGGTTACAAGATGTGGTATTTTTTTTTACAGATTCAACAATGGGAATTGTTTATTATCTTTATCATTTTTGTAGGTCAGGAAATCAGAACAGTGTAGTAAGTACAGCTGTGCCTTGTCTTGCATCTAGGGCCTGCAGGGAAGATTCAAAGATTATCACCTTTCTGAGGGTTGTGGCTAGCCCCTAATAGGAAGAATTCTTTTGGGTTCCCAACCTGAATGCTATGTGTGGACGGACTGCCTTACAATATGGGGGCTGGATTCCAATGGAAACTGCCCCACGAGAGAAAGAAAGCTAGCTAGAAGTTGTATTTTTTTTTTAATGATCACAGCATCTTATCCACATTTTCTTGGCTATAGCAGTTTTAAGGTCTATAGAGAGTCAAGAGCTAGAATTCAGATCCGCATAGCATGGTGGTAAAGTATCTTTAAGTCATAAGAAATCATAATGGATGGTTATATATTTTGATAGTCATCCTTTCAAAATACAGTCTGCCAAGATAGGGCTTTCAAGGGTTTCAGGACCTGAATAGGATTCATGTTGTGTACAATGGGTTATTAAATTCCTTGACATCTCAGTAACCTGTAGTGTTTTGTTTTTTTCATATATTTTTTATTGTAATTAATAGAAGGGTTACATTATATTCACCAGATAGAAGGTGCATTACTTCACAAATATTGATACCCTTTCTCATGTCTTGGTCCCCATTTCCCTCCCCCCACCCCCGCCCTTCATCTTGTTTTCCTCCCTTTCCTATCTAACTTCAAATAACCAAATATGTATATATACAATATATCAGATAACCAGGTGAAATACTGTAACAATATGAGATAACCAAGGGACAGAAAAAGAGATGAGAGATAACATAGTACATTAAGGACAACAATCACTCGTTATATGGCTTTTGTTTCTATATCCTGGAGGTCCTTTCATTTAGCATCATTCTATATAGCCTTATGTGTCTAGGTTTTGATCTATTGCAAATCTCTGCTAGGAGAGCCCAAGGTTTCTACTGATTATGACAAATGAGGGAAACCATTGAGCCTATGTTTCTTTGAATCTGGCTTACTTCACTTAATATGATTTTTTCTAAGTCTTTTCATTTCCTTACAAATGGGGCAATTTCGTTCTTTCTGACGGCACCATAGATTTCCCTTATATATAAATACCACATCTTGTTGATCCACTCATCAACTGAGGGGCATCTGGGTTGGTTCCATATCTTTGCTATGGTAAATAGTGCTGCAATGAACATCGTTGTACTAGTAGATTTGTTTATTTGAAATAGAATAGGGAAGGGGGGGGACAAGGTGAGGGGGGTGGGGGGGAGAGAAATGGGGACAAAAACATGAGAAAGGGTATCAATGTTTATGAAGTAATGCACTTTCTATCTGGTGAATATAACTGTAACCCTTCTATTAATTACAATAAAAAAGAAAAAAATAAATTGATGAAGCACTCTCAAGAATTACTTTCACTTTAGGAATAAAACCCATGAAATTAAGTAAACATCATCAAGACATTAATTCAAAACTTCTTCTTACACCTTAGCCCCATTTTGTTCTTTATTTATTTTGGTACTGATACTAGGACTTGATCTCAGGGCCTTGGCACTTTAGCTTAGATTTTTTTGATAAAAGCTGGTGCTCTCCCATTTGAGGCACACCTCTACTTCTGGCTTTTTTCTGGTTAAGTGATGAGAAGTCTCATAGACATTACTGTCTGGGTGGGCTTGGAACTGTGAATCTCAGATCTCAGCCTCCTAATAGCTAGGATTATAGATGTGAGCCATTTGTGCTTGGCTTCTGACTCACATTTTTAATGCATTCAGGAATCTAAAAGAACTGATCACAATGGTAGTTATAATTTTGGCAAGGCAGGAAGCAGGCCTGGGGAGACAAGGTGATCAGTCACATCTGGCCAGATCTTCACTTGCTTTTCTGTATGCTTGTCCTGCCTGTCCTGCCTGTCCTGCTGTTTGCTGTGCTCCTGAAAATACAATTAACATCTATGCATGTGCAAAGCTGTGCATCCTAAGTAGAGACTGTGGCTTTCCAGCCCCACCAGGTTGAGGCCTGGAGTTAATGAGAAGTGAGGCTATGGGGACTGAATAGAACATGCCAATGTTGAAGTAATTGAGCATGAATATCAAACACTGACTTGGGAACAGTCTTCATTTGCAGAAAGGAAGTTGGATCAGCTGGTGGGCAGATGGAACATACACAGATCTGTATCCACTGCCAGTCCAGCATCTGCATACCACAATAGCACTCTTTACAACCATGCTGCTTTGAAATCTTCTCAGCTACAATTTGCTTTTCTTCTTCATCTCTTATCTTCTCTTTCCCTCCTCCTATACAAGGTTTTCTTTCTTTGAATTTATCTTATCTCTCTCAAGACGTATAAAGAATTGAATTTTATGAGCACATTGCACGCTGTTCCATTTAAAATAATATGTGAAAATTGCAAATGCCAGCTTAGAATAACACCGATGGTGGTATATGGCGAGGAGAATTACTAATGCTATAATTTTTGCTTTAAAAACCCTGTATTCTCTTTTAGAACCAGTGAAACATTGAATTATTAATTACCTTGATTCATTCTTATGTGATTATATCATCTCCAATTAGATCATTTATATGTCCTCAAGTGGCAAGGATTTCTGGAAGATTTGCACAATAGTGACAAAAATAAGAACCTAATAAACAGGCTGTTATTAATCTCAAGTCCTAATGAATAGTATTACGCAGAACAGAGCAACAGACATTTTTTTAATTATATGGGAAAAACTTTGGTTCTGCAATTCTAGGCTCACACAGCTGTGCCTTTTACAAAAATTTGTTTTAAAGTTGTGCTTACCAGAGATTGTTATCAAAAATAGATACAACTTGATTATATTATATTAATTGGGAACTGTTAATGTAAAATAAAGTATATTTACTAATTGAGCTCACAGTGATTATCTGTGAAATACATCAGTGATTAGGGTGCAAAAAACAACAGAATATTATAAGTGTGTCAATATTCTGTGTATATTTATTTATATTCATTATTTATATAGTACATACACACATACCTATTTAAATGCATGGTTAATGCCTATCTGATGGTGACAAAGGTTCCTCAAGATTGAGCTCCCATTTCTCTTTTAAAAATCTCCATTTTCAATGCATATGACCATCCATATACCAATAACAAAAATAACAAAGTAACTATGAATGAAACGAAACAACAAGATTCTCAATCCTTATAGAAGCTGAAAATCAGAAAGATTTTCAGAGAAAAGCAATCAGATGATCAAACCTTGAATATGGAAGTTTCAGTTTACCTTAAGAGTGTAGTATTCTCTGACTTCAGGTCTAATAGAATCAAAGTCTCCATTGATGAAGTCAGGCAAAAAGCTGAAAGAAACATTACCATGTAAGACAACTAGATGGCATATTTTATTTATTAAAAATTTAAAGCTATTACTATTATAAGGACTTCAAGGAAAACTAATATACTCAAACTAAAGAGACAAATTTTAGAACAAATAGTACAATAATAAATTATATTATTTATGGTTGGCTTCAATACTGTGTGATTAAGGTAAACTCTGTATCTACTCAACATATCCACCAGATAGAGTCAGTCTACATCTGTCCTGTTTAACAAACAAATATTAAAGAAACCTACTGGTTATGATTGCTAATTCAAAAACATAGTAAATTCGAATTTTTTCTGTTATTCTCTACATATACAGATCTTTATATTATTTTATTCTCACACAAATTTAGAACACTCACTGTATCTCTCTACACATATATTTACACACACATATAAAAATATATATATGGTTGATTGTGGGGCTTGAACTTGGGACTGGATGCTGTCCTTGAGTTGTTTTGCTCAAGAGTAGCACTCTTTCTACTTTGAGCCACAACTCTACTTCCGGTTTTCTGGTAGTTAATTAAAGATACAAGTCCAACAACCTTTCTAACCTAGGCTGGCTCTTACTCATGATCCTCAGATTTCAGCCTTCTGAGCAGCTAGGATTATAGATGTAAGCCAGTAACACCTGGCTTTTCCAGTAGATAGGCACTGAACATATGATCTTAAGTACTTTGTGTCAAGCAAAAGTCGGCGTGAAAACATTGTCTAAATATCCATTTCACAGTTCTAGAAATAAAAGGCCACTGGGTAGGGCTGAAATGCCCTACGAATCACACTTTTCAATATAGAGAAGTTCCCAGATGTTGGTGCCTCATATGGTTTTGTAATTATGTTAATTCACTTCCCTGATATATATTTTAAATGACTGTTTTTTGAGGTTTTTTTTGTGGGTCATGGGGCTTGAACTCGGCCTGGGCACTGTTCCCTCAACGTTTCAGCTCAAGGCTACCACCCTATCTCTGGGACTTGGCATTGTAACTGAGCTCTCAGCTCAAGGCTACTACCCTACCCTTGAGCCATCCCCACTTTCCCTTTTTTAGAGGTTAGTTGGAGATAAAAGTCTCAGGTCCTTTTGTGCCTAGGCTGGCTTTGAACCTTGACCCTAAGATCTCATCCTCCTGAGTAGCTAGGATTACAAGCGTGAGTCACTGTCCCTGGCTAAATGATTTATTTTTTTAAAAAGGCTTAGTTTAATTTAGTTTAGTAAGTCATTGTTAATTGATTTTATATAAAATATGTGTACGACCTAGTAGAGTTTTTCACATTTAAAATACACTTAAATGTAGACAGATAAACTATCCTAGATTTCTCAATGTTTCTGTAAGAAGTTTCCTCATCCTGTGAAATATGTATTAAAATATAACTAAGGGAACATTCATTTCCCTTCCTGTAAACATAATCTACCCTTCATTTAACATGAGAGGTGGATCCAAATCCATTTTTTAAATTAATGTCCTAATCCAAAAGAATAATTATACTTGTACTATGTTGCTTCCAGAGCTCTAAATCTTTACCTAATGGAGTAGGTCCCTAGCTGCAGGGAGATGGACAACTTATTTCTCTGGGTATTGCTGGTGGAAAGAGATGAGGCCTCAGAATGCAGAGACAAGTCTAGGTCACAAACATCAAGACATAGGCCCCTGCAGAGATTCTATTAATATGGTAAAGGTTAGGGTTAGGATTTTAAGCCCATAAAAATTTTAAGGAGTCTCAGAAAGGAAGAACACAGTGGGCCATGTTATATTTAATAACAAAACATTTTTTCCTAATCCTTCACTTATGTATGAGAGGCTACTAGCAAAGGACAACTGTCCTGGTGATCAAGGTCAAGGATTACAGTCAAAGCCAGAATAAAGGCAACAGATATAATAAGAAGTCAGACTCAGAAGATTTCCTATATGTAAAATGAACAAGAGTGAGTTAAGAAATATGAACTAACCGTATCACTTTATACAATTTCTTTTTAATACTTTTGAGTTCAGCTGGAAATATTTGTTAGGTCAAACCTGATGTGATTGAGCTGTGTTGAGTCAATTTTTTTTTAAGCTATGTACCCTCTTTAGATGAAATGGTAACAGAAAGTTCTACCAGGAAGATCTCTATCACTTGTCACCTGGAATCAGCACTCAAGTGGCAGAAGAACACTGAATTTATGATACTGAGATCCTGTCAAAAACAAAACAAACAAAAAGACCCTAGCTATGTGCCAGTGGCTCACACCTTTTATCCTAGCAACTCACTAGGCCGATATCCAAGGATCACAGTTTGAAGCCAGCCTGGGCAAGAATGTCCATGAAACTCATCTCCGTACCTCCTCCACCCCACCTCCATAACCAGAAGTGGAACTGTGGCTTAAGTGGTAGAATTCCAGCCTTGAACAAACAAGCTCAGAGACAGTGCTCAGGCCCTGAGTTCAATCCTCAGGACCAGTATAAAAATAACACAAAAACATTAAAAACAAACAAACAAGGGATAGAGAGGCAGTTTTTATTGGTGCTTATAAAGCCCCAAATTCATCTCCAGGAAAACAATGACAACAATAACAAAGACAGCCAGACAGACAGACAGACTAGATAGACAGATAAAGACAAACAGAAACACACACATGCATACATTCACTATACCACATAAACTACTGAGTTGGTTTAGGTAGATCCAATAATTTTTGTTAATTAATGAGTTCATTTCATAAATATTCTTCATATAATTATGATCAAAAGATCTCAGTTCATTCCAGAATCAGAAAAGGAAGTAGATGTACCTGTAGTTTTACAACTCCTTGTCCAGTTTTAAACATATTTCTATAAAGTTTCCTCCCCTTAACTTGTGCATATTGTATTTATTACCTTCAATTTCATTCTTTACATTTTTTATGCATTATGCTTTATAACTCTTTAATAACTAAATATTCACAGTTCATTTATTTCTATTTTTTCTTGTTAAATATATTCTCTCATTTGGAAAGATTCTTAAAATCTTCCACCCACCACCATTTACCTATAGCGAAATGAATACATTTTTGGACCTGGGTGAGTCACCACTGGAACAGATACACCCTCAGCATTACTCTCTGTGCCTGGTTTGCATCACCATGGAAAATGGCCAGTTAAAACTCAGAGCTCTCTTGCTGGACAAGAACTGGTGGTGCAATTTCCTAAGAAGAATGATTTTTGTTGTGCTACAAATTTTAGAACCTCAAATATGTAGAGCCAGTCTGGAAGTTTCCAACTAGCATATTGATTTTGACAATAAATAACAATGAAAAATAAAGCTGATATACATGGGCAGTAAGAGAGCGCCTGTCCTTTTAGGACAGATCATCTGAGGAGAATTAGATCTCCTCCTATCTTATATAATGAATAATGAAAGGAAGCAATCACTTAAAATTCATTTCAATTTCCATATAAAATATTAGCAGAAAAACAAAATTATGGAGATAAATGATAACTTCAGTGAAGCTTCCATTAATATCATTTTGTAACATATATGCATTCAAATTGGAACAAATGCTTACGCCTAAGAAGACTCAGGCCAAAAATACACCTGGTATTCATGCTGACATGACGAAAATAATGATAACTTTTCCTCATAAAATATAGTAGTTTCTCAAACTTCTGAGACATATTTTTTCTGACATTGTAATTAAAAGCCCATCTCACCTTTTCTGAGAAGCTGGTTGTCATGGTACTGGGGAATTCTGAAGAGGTGTAGATTTTGGATGATACTTTACCGATGGAGAGGTGCTAAGTTATGAGATAAATGATGGCTGGCATGTGAAGATTATTTTTAGCACTCTCAAGACTGACTACACAGAGCAAGTGACTATGAACATGTGGAGTTGTGTAGCCACTGATTCCAGGTGGGGATGCCGCCGACACATTTCTCACCAATAGACCTCTTATTATCAGCAGTCTGTGGAGGTTGAATCAGTACTGAAGGCTGTCCCAAAGGCTTCACAAATGGACCACCAATCAGGACTCTGACATTTGTTTGTATTTTAACTCCTACTGTACTTGTCACTAATCACAAACTAACAGCCTACAATTGGCTGAGATGCACTAATGAAAACACTGTTTTGAGGGAATGAATTGCCAAAAGAGTGCAAGTTGACCAGCTGAGAATGATGGCATACTCACAGTAGATTTGTGAACAGAATGTAGGCTGCAATGAGACCTATCCTCCTCTCGGGTATCTTGTCTACTAATAAAAGGTTCCAGGACATGCAGAGAAAAAGTTGGGAGTGGAAGATTATAAGGTGGGAGATGGATGCTCAACAACAGAGAGTAAGTAGAAGAAATCATAGGATGCCCTGTTTAGGATGTTATATATTTTAAATGCATAGACCTCTGTCTCCTATCCTAGATAAAACATTCTCTACATGTTAACAAGAAAGGCAAATTCTAGGAAAATATGTTATTATGTTGATTGTGTTGTTTTTTTAAATAATAAAATAAACACAAAACAGCTATAAAATATGCTTTAAATGTTCATCAGTATGATGAAGATCACAGAGGTGAGTGGATCATATTGTTCACACTTCAAGGGATAAGATTAATTTTCCTTTAAAAACTTATAAAGCACTTGGAAACGTGGGACACAGCCTCAGTGTTTCTCTACTCAGTAGCTGCCATGGGCCAGCTCAATCAACAACCTCACTACACAAAACAGAAGAGCAAAGCAAAAAAAAAAAAATCTAAGAAAGGGACATGGTAGTAAGACAATTATGAAGAAAGTTAGTACTCATATTTGTCAAAGCAAATGAAAGCGTGGGAATAAATTAAAATCAATGGGAAGTCAGTATCTGAGTATACAAAAGTCAAACAGTTTTACACATTCACTGAAGTTGTTATAAATGACTAGTCAACTCATCTGTGTAAGATGATACTTGATCTCATCTTCTCAGACAGAGTAGCTCATATACAAATCTACAAGGTAGCACATACCTTTTTCCTCATCTTTTCAGGGAAAGGGGGGCTGGAATAAGGTTTGAACTCTTATTTATTTATTTGATTGATGGTCCTGGAGCTTGAACTCAGGGCCTGGACATCATACCTGAGCTTCTTTTGCTTAAGGCTAGCACTTTACCACTTGAGCCACAGAGGCACTTCTGGTTTTCTCTGTTTATTTGGTACTGAGGAATTGAACCCAGGGTTTCATGTATACTAGGCAAGAAGTCTACCACTAGTCCACAATCCCAGCCCTTTTTCATTTATTTTTGAGAAAGATTCTTTTTTATTTTTCCTAACCAAGGAAGGACCATAGGTTCATACTTATACCTCAATTGTAGCTGGGTTAACATCTGTCTTACTAATCTGTTCCCCAGGCTAGCCTTAAACTGCAATACTCTGTCTCCCAAGAGGCTAGGAATCCAAGTATAAGCCGTATAACTAGGATTCGAGCATGACTTTGTTCAAAAAAAATTATTTAAGGACTTCATTATATGTTAACAATCACCTAGGGAAGACATTAAGAAGAATATAGGAATAAAGGAAATGTAGGTAAAATCTCTATATCACATGGCAAAAAATAAATAGCAATTATAAAAACTCATGTGCATAACTATTCAGATAACGTCTTTAAACACATAAAGTGATTTAAAAAAAATAATACAAAGGAAAACTTCACCTTCAAAATGGAAAAAGAGACCTTGAGGTGGGTGGAATAGGAATAGATGGGAGGGGTAGGAAGGTAGAAAGCATGACACCAATCAACATGTGCTGTAACATAAATGGACAAGCTTCTTTAATAAATGATAAAAGAAATAAAACATTATAGTAATTGAAAGAAGTTATTCACAAAGATCCATATAGGCTAGGTATGGTGGTTAACTATGGGGAGACTGAGATAGGGAAGAAAGTGGTTTAAGGCTGATGTGGGCACAAGAAGTTCGTAAGACCTATTTAATCAGAAAAGCCTGGCACATTGTTATATATACATCCAGCTGAGCCAGAAGTATAAATGGAAGGCTGGCCTGAGCAGTGAGCAAGTTATCTTAAAATATAACCAAAGTGGGGCTGGGAGTTTGGCCTAGTGGTTAAAGTGCTTGCCTAGCATGCACAAAGACCTGGGTTCAATTCCTTGGTACCACATACATACAAAAAAGCCGGAAGTGGTGCTGAGGCTCAAGTGGTAGAGCTCTAGCCTTGAGAAAGTCCAAGGACAGTGCTCAGGCCCTGAGCTCAAGCCCAGGAATGGCAAAAAAAAAAAAATATATATATATATATATATATATAACCAAAGCAAAAAATCTAGAGCCTCAAGTTGTAGAACACACAAAGAGTAAGGTATAAGGCTTTAATTGCCACACATGGAAATGCATATATGATATGATGGCCATTCATTTAAAAATCCAGACGAAGTAACTTCAGAAATAACAAAAAGATTTGTGCTTTTAAGGCATGAAGGAAGAAGTGGGAGGGTATATTTACAGTTTTCCTTTTCCTTTTTCTTTTTTTTGATAGTACAGGGATTTGAACTCATCTCAGAATTGGTCATTTTACCAATAAAGCCAAACCTAGTTTTTTATTGTTTGCTATTCTTTGGATAGGGTTTGAATTTTCTATGGACTCTTCAGACCATGATGTTTCTGCTAGGTCATGTAGCTAGGATTACAGGTTCATATCACTATGGACAATTTGTAGGCTGAGATGGGTGAGGGGGTCAAGGATGGGGGTGTTAACTATTTGCCTAGGTGTGCCTTAAACTGTAAAACTCCAGATTGCATAGTAGGAATTACAAATCTGGGCCAAACAATGCACATGGACAGAGTTTCTTTTCAACGTGACAAAACAGTTCTAATAGTCACAGTGAAGAATGAGACCTCTCGTGGCTTCCCACCCCCAACAACTCTGTAAAGGGATGATTATGCAAATGCACTCCAAGACTGTACATTTTGAGTGTAGATTTGTAAAAAACAAATCAATGAAGTCATTAAGAAGACATAATAAAAAGACCTGTCAGAGCAGCTTCATCTGATTGATATTTGATATTTATAGAACAGTTCAGCCATTCATTGCAGATATACATTTTTATTTTATTTCCTTTAAGTTGTTTCAATCCAAGATGTCAAATTATATACGTATTATTTTTCAATTGTACATAAAGCATTCTTCACAACAGACCCAGTGCTAGGCTGGATCCACACTTTTTTTTTCCTTAAAGAGGGAGTTGGGAAAACAAGATGATTGGGAGGGGTGGGGAAGGGAAACAGAGACAAAAACATGAGAAGGGTATCAATGTGCGAGAAGTAATACACCCACTGCCTGTCAAATATAAATGTAACTATAACTATACATTATCCCAACAAAACAACCTAAAAAAGTCACCAGTGAAGCACTGTAGAATATTAACCACTTTAACAATCATAATAGTAATGATGTCCACTTAATATTAGAAATCAATTTGAAAAAGATGACTATGCTCTCTGAATAAAATTATAAATTGCATGAAAAAAAAGAGTTGACATGGTAAGTTCCCTTGGGTGCATGGTCTCTGGCATTACTACATAACTCAGCCATGGTTGTGATGAGAGCAGCTGTGGGAAAGAGGGAAACAATGATGGCATTGCTCCGGTAAAACCATTTCGAGGCAGTTGGGGAAAAGCTACACATTGCCATCCCTGTTCTAGGCCATAAAACCCGGCCCAGGAGATTTAATAGGATTAAATCATACCAGCTATGTTGTAGAACATATAATGTCCTTCCTTTTCTCTCGTCTTTAAATTAATCAACAGTAACCAGAATTCCCTGAAATGATCTATGACTACTAAGAGAACAAATGGCTTGTCACTGAAACTTCCATTCATACACCTAAAAGTCAGTATCAATAAAAAATAATCATGTCATTAAAGAGGTTAAGAATTTCAATTATGTATCACACCATTAGTCATGTTTATACCAATTTCAATTGGCTCACTATGTTAATTACATATTCTATGTTCTATATGTTGTTTTACATGTTAATTACATATTACATGCAATATTTTACATATAGTTAGTAGATATAAAACTATCCTAATTTTGCCATATTCTTTGCAAATGATGTTTAATACTGATCTTAAAAATCTTGTAATTATTAAAAAAACTATGTTTTTTGTATGACTTCCTATCAGACCTCCACTATACCAGATGGAACCTGGTAGTAGGTCCCTCACTAGATACAGAATCTGCTAGAATGATGACCTTGTACTCCCATTCTTCGGAATTATGAAAAAAGACATTCTGTTGCTGACAACCTATGTTATGATATTTTGTTTTAGCTGCCCAGACAGAGGAAGTCAAGGCTGATGTGTCACTCTGTCACTTGTATTTATCTACTAAAATCTTTAGAAGATGAGATGGTGAATTCATTGGCTCTCTTAGGTCCAGTGTAGACCTGAGCATACTACTGTCAATGAAAGTTGTATGAGTAAATATTTCCTATCTAATATTAGGTCATCTTCCCCTGGTGTACTTTGGTGAAATTATTTATTTTCAAAGAAAGGCTAGATGGAGTGAGGAGAGGAATAAGAGTAGGGATTGGACTGGAAAGTAAACAGTGGGGTAATTTTCCTGGGATGAGGAGTGGTAATGATATGAAAGCCTAGTGGCAGAAAATAACCTTGTTCAGAAAGGCATACGAAGTCCAATCTTCTCTTCCTGTTTACAAACACACACACACACACACACACACACACACACACACACACACACACACATATATATTTAGAGAGAGACATAGATATATAGGTATATAATATAGATATATGTTTAGGCCAATCCTTTACCTTCACAAACATGAAAGCATTGATCAATGACAGAGAATTACTTTGTGTAATCTATTTGCTGTATGATTCTTTCAGTGACTCAGCTGAGACATAATGCAGAACATTCAATAAATACAGCTGGCGATAAATGCCATCAGTGACTAACATGTTGTCTGCTGCAAAGTCCAAAGTTCTGTAAGCCCAATGTAGTAAGACGCCTAGCTGCAGCTTCTGTAGAATCAGGTATTTTAATCTTCATTCTACCTTTGTCCCCCACAGCCCAACCAAAGCAGGAATTAAAAATTTAATCAAAACTATCAGAAAAATTACATTTAAAAATATATACTGGTCTACTACAGGAAAATGCCAGCTTCTGTTTTAAATTACTGCTTCCATCCTTTATATATGTACCTGTAAACACTGGCATTGGAAGACAGAACCTGAGAAGGTCTCTACAGTACTTAACAGTGATTATTATATGACTCAGGAATGGAATCAAATGATATTGGCTTAGGTTTAGGTCACCTTGAAATGATAAAACCATTAGATGCTACATATTATTAATAAAATGTAAAGGTGTATTTGGGAAAACATTAATAAAATATGAAGCCTGGTTCAACGGCTGATGCCTTCAATCACAGCTACTTAGCAGACAGATATTTGAAAAACTGTACTTTGACGGCAATCTAGAGAAAAAAGTAGATAGATTTTATCTCCATGAGCAATCTGTGGTGGCAAGCATCAGTAATCTATGATATGCTAAACTAGAGACAGAGACTATAGGTAGGAGGGAGATCACTGTATGAGGCTGCACTCAAGACAAAATATAATATCCTATTTGAAAAAATAAACCTAAAAGGTAAAAGAGATAGAAAGGTACCTCAAGGGGAAAACAGCTGCCAAGAAATTGCAAGAACCTAAATCCAAGGATCCAGCACAATACTAGCAAAAAAAAAAAAAAATGAAAAGGGAGGGCTAGAAGGAGAGGGTAAGAAAGAAGAGGGGAGAGGAGAATACAGATTACTCAATCCAAGCATAGACTTATGTATCAAGTGGAAATAAAATCAAATATGGAGGCTGAGAATATGGCTTAGTGGTAGGGGGCTTACCTAGCATGCATGAAGCCCTGGGTTCAATTCCCCAGGTCCACATAAAAAGAAAAAGCCAGAAGTGGCACTATGGCTCAAATGGCAGAATGCTATCCTTGAGCAAAAGATGCTCTGGCGCAGTGCCTAGGTCCTGAGTTAAGCCCCAGGACTAGCCCGTCCCCCAAAAAATCAAATATGGAAAACAAAGTCTGTGTTCTATAGAAGTTGGAGCTAGGCATTTTATTACATTGGGCTTGGAGAACTTTTTAGGAACAGACAACAGAAACAAAAAGACGACAGCAAAGATGTAATTTTAAGCATATTAATATTTTACCTAATCTAAATATATATATATATATGTTTGATATGTACTATGTTGCTATCTCTGATGGTCAATTCTACCATGACACTTCATCTATTAGACACATATAACATAATTTGTTATTTACAATTCCTGAATTCTCTAGCTTTAACGACTAGGAATAGGAATAGAGTTCCTTGCTTTTCCCCCTAACTCAGTTTATACTCCTTCTTCTTTCTCCTTGCTAGGCTTCTTTCTGTCTCTCTCTCTCCCACTCTCTCCCTCCCTCTCTCTCTCTCCCTCCCTCCTTTCCTCCCTCCCTCCCCTCCACCCCTCCGTCCCCCCTTCTCATGCTGGAATACTCTATAGACAATAGCTTGGTCCACAGATTTCTTTCTGCACTTATTTAGGTATGCCACCAAGTCTCAAAATGCCCTGATTCTGAAATCAAATGCACACAGACTCACTAACACCCTCAATGTGACCTGCACATGAAACTGACCTCTACCTGAGTCTTGGTGTTGGCCCTTCCAAATTGCTCTTCTTATGGTTTTCCCAATTACAGCTAATAAAAGGTCAGGGTTTGTTTGTTTGTTTGTTTGTAGTTCAATACAAAATCTTTACAGAAAATCCAGAGTTCTCTCTCTTTCTCTCTCTCCCCCCTCTCTCTCCCCCCCCCCTCTCTCTCTCTCTAACCTTTCATACCTGATTCATCAGAAAGTTCCAGCATCTCTTCTCTCAAAATCTGTTCCTGTAGGGCTCTTTCTTGCCCTCTTCTATGTTGCTAGCACAGCTAGTATCACCCCACTGCTCCACAGACCTCTGATGTCTGTACAGGTCACTCAGGACAACTCATTATTAGCCAACAGGGCTCATCAATCTCTCAGGTATCTTTCTAACCACTCTCTCTTTTATAAGTTCCTCTCATTTTCTATGCTTGATGGTTATTTCCTAAATCATCTATAATTATTTCTCCATCTCCAATGCACCCTTATATAATGTAACAGATTCTTGTCTCAAGAATGCTAATAGGAATTTCTATCTTTATCACTTGAATTTATATTTGCCTGGTGGCCTGCTTTGATTAACAAATGTAGAAAAAGCCATAGCATATGTCTGTTATGAACTGAGGTCTGCCTCCATGGAGATAAATTCTCCTCTTTGCTCTCTTAGAACTGGCCATGGTGCTCTGAAAACAATGTGATAAACTTGATCCTTGAAGAATGACGAAAAGTCATGTGCTCAACTAACTTCTATACTTGCAGATGAAGACCCTTCTACATGCCAAGAAATCAGCAAACCCAGGTAGGGTTCTGTAAAAAAAATAATGCTATCTATTTGCTCTTCAAACTAGGTTCAGATAAAAGTACTTGCAGGACCCCTGGAATCCCTGCACTGATGGAAGGACTGGTACCTAAAGACCCTTCTGACAGTTTCAGGTTGCAAGCTGGTCACCCTAGACACCAAAACATGATTAGAGGGATGGAACTTCCAGCACAAATTTAAGTCCTAAGCAAGAGAGTAGGGCCCCCTAGGGAGCTAATCAGCAGTGGACAATTCAGCCAGGCCAAACTACCCCACTTCTATGAAAAACAAAACCAAACAAACAAAAACACCAACAAAAAAGCTTCTAGGTAAATGACTACATCCCTCATCTTCATCTATTTGGGTATGTCCTAGATATCTCTAAAATAAGCTGCAAGTGAAGATAAATTATTCCCGCAGATATGTAGTTCACCAAAATAAGTGCTCAGTCATGTGGAGCAGGTTCTTGGGATGTAGAATTGATGCCCAATAATAACAGAAGCACAAGCATTTGAGGCCCATTCAATGTTCCCTGATCTTTGACTATGTACAGTGGGACTCAGTCCTGATTCTTTGGGCTGTATGCTCAATCAATCTAGGCAGTTATATCAGAATGAATAAAAGGTGGCCTGCTAAATAGGGGTTCCACAGAGAAGCAGAATTGTTTTAGCATTATGGAAGGCCATATAGTACAGTAGAAGTTTTCCTTATCAGTTATATGATTGACTCATGAGTGAGCAAGGAGCTCCTCCTCACTGACTCCTAGACTAAGAAGACACTAAGGCACCATTGTTTAAAGCCAGTAATGTTATTACACTGAATTTAAAAAGGGTAGATCTTAGTAAGTACAGAAAGATACCTCTCTACAAAAACAAGAGGAGGCTTTCAGAAATGTGATTTCTCAGCAATATACCTGCTAATTTAACTTATTTGTGTCTCCTTTCTATGTTATTAAAATTACTTGAATAGTTTTGTGTGACATTAAATAAACAGGAATGGTTTAGTCTGGTCCTCAGGTATAAGACCCCTTCCTCTTTATCATCTGAGATCTAACTTAATCCCATCCTATTAGAAGCATTAAAAGCCATTAACACAATGGATGATCAGGGACTGGTCTGCCCAGCACATCAGAAGCAAGCTTTGTAGAGCTCCTTTCCAATGGAAGAAATTCACTATGAAAGCTCTATTACTGCTAATAGGAATACGAAGACCAACACTATTAAGCGAAAACGGCCCTTCCTCTGACTGATAGAATGCTACAACGACAGTAACTGTGGGTGTTTTTCTTGCACATAAGTCATGGAACTGGTCTCCAGTCACTAATAACCAACTAATGTACAGCGGAGCAGGAGAAAATTGAGTACACACTAGAGGCCGCTAGTGCTAAAGAAGTGAATTCTGCATAGATGAAGGAAGGGAGTACCACTGAGAAAACGGCAGCCAGAGCTTCTAGCCTGAGGCAGCCTGCCTGAAATCTTGCCTGAATTATTATTAATAAAAGAACCAAACATAGGAATATTGCGCCTTAAAACACAACTAAGAAATCTGGTAAAAATATATTATTATCATATTATCACCATTTGTTTTACTTAGGATTAAACTGAGGGTCTCAGATCCTTATGCTTAAGAGACAAGTCCTTAACCACTTGAACTACACCCACTCAGGAGTGATACATTCCAGCTACTTCCCGATTGAGAGTAGTCCTATTACTGTACTTTAAAAGCAAAGCTTTGCTTTAAATCCATAAAACTTAATATATCATGAATTGGAAAAATATGTTTTGTTGTTGTTATTGTTGGTTTTGTTGCTGTTGTTACTTGCCAGTCCTGAGGCTTGGACTCAGAGCCTGAGCACTGTCCTTCGGCTTTCTCAAGGCTAGAGCTCTACCACTAAAACTACAGCACCACTTCTGGCTTTTTATATGTATGTGGTAATCGAGGAATTGAATCTGGGTCTTTGTGCATGGTAGGCGAGCACTCTATCACTAGTCCAAATTCTGTAAATTGCCATGAAGTCCTAAATTGTACAATATAAACTTGAATTAGTATTATTTCTTTCTTTAAGAGAATGTTTTTCCTAAATAGTAAAAAATGTGTAAAAAGAATTAAACCATGAACTGTTCCAGGTATCATAAAAACTAGGTATCATGAGTAGAATTTAAGAGTTTACTTGAGGGGGAAAAATGCAATGCTGTTCTACAGAATCTTCTGTTTAACAATACACTTGTGGAAAATTAAAAAAAATAAATTTATATTTCTTCAGCTTTTTAAAACTTGGGAGGAATGTTATTAAATGCCTCCAAATGCATAAGCATTATCTTTCTCTCTTATGTGCAGGAGAGGTGACCATTTTCTATTACTATCATTGAGATGGTGAAGAATTAAAAACATTTTCTAACTAGGGCATTTTATATGATAAGGCAGTAGTACTAAGCCTTGGAGTGTGCGTGTGCGTTCATGTGCACACATGTGCATGCATGCATGCGAAGAGATTATCAGAGTGTTTGGGGTATGGAGATAGCACTGGGAGCCAGAGATAGTACGTATGAACACGTGTGCAGATCTACTTGGTTTTGTTTCTATTTGTGCTGGGCTGCTTCTATCAGTGTGTGAAGAAACTAGGCTGGTCTAAATTGAAAGGAAGCTATATCCCTCTCTAGAAACAAGTACATCCCTAGGAACAAGAATACAAGCAGATATTCCCTCAGACTCTCACTTCAGGTGGCCATGTGATGCGATCCAAGAAAGTAGGGCAGGTGCACTCAAAGTATCTGGTGCCACTCACTTAGATGCAAGCTTAATTCACCCTCAGAATACAGTCATAGCTTCCAGGGAAGCCATACCTACAGTTATGATTATATTCTTCTCATTTATCATAGTAATTATAGTAGTATTGCTATTACTAGACTGTTCCTTTTGTTCTTTACAATCCAGAACACGTACTGATTTAAACAAAATAAGGGAGATATCCTAACAATATTAGAAGAATAGCTTTCAGTTGCAGGTTCTCCTTTTGAATACAAAGATGTAATTTTTCTTAAAAATCTATTTAACAAATAGCAATCCAATTGCACTGCGGGAGATAAGAGCTAAAATTTCAGACATGCAAGGCTTCCTTGAGTTTTCAGGCTAGGGAAAGCATACAACAACATGATTCTAGTGTGTTGTGATGAATGTTGATAATGGAAACGTTAGGTAAGGACACAATGGAAAAGTAGTCCACAGAAAAATAGAGTTAAGAAAGTCTGACAGAAGCATAGCATAAATCCAAGTACCAAATGTCTTCAGTTCATTTAGGATTTTCCAGCTACCGGTTTAACTGGATGTGTGGGAAAATTGTCTTTACAAAGGAGAACCACCTAACATGAGTAATGATGTTCAGTTAAGAGTATTTATCTATCAGCTATCACCTGGTTATGGCTGCTAGGATTGTTTTAAAAAATGAATGAAATATGAACAAGGCACTTTGCCTGAATAAGTGAAAGTATTCACAGAAACCATTATGTGGCATCATGGTGAAGGGTTGCTTAAAGAAGTTTTTCCTAACATGGCTCTGGGAAAATTGCTAGTTGTGTGGAGAGAAATCTGGGAGACACATACATGAGCTGAATTTTGAAAGGCAAGGTTACAGTATACTAACAGTAGAAGAAAGCAGAGACAGTCTTTACAAACAATGTGGTATATACACAAGTATCTCAGGGGACTGCTGAAACACACATTTCCATAGTGCAAGGGCTATTGCCATGGATACAATATTGAAGTGAGGAGATCGGGTCTAGCCAGCACGTGGCATACAGTGAATGACTGACAGATGAAAGGGTATTGGGTTTAACTGGCACCATTTTGTCTTCATGAGGGAGGCAGGAAATCCTACTTCCAGGTGATGGGTGTACCTGAATTCCTAGAGACGGGCAGGAACTTGGAAAATAGGTTACTGGACCGACCAGTCTTGGGTCGTGAACATGCTCCCTGTGACCCTGCTCCCTGACTTGACCATTTTTAGGCCTGGACAGCTCAGGTGTGGGGATGTCATGCCATGTGTCTCCTGTCTGCTTGGTGTCCCACTTCAGCTCTCCACTGGAGCTGAGCTCATTTGTTGGGTTTTGTTTTCTGTTTTTTGTTTTTCTGTTCTTTCTGTCTTCTTCAGCCTCTTGGCTCATTTCTCTGACAGTGGTAAGTGTATTCGTGGGGCTATAGGTCTTTCTGACAGGAGTCTGTTTGCAGTGGCTGGTCTTCTAGACTCCCAGTTCAACCTCACAAAATGTGGCTTCTCTGCTTTCTGCTCATATGACAATATTAAGGGGCAAGTAGGAAACAACTGTGTAGATTCCATAAAGCCTGCTATCACTCCTTTACACCCCAATAACTCAGTCTAGGTGTTAAATGCCCTATTTGATATCCAGCAGAAATGGATGTAACCTCATATTCAAGGTAAAATGTAAAGTGCTTACTGTCCTATACCCTATAAAGGTAGCATAAAATCACCTTCTTTAGGTCAAAGTAAGAATTTTTAACTTGCCAGCCAATGCACCCCATGATACTAGAAAGTTTAGAGTAGCTAAACAACCTTGGTCCTTGTATCTGGCAAGGAACAAATTCAGGCGAGAATCAGAAGAATTCAGGTGATGGCAAGGTTTATTACAAGAGAAATATGTCAGAGAAAGAAAGCATATGGCATAGATTTGCCACTAGAAGACAAAACTTCAGCCCATACCGGCAATCTTGCACCTTCCTCAGGGTTACAAAGCGTGGTCTTGGGTCAAATAGTGAGGAATGGAGTTCAGAAGATGGCATTCTGTTTCCTGTAAGGTTATCATGCCAAAGATTCAGTGTCTCTAACTTCCTCTACCTTTCTCATTTCCTCACTTTTTTTGCAGAACTCTGCTGCAATTTCCTGAACGGCTGCTTTTATTACTATTCAACCCAACTCAATTCTAATCTTACAAAGTACCTGATATTTAAGAAATTAAATTGGCTCATTAAAAATACTATGACAAATAATGTGTGATAGTTCACTCATGATCAAATCAGGTTAATTAGTTGGGATTTGTGTTAGAAGATTTGGACTCTAGTCTTCCAGTGATTTCAATATACCCAACATATTGTTGTAAGCTATAGTCCCCTTTTTCTGTTATAGAGCACTAGGATCTCTTCCTCCTACTCTCATTATTCTTCCTATCTATGTTGTTGGAACCTATTCTATGCATAAATATAGGCACAAGGATGTTATTAGGATAGTATTCCATTACTATAATCTAAATTCTACTTGTAATCTAAATGCTACTTCATAGCCAAGATCCTTGAATTATTCTTCATCTACAAGACTAAGAAAGTAAACTGAAGTCTTTTAGGAAAACAGTTCAAGCAACTGTCACAAAGTCACTGCCATTTGTGTATTTTCTAATAAAATGTATTACCTAGCTCTTGTGTAAATGGAGTCCTAGTTGTCAACTGTTATTGTCTCCTAATAATGGGAAGACAGGCTGGCTTAGTTACATTCTCGTCATCTGCTCAAATTCTGTATTCTATAATGATGTGTCAACAAATAACCAATGCCACTTGGTCCAGAGTTGGGGTTATTTTGCTGGCTCTTGCACCAATGATACAAACCCGTCAATTTTAATGACAAGAAAAGCATTCAAGGGAAAGCATGTGAATGTATGTCGACAAGCAGACATCCATGAGTGTTCACATATACATAAAAAGCAGACAGGAACTCACAACTTAAAACAAAACCAAACAAAACATTGGATTTGTGGTAGTATGTGAATATTTCAAATGACCACGTCTTAACTCAGTGATCCAATAATCTAATTTTAAAGTACATAAATACATCATTAAAAATATGAGCTGTTAAAAAATAAATAAAACATATGGGCTGTTATATTCTATTAAGAAGCACTGAAATAATCCAACTATTTTGAAACATAAAAGTGAAAGAGCCACATGTTATTCGAAACTTTTGATAAACGATCTCAGATTTTCTTGAAAAATCTCTAAAAGATAATTTATTTTTGAAGACTCCATCTGCAGAGTAGAAAGGGAAAAGGGTTTGTCAGAAACATACTTTATGGAATAGAATAGCCATATAAAACAATGCCTCTGATTAAATTTGGTTGTAAACCAACTTCCTGCCTCTGCTAAAAATGATCTTGCTCTCAAAATTTATTTGGCATTCATACATGTTCTGACAAACATAGCACTTTCCTATATACCTTCTTCCTCTTCTAAGACCCCTGATGATTCATAGCTATGCATGGCTAACTTTGAGATCTCTGATTTATGCCATTTGATAATGAACAGACCAAAATATATGACTATACTAACCCAATCGATAATTCCAGATAAATATGCCTTCACAATTTGTTGTGTAAGGTTCTTTAATACCAAGATGATTGTAAATTATCTTTTAAATGTGATAATCATTTTTACCTTCTTTCATTTTGATTCAGCGATCCAATAATGTTGACCTGCTTACAGAACTTAGTAATTTGATTGCAGAAATATTTTATAAATTTAATTTTATCTTACTGTCAAGGTGATGTACAGGGGGGATATAGTTATATATGTAACCTACTGAGTACATTTCCTGTGAAGCACTGTTACCCCAGGTCCCACGTTTTTCTCTCTCTCTCCCCCTTTCATCCCTGCTCCACACTGTGAAGTTCATTTCCCATATGTTGTCTTGTGAGTATTGCTGTTTGGTTTGCCCTTTTTCCTTTGTCTCACCATTTTGCTGTTTCCTTTCCCTTCCCTAATTCAGACAAACCTTTATGCGATACTCCAGATACCAAAGTCAAATACAATGACCAACTGTGGGTAAACCATAGGGAAAAGAAAAAAAGAAGTAATTTCACATAGTACATTAAAATCAATCACAAAGAAAAATCTTAGTGTCTAATACTGTCTAAGGCTAGGCTTACAGGAAGCAAGCTGAATCAATGACATTTGGTTTTGCTAAACCAAAGCTGTTACATATATCCTATGTACGTGGGAAAATACTGAAATTGAGCCTTTTCAGGCTCAAAATTAATTAAAAAATCCAAATAGTAAGAAAACTAGTCACAAGTAAACTAAAGTATCACATATACTAGAGATATATTAAAGGTTACTGAGATTCCAATTTTTGCTCAGATACTTGATAACAACTTATGCTATTGTTGCTCCCCTCCTCTCCGGGGCAGCAACACAGGAACGGGGAGGGACACACAGGGCCAGCCTGTAGTCCCCCGGGAGCCGAGCGAGATGGTAAGTGTCGAAGACCCAGCCCTCCCCCAATCACCGGGGAAGATAAAAACCACGCTGAGTCAGAAGCAGTGTTAACCATGAAAGTGCATCAGATCTCTCTGCTGATCTCTGCTGATCTCTCGTTCTCTCTGATGCTCTCTGATGCTCTCCTCTTTATTGCGTCAGACAGTTATATACTGTTAGGGTAGGAGAAGGTGGGCACTGGGAAGCTAGCCAATAGGAAGAGGGCCTCTGTGCTACCACTAAGGGTCTGGGTGGGGCTTTCAGGTACTGGGCAGGACAGGTGCAGGAAAGCGCGCGAGACTTGAGCTGCTTCGAGACCCGCGAAACTGCGGGGGGTTCAATCGAGTCACGTACACAGAGATGCCTTAAGAGAGGTATGCAAAAGACCAAATGCCTAGACAAAGCCCTTTAATTGCAGCTGAGCCAGAATCAGGCCTCAGAGATGGAGGCTAGGCCCCAACATGCTATAACAAAGATTATTTGTTATTTCATTTAAAAAGTCTAACAGGACAAGGGCCAAACATGACAGCACATGGCAAGATTGAAGTTACATCCAGATACATTAAATTAAAATTAAGTCCAGACAGAATGTTAGCTAGAACTCCCATCTCAACACATATGTGCAGCATGGCAGTGAGCACCTATACATTCTGCTACCTAGGAGGCACTGGTAAGAAGGCTGTGCTTCACAGCCAGCCCTCGATAAAGCACAGGCTATAGCTGAAAAATAAACCAAAACAAAAAGATGGGGAGGCTGGTGTTGGAAAGTACCCAGCAATTATGAATCTAAAAGGCTCTAGATCACAGTCACCAATTGTATACACACACACACACACACTCACACTTAGGCACTTAGCATAGAGGTTCCCAGTACATGTGCTCTCATAATACCAAAGGATTTAAAACAAAGCGTCTTAGGACACTCGTTTTGATGGAATTAATACCGACAACACTAACCTAATGAAAGGCATTCTGGACATAAGCAGAGTATATATTACAAGTGGTTTTAGGCTAAAATACATAATAAACTTGGAAATAATTCATGTCTGGTCAATACATATCAATAAGATACATAATTATCAAACATTTCTTTATACCCAGTTACTTCTACTAGCTGGTATAATATCTTAGAAGCCCCTTGCTGATAAATAGCTTAAACTTAGTAACATCTCTGATAAGATATCAATGAATAATCATTAATACAATAAATTCTCAGGCACTCATTAGTGTACTATATAGTACGAGGCACATAAATATGATTAATTATGATTGCTGCCTTCCAGGAGTTCACCGAATCTTGAAAGATATAACACATATCTACATAAAGGTAAATCACGAGATAAAATGAGAAAGTAAATAATTACATAGTATTATGCAAATTTAAAGGGCACTAGATCACTCTAAATTTATAATCTAGTAAAGGCAATAAGTCTTCACAGCCCTAAATCAATGTACAATGTGACCCAAACATTGTGATTTAAAAGTAATATCACATTATAAGAGATGTCAAGTCCAGGATGCTGGAAGGGAAAGGGATCACTCAAAAAGCTCCCAGGATATCAGCAGAGTCCTGGGGCTCAGACAGCACTGCCACAGGAAATGCCACACACTCTGTTAATGCCACCTGACATCTGCACAATACACAGCATTCAGATTGGCCAGTCATTCAGAACTGAACATGGGCAGGACCAGTGCATACAAAGTCTGTTATGAGAAAAGACCTAGGCCTAGGCAGAGAGGATAAAGAGCAGGGCTTATTTAGAGAAGAGCTAAGACATATGGAACTAGACCAGATGCCCGTCGGTGGATGGATGGATGAAGAAGATGTGGAGTTCTATGCTTTCACCAGAAAGAATGGCATTGCCCCAATCGTAAGGAAATGGAAAGGCCTGGAAATAATTATATTAGAGAAATAAGCCAGACCCAAAGTAAAGCAGGTTGTATAGTTTCCCTCATTTGTAAGAATTAGAATATGTCTTTGATATTCGTAACAAGGGATCTCAACAACCCAATGGCTAAACACATTGGACAATATATAAAGAAGTACATTGAAATGAACTCCAAGAACTGGAAACAAGATGTTCTTATTATGTCATTTATGCAGTTATTTCTTTTTTCTGCTTTAGTTTTCTGTACCCTTTGTCTTGTAAATAAGTTTATTTGCTGTGGAAGGGCAAGGGAATCACAGAAACAGGAGGCCAAAGGATGAACTGATGCAATATTGACCCTCATTTGACACTATGGTGGAAATAAACTGTACCACTTGGAGGGGATAGGGGTAGCGAGGGGTAAGTGGGAGAAAATGAGGAGGGGTAACACTGTTTAAAAAGAAACGTACTCACGCTGGGTGTGGTGGCTCAGGCCTGTAATCCTAACTACTAAGGAGGCTGAGATCTGAGGATCAAGGTTCAAAGCCAGCCTGGGCACAAAAGGACCTGAAACTTAAATCATCTCCAATTAACCTCTAGAAAATGGGAATAGTAGGGTGGTGCCCTTGAGCTGAAGAGCTCCAGGACAATGTCCAGGCCTAGGGGTAGGGCGGTAGCCTTGAGCTGAAGACCTCTAGGAGAGTGCCAAGTACAAGCCTCATGACTCACAAGAAAAAAAAAATGTACTCATTACCTTACTTTTGTAACTGTCACCCTCTTCCCCTGCTCATCACCTTTTCAATAAAGATTTAAAAGAAAAAAAAAAAAGCTGTTCTGTTTCATTACAAAATAAGGAGGAATGAAATCTTTACATATAAAACTACTGTATTTAAATTTTATCAAAGAAAACAAAATTATCCTCTCTAACCAAATGTTCATGTGTGAGTGCACACACCCCACCACACACACACACACACACACACACACACACACACACACACTTACTTCACATTCTATGGCCCTAGCCTCTTATCTGCCATTAGTTTTCTGAAAATTTACTAATACCTTCATTCTGATTTAATCTGTACATTGTCCACAAATGCTTTGTAACAGAATCCATCACACTGAGATAGAATTTTGAATATTTTCGATTTCCTTCTTCCAGAGTCTATTTCTTTAATATAGAAACTAAGTTTTTATACAGTCACAGCAATATTTAATTTATATATTCACTGTAATTTGTATATTCACTAATTCCAATAAGATGTCTAATTATAAAAAGCATTCATTAGTGAATAAGTGAAAATTAGGTAAATATTGCAATCTTACTTCTGTCTTTGGATTTTTCTGTCTATCATTCCAAAGTCTGGATTTTGTTCTGTGTCATTTTTTAAAGTTTACCTCAACTTTAAAACAGACTATCATGTACAGAAGTTTAAAGTTTGTATTTGAAATAATCACAATGATAGAGCAGGGAGCCCGTGGCTTGGCTTTTAATCCTAGCTATTCAGGAGGTGAGCTCTGAGGATCATGGTGGGAAGCTACCAGGGCAGCCTTACACTCATATGTCCAATTAACCACCAAAAACAAGAAGTGGAGCTATGGCTCCACTGTGGCAGTGTGAGCCTTCTACAAGTACTCCAATATTGGTACAATTTTTTTTTTTAAAAAGACATCACAGCACCAATGGCTCACCCCTATTATCCTAGCTACTCAGGGGGCAGAGATGTGCGGATTGCAGCTCAAAGCCAGAATGGAGGGGAAATCTGTGAGACACGCATCACCAATAAATTACTCAAAAAAGCCAGAAGTGGAGTTGTGTTCAAGTCATAGAGCACTAGCCTTAAGCCAAAAAAGTTCAAGGACAATGCTCAGGTCCAGAGTTCAAGCTCCAGGACTGGGAAAAAAAAAAACAAAACAAAACACCATCATCAAAATAAGCTATCTCTACCACACTATGTGTTTGGATGTGTTCCATAGAGTATCTGGAATGGATTATTGGCTGTATGGTTCTTCTTTGCTTTGGTAGGATTTTAGCACTCCTGGACTTAATTCTATCTTTTTCTATATTTACCAATCATTGTGATGATCATAATTATCTGACATTAGTTCAGACTCAATTTCAATGAATGCCTACTCAGAAATTAACCTACATACATACATTCATCCATTCATTCATTTATTTTTGTGGGTCCTGGGGCTTGAACTCTGGGCTAGGGTGCTGTCTCTGAGTTCTTCAGCTCAAGGCTACCTTCTTACTCCAGGAGCCACAGCTCTACTTCCTGTTTTCTAGTGATTAATTGTACATAAGGGTCTAACTTTCTTTAGTGCCTGGGTTGGCTTTAAACTGCAATCCTCAGATCTCAGCCTCCAGAAGAGCTAGGATTACAGATGTGAGCCACCGCTCTCGACTAGAAAATAACATTTTTATACTTAAAGTTCAACACCTAACAATTCAACTACAAAAGTTCAAAAGATAGCAAAGGTTTCCAGGGGAAAAAAAGTGAGCTAGTGTTTTCCTTCTGGGAAGACAGTGATGGTGGGATCTTAAGGATGCAGGATGACCATCTCCCACACCATGCCACTGGGCTAGACACTTTACATCTGCGTACGTCTCTGTATGGCCATTTGGTTTTTAACATTACCTTACATTAACTTGCCTTGGACCTCAGTCAAATATTAAGGAAGGCTGAAAGTTCTTTAAGATAATCCATTAAAGTGTAAAGTGGAAGTAAGATTTATTGTGTCATGGGACAAGAGCAATTTTGCCTTCCCAGTCATTATTTGTCAGCCACATACAAATAACAATCTTGCAGTATTCTTTTAAAGTAGATAATTTATACATGTTGAGCTGCATGCCATGCCACTGAGATCATCAAAGTCAACTTTTGTTGCCTCCCAGTGAAGGCTAGAAAAAGTCTCCTCCATAGCATCCTACAAGAACCTCCTGTCCTGCCTTTCTTGGTTCTTTTATATGCGTGCTGATTCATCTTAGTAGCCTGTGACTATCCTGATCAATGGGGAAGGGTATTTGCTTCATAGTCCTAGATATGGCCAATGGTCAGTTGTACCCTCTTGAGAGAAGTTAAGAGAGTATATTATGAGGCCAGCCAAGGGCCCTTTTATTACAGATTAGAAAAAAGGACACACATAGGTGGCAGCCAATAAAACCTGACAACGACTTTAGTGCTTCACACTCGCTGTGAGCAAGGCACTACATTAGCAGTTCAAGAGAAAGCTAAGACTGAGGTCTCCCATTCTGTATTTTCCTGACCCTATCTTCACCCTGCCTCAGGTTGTTGTACAGATTGAATACATACCACGCAGAACCTGACAGTTCTCAAAGCAGAGGTAAACTATCAAAAATGTGAACATCATCAGTCAAAAGCCATTCTAAACCTTATGGGAAGGGGTGATAGAATAACGAGACACCCATTTACTAATGAACATGTTTATCTACTATTCCTACACAGCTTTTCTAAGAAAGAGGCAGTTTTCATTTATCAAACATTTATTTGAACAAATGACTAGAGAAAACTGAGACACATGTTCTACTATTCAAGGGGTAGACACAAGAAGGGGACTCAAAGCAGCTCTTGGATACTGAAAAGAAAATACCAGGTAATAGATCATTTCTTTTGTTTTTTCTTCTAACACATTATCTTATTGTCATTTATTGTTTTCATGATGAGAAAAATAGGGCTTTTACTCAAAGCAAAACTTGATAATGAAAATGAGTAGCTTTCAGAATTAAGATAGATAAACTTTTAGGACATTAGCATGGCCTTAAGAAATTAAATGAAATTAGTCAAACACAAAAAGATAATCACTGCGTGAGTCCATTGACAGGAAGCATGAAAAATAGTTATACAGATAAACTCAGTTTGGAGAAGAACAGTCACCAGAAACTAAAAAAGAAATAGGTAAAAAGAACTTCCTAATTAAAGGATAGAGTTTCAGTTAAGCAAGAGAATAAGCTCTAGAGACTTGTTGTATAATATTGTTCTTGTACGTAATAATGAAGTATGGGATGCTTAAAAATGTGTTAAAAATATAGATTGTGTACTTTTTAAAATAAAGACTGTGTAGAAATGTTTAATGCATCTGTTACAGGATTCAAACAGAAGCTATGAAGCATTTTATGGGCACAATTTAAGAATTTTGTTATAAAAATTACTGAATAAAAATAGTATTTACAGATCAAAATATTTAATGGGTCAGTAAATACATGGAACATGGCTCAACATTATAAATAATGATATGCAAATTAACATTGCCAGATTCTAGTTACAAGCATTAAATAAGTAAAATACCAAAAGATTTTTTTTTTTTACCAGTCATGGGGCTTGAGCACTGGGCCTGAGCTCTGTCCTTGGACTTTCTCAAGGCCAGAGCTCTACCACTCAAGCCTCAGCACCACTTCCAGCTTTTTTCTTTGTATGTGGTATCAAGGAATTGAACCTGGGTTTTCGTGCATGCTAGGCAAGCACTCTACCACTAGGCCAAACTCCCGTGCCCCAAAAGATTTTTTTTTTAAGAACACATATGATGAACTTAGGAAGCAGTAGAGATGCTGCTTTCCAGAATGAAAAAATTCATGACCATTTGGAAAGAAAGCTAAATCTAGCCGGTAGTTCAGCCTAGTGGTAGAATAGCTTGCCTAGCATGCACAAAAACCCAGGTTTGATTCCTCGGTACCACATATATAGAAAAGCCAGAAGTGGTGCTATGGCTCAAGTGGTATACTACCAGCCTTGAAGAAAACCCAAGGACAGTGCTCAGGCCAAATTCATTCCCCAGGACTTGGAAGAAAGCAAGCAAGCAAGCAAAAAGATATATTTACTATATGTCCTATCAATTTCATTCTTTGCTACCTGCTAAAGATAAATCAAAATATGCTCAATGAAAACAACTCAAATATCCATCAGGTAAATGAACAAACTATAGTTTACTTACACAATAGATCACTGCTATAAAAATACTACCAGTACATGAATGAGTCTTATAAACATTGTGCCATATAAAGTGTACATACTATATGGTTGGTTTGGCATGAACTTCTAAAACAAAGTAAATATATATGTGGATATAGCTGGACACTGGCTGTTCATGCCTGTGAACGCAGCTACTCAGGAGGCTAAGATCTGAGGATCAGATTAACCTGGGCAGGAAAGTCCAAGGGTTCATCTCCTATTAATCCCCAGAAAATCTGAAGTAGAGCTGTGGCATAAAGTGGTAGAGCACTATCATCGAGCAAAACAGCTCAGGGATAGACTCTGAGTTTAAGCCCACAACTCACCCAAAAAGTTGGGCTAGGAGTTTGGCCTAGTGGTAAAGTGCTTGCCTAGCATGAACAAAGACCCAGGTTCCATTCCTTGGTACCACATTTGTAGAAAAGGCTAGAAGTGGTGCTGTGGCTCAAGTAGTAGAGCTCTAGCCTTGAGAAAAGCCTAAGGACAGTTCTCAGGCCCTGAGTTCAAGCCCCAAGACTGGCAAAAAAAAAAAAAAGTAACCTCTGCAAAACGACTTCACAATAAAATAAAAACTTTTTTTAAATGTGTGATGTAATCTAGAAGCTGATACTCACACATATCCAGATATAAGAAGTTAGCTGGCAATGATTCTGGTTTTATTAAACTATAAGTTATAACCTAAAGAAGTTTACATTGGCTAAAGATGGGACAATATGTCCATTAAAAGAAAAATACTTGCAATAGAGTGAAACCAAAAATTTGTGCCTAAAAAAGCGTTATTTGCCTTTCAAGGTGAGTGACTTATTCTGAAAGTGGATAACAAGAGAGGTTAAACAAACTTCTTTCAAAGCTCTATTTCCAGTTTTTCATCTTAGACTTTCTGAGCTTCAGAGCCTGTAGACACTACATTTGTAGTGTCAAGTGCTAGGCTGCCTTTTGAACCCTCTATTACTAGACAAGGCATCTTTATGGCATCTTTATGGCATCTAATCCAAGTGACTGCTCCACTCTTGGTTTCCAGACACTTCCTCTTCAGCCCCTCCCTTATTCCTGTATTACTCCTTTCCCTGGTTCATAGACGTCATGTCTTTTGGGGATACTGCCTGCTGCAGCTCCACAGCTCTGTGTCTTCTCCATGAGCTTTGTTGGCCTCTCCTTCTACATGTTCAACTTCCTTTCCTTTGGATCTATGAAGGAGTAGAGGAAGATGGCAGCCAAAGTTCAAACTTGCTAGTCCCCTGGGTCCTGTGCAGGCTCCCCCTGGCTTCTCACTTCATGATGAACAGGTCTCATCCTGAACATCTAGTAGTATGTCCAGGCTGCAGACTGGCACAGTCCCACCTCCGATTTCCTCTCAGCTCACCCTTTCTCACAACTGTTTCCCTGTGTCCACATAAGTTTTTCTTCCTTCCTGTCCAAATATATATGAGTATTTCATGCTGCCTTCAACTGGAGAAGTTTCTCTTAACATTCTTTGTTAGATATGGATGTTAAATATGAATGAGAACAAAGGAAATACTGATCCACAAACTATGAACTGGCTTTTTAAAACTCATAAATATTTTTTCCATTTTCCATTGTGAAACTCTGTTAAAATATAATTAAAGGGAATTATGTGTAGTCACCTGTATCCAATTAGTTTTACTGGTTAGGGCTTGGGTTTAATGAGATTTATTCTCAGGATTGAACTCCCCTAGGAGGCAGTTAGTTCCACTCATCTCCCTGTTAGAGACTCTACCTTCACCCAGGCCACCAAGTCCCAAGGCATAGGGAATGAATCATTCCTACATCCAGAAAATCAAGGGAAGAGTACATTGTTTCACTGAACTTCATATGTTAAAGAATCCATGTTTTATGAAGACTTTTAGGTGATTACTCACAAATGTGTTTGAAAACATTGAAAAGGCCTTTTTGTTTTGTTTTGTTTTAAGCTGGTCCTGAATCTTAAACTCAGAGCCTGGGAAGTATGCATGAGCTTTTCTGCACAAGGTTAGTGCTATATAACTTCAGCTAAAGCTCCACTTCTGGCTTTATGGTTGTTAACTGGAGGTAAGAGTCTCACAGACTTTCCTACCTCAGACTGGCTTTGAACTACAATCCTTAGATCTCAGCCTATTGAGTAGCTAGGGTTGATTATAAGGTGTGATCCGCTGGCACCCTGGCTTAAAGGCTTATTTTGAAAATAACCATAGTAGCAAAATCCTAAAGACCCTAAAATCAAACAATCTGCCTTGCTTTCACATGTAAATAAAAATATTCCATGCTACCTTTCTTGTTAGTGTCTAGTCCAGCCCCACAATATAATTATTAATAATAAAAAGCAGATGCTGCTTGCTCATGCCTGTAATCCAAGCTATGCAGTACGGAAAGGGTGGGAAGATCATGGTTTCAGACCAACTCTCAGCAAAGCCTGTAAGATTCGATCTCAGTGGAAGAAGCTGGGCCTGACGGTTTCTGCCTGCCATCCCAGATACAGTGGGAAGTGAAAAGTAAGACTGTGATCCAGGGGTACATGTTGGCAAAACATGATACCCTATCTTAACACTGACCAGTGTAACAAAAGGGCTTTGTGGCTGGGTTGGTGGCAGACCACTTCCCTACCAACACAAAGCTCTGAGTTCAAATTCTATAAAAGAATCAAATTCTAATATAAGAATCTGCATTTTTTCCCACAGGTATTTTAGGCAGATCAGTTAAGAAACAGTGGTTTAAAATTAACATTTCATGATTTGACATATGCTTATAGAAAATATGTGTATATTTCACTTATAAGAAATAGTCAGCATCAGACTCTGTCAGCAAGCAGGCTAGAAAGCCTAACTCACCACATGGCCTCCTGGGAATTTTGTAGGCATCCTAACTACATGCTCAAAGCATTTTTCACAACATACACTTGAATATTTTTTCACATTGTCCAAGTCGTGTCTTAGAGAATACTGTCAGGTGAATTTGCAAAGTTACAAAATAAAACAACACAAAATGGCTGTGAATTTAAATAGTCCCCTAGGCTGTCACTATTCCAGCACTTTTGATAATATACTCAGTCCCGAGGCATTAGCACGTTTAATCTCAAGGGCAGCATGCCAGCTCCTAGGAAAGCAAGTCACTGCTTTCAGAAAGCAGCTCAGATATTAGAAACCTCAAGTTAAACCTTTTTGAGATCACAAAGAAAAATGCATAATTTCAAAATACTTACACCTAGGGTAAGTTACATCATAATGTTTTGACTTTGATTTTTGCAGCAAGTAAGTGATTTCTTAAAACATAAAATATTTTCATATACTTAATAACACGTGACAGAATGAAACAATGTTTTATAATTAATCTACTTATAGTGCCCTACAAAGGTTGGTGATTGCAAAGGGATCAGACTGCAAATATGATCACACTGAAAGAGATTTAAAATCTGCTTTCCTCAAACCCATTCTCTTATCTATAAACAGTCTCTCATGAGAGGATCCACATAGCCAGGCCATAAAAGGAGCAAACCATTAAGAGATAAACTATCTCTGAAGTAATTAAGTTAGAGTAAATTACACAGAGCTTTACTCAACACTAATATAAAATCCCAGATCTTCAACAGAACACATATTTCTTTTAGATGAGACCAGATTTTACTCATTTAAAGTGTGTGAATAACAACTCAAATTACCATTTGAAGTTTTACTGCATCCAATATTCAAAGCCCTTACAAATATCAATATTTGATAATGCTATTTAATGAAGCTTCGACATAGAGAATAAGGGTTTTCAGAGTAAGAATAGATGTAACTAATTCTACTAAGAGATTCCAATTAGAGGAAGAATTAATACAACATGGTTCAACAACTCACTACTTCTCATTTTTTTTTTGTTTAAGAGTCGGAAGGAAAATTTACAGTGTTCATTTAGAAAGAAGACAATAAAACACATTGATTGGGGTGCTAAGGCTCGAGGCTAAATGAAAACATACCTCTCTCTCTCGCCTCCAGTTAGATCGTACAAGCGGTTGGCACCTCCATCAGCACAGGCTCTTAGAAGAGCTTTGAATAAAAAGAACACAAATCATTTCAATAAGGAAGTCCTGAAGAGTGTTTTGTAAATGATAACTATAAGAAGACAGTCTCTCAGAAAGGAGAACAATAAAGTCCATCTCATTTTGTTATGACATATACATATAATGATACATTTTTGTTAACAAGTTGATTCTATACAGCAGGAAACAAGGAGGCCAGATGACCTACACACTATACTTAATTTCCTTTGGGCGTTGGTTCACTTATTTATTCTGCCTCAGCTCAGGAGGAAACAAAGTAGGATGCAACAAGCATTTGCTGGAAAGTGCATTTTCTCCTTCCTAACCAGAAGTAGGCCTCAGATCCAAGACAGTTCAGAGTTTCACAAATATCTTTGTCTCATGGAGGTTGGATTTCATATTTTAAATTGTGACTTACCATTTAGTTACACCTATTTATGACTATGATTTAAATGATGATTTGTATATGTGTAAAAAAAACCATCTAGATGATATGTTATCCATGTAAAGAAGTCTGAACCACGGGAATATCAAGAAAGCAACCCCTGCGACCCTTCCATCTCAGACTTTCATCTCTTGCCTGACTGATTCTGCCCTGAGATGTGAAACTTCTGATTACACATTCTAGAAGTTTCTTCAGTCCATGCAACCCTACCTTTGTTTTTGGTGCCACTTGTGTCACAGAAATGAAAACACTCTTTTTGATACAATTATTCACTGTGTCTATGTAGCATTAGCTCCAACCTCACACTATTAAGTGTAAAATAAATTATATAACTACATGACGGAATTAACCATTTTCTTCCAGTCATTATAAAGAGTACTAGAAGCTCCAGTGATTAAAGTCCATTTTAAGAATTGACTAATACATTCACAAATTACCTCTAGAAATGAAAATGAATGGTATGTATAATTAAAATAGGGAAGTGGTAAGCAAAGGGGTACTAAGGGGTGCTTTCCCTCATGAATTTGTGCCTCTTTGGGTATCTGAACCAAAATGGTATCTCAAAAAGCAGCCAGTGACACATGACTTGTTTAGGTAAGTATAAAATTAGAGGTAGCATGCATTGTTGCCAAAACAAAAATCCCCAACTTCTAGAGTAGGAATTTTCTCCAAATGTAACCAACTCACTCATAAGGGTGACAAAAGTTAGGAAAACATTTGGAAAAGGCAGGCAACATTTTCCCAGAGATCTAATTACTTACTGAAACTTACACGGGCTTCCCCACAACAATGCATTGTGAAATTTTCTTGTGGGTAATTACTACTGTTTGCCTGAAAAGGTGCTTATTTCATTTTTAAATAATCGGTTAATTAACAATATCTTCAACATATTAATGTATTGGCTTCTAATTTCCACTAATGGTACACCAGTACACTGAGAATTTTAGTTGTACTGTATCTTACCTGGCTACTTTTAATATCACTGGGGTCTGAACTTAGCTGTGTTTTCTAAATATGAAGATCTCTGTCTTTCTTCAATTCCAGATAATTCTCAGCTGTTTTAACTCAATTGTTCTCTATCTCAAGGTCTCTCTACCCATCATTATTCAGCAATGACACAATCTCATTCTGCCCTTTAATGTCTCAGGTTATTTTATTTCTATTTCCTCTTTTCTTCCTTTCTTTCTTTGACTACCTTTCAATTTATCCAATCTCTCTTCAATTACATCTAGTCATCTAACTAAAACACTAAAGGGCATAGTCTCACTGATTTTTTTTTGTAAAAAAGTATCATTTCGTTCTTAGTCTCAAGGACTGAAGCTGACACTGCAGATAATATATTCAATCTCTCCTTTAATTTTGAAAAGATATATTTCCCTAACGTTTTCAGATCAGACTCTTTCTCTTCCTGGGGGATGGTAAGTGGATTTCTACCTTTCACAGATCAAGGCCTTACTACAGGCAAGGGTAAGTAAATGCTCCAAGCACTAGTGGATTAACTAGTGATTCTTTCAAGCTACTTCATTTCATGGTGCTATGAAAGCATGACATATTTTGCAAATTTAGCAATGTTTATAATGGATTTAGCAGTGTTACATTAAAGTAGTGTTACATTCACATAATACTTAATTCCACATTTTGAAGTTTTAACTATTTTAAGGATATTTAAGGGACAATTAGTAGAAACAAAACCCTCCATTTACTAGTCCATAAATCCATGACAGATAAGACTCTTTGGTGTGTTCACATTACATCAAAAATATAAAGATTAGTCAGCTGCCTCTGGCTCATGCTTGTAATCCTAGCTACTCAGAAGGATGAGATCTAAGGACCTTGGTTCAAAGCCAACCTGACCAAGAAAGTCCCTCTTATCTCCAATTAACACCCAGAAAACTGGAAATGGCACTGTGGCTAAGTGGTAGAGCAATAGCATTGAGTTGAAGAGCCCAAGCTCAGCCCAAGCACACAAATACACACACACACACACACACACACACACACACACACGTGTGGTATGTATGTGTGTATGTGTGTGTGTGCATACATATATATATATATATATATATGGCTTGATCTTCCTGTTTTGCTTGAACTGCATTATCTGTAAATGGGGATAATATTAACAATAGAATAGGGTGATGAAACCATTACTGATTTAATAATTATATGCATTATTTATCAAAATAATTGGAATTAATAAACGTAAGCTTCTGCTACTTTTGCTTAAGTAAAAATAAAATCTAAAATCCTGTGTTCTCCGTAAAGACGCTTAAGTTTCATTAAGAAAATAAAAATAAGAAGTATTGTAAGAGAGATGACTAATTTTGCATATAAGCAGCAACACATTGGAAGAAGTGGTACCCAAGTTCAAATGTTTCCATAAATGTAACCCAGAGAATACATTATACATTTTCTATGTATCAAAACTATAACTGCACATGTCACAGTAGCATAAAACAACAATCAGATTGAAAAGACTAATTAATAGAGACAGATGGTAAACTCTCAGTGAATTCTCAGAGCATGCAAACAATTCGCTATAAACAAACTGAACAAAAATATGGGATATTCTTATAAAAATTGATTCACTGAAGTAATACAAAAATCCTAATAAACATTAGATTTTAGTGGCTAGCCACTAACAAATAGAATGCCTTGTCAATATTTTCCTTTTTATTGCTTAGCAAAGATTAGTGGGATTAACATTTAATACCACTGGGATTAAACTGGAATGTAACTCAGGGGTGGAAGTCTTGATTAGTATATATAAATCACTGAACTGATCTCCAGACTTAAAATATATAAATAAGTGTAAATATATGCATATATGTTTATATATACATACATGTACCTACACATATACACATATGTGTATGTACACATATGCATATCTGCATGTACATGTGCACACGACACACACCGAATACAAATACATATTCACACATGTACATGTACACACATGTAAACACATACATAATCAGCCATTTATATCTACTACTTGCCAAACTAAATAAAAGAGGAGGATGGAAACAAGTAGATCTAGCAGTTTAGACTTACATTATAGTAGCAGAAGTGGATGTAACTTGTAGACTATGATGAGGGCTACAATGAAAGCACCAGACACAATGAGAGGACACAAAACACAGATGAATTTCACTAGAAATCTATGCAAAATTGCTTACTAATAAATGCAGTTAAGGTACGGCCCCTGTCATAAGAAAGACCCTGCCCACTGCTTACTTCTTTGTGCCCTTCCTTTTGCCCATCCTATCCTGCCTTAGACATCTTTTCATTTTTAATCATATTGTTATTTGTTATTGTTGTTATTGGTGGAGGTTGTGGGACTTGAACTTGGGACCTGGGTGCTGTCCTTGAGCTTTTTGCTCAAGGCTAGTGGTCTACCATTTTGAGCCACAATGCCACTTCCCCTTGCTTATTTTAAACAACATTTAAATTTATATTTTACAGCAATTTATGAAAAGAGAAACACACAAATTATGTGTCCACATCCATGTCCATCTTACAAATTGCAAACGGGGTAGAACCGTCACAATGACATCTATAGACCATTCTCTCATATGCCTTGCTCCTTTTTACACTTTATTAACAGTGTTTTCACTATGTTTCCAAGCATATATGAAAATTAGATTTAAAGAAAATTTCTAAGCAAATAGCACATGATATGACACATGTTTATATACAGCATTTTAAAATAAGTATATATATGTATATATACACACATATAAACAATCTCATTTTGTAAATGAAATGATAGGATAGTTTGACAGATTTATAGCAATTTTAAGCTTGCATGCTGCCCAATTCAAAAATCCTACATAAATTACTGCCCAAATTTACAAGGGATATTTACAGAGATATTCTTTGTGACAGCATATGTAATCATACAGCAAACACAAGGCTCAGATGATTACTGGCCCTAATTATACCAGCAGCAAAATAAGTAGTCCTTAGGTATATTAGTATATTTTCTTACTATGGACAGTTTATATGTTTTACCTATGTATTTAAAGATATATATTATTACATATTATTACACATTATTCCTTTACAGTTTAAAGGAAGTTTTGGCCAAGCCTTCCTTAAATAATAAAAACAGTACATGCATATACTATATATAAGAAAAATAAGAACAGGTAAAAGTTTTAAGTAATCAGTAGTTGTAATTGTTAAAGATGCATCCTCAATGAAAACAGGCACTAGTCTCATATACCTAAAGAAACTTACAACTACCAAGAGATAAAAGCTATGCAGAACCCAGAATCCATGGCTTAAACATCATTGTGCATCCCAAATAGTGAGAAAGTGGAAAAATTAAAAACCACTGTTGTGGAGAATGACTAGAAATCACACTATGCTATCCTTATTTTTTATGTATATGCATATACTACACCTATGTAGATACACATATATTCTGAGGAATCATGAAATCTATCCAAACTATGGATCACTTCACATAGTTATCATTACTATGGTGAAATATAGCTCTACTCTCACAGCCCTTCTCAATAATACTATATATATATTCATATATAAATATATAATTATTTGTATAGTCACCAGGCACTCGAACTTCGTTTTTAAATTTTATTGTGATAAGAACACAAGAACCATCTTAGCTGCTGGCGTGTATAATGTAATTTATTCACTATAGGTACATACCATTGCAGTGTAGAAGATCTTAGAACATATTCATCAGGTATGAGTGAAGTATTATATTCATTAAATAATAACTCACCACTTCCCCTATACCATTCTCAAATTCTATGAGTTTGCATATTTGAGATATGGTAGACTACCACAGTAGCCATGAGAAGGCCAGTTGAGGTTAAGCTAGAGACAAGAGACAATGAGTTCCCATTCCAGTCATCAACGCCAGCCATAAGCCTTTTCAATGATGGAAGCTAAAATTCTTTTTGGGACTCACACATTTTTTTTTTTTTGCCAGTCCTGGGCTTGGGCTCAGGGCTTGAGCACTGTCCTTGGACTTTTTCAAGGCTAGCACTCTACCACTTGAGCCTCAGCACCACTTCCGGCTTTTTGCTATGTATGTAGTACCAAGGAATCGAACCCCGGGTCTTCATGCATGCTAGGCAAGCACTCTACCACTAGGCCAAACTCCCGGCCCGAAGGACTCACGCAATTTTGAGCTAGGGTCTCTGTCACTTGAAACAAGAACTGTACTAAAAAATATTAATTTGGACATCGAAGAAATGAATCCCAGTTCTACATTGGAGCAAACCCCTAAGCAGAGATACTCTCCTGTAAATTGTAGATACAAACACCAGAGAAGTCTAGGCTAGGATCAAAAAAGTTCCTGGGCATGATTAGTGGTAAAGAATAAGTAAGTTTTCCCTTTCAAGAATTTATTTCATATGGAAAAACTTTTATTCAGGCATTTCATGGAAATATATACTGTCTTTGAGAGATAACAATAATTTACTTTGCTTGGAGGAGTACTAAAATGCATATGAAATGAGCTGCTGTTCAGAGGAATCTTTCAAGGCTTTAGATTGAAAGTTTTATTTATAGTATGTTTATCTGCAATTACTAAGAAAGCTCACATTATTTTTAATATTCCACAGATAATGAGTGGAATATGCTTTAAGTTTTAGTCAAGTCTTTGTCACAACCTTATTCCTATTTCAAAGGAAAATCAGCTGGTATTTATTAGGCATCTATATGCTTAGTGCTATTGCTGGCCTTAATGATCTAGTTCATGTCATGTAACAATTTTTTATTATGTGAATATTTCAATGTGAATTCTATTATCCTTTTTCTCTGCTATTCTCTATCTCCTTCCACCCTAGCAATGACTATAGAGATGGATTATGACAGATAGTCATCCTGGACCTTATTTATCAAGCCTATAATCAAGCAACTCTTCAGCACTGAATTTCAGAGACTACTTCATTACAAAAAAATAAAGCAAAACAGGCAAGCATCAAACTGGCTAGTCATCTTAATGTGGCTTTGGAAAATTTTCTAAAATATCGATAAAGCTCCAAATATATAAAAGTGTTAATGTTTCTAAAAACAGACAACTACCATGGTCTTGAATGTGTGAAGCTCATATATGCATGTCTATCCAAGTGTGAATTCCTACACCAATTAAACTTGCCTGCATTTGTGCTCAGCAGGAATAGGTGCTTTCCTACAAGTATGAAATTAACAGAAACCAACAACAAAACAAACAACCCTGGAGTTGCATCCTTGTTACTCAGCCAATTTTCAGCAAAGATTAGGTTTCACTCTTTACAGCCAAAATGGCCAACAAGAAAATTCAATCTCTAGTTAATAAAGGTCATTGCTGATGCTATTAGAGGATAGGGTTTTTCATGTTGGCACAATCTGGGGTCTCAGGGAGAGAGGCTGTCTGGAGTATTGCAGTAGAGTGTCCCTGGTTTCTATGTATTTCGTGCCAACGGCACTTCATTATGACAAACAAACCACCTGGAAATGCCAAGTATCTCCAGGCAGGCAAAATCACTCCCAATTGAGAAGCAGCAGTCTACATGCAGGGCCACGGAGGCCTCAGCGCGCTGCAGATCTCACAGTACCAAGTGGAAAAGCAGATTGCTCATTACTGTTCTCTAAACTTCCCAAGTGAAACTTGAATCTGTCTCTAAAACACTGCATTCTACCCAGCCACTACACTTAAGCAAATTAACATAGTAATTATGCCCTAGCCTTTGTATTTATCCCAGATATGCATGCATCAGCATATCTTCTATTTTACTCTGCTATCCTCTATTTTACACTGCTAACTATTCGTTGAGACTTTTATACAATCTGTATATATATTAGATATATCTGGTACTCTACGCATCAATTTTAACAGGATCCTAAGGCAGTTTCTCCTTGAGCCATTTATTCTTTTAAGACCCTGTTGTTGGCTGAGTATGATATTACTATAGTTCATTACTTGGAAAACAGATATCAGAGATAAACATGATGAAAAATTAGCAAGACCCCCTTCTCAAGGAACAAGCCAGGTGTGGTGGCATGTGCCTGACCAGATATGACAGTGCAATGAATACTTGTAATCCCAGGTGATAGGGATGCATAGATAAGAGGATCACAATTCAAAAGGTCAACTTTGGCAAAAGTTATTATTATCTAATCTCAAAATCAAGCAGGCATTGTGGTACATATCTAATACCAGTTTTCTTGGCAAGTAGAGATAAGACAGTGGTCAAAGCAAAAGCATGAGAAGCTGTATGAAAAATAATCTATAGCAAAAAGACCCATAGTGTGAGTCAAAGGATTCAACACTTACCTGACAAATACCAGTCATGAATTCAATGTTGAGCTCTGCCAAGGAAAAGTATATTTGTGTGTGTGTATTTATGTATGTACATTTTGTATCTATATGTATATATGAACATATACATATAATTTAAGAAGTGAGACCTCCTAGATAATGCAACTATTCCTTTCATCAAATAATAAACAAAGATCACTAAATCTAAAACATAATGAGAGGTTACTTTCAGCAATTCAACTTTAATGGCAAATAATTACAAATAGAAAAATAATTACTGCTACAATCAGCTAATTCAAGATTTCTACATATTATAGTCCTATACCATGTCTGGATTCTTTATCTAAATGAGCATAGTCATAAACTAACTTCACATAGATTAGACTATGTGAAAGCTACATAAAGAAGGGAGATGGATAACGAACACAGTTCCTAGAAAACCAGAAATAGCTGAGTTCAGGTTAATAAGGAACAGATACTACCCAAATATCCAAATATCATAGTGGACCTTCTGTAAGCAAAGAATTTCAGATCCATGAAAGAAAGAACAATTTAATGAAGAGTTTTAAATAGTAAACGAGGGAGGACTATACTATCTGTTATACATCTCTGTTTGCAGAACATAGAAGAGTTTATTGCATTTATGTGATTTTAGAGCATTCTTAAGACTGAAACCAATCTTAACCCTTAAAATATCACTGATCAAGTCATGAGAAAGTATGCACTTTAAAATAAGTTTAAACGGCTATTTGCTTTAAAGTTTTATAAGAAAAGCTAATATCTATAAAAGATAAACTGAAGAGGTAGTAAAAAACAGATTATGCACTCTATAGTAGGGAGAGTCAATGTAAAGGGAAGCCTTTAAGCATTCCCCAATTCTTCAGGTGAAGAACTTTAGACAAATATCATTCTTTACAAGACTAATTATAGCCCTGATCAACAGAGAAACAACGATCCTCAGCAAAATGCTAGCAAGTCAAATTGAAATGTATGTTAAAAGAATGGCATCTTGATGGAATGTGATTTATCCCTGGATTACAATGGTAGTTCAACATTTATAAATCAGTAAGTGTGGCATATTACATTAAAACATAAATTATGAAAGGAGAGCATTTGGTAAAATTTGACACTTCAAGCCGGACACCTGTCATTCTAGCTACTCAGGAATCTGAGATTTGAGGATCTGTGTTCAAAGCCAGCACTAAAGACTGTGAGACTCATATCTCCAATAACTCACTAGAAAACAGGAAGTGGGGGCTGTGGCTTCAGGAACAGGGCTGTAGCCTAGATCTGAAGACTTCAGGGACCCACAGCCCAGGTCCAGGGATAGGGCAGTAGTCTTGAACTGAAGAGTCAGGGACAGAGGCCAGGCCCAAAGTTCAAGCATCATGACCCCCATCCCCCTAAAAAAACTGACACTTCATGGAGAAGAAAATGATCAAAAAGAAATGTATTTCAATACAAGGGCAACATAAGTAGGGCCCACAACTTTTTAAATTTAAACTCAGTGGGGAAACAAACCTAGTTTTACCATACCAGTCCCAAAGCAAGATATGGTGGTACAAATCTATAATCCCAGATATTTCAGAGAAAGAGGATGAGAGGATCAATTTCTTTGAGGTTCCTTTGTAGAGAAAGGAAGACCCCTATGGCAACAATAAGTAGGGTGTAAAGGTGCGTGGACATGTAACACCAACTATGTGAAGATGTAGATAGGAAGACCCCAGTCAAAAATTAAGGCCAAAAAGCATGAGACACTAAACCAAACCCTAAAGCAAAATAAACAACAACAAGAAGAGTTGGGGATGTGTCTCAAGTGGTAGAGCCTCGGGCAAGCAAGAGATTCTAAATCCAAACCCCATTACTCTCAAGGGAAGAAAAAACAAATCAAGAGATATGCATGCCCCATGTAACCATTTCTCCTCAATAAAATATTGGGATTCTGAACAGGGGAATAAGACAAGGAAAGGAGATAAATTTTAATAAGGAAAGGAGAAGATGAAAATAGCTTGATTTACTCCTGAGATGTGTTCACCACACACACACACACACACACACACACACAAAATCTTAATGTACAAGATAAAATATCAGATTTGAAAAGCTAATCCAATAAAGTTTCAGGGCAGAAAATTAGGACACAGAAATCAGTACCAGCCATTTATTGATTTGTGAATGAATGAATGGATTTAGTATTGGAAATTGAAACCACAGCTCTTATTCAGGCTTGGCAAGTTCTATCATCTGTGTTTGACTCCAATCCTTAAGTACTTCTTTCTTTCTTTTTTTCTTTTTTGCCAGTACTGGGGCTTGAAATCAGGGCCTGGGCACTGTCGTTGAACTTTATTTTGCTGAAGGCTAGCATTCTGCCACTTGACCACAGCACCCCATTTTTGTTTTTTTCAATGTATTTGGTACTGGGAATCAAATCCAAGGCTTCGTGCATGCTAGGCAAGCACTCCACCACTAGGCCAAACTCCTGGCCCCCTTATATACTTTTAAATATCACAGTTAGATTCATAATTTCAGCATGCTGAGGAAACTTTGCCTTTGTCTCTACTCCCGTATAATGAGGATGACAGGCAGGACTCTCAGCAGAAAAAGTAATTGTGATATAATCTACAGCACAGCAGAATTTCCATATTTAGACAATTTGAAATTTACATATTATAGCTACTTTTTTTATTTTCTAAAGGCTGTAAGCTTGGTACTCTTTTCAAATTGTGGATTAAGTAAAATATAGCCATGAATGATTGACTCATACCTGTAATCCTACCTACTCAGGAAGCTGAGTCCTGGAGGGACTGAGATTCCAAGCAGGAAAGTCTATGAGACTCTTGTCTCCAATTAGCCACCAAAAAGCCAGGATAGAGATGTAGTTCAAATGGTAGGGTGCTAGCCTTGAGCAAAAAAGATCAGGGACATTGACCAGGCCCTGTGTTCAAGGTCCAGGACTGGTAAAAATATACTAAAAAAGGAAGGTTGAAAAATAAAAATTAAATTAATGCCAGTGAAAAACACAGTAAACACTACAAGGATGGGTTTTTATTTTTTTTCTCATCACGTCTGAAGTACCAGGCATATCTGAATGTGGTCACATTCATTCATGAGGATAACTAAGTAAAGAAAAAGGTGAATGGAAAAGTAAAAAGAGGTGAGAGGCAATTCCTTAGGTTTGTTGTGGGATGACAATTTGCAATGAGTTAAAAGGAATTAATTCAAACAGCTGGAAATTATATTTGGCTCATGTTAAAGAAATGTGTTGGCTGCTGTTTGCAAACATGATAAATGGAGAGCAGTTGGAAACTATGATGAATAAAAATAAATATTTCATTATGCAAAGTGTGTTTCATTGCTGAACTGGTAAAGCTGAAGCAACTGCAAGTCCTACACTGTGGCATGTGTTGCTGGTGATTGTCATTCACTTGCATGTAGTGTTGCCTGTTTTCTTTAGCCTGTGGGGAGGAAGACCTGCATAGGTATGCGTGTGTGCGCATGTGTCAGTACTAGTGCTTGAACTCGGGGTCTGGGCACTGGCCTTTAGCCTTTTCTCTCAAGGCTGAGACACAGCTTCACTTCCAATGTTTTGCTGATTAACTGGAGATGAGTCTCATGGTCTTTCCTGCCTGCACTGGTTCTGAACTGCACTCTTCAGAGTTCACCCTCTTAAATTGGTAGGATCACAGGCATGAACCACCAATGCCCAGTTAACTCTCCTTATTTTTCTTACTCAACTAGTTGGTGTACAAATAGCCTAAAAATAACCATGAGGTATCTAATGGTGACTAGTAGCACCCTTCTCCCATACTGAAGTGCAGAAGTATTGCTTAGAAATTACATCTTTGATCTTTAGAACTTAAAAAGCAACAATAAGCTGTTAATACTAAGAATTCAGAAATAGAGGGGAATCATTGCCTCCACAGAGACAGGCATGCAGGTAAAACGTTTGTAAAGAACGTTGACATTCAGGCTTGTTTTAACAATACATACAATATACAACCTCACAAGTGTCCAAGGAAATGACTACATCCAAACTCCAGGAGGCAAGTGTACCCTTTCCTCTACCTTCCTCCTTACTCCAAATGAGAAGACAGCAGAGAAACGAGATTTCCTATATGATAATCAAAGGAGGGCTGAGCTTCAGCTCTCTTGAGAGATACAGAGAGAAATGTGAGCCAGGGGTTGAGAAAGGTCTGCATAAACAGTCCAAAGTCACAGATCAGACCAGGAGGGAGCTTTCTCCTTATCTCCTTGCTAATCTTTTCCTGTGCAGGCCTGTTGGGTGGTCTCAACTTCCATTGGAGAAGTTTTGCAGCAACATGAGAAAAAAGCATTGCCTATCTGAGTCAGTTTGTTTTTTTTTTTCACAAGATGGCTCTAGGTGCATCAACCTCTTCCTGGTGACCAAGGTGACTACAAAGCAATGCAGGAGAGAATGGCAAGATCAAAGGGCACAGATGCAAAGGGGTGGAGGGCTGGGTGCATTGCTTTTATCCTTCTTCAATTAATTTCCAGGCCCAGCAAAAGCATCTTTTAAGTTGTCTCTTACAGAAATACAATACAGCCAGAGAAATAAACTGAGATGGAAATATTGATTCCTACAATATTTTTAATAAATGTAATAACAAGGTGCGTCCCAAATAGGCAATCTTCACACATTAGCAATGGCTCTTTTACTCAGCGTGAACTCATCTGTGACACTAAAGTGTAGGCAGGGAGATCCCGGCCTTAAGAAAAAAAAATAACAAAAAGAAAGCCACTAGGTAATAAAAAGATAGCAGACATTGGGCTCCTTGGAAGGTGTAAATGAGTTCTGATTGAATGTGAGTGTTGGCTGAGCAGATAGGTAGCCATCCTCCAACGCCAAGAGTCAGAGTGGTCTTCACCTTAATGTTTTATTGATGAAAAGCAAAATGCCCATCTCCAGCCCTCCCATAGAGAGCATACCATATCTGGAGTAAGTTTTGAAATTTCATGCCAAGGGCAATATTGTCAGTAAACAAAGTAGGGATCATTATAAGCAAACATGTAAAAATCTCAGACTACATAATTATAAAACTATGCCCCTAATTACAAAGGCTCATAAAGACCTTTCAGATCCATTATAGAATAAAGTGCAGATTTGATATGCCTGTGCCTAAAATCTGGTAACAAACAAACAAAAAAGAGGAGTGGGTAGGTACATTCACAGGAAATCTAAGAAAGGTGTCTAAAAAAAAAACTTAGTACTTGAAATATTCAACAAACTTCTTTCAACTGGGACATATCACTTCATCAACCATTCTGCTCTTTCTCTAGAGGAACACCAAGTAATATGCTTAATGCATGAACATTTTATTCTAATCATCAAAGAAAAATGATTGCTCATTCAATATCACATCTAAAATCATATTTAGTATTACACTAATTTCAAGTTATCATACAGATTTGATCAGCCAAATGTTCAGTGAAAATAAAAAATTTTCAAAATTCTAGGTTGTCTAAAATGGAAACCTTTTCCATCATAAAGCCATCAAACAAGTAAAGGGAGGTATGCAGACTAAAAAACTGAACTTCAAAATGCATTCATTTTAATGAACTCAAACTTAAACAGGTATAGGAGATCCTATTCTAAACAACACAGATCTGTCCAGTTGAAGAAAGGGTTCCTTATTGCCAACTTTATTTTAACCAATTTGAGATTAAGGTTAAGCTTATTTTAAGATGTGGTTGAGTGTTATAAATGAGACATGATAAGCAAACAAGATAAAATAAACAGACCACCATCAGTTCCAACAGCTTGAGATTGTCTTTGGCATTTCTAGGGGCTACATGTGGTAATAACTCTTGAAGATTTACATTAGCTTTTCTCCTGGTAAATTTCCTCTCTACCAATCAGTAGGAAAGAAATGATGGACACCTAACTCATCCTTCCCATCTACATGCTGAGGCTCTGCCTGCTGAGGTCTCCTTCCAGTTACTTTTCCTTTTCAGTTGTCAGCCAAGCATTTCCTTCCTTCTCTTCATTCCTTCCTTCTCTTCTTTCCTTCCTTCTGTTCCTTCCTTCCTTCCTTCCTTCCTTCCTTCCTTCCTTCCTTCCTTCCTTCCTTCCTTCCTTTTCATTCTTCTTTCTCCATTTAACAAGCCTTCCGTTTCTGAAAGTTTTAATTCATATCAGAACTTTCTTTTTTCCTGTTTCTTGAAATATGATACTTGGACACAGAGACTGAGGAGGACTAGTCATTATCAAAACACTCATAAACATATATTCGCCAGTACCAGAAGAAGAAGAAGAAGAAGAAGAAGAAGAAGAAGAAGAAGAAGAAGAAGAAGAAGAAGAAGAAGAAGAAGAAGAAGAAGAAGAAAACAAAGATCAGGATGCTGGAAATGCTAAGAACTTCTTCCAGCTAACGGGAAAGTAAAAGGTCTATTGCCCAACCTGCAATAATCAGAAGCATAATACAATGTAGAAAAGGAAAATGATCCTGAAAAAGGCAATGTATTATAATAAAAACTACCTTCATTTTAATTATCTATCATATAGAAGTGTTATAATCAACAAATTTATGAAGAGCATACCATGTATTCTCCATTGTTTTGAAAAAGCTATTGTACCTGAGGATACAGTTATCTCTTTTTGACACAAACATCCATACATAAATCCTTCAGGAGATAACATGCACATACATACAATGTACAAACCAAGACCTCAATTCATAACACCAACTACTGACATTTTTGGAAATTCTCAAAGGGGAAAGATCAGTATTGGCCTGGCTATCAACAAGAAGGACTTGAGAGAAGAGAGAGAATATAAAGTGGGGTTTGACAGAACGGTAGAAAATAGATCAAAGGGACACACAAAGAAGGGAGATAGAGAGATAGAGAGACAGAGAAACAGAGAGAGAAAGAGGGAGGGAGGGAGGGAGGGACGAAGGGAAGGAGGAAGGGGAGAGGAAGAGGGAGAGAGAAGAGTACCAAGAGAGCACAGATTTAGAATGTAACCCTAGTATGTCTGTCAAAGCAGAGGACTCAGAGAGCCCATGGCATAGAACACATGAAGGGAATCCAGGACAGCCACTGAAGGCTCCTGTAGAGAAGCAGAAATGACAAGGTGATCATAGGTCATAGTGGGAGAAATAAAAATCAGAAAAAGGAATTTATACAGGATGAGATCATACCGCAATCCTGTGAAGGGATACAGCAGAGCTAAGAAGGGCCAGCAGAGGGATGTTTCAATAGAAATAAAAAATACAATCACAGAAAACACTTCTAAGACTTCTAATAATCAGTGAAATATAGTGGCAGCATAGAGACCCTGCTGAGTGAAAGAGGGAAAAGAATGAAAACGACCAACTGAGTTTGAAGATCTATCTGAAAAGCAAAGGAGAAGGGGAAGGTACAAAGATGATGCCATGTTTCTATCTAGAAAGGCAGCATGAAAGCTTGCTGGCATGTTTGATCACAATATCTAAAACATATAAAGCCCCATCTGTTTTCACATCTTTCCTGGACATCTGGCTGAATCCATGCAGGCTAGGTGACAGCCTCTAGCATCTCTTAGAGGATACAGCTCACATTCATTCTGCTAAGAATTAACAAGCACATATGAACTAGAGATACTGTTTTTAAAAATAATGTCATATTTATGGAGGAAAGCAATGAGTTATAGCTTTTTTTCCCAATTAATACAGATGGGTAGGACAAGTACTAACTACTTGTTCTCTACACTTAAGAACAAAAATTTCTCAATGTGTCTCCATGAATCATCATTCATTGAGTTTCCTTCTAAAGAGAAAGAATTAAAGTCCTTTCTAATCTTTATCAATGAAAGCAGTCAAGCACTAACCGGCAAGTGTGATTTGCTCTGCAAAGAATGACAGGTCAGATTTGGTGTTTTTGTAGAGCATAAATGGATAATTGTGTGTGCATATAATTGCTATGAGAATTGTCAACAATCTCACACCTTCTGTGAAAAAAACAAAACTTGTGAATATTTTATTGTCACTTATAGAAAAATTATACCTATCAATCACTCACTAGCCTCTTCTCCTCTTTCTGCTTCTTAGAAAGCCCCTGATTCTCAGGGGCTTTGTACTTTGTATTTCAAGTGACCACATAGGCTTTGTCTTCTGAGCCCACCTGGATAGGTTCCTCCGATGTTGAGATTGCAGCTTAAAGGTGATTTCTTCAGAGAAGCACTTCCCAAACAGCTTACCTTTTGTATTAATTTTGCTGCCATCATACATGCTTTTTAATGACTTCATCTATGTCTTACTTCCACCCCATCAAGAAACTGTAGCTCTCTGACAGCAGAGACCTGTCTTAGCTACTATTGGGGCTCAGATTTGAAAAGACAATATACAATTGTGGAAGGGCTTTTCCTTTAACCTGCTTTGCCTAAATTTATAAATTGCATCTGCTATGTACACGAAAATAGTGAGGTTGGCAAGGTAGATTGCCACTTGTTTTTATTTGCTTTTTACTTTTGCTTTTGTTCAAATGGAATACTGGGTCAAGTTAGGATCCAGAAGGAAGATGCTACCTGTGCTCAGCAACATCCGCCTAAATATCGATTTAGTTTGCCAAAGTACATGAGCTAAAGGTTAGGCTACTTTCTACAGGTTTACAGCTATTTTTCCATTCAAGAACCTATCACTAGTGGCTCACGCCTGTAATCCTACCTAACTCAGGAGGCTGAGATCTGAGGACTGAGGTTCAAAGCCAGCCTGGGCACAAAAGTCCATGAGACTCTTATCTCCAGTTAACCACCAGAAAACCAGAAGTGGCGCTGTGGCTCAAGTGGTAGTGTGTTAGTCTTGAGCGGAAGAACTCTAGGACAGTGTCCAGACCCATAGTTCAAGCCCCACAATGGTCAAAAAAGAACCTATCAATACTTGTAACTATCTCAATACTTGTAAATATCTCAATACTTGTAAATATCTTTAGGATTATACATCTTATATAAATGTCCTTTTTTCTGTCCTTGAAGAGATTAAGACCTACCAACATCGAATATGAATCTATATGCTAAATTTAAGCCCAAAGCTAATGTATCAAACTGTATTTCAAAAATCTTTCTTTTTATAGATGTCAGAGATGTATGGTAAAGGAAAATAAAAATGCAAAGGGAAAGAAATAGATGAACAGAAATTCGTCCTCAGCCACTGCCAAAGTGGTACTTGTGTGAAAGACAAAAAAGTTCTCTTCTCCATAGACATGGCACAACAGAGTCACAGAGGACTACTTACCTTGACTCTGGTGCATCACTAAAGCAGATAGTTAATTTTCAAAAAAATATTACATCAAGTGAAATGAAATGGGAGCACAAACATTTCTAGAGGGAAACTGTATGAATTCTGTTTTAGTAAGTACATTCACATACAAAGACAAGAGAAGAAAGGAATCCTCTATGGTGTTCAAAGGAGCTATTCCTGCTGTATAATTATAGACACATTAGTATTTCTGAAGGGCTCTTCCTTTTATTTGCTTTGTCTAAATTTATAAATTGCATCTGTCATCTTTGTAAAAATAGTGGGGTTACTAAGGTAGATTGCCACTTGTTTTTTATTTGCATTGCACTTCCCTTCCATTCCAAGTTACAGAAATGATCTAAGTATAGTCCTAATACTGAACAAGAACAGGGCTTGTTATTAAAATATAATACAGTTTACAAACAACAGGTATTTCTATGGTATGTTAAGATAACAGTATAAGAGAGGATATCCATAGGTTTTGTGAAAATATTTATCAATTATTTTACATCATGGTCATGTTTATTTGCAAATTTTGAAATATCATAAAGGGTCCTAGAAACAAACTCCCTCTAAGAACTGAGGGATGGTATGATCACACATTGCTTTTGATCATGAATTCAAGTTCTAGGCCATGCAACACACTAAGGATATGGCTACAAATCCTATTTAACATTAGGATGGGGATGAGTAAATCTCCTTTGCTGTAATGCTTAAAAGAATAGTAACAAAATCTTGTAATCATAAGTTGATGTGTATTCATAGTCAAAAGATCCTGCCACAAAAGCTATTGTTAATATGGATCAAGGGTCCTGTGAGTGTCCTTCTGTAAGAAGAAGATGAAGGACTAATTGAGAACCAGGGTGTCCACAGCCCAGTCTGTTGAATCCAAGAAGTACCTATCCTTAGCCTATCCAGGAAGAAAGATGGGCCACACTAGCATGCATGCACAACTGCTGAATATTTTACTAAAAGTCTCAAAGAGTAAATAGTCAAAGTCTTCACTGTATCTATATGGAAATAAATGAAAAGCTTTATACAAAGAATATTTAATTGGAAAATTAAATATTTCAGGATACACTGCATAATTTTGATTCCAATAATATTTAAGTGTCTATAAAAGATATTATATGAAAGGAAATGTACTCACTATCTGACTCATGTAAATGTAATTCCTTTTTACATCACCTCTATAATAACAATAAAGTAAATTAATTTTTAAAAAGTCAAATACAAACTTGAAAAAAATTTACAGGGCAACTCATATAAAACATCTCTTTTTTTCTTTTTTACTCCATCAAAACAAAGAAACTAGTTAACAAAGTGGTGAGCACACAGAACCGTGACTACATATTCTGGATTGGCTCCATTTCCAATGGACCAATCAAAACTTTCAGTTCACTAGCAATAATCATCATCTCTAAATACTTATCTACCTACATGCTATCCAATCAAGAGTTAATCAAAATGGGGTTGTTATGTATTTCTGCCATTCAAACATGTCGAAAGCATCATCAAAGCAGGTTTAAACCATGTTTTTTTTTAATAATAAAAGGCACTTATTGATTTACCTACCATATGTTTCAGCACATAAGCAGAGGGGAAATGGGCACAAAATACAGTGCTTTATGTTTCTAGTTAACAGGCTGGTGAAAAGGAAGCAATTGAGCAGAGGGAAAGCTTGGCAGCCAAAGCTATAGAGGAGTCTCATCCTTGACTAGGATTTTGCCAAGTTTCTCACATCCGATTTCACGTGAAACAGGTGAATTTTGCGGTCAAGGCTAAATGAAAGTAATGTTAAAAATGACTACATAAGTCCAGTGCTGGGGGCTCACACCTATGTTTTAGCTACTCCAGTTTCTGAGATCTGCAGATGGTGGTTCAAAGCCAGTCATGCAGGAAACTCCACAAGATTCTTATTTCTAATTAACCACCAAAAAGCCAGACTCATGTGTAGAGTACTAGCCTTGAGTGAAAAAGTGAGAGGACAGTGACCAAGGCCCCAATTTCAATCCCCAGTACTGGCACCCACACGTAATACACACACAGAATTATTGAATATATATATCTTATGTATTGTCATTCTCATTATATACATATAAAACCAAACTAGACAGAACTCCAATAACCACTTTAGATGAAGCAAGCCTCATCTGCCAGGAGCTAAATTAGACCAGCACTTCATTAAAAACCATTAAACATAGTCTCTACAGCATCAGTTAGCGTCTCTCACTTTTGTCAGCTGTTAGTTACAGTGAATTAGAAAGATAAAATAAACTACTGTTCCCAATCCAATTCATCAAGCTTGAATAATAAAAATGTCATTATGGGAATCATCATTATTCTGAACCAAATTGTAATGTAAACACAAAACACAACATGGAAGTAAAAATGCACATTCTATCTCTAACCTTGTTAAGAATGGCCATTAAATTCCACTTTCCCCTGACAATTGTGATTTAGATGATGGCCAGAAATGCAAGGCAATAAATGGCCTATTCTGTCTCTTCCTTCTCTCTCTATGCTTGCTTTATTTATGACGGCCGTAACTCTGCAGCCCATGAGGACTGGCAGTGAATATGGTACAGAGGCAGAAAGTCAACTTTAACCAATCAAAGCAGACCTTATCAGAGAATAACTAAGTTACAAGCAAGCCTTAGGTTACTGAGAAAACAACACATAAATTCAACAGAAGACTTCAGATATAAATCTGCGTGGGTACTGAATTTACCTAATATGTATTTTAAATAGATAATTGAATAAGCAAAGTCAATATGTACAATTTATGGACAAGCCATGAATCATAAAGTCATTATGTTGAACATATGACTACACAGAAGTAGACATACTGTGTAATCTGATCAAGCTGACTTTTAAAAAATAAGCCAATCCTCAAACTCGATTTAGTGTAAATAAATAACAGAAAAGACTAAACTTAAATAATTCTTCTTGCATCCATTATAGCAAAATTATTACAAAATCTTCATGTATCACGACACTGTATTTCCTTAAAAAACTATGAAAGAATATATTTATTTGTAAAATTGTTTCCAAAATAAAGTGATCCACGAAATGATTCATAGATCTACCTTTAAACATTTTATAACATAAAAAGTAACAAAAAATTTAGGATTTTACCGAAGTAGTAAGTCTGGCATGTCATTCACTACTTGTTATGAGAACCAACAGTTTACCATGAAATCAGTATCTCCTTATCCCTATAGGGGGAAAGAATCAATCACATTTCTACATGCTAAAGTGAGTATGTAGCAAACCATATTTTAAACAAAACATCATTTAAATTTATTCCAAAGAAAACAACATGTGCAAAAGAGGTGAAAAAGTACACATATGGGATCAAAATGCTGAGGAATGAAATCAAACATAACCTAAGAGGGGATATTTCAGTTATATAAAGTTTTTACTGCTTGTGTAAAATTCATAGAAATATTACCATTAAAATTTACATCTAAATTGACTGCTGTCTTGAGCAACCATCTCTTCTGGCAAAACTCTACCACAACAAATATCCTACATGAAGTAGACTGTTCATTATTTCTTATTTCTGCTCTTCCTAAACTTCAATTATCCTTACTCCAAAAATCATATTTCTTCTCTTTCAAATAAGTTCAGTCAAAGCCAAAGATAAGCCATGTGAACTACCAGGCAATTCCTCAAGTCTGAATTATTTTCCTGAAGGATAATTTTAGGTATCTAATAATTTAATAATTACCATTACTTTCTTATCAGCTATATATTCTAAATTCATTTATCAATGGATCTTAGAGGCTGTTTCTTTCCCAACTACAAAACCACAAAGAAAAATCTAATGAAAACCACAGGACAAAAAAGCTAATGAAAAAGCTAACGAAAAAACAAGGTTGGTTACAATCAATGTCACAGACAAAAACATTTTAGCTTCCATGGGTAACATGATTTTTATGGTGCACTGTAAAGACAGAAAACCGAGAGAGGATAAAACTCTACTTTGAATTTTTATGGCCCAGAATAGAATCTTGACTTGAAATACTAGGTTAATTTACTGACAAAATTAATTCCTAATCTTGTGACTTTCTATTGCATATCCTATCCTGGATTCTCCAGAATGTACAGCCAGCCACAGGCCCATCCCTTCATGCTTGGTTTTTAGTTGGGAGCCTAAAGCTTTTTCTTGGGGCCAACCTTAGATTGTGATTCTTCTACCTCTATCTCTCAAGTAACTGGGATTACAGATGTAATCTGTAATCTAATGCTTAGCTTGGCTTTCTTCTTTAGTTGTTTCTGTTTTGGAGATAGAATTTAGCTAAGGTTTTCACCAGGACTAGCTTCAAATCACAATCCTCCTATCTCTGTGTCTCATATAGCTGATGTGTTTCATCTAGCCTATTTGTTCAGATGGCATCACCCAGATTCCCCGGCCTTGGCACTGCCCCTGAGCTCTTTTGCTCAAGGCTTGATAGCACTCTATTACTTTGAGCCATAGTGCCACTCGTTTTCATTTTTTTATGGTGGTTAATTGGAGATTAAGAGTCTCATGGTTTTGCTGCCTGGGCTGGTTTGGAACCACAATTCCTCAGATCTCAGCCTCCTGAGTGGTTCGGATTATAGATGTAAGCTACCAGTACCCAGCTTTAATTTAGTTTTAGAGACAGAGACTCCCTCTATAGGTCAGGATGGCCTTATGATTCTTTTGTTACAGCTACTGGAGTGCTGGGATTATAAATATGAGCCATAGAGTTCCTGGATTCTTTTATTATTTTAAGCATAGGATTGTATTTATTTAATAAATGTAACCCTACTGAAACCTCATAGAGTATCAACTTTTGTTTGTTTTTTTGTTTGTTTTACCAGTGAGAACACAGATTTTTTTTTTCAATCCTGGGCCTTGAACTCAGGGCCTAAGCACTCTCCTTGGGCTTTCTTAAGGCCAGAGCACTACCACTTGAGCCACAGCACCACTTCCAGCTTTTTTCTATGTATATGGTCCCAAGGAATCAAACCTGGGTCTTTGCACATGCTAGGTTAGCACTCTACCACTATACCAAACTCCCAGCCCAGAACACAGAATTTTTTAAATGTCACATTTGGAATATTTTTATTTACTGTTGTGAATACTCTCTCTCCCCCTTGCTGGGTTCAGTGCTTAATAATAACATGAAAGGAAAGACTTAAAATTTGTTTGTTACTGTCCAAGTTTTTAATCTTGATTTTATTTAATGATTAGAGCAGCTGTTGCTTTGTGAATATGCCTTCAGATGCTCAGTATCACTGTAATGCTACCAAAATAAAGTTGGTAGAAGGCGAATAAAAACTTATTTTTTATAAGGTGGCAGATTTAGGAAGCTGGGCAGAACTGTCAGATGTTGCCATATTTTTGTGTACTTTGCTCTTCTTAGTATTTATTATTTTTACTCTCAAAGCAAAGTGTGACTTTAGTTTACTTTAATGAGTGCATTCTTCTTTAAAATATTTTTCAAGCTCTCCCTGGAAGAGCATGTCAAGCATTCATTATAAGCATTCAATTTTTAATGAGGGGAATAATTTTCTGAGGAAATTCATCTCCTTGATTTAAAAGCATGCCAACAACATATTTCATGGCAAAAAAAAATATCTTTAGGTTCCTGCCTCTCTGAATCCTTAAGTCCCTGAGGTTTAGTTGTGAATTCAAAGCATTCATTAAATTAGGAAATGAATGAGCCACAAGCTTGGAGCTTGTGGTTTACTGGGATTACAGACAGTAAAACAAGACCCCTAACCTGGTAGTGGGTGGTGTTCTGCCATCTGCAAGGATATATGCAATCCTGGAGCTTCTTCTTAACCAGTCTTAAAATAGGAGGCTTAAAGGGTGTTTAGAGAAGTGGGTAAGAGGTCTGGCCCTTGAGACTTTAGCCTAACCTGCAGAGAACTCTTAGCCTGCTGCATTTTTCAAGGCAGAGGCGAGGCATATACATGGAGCTCAAAAAAGGACCTTAGGGATCCAAACTGTGTGGGTGTGCTGATCAGGATTTGTCTAAAAAAAACAGCTGCTGCTGGCTAAAAGCTCCCACAGTAAATCACGAGGTCAAAAACGATACTTCACAATCAAGAGCAACAACAACATGGGAATGTAGAATTCGTGAAGGTTATTATGCGGATGTGGAAGAGTACAGTGCTTCCCGCACTGGGGAGTCCCGAAGCACACTAGCCAGGTCAATGCCTATCTCATCTACTATGTCACAAACAATGTTTTGGGGGACTGTCAAGAGTCAGCCTCCTTATATTTACAGTATTTTACAATGTAGAAGTAAGTAGTAAGTATGCCACTATGATGAAGAATTCTATTTTATGAAGAGAGGCAGAAGTATAACAAGGTATGCAGACATGTGGAGAATGTTAGAAGCAATCTTCTACTGGGGACTTATCTATCACTTATGAAAGATGGAACAGCCTTAGGTCATAAGAAGCCTGGCAAACTGCTCCTTTGTGGAGCAATAAAAGAAAGACCTGGGTGGTAACTGCTGAGGATCACAACTGAGACTGGATGCTGAAGGCACTTTGAAGTTCACTTAAATTTTATAAACGTGTTATAGGTGTTTTCATGTATGTATACTTGATAGCAGTCAGTTTTGTGATTGCTTTATTACACCAATGTAATCAATTTAACTCTGACTTTTATACTCGAGAATGTGATCCTCTCATTTACCCAGAGTTTAAGTTTGAAGAGAAAAGTCTGCTACAGTAACATTATTAATCTTACATAAACATGATGGATCAATTTCATACTTTGACCGATTTTATCTATTTTGATAAGTAATGAAGAGAACTGAATTAATCAAACTTAACTAATCGTTCATCATTTCTGAGTAAATGGAATGCAAAACATTTTATTTACATATAAAGACTATGTGAGGATGCTGGACCCTTATATAACTTAGGGAGATATTCCCCAATAAGTGAAATATTGAGATACAAAAAGTAAAAAACTAAAAGCTTTTTGGGACAATTAGGATCTACATGAGTGTGGGATAAAAGCTCTCTCATCTAGGATTGGAAAGAAGCATGTTAGTAAATTTTCAGTAGAATAAAATATAAAGTATTACTTGAAAATCAAAAGATATGGAATTATAGATGTTAATAGGTAACAGGTAAGTAATTATTCACTATAGTGTAAAATAAATCTTATGATTAAAAAATCCAAATTTATCCCCTAAAATTTAGCTGGAGATATAAATAGGCATTGTAGAGAATAAATGATTCAGATGAACTATAATTATATGAAAAAAAGCCAGAATTCATGGTAGTTGTACAAATGCATGTTAGTGTAACAAGAAGGTATCATTTTTTGGCTATTACACTGACAAAAATGAGAGCAATAGGCACTGCTGTTAGAAGCCTAGGGGATAGGCTAATGTGGTTCTGTTCTTTAGAGATAGGACTATTAGGCTCTTTTCTTGGACTTTAATCTAGCAACCATTTTTAATATTAAGAATATACATTTTTCAGTCCTGTAATTCCAGTTGCCTCTGTCACAGAAATATGAGTCAGTGTGGGAAGAAAACATGATCACATGCATCTACATGTATGAATATGTGCATGCATATGCACACGTATGCAATTATGCAACATCCCTAATAGAGGCAGAGATTGGAAAACAAAGCAAATGCCTATTACATCTCAGTCACAAATATTATCCCACTTCAAAAACAGAATTAGAGCTATGCCCTTTGTTTTGGAATTTAGGTAGGATGTTATTGAGAGAAGCCAGGATGCAAACGGTTGGCTTTTCTAAAATGAATGAAGCCAAAATAAGCCTACAGCTGCATAATTTTATGTATATGTATAAAAATTTATATGTGCATGTGTAAGTAGGGAGCAGCATACATCCAGGATATTTCTTGCCTAGGCTGTGTGGAAGGAAACAAAAATCTTTGCTGTCAGCACAGAGCTGAGAGAGCAAGGAGAGAGTGTAGAAACCGCAGAAGAACATTTGTGATACAAACAACTGCATAACATGAGTTTGGAGACATATATACAAACTGTACATATACAGTTAAAAATTAAATAGATGAAAATTAAGAATGGTATCAGAAAGGAACAGAGTTGATAATAACTTGCAGAAGGAAATGGCCATAGACATTTTCTTTGGCTGGACATTACAGGTAGAGTTGTAATGGCGTTATGGAAAATCCCTACCTGACAACTAAGGGGATGATAACAATGAAATGGTTTTTACTAGTTTATTTTTTGGCAAAGTTAGTAAACAATTTTGTACTGCAACCCATACATGTCACTCTATCTTCAACTAATTTGAGAAAAAAAATCAAAAAAGGATGAGATTGATCAAGATACATTGTACTTACCTAAGTGGAGAGAGATCTATATTTGGATACACTGATATTTTAAATCTAAGAAACTTTTCTTTCATGGCAGTTATAATTTCAAAGGCTAAACATTAAGAGGATGATTCTATTAGGTCTCCATTAGTTTATATGTTAGGGTTGTATTTTATACATATACCATTGTATGCAGGATACAGGAACTTCTTTCTGTGGATAATCAATAGTTTGAGATTGCTCTATTATTGAAGTTCGTGAATGTACTGTTTTTCAGACAATGAGCAAACTGTGCATAGTAGAGCTTAGTCCATCTCATAAAAGGGCAGGTGGGGGCTGGGAGTATGACCTAGCAGTAGAGTGCTTGCCTAGCATGTATAAAGCTCTGGTTTTGAGTTCTTGATACCACATACACAGAAAAAGCTGTAAGTGGTGCTATGGCTGAAGTGGTAGAGTGCTAGCCTTAAGAAAATCAAGAACAGTACCCAGCCCTTGAGTTCAAGCCCCAGGACTGGCAAAAAAAAGAGGGGGGGGGGGCTGTTATCTCAATGTACAAAGACTTTCAGTGCACCCATGAGATCCTTTCTAACTGATGCTTTACAGGAAAAGAAAATTCTTCTCACCTATAGAAAGGGTAATATAGATTGAAATTCAAAATAATGATACATGATTGAGTTATTAGGCTATGAACTGAATCTGTTTCAGATGTCCAGAACTAATTCTCTAAATCATCATTTGTACAAACAAATTAAAGTACAACAAATAAGTTTGGCATTGGTGGCTCACATTAGTAATCCTAGCTACTCAGGAGGCTGAGATCTGAGGATCACAGTTCAAAGCCAGCCCAGGCAGCAAAATCAATGAAACTCTTATCTTCAATTAACTACCACAGAACTGGAAGCTGTGACTCAAAGTGGTAGAATACTAGTTCTGAGCAAATAAGCTCAGAGACAGCACACAGGCACTGAGTTCAAGACTCACGGGCCAAAAAAAAGTATATATATATATATATATATATACACATATATATATATTTGCATACTACACACACACACACACACACACACACACACACACTCACACACACACCACAGTCTAGTACAATGTATTTTGTACATATTTGGGAAATCTATATGCCAGGTTACAACACGGATGTTTGCTGGTAACTAACTGGAGTCACAGAGGATAAAGGTAAGATCAAAAGTTCCTATAAGAACACCTGACCCCAGATTCATAAATGAAGAGGCATTCGGAGATTGTGTTCCTCTGCAGAAAAGACAGAGTAGCAGAGTAAAAAGAGGCCTTACCACCAGCATGCTTGAGGATAATATGATGTGTTACAGTAGAAGTGAGTCAGTCTCCCACTGGACTGCAATCTCATAAGAACAAGGCCTCACTGTGTTGTCCCCACACTGCTTGACACAGTACATGCTCCAAAATCACAGAATAAAGAAATAACTATAGACATGAAAAAACGTAATACTGTGAAACTTGGTACCTGAAAAATGACTCTCTTTTGAGCATATCAAGTAAAAAAAATTGCTTGTATAAACCACAGCAAAAATAAGAAGCAAGAGATTTATAAATACACCTCAGACATGTTCTTCAGATTTTAGCATAAATTCCTTTAAAGTCCTAAGCTACTGTCGCTATTAAGCAAAACACATAGACATAAGATTATAAATTTCCATAAACAGGATTCGATGCACACATATGTGACAGTGGGAAATGATGGCTAGTAGCTAGCTACTTCATTTGAGACGTTTTCACTTCACTTACTCTAAAATAAAAGGTTACAAATATTCCCATTCAGTTATTGTTTTTATGGCTTTCAAATGTTTGGTTTATATTTGTTCTGACATAACACTTAATAGAAAAGATATTTAGATTCCTTGCAATGTTCCTTAACAAATAAGCTTTGGAATGTATACTCTGCTAGATAAAAAAAATATTTAGTGTGAGGTTAAAAGCCATTTCTGGGAAGAATTTCCACAAGGGCTCAAGCACATATGTAGATGAGGAGTCCACCCAGAATCCTATAAACTAGTGGTATTTCTATGGGCCACTTAGCTTTTAAGAAAGTTTCTCATCCTCTGGGTGAAAGGAGGGGCTGTGCAGGAAGTGGCCACCAACAACTGAAATTCAGGAGTGGAGAGCCCTGGCTTCAGTTATTTTGGTGCCTCAATGGAAAATAATCATGTTGTAATAATTAACCAACAGGACCTCAGTGATACCACATTCCACCTTGCAAACAGAATGTTTCAGCACAATGATGGACAGTCAACACAGAAGTATGAACAAGGTCATTTTTCACACAATTACTCATGTCCTATAGGACCAAATACATACCCCACTACACATGAAAATATGTATGCATACATGTTTATGTTTCAAGAAACATATTCATTCTAATTGACACAGAACTTCTGATCTGCGATTTCATTTTTTAATAAATACTGGCATCTATTAAACTGATTTCATGACTCATTAATCCGTTAAAACATGGAGCTCCAAGCTATAATCAGGAAAACACATTAATAGTTGCAACTAAGATGTCACATATATACAAATAATATATATTACATAGATACACTTTTATATGAACACACAAGTCCTTAAAGATAATTAAAAAATATACGGCCGGGAGTTTGGCCTAGTGGTAGAGTGCTTGCCTAGCTTGCACAAAGACCCAGCTTTGATTCCTCGGTAACACATACGTAGAAAAAAGCCGGAAGTGGTGCTGAGGCTCAAGTGGTAGATCTCTAGCCTTGAGAAAGTCCAAGGACAGTACTCAGACACTGAGTTCAAGCCCAGGACTAGCAAAAAATAAACATGTTCATATATTTTCTAAACTGTATGTAAATATATATACATATTTTCAAAACAGATCTCTCAATCTGGTTTTGCCATTATTCATTTCAGCTTAAAAAAGAAATCAGAAATAGCCAGAGTACTATGAAATTAAAATTATTAATTATATTGAAAATTAGTTATACATGATCAATACAGAAACAAATTAAAATAAATACTTAATAATTATAAGAAGCTTTATAATAATTTCCCATACAAAATTATGTTGATCAATTAAGAGCCAGCAAGAAATGACAGTATATCTTCAAATATGAATGGGAGCATATGTGATTACTTACAGTCAGAGGATAAAGTAACAGAAAAGAGACATGTAAGAACATAAAAGAGAGAAGAAAAGGAAGAAGAGAAGGAAAAGAAAAAAAAGACCACAACAAAGCAGACTGTAAAATAAAAGTATGGCAATGCATGTTTTGATGTGTGCCAGGTTCTCTGGATGACACCCCTTTTCAGTATAACAATGACAATGCCTTACGAATGGGTCAGTCTCATTGTGTACCATGTGTCTACAGAGTTATGGAAACCAGATCACAGGTGAAACTATCTGTTAATGACCTGGAGAAAGTAACGTGTGTAAGATGTGGGAACAGTAGCTTTTACACTGATATATTACTTTACAAATATGTACCTGGCTGTAGAGCCTTTAATATTTTAAAAGCTTTAAAGCCAGTATACATACATGCATACATATATATATATATGTCTGCAAAGTAATAAAACATTTTGTTCTCTCAAATAGACAATAAATGCTTACTGCAATCACAGGTGCCAAGGAAAATATTCAGTGAAAACACACATCAGAGAAGATCTGATTGACAATGAAGACCAAACCTCAAATACTCTGTTTGCCTAACACCAGGAACACTAGCAGTTGGTAACCCTATATGTGAATGAAAGAAGAGAAACAAAGTAAAGACGTAACTGAGCCACTAGAAAAGATAGGGAAGATGAAGGAAATTTTCATAAAAAAATAGCATCACAAGAATTATAAGTAGGTAGCAAGAAAAATAATAATGATACATATTTTCTCTCATGTGGAAGCTACACCTAAAACACAACTGGACATGATAATTTAAACAGCACTGGCATTCACACAGTCACACTAATGGAGGATATTCTTAGGAAAGGAGCTCAAAGGCATAACTACTCTGAACATTTAAAATACTGTTTAAGGAACTGAAGTCCAGGAAATGCAAACATGTTATTGTTGTTGTTATTGTTGTTAGTGGTATTAGTGGTGTTTGTGTGTGTGTCTTTAGGAGAGGCAAAGGGGGGAGTAGAAATGAAAAGAGGAAGGATGAACCAATGCAAAAAATGTATTCAATATACACTGTGGAATATGAATAGTACAACTTGTAGGCAAGGATGAGAAGAGGAAGCTAGAGAAAGGAAGGAAAGGATGACATTATCCAAAAAGAATTGCACTCATTACCTTACTTACAAAACCCTTCCATATTATACCTTAATAATAATAAAACTATATTTTTAAAAAGTTGGTAGCAACCAATGTACTATGAAAATCAACATAGGCTATCTGCATGAACCCATAGAAGAAAGCAGCAATAGTGTAGGTATCAAATAACAGAAGGGAGCCAAAAATGTAATAGCTAGATGAAGAGTTATGATCTTGTGATATTGGAGATAGAACAGTTTTCTAAGAGATCCACAGCTAAGGTAAAAGTACTTTGAGTAGTAGAAATACATTGCAAAAGGTCAACAAGCTATGTACTATAGTTGGTTCAGTGCTGCTCTTATTTTATTATTTTTGTAACAGTTATTTAGTGCCAGTTATTTAGTATGTTTCCTATGGCTGCTTTTGCATAACAGTAGAACTAAAAATTTACAACAGAGCCACTAGACACACAGAGGCACAAATACCTACAATTTTCTTCTTCCAAAAGAAAAGTCTCTCCTCAATCCTGTAACCCCTTGCTACTCAGGAGGTGGAGATCTGAGGATCACATTTCAAAATCAGCCTGTGTATGAAAGCCCATGAGACTCTTATCTCCAATTAACTACCAAAAAGAGAAATAAATGAATAAATAAAAGCCAGAAGAAGACCTCAAGTGATAGACTGCTAGCCTTGAACAAAGAAGCTCAAGGACAGCCTAGGCCCTGAATTCAAGTCCTCTATCCCCCAACACCCCACCAAAAAACAACAACAAAAAACATATAAAACTAAACATAAACACAGCTGTTGAAGTCAGTAAGCATATATGTGGCACACTCTACTCATGCACACAGTTTTGATATAACTGCATTGATTTTAAAACTTTATTTGCCCATTTACTGCAGATATGAACACAAATATTAAATATTATTATAAATATTAGCTATTATTAAAAATTTCAGTGTGTCAGATCTACTCCTCTCTAAAATGTAAGTAATAAAAGTCTTTTATACAGCTTTCATAAATGACACTTAAATAATCCTGAATGAATAAGTTAATATGGAAGAGATAATTCTAATGGAGTAATTATTGAAAATAAATGCCATGATGATGGTTATTGGCAAGAAACAAGAAAATTTAAAAGAAGGGATACTAAGTGAATGTGATAAGAAAGATAAAGAAATGTCATCTCATGTAAGACATGGGAGAAAGGTAACATTAGACTTCTTAAATCTCATAATATTTATATCATGATATCCAAAATGGTTAAATACCAAATTCTTGAGAAATAGGCCCTCATCTTGGAGAAGAGAATGGTAAAATATGTCTCCAATCTTGTATCAGACAATAAGTACTTTATTATTTGCTTTTAATATATGAAAGATCATACCAGTTAAATAATCTGTTTGTAGACTAGAACTCCCTCACCACATTGATATTTCTGTGTGACTGAAACAAATCTTTTCCACTAGCCTTATTTACAGAAACTACATAATGATTTTGCTCAGTGGACTTGAACCAAGTATGCAAATTGCTCATCAAAGCTATGGTTCCTTTAAATGTGCTCAAAGTATAAGTTGTGTGAAGCACTAAAGACAGAAAAGGACACAATTGTGTTAACTCAGTGACTCAATAAAACTGATAAACCTAACTACTATGTTACAGAACTGTTAAGCTAATAACTAGGCTAATCATTATTCCAACAGATGCCTTAAACATCAGCCTGGCTATCCTGTAGCCTGGCACTTTCCCAGCTGAGGTGATGTGCCAGCTCTTTGTCTAGATGTATTAAAATGAAAAATGTATCCAATATTCTATCTATTCACAGAGTTAGAGGCATAAAAGCTATATTCATGAAAATCATTTAGACAGCAAAGTGTCACTGTTTGACCTCTTGCTCCACCAAAGAGTTCCCATTGTGAAGTTCTATTGACTATGTTCAAAAATAGAATCTTGCCTCTCAGCTACTCTCCTGCTAGCTTTAACAAGTGTCTCCTACTATAACACCACATGTTACCCCATTCAGTCTAGTGATGTTCTAAACATCACTAGAAAATTCAAACTAGGTAAAGAATACACACTAAACTTACAAGCAAGCTTCTTTCTCCTAGAGGTGGTGGTAGTAGCTGGAGAGGGTGGATTCTGGGCCTAAACTCAGGGATTATGCATTGTCCTTCGGCCTTTTTCTTTAAACCTTGCACTTCCCTACTTGAGCCACAGCTCCACTTCTGGCGTTTTGGTTGTTAATTGAAGACAATCTCAGAAATTTTTTTGTAGCAGCTGGCATTGAACTATGATCCTCAGATCTCAGCCTCTTAAGTAGCTAGGATTGGACCTAAGCCAACAGTGCCTGGCACATCAGCCATTTTTTTACAAATGAATCAGAGTATGCTTCCTATAACCTGGTATGGTCCTAAGGATGGCTATCAAGATTTTAAAAAATGCTCACAAAGAATGAAGACAGACTGAGGAAAATAATTCTGTATTCCAGGAAAAATTGCGTCACTTTTGATAAATACCTTATGTCAGAGAATCTGGTCATCTGTTTACATTCTAGTGAGTGTGCTGAACACTGTTCTGGGGAATATATGGAAAAGACCAGAAAAGGTTGTGAGCTCACAGTGTCCTGTTTCAAGAGGTCAGACTCATAGAAACATGATACATGGATGATCTATATAAACCTTGTTACAGATATCTATCTTTAATTTTATGTAATTCCCAGGCTACTGCTACTAAACTCTGAAGCAACATGATGACCTTGAAGGCAGAAACAAGCAGAGCACTTCAAGGATGGACCATCTATGATTTTCCCTTATCATATTCTGCTGGTTAAAAAAAAAAAAATCATTCACCAAACTGAAAGGCCTAACAAATACACACAGAATTTTGAAAGCTATATCCATTCCCAAATTCCAATGACCTCTGACATTTACAGCAAAGTTAGATACTAGATATGCTTCCCTTGATCTATCTCTATTTTTTTATCTATATTGTATTTTATAATCCCTAGATTAAATAGAATTGATCCAATCCCAACTATTTCCTCAAATTTCTCAGTTCCATTTTCACATATGTATCTTGGGTAGTATAACTATATTTACCCATTATACCTCTTTCCACTCATTATTTTGGAGACAGAGTCTTGTGGATTTTTCTGCTTGAAATGTGATATTCTAGATCTTGGCCCCTGATTAGCTAGGATTACAAGTGTAAACCAGTTAGTTCGCTCAAAAAGAGTAGGTAATACTTTCTAGCCTAGAAATTAATCCTATAAAATAAGTCAAAGTATAGTTTAAATATTTAATATGGTCTGCTTCCTAATATGCTGTTTCTTACATGAAACATCCCAGAAGTGTTAATTCCAGGAAACCATCTGATTTTAATCATATTTTCAGTAGAAACATAGCAAGGAAAGGACACAACAAGGAAATATCTTTCTTGTTTTTTAAATTTTGTGTCTGATCATTTTACATATATGTTACTATTGAAAGGTAAGACAATTGCTCATGTAGATACTTTTTACTGATACTAGCGCTGAAATATTTATACCAGAACAAATTCTTGTCGGCAATTCAATACCCATGTAGTAAAACATGAGAAGGGGTATTAATGTGTGAGATGTAATGCACCTATTACCTAATGAATGTAACTGTATCCCTTCTACACATTATCCTGAGTTCCCCCCCCAAAAAAAACACGTAGTAGTTCTGAAATACAGTATTTAACCCTTGGAAATCACATATAGACATAGATTAACAGAGGAACCATAATGAATTATTCTGATAACTCAATAATTGTACCATCTAATTTGATTCCACTTTTTGTGATTTCAATCAGTTCCCAGGGTATTTAACAGTCATTTTATTCACTCCTAAACTATAAAAATAGCAAAGAAATATAATTGTTATTAAGTTTACCTTTTTTCCAAAGGTGACGAAAACATTTGTCCAGAGGTTGATTAAGAATCACAAGGCAGTATTTCAAATTTCCTACAGCAAAAAAATAAATTAAATTAAATTTGGGTTTGGGTTTATAATCTTGTAGTCCAGATTCTCAATAAACACAGAATTTCATTCAAGCAGTTACGTTCTAAATTTTCAGTTTAAACACATATTCTAACAATACTTCCTTTGCTGAGTATTTTTATTCTGTTTCTGAGATATTTATTATAAAAATAATTAATCATAGCAGGTAAAGAGCACTTGACATAAATGTTCAGCTACTTATATTCATACCAACTTTTACATCTGGCTTGTACTACTCCAACTTAACATCATTTACCAAGTGATATTGGTGTTGATGTAAAGATATATATTTTCACAATTACTCTCCAATTTGTTATCTTTCTCATTCTTTATTTCTACCTTTCTCTAGCCAACCTTGAGCACTCGGGGCGAAACCCTGGAAAGCCTCCTACGACTTTCTTTTTGTGCTGTTTTTTTTTTTTATTCTACCTTCTTAAACAATTCTCTGAAAACTAAAAATTAATGAGAAAAATTGCTTTCCAAATGTATTGCCCAGAAACTTGAAGCTTCCCTCCCGCCCCCCCCCCCCCCCCGAAGGATCGCCAGAGGCCAAAGATCAATGCAAACTGCAATGAGTCATTTATTGAGGAGCTTGAGCACGGGTCTCTGCGCACTGATAGTAGAGTGCAGACCAGAGGCCACGAGCACAAAATTACAGTACCTTTTATACGATCTTTGGTAGGGGGAAGGGGCCGAGGCTAAACATTGGTAGTCTAGGGGGCTATCGTGCTTTGAATTGATTGGACGGAGTCCTAGGGGTCTCTGTGGTAGTTTGTCACGTTCTCCCTACCAGGAGGGTCATTAACTCATGCTCCATATCCCAGAGTGTTTGTCCCTGTACCCACTATCTCTAGTTCCAGGCTTAGGTGGAGGGTCTCTATATCTGGGAGTGTCTGGGGCCCCAGGGTGGATGGGTGGTTGTAAATTAGCCATGAGAACAATACATTTCTCAAGGTTTTAGCAAGCAAGTATACAGAAGCATAAAGGCAAGTTAAAAGAGAATACAAGTATATAAAAAAGAATACAAATGGCTAACATATATCTAAATATATATATATGTGTGTGTAGATATTTTCTACGCTCTTCACAGTCATTCCACTTCTTTTATAATGAGCTTTAAATAGTACAAGTTATAATCCAGCTGATAAAAATCTGTCATTAAGCTCAGTTTAAGTATTCTTCATTTCTTTCATGGAAAATAAATACCTGTTTGTTGATAAGGACAATTAGTTGTTTATAAAGCAATCTCACTATAAGACATGGAACAAGATAAAGAAATGCAAAGGATATGCCACCATCCAGAACAAACATTATTCAGTGTCAATAGTGTCTAGGTAATGGAAGTACAGAGAGCAATGAGATTATAGGCTACATTTGAGATAAGACATTTATAATAAAATTCAGGAAAACAAGAATATGATCAATGGGAGGCAGGGGTTCAAAGGGCAGGATGTTACCAAAGACTGATACCACATTAAAAATTTTTTCTGAGATGTAGACTTTTCAACTTCTTACAGAGAAAATGAAACGAAATGAATTAAAGGAAAGGACATAACAGACAATGAAAATAGCTCACAGAGAGCTGCGGTCATTTAGCCATTAGGGTAAGTAAAAGGACACAAACATAGCAAATTTTAAACAAAGCCTTTAAGGTGACCACAGAAGTGAAGTCAACATGCCCAGGAACTCTGCAACCGTGGTGCCACAATGCTCAGCAAACTCCATTGGGAAGCTCCCTTGTAGATACAGTTGCTGAAGGTAAAAGAGGAGACTAACTAGGAGATGCTGTAAGACCAAAGGAGCATAGAACAAAGAATGACAATTAAATCAAAGAGCTTGTGCACCATTTCAAAGGAGAAGGCCACCACAAGGACAAGGGAAAGTCAGAGGTATCAGGGAAGGAAAAGAATTCTAAGAATGTTCTGTCAACAACAGAGTGCTGTAGAAAAGCCCAAAAGACTGAACAGTGAAGAGAAACACAAAATTGAGGTAGAAATGTTAAAGAAAAATATGAAAATACACAGAACTATACTCAATACACTGGAAACCAAAGAGTCAGTAAGCAGCAGATTAAGGGAGAGATGCAGATACCTATTCTTAAGATGTAAAAATTCAGAAACATTCCTACATTTTTAAATAGGGGGTAAGAAAAAGGAGAGAAAGGGAAAATAGCTACAAGGCAGCACTGGGGCCTCCCATCTATAAACCTAGCTATTTATGAGGCTGGGATCTGAGGATAGTGGTTTAAATACTCTGATCTCCAACTAATCACAGAAAAAGCCCAGACTCTGCTCCTTGTAGCAATAAACAGAAGAGGAATCCTCATGATAAGTATACATTACTAATTACAAAGGAATCCAAACTAAGGCGTGTGAAGAGTGTGTGTGTGTGTGTGTGTGTGTGTGTATACGCACAAGTGCCCATCCTGGAGCTTGAATTGGAGATATGAATTTTAGAGACTTTTCTACCTAGACTGGTTAAAATTGTGACTCTCAGGTCTCAATCTCCTGAAGAGCTAGGATCACAGGTGGGATCCACCAGCACTCAGCCATATTTATATCTATAAGAAGTAAAAACTAACAAGGGAGACCACGTAAGAGTGGAATATCAAAATTCAAAAAACAACTGCTTTAAATTAAGTAAATTATAGTGGCTGACATCCTATGAGGTCTAAAACTTATTAGCATGTATTTACTATGAAATTTCTATAGTAGTACATAATGTACTTTGATAGAGAAGACAAACAGAACCTTTATATGTTACTTGTAGGGAATGCTGTAAAATGGAGGAAACTTTTACCTCCTCAAGAATGAAAACATCAACTGATTTGTTTGTTCAGCCTGGCTGGGGCTTGAGTCTAAGGGATTCAGAACCTGGCTCATGACAACTGTTCAGTAAGATGCTAATGGCAAAAGCCAGTGACTGGGATAATACAATGGTCTTCTTTTCTCTTTGATAAAGTTTGCACTGTCAAAGAAGGTATTCAACAATATCATATAGAAGTTTAAATGAATGAATGAAACTCTTTCCTGTTACTATTTTTATTACTTTAAGAATTTTTGTGATTCAGAGAACAAACTGATAGTAAAGATAAACAATATTATCCACATCAAGATTTTGCTAAACCAATAGTTTAAGGTAATAATTAAGAAAGCATTTCAGTTTTCAACGGCAGTAAGTGGAACTAAAAATGCACTGGTTATGATTCATTAGTGACTTACTAATAATTTGGAATTTACTTTAGCTACATCTACACATAATACATGTTGTTGGGGCTGTTGCTAAATACAGAAAGTTATTTACGGAGTAGTATCTCATAGGCTATCTTTTCAGCTCTCATCTAGTCCAGGCTTCCAATAGTATCTGATAGTCTTTCCTTTTCTAATTTAGTTCCCTCTGGAATTATCACTAGATGAAATCAGTGTATCATTTATTTTATACTCACAGCCCTCACAGTTACTAATCTTAAACAGATTAGAGGCATCCAGAACCAATACAGTTACTAAACAGTATGGGTATGGGAGCAACTCAGTGCATTCTACCAGATGCTGACTGGCTAAGGGACCAGTCTAGCATTAAATATTCAGTTAGTTAGAAGAGTCATTAACTACAGAAGCAAGAAAATTAATTTGTCTTAATTCAAGGATTTCTCAAGTTGTCACAGTGATGCTGCTCCTGGTCAGTTGGTTATCTCATATTGTTACAGTATTTCTCTGGTTATCTGATATATTGTATATATGCGTATTTGGTTATTTGAAGTCAGGTAAGGAAAGAAAACAAGATGAGGGGCTGAGGTGGGGGGAGGGAAATGGGGACCAAGACGCAAGAAAGGATATCAATGTATGTGAAGTAATGCACCATCTATTTGGCAAATACAATGTAACCCTTCTATTAATTACAATAAAAAAATATATGAAAGAAAAAAAAGAAAAGGCTATGACAGTGTGGAGGTTTCTTAAAGAACTGAAAATAGACCTTCCCTATAATCCCACCATACCACTCCTGGGCATCTATCCTGAACATCATAACCCAAGATATTATAAGGACACCTGCCAGCTATGTTCATCTCGGCACTATTCACAATAGCCAGGCGATGGAAACAATCCAGATGCCCTACTGCAGATGAATGGATACAGAAAATGTGAGATATATATATATATATATATATATATATATATATATATATACACACACACACACAATGGAATTCTACATAGCCAACAGACAATATAAAATAATGGTATTCGCAGAGAAGTGGATGAATCTAGAACGAATCATGTTGAGTGAGACAAGTCAAGACCTAAGGAACAAAAGGCACATAGTATCCTTAATATGTGGCTATTAGATCCAAACAGTACAAGAGCGAGGACTCAATATCTGTGTACCCAATGCTATGGACATGATATTGGAAATATAAACACAGCTACATAGACATAAAAATGTATGACTCTATAGACATAATGTTTTATTACATAGATTAATATGTATCTATGACATACAAACCCTCAGCCTAATTTTAATTATGTTCTAAAATCTAAGTTCCAGTGATTATATAGAGAGAAAAAAAAGGAAAGGCTATGAAATAAAGAATATAGTTTTATAAATCAGGCGTACTTAGGCAATCTCAAAGACAAATGCAGGCAAACTGACAGGATGTCAGGGTTAATATCCATGGGACCTTTTTCATTTTATATAAAAATACCAATGCATTGCATTTTAAAGAACAAGGAAAAAATACAGATTAATCTTAATTCTTCAAATGTTGATTCAGAAGTCCTTGAACTGCTTTCTCAAAGTGGCTTTAATTATAGGCAATAAGAAAAAAATCCCTGATAATGTGTGGCCTAAAATCTCTATGGTTCAAATTGAATCTATCTCTAATTACTTACAAAGGTCCAAGTTTATGACATGAAAATTTTAAAAAAATAAAATAAACAGTCCTGGAAAACCCAGGAAAGGCTCTTTGAAGAAGTAAGACTAATTAGAATCCGCAGTTTAGATGTTACTAAACGGTGTCAGTAGGAAGAAAATAAAGGAGTCTGGAGTACCTGGTTGTACCACTTGGGAGTATTTCTCATAGTGACAGGAATATGTCACCACAACAGCCAAGGGAAGGAGTTCCCAGCAGGCAGACTTTCTAAGGCCCATGGACACTCCAAGCCTCTAGATGTTCCATATCACCACAAGATGATCTCTCCCAAAGTTTCATCAATGTGCTGATCAAGATGCTGATACAGTTCCATATAACAGACTGGGTGAAGTATGTCCTGATAATCAGGAAGGCACATCCAAGTAGAACCCCCTTCTTAGTGCAAATGCACAGAAAGTGAGATAAGACCCTACAGAGACCTCTTGGCCACCAGTGCCCAGGAACTCAATCTCTAGAGTCTAAGAACAAGATTCTAACAAATCAAGGCATGCACAATGCACATTTGCTACAACTGTCAACTTGTCCATCAGGATTCACTCCAAAGAAAGGAAGGCCCACACTTATTCCTGACCCTTAAAATCCCCAACAAACAAAGGGTTTGGTGCCCTAGAACTTTGTTCCAGCCTGATGTTTTCTGCAAAGCATCTCATGTTTTCTTGAATAAAATTCTGATTACTTTTTTTTTTTTTTTTTTGCCAGTCATGGGCTTGAGCTCAGGGCCTGAGCACTGTCCTTGGACTTTCTCAAGGTTAGAGCTCTACCACTTGAGCCTCAGCACCACTTCCAGCTTTTTTCTATGTATGTGGTACCAAGGAATCGAACCCGGGTCTTCATGCATGCTAGGCAAGCACTTTAACCACTAGGCCAAACTCCCGGCCCTGATTACTTTGACTGTACTTTCTGTCTTGAATTCTCTAGCAAAGAAAGCGTTAAGGTTAAACTGCTTAAACTTTCAGTGACATGCTATGAGATGTAACTGAATGCATTTCTGACAGTCAAAACTATAACGATGTGAGCCTCAAAACAAAGAAGTATTGGATCACAACACAAAGGATAAAGATAAATATACATGGGCATATACTGACAGAACAAAATATCACATTAATAAACAGGGAGAAGAAACAAATCTAGCCATAAGAATGCTCTTTCCTAAAATCATATTAAGTAAAGTAAGCCAGATTCAAAGGAACATAGGCTCAATGGTTTCCCTCATTTGTCATAATCAGTAGAAACCTTGGGCTCTCCTAGCAGAGATTTACAATAGAACAAAACCTAGATACATAAGGCCATATAGTAAGGCCATATAGTATGACTCTAAAAGAAAAGACCTCCAGGATATAGAAACAAAAGCCATATAATGAGTGATTGTTGTCCTTAATGTACTATGTTACCTCTCATCTCTTTTGCTGTCCCTTGGTTATCTTATATTGTTACAGTATTTTACCTAGTTATCTGATATATTGTATATATTCTTATTTGGTTATTTGAAATAGGATAGGGAAGGGGGGAAAACAAGATGAGGGGTGGGGGTGAGGGGAGGGAAATGGGGACCAAGACATGAGAAAGGGAATCAATGTTTATGAAGTAATGCACCTTCTGTCTGGTGAATATAATGTAATCCTTCTATTAATTATAATACAGAATAAATGGAAAAAATGAATGTTCTTTCCTAAAGGAAGAGTATACAGAAGTAGGTTGCATTTGATAACTTCTTTCTAAAAAGTGTAACACAAGTCATTAAACAGGAGGTTCAAACCACAGTACTGCTAGAAACTAGAAACACACACACACACACACACACACAGCATAGAAAAGGGTGGAGGGACTTTTAGATTGAACATAACTAATAAATTCAGCTTCAGCATGAAGGAAGGTCAAAAATAACAGTCCTAATTCATGTAGTAGGATAAAGTATCTCCTTGAATTTGAACTCATTCTTAACAAGGATGGAACAGGTACTTGATAAGAAGGATGAGAGGGAACACCTTATCTCTGTGGTATTTCTTCCTCAAACACATAATAGCCCTAACAAACTAGAGAGCTAAGAAGAAACTAATAGCACTATACCAATATTGAGTTATTAGTCATAACAAATATACTATACCAATACAGAATGTTAACAAGCGGAAATTGTCCATGTGGGCTAAGAAAGATCTCTCTAATCCTCTCACACTTTCTGAAATCCTAAAACTACATTTAAAAAAATTGTTTTAAGGCCTGGGCAAGGAAACAAAAGGAAAATATGAAAAACACTGCATGACATTCATTTAGCAAATGCCTCCATTGAATAAATTGGTTTACCCTTTTGAAAGAAGCCCAAATATATCTTTAGATTTGAAGACTAAAGCTAAAGAAAAAAAAAGTCACCTCACCACCCAAGAAAGCAAAGACAAGTGTACCTATATATGGAAAATTGCATTACTAGCTTCTTTTAAGTAAGAAAGGAAGGTCAAGAGAAGAGCAACTATCAAGAAAACCAATTTTTTTTGCATGTCAGATCTCTGAGAATGAATTGCTACTTGCATTGTAAACAACAGTTGACCATATTTACATCTCAATTCATAAGTCAACAGTCTCAAAATATAATCATGGAACCAAGGAGCAAAAGGTTTGTATATTTTTATTTTAAAGTAAAATTTAATGGTATTTACTATTAGCATGAGGGCCTTCTTGTCCTTTCAGGTCATTGTCACTGAGTAGCCCTATGAATGAGTTCTCCTATAAGGAGGTGTGAGTGTCACCACACACTGCCCTTCAGGCATCCCCATCCACCTCTGGAGCAGCTAAGGACACTTGGAGTTTACCTGTAAAAGGTAAAGTAAGTTTACTCACTTGTCTGAAAGTCTGTATCCTTCACAAAATATTAAATTTAGAAATATACTTCATGACATATTAAATATACATTCTGCAAGATAATATTTAGACAAGACACGTAAATGGAAAAATCGGCTACTTCTCCCTAAACACCTAATAAACACAAGACAGAAAGCAGGAAGGGAGGAAGAGAGCTAGGGAATGTACCCCCACCCCCACCCCTTGTATGGGAGAAGATAAAAATCTGTGTTTCTTCACACCCTGCAAACAATGCTTATCCAGGCCACTGATGACCTACTATTATAAAATTTAATGACCAACTCTCCTTTCCATCCTGCTCCACCTGTCTCAGTATGTTGGCAGAGTATGATCATTCCATGGAGATTTTTTGGAAAACCTTCTCTACTGTTCTTTTTCTTTCTCTTGCTGTTTAATCACCTGCATCCATCCAGAGCAGGAAATAAATTATGTAGTGATGACATATCTCTAGCTTCTCTACGTAGATGTTAAGAAAGGAAGGAAGTAACAGTCTAATGGAAAATAAAAGTTGAGAACCACTGGGTGTTGCTGGCTCATACCTTCAAATCTTAACAAGTCAGGAGGCTGAGACTTGAGAATCACAGTTTTAAACTAGTCCAACCAGAAAAGTTGAAGAGATTCTGATCTCTATTATATTAGTCACTAAAAAGCCAAAAATGAAGCTATGGCTCAAGTGATAGAGCAAAAACCTTGAAAGATAAAGCAGAAGGATAGCACCTAGGACCTGAGTGCAAGCTCCACTACTGGTAAAAAAAGAATAAAGAAAGTTGAGAACCCCTGAAATAGTGCCTAGAGGTATTGGTTAATAGTGATATAACATCTTCATAAACAACATTTTTAGACTCATTACTTCACCATGATCTCTTCTTTTTAATTTGTCATTTCCTGAAATATTTATAGAAAATTAATAATGTAAAAATTATGAAACAGCTAATGATGAACCAAGTGGCATTTGACTAAAGGGGAAACAATAAATAATAAACTATTTGCATGTTTTTATAAACATAAAAAGGTTGCTTTTTAAAAAACGTGACGGTCTGAGATTTTTTTAAATGAAAATTGCATACCAGTGCTCTATGTGAACACATATTAAAATTAAATACCACCAACAATAGAAAAAATATTACAGAAACATACTGCCAAGTTATCAAGGGTTTATACACACTTATTTTAAAAAAATACTGGAACTCAAAGAAAAATCAATATTAGCCAAAACACATGCCAACCACTATACATCAAATAGGTATTTTGTTAAAGAACAAGAAACCATTATTATGAATCTCTCATCCCTAAAATGCATTTCAATTAAACAACAAAACTCTGGGGCACCGAGCTTTATATTCAAATTCCATTTTTAGCATAGATTTTTTTTTAAGTGTACATAGGGAAATCAGGACTGTCAAGTCAATTTGTTCTTTGAGGAAATAAATTACACCTGGACAAAGCAAAACTATGAAAAAAGCTCTGAATAAACATTCCATACCAAAGCCTATTAAAATAATGGAATTGCCATTGGACTGAGAACAGTAAGTCTTATGTAATGAATTAGTTCAAAGAAAGTCAAGTGAGTTGAAGCAGAGGTTCTTCCCTGAGAAATCTCTCCTGCCTACACCAGAAGTGACCATATGGCTTCCTCCAGTTGCATGGGCTTACTTATAAGTTTAATTGCTAGTGGAAGACCATTAACAAAGTATCTTGGTTTGGACAATACATGAGGTAGTCCCTATAGCCTTCTATCTCATGTCTCCATTTTAACCTTCAGCGAAACTTGTATCAAGCAGGTATATCCCCACACCCCAGAGACACTGGTGACCTCCTCCAATTCTCCATTTTCATCTTTCTCAAAACATTTCAGTGTGTTGACAATAGTAGATCATTCCTGGAAGGCTTCCTTTGACTTCTCGGCAAACCTCCTTTTTGAATACTCAATGGGTAAACTGAATCTCTTGCTATATCCTCTCCCCCCCCCCCCCTCTCTCTCTCTCTTTCTCTCTCTCTCTGTCTCTCTGTCTCTCTGTCTCTGTCTGTCTCTCTCTCTTCCTCTCTCTCTGTCTCTCTGTCTCTCTCTCTGTTTCTTTGTCTCTGTCTCTCTCTCTGTTTCTTTGTCTCTCTCTGTCTCTGTCTCTCTCTCTTCCTCTCTCTCTGTCTCTCTCTCTGTCTCTCTCTGTTTCTTTGTCTCTCTCTGTCTGTCTCTGTCTCTCTCTCTGTCCCTCTCTCTCTCTCTCTCTCTCTCTCTCTCTCTCTCTCTCTCTCTCTCTCTCTCTCTCTCTCTCTCGCTCTCTGTCTCTCTGTCTCTGTCTCTGTCTCTGTCTCTCTCTCTCTTCCCTCCCTACCCCCCCCCGTGCCTCTCCCTCTCCTCTCCCTCTCCTTTTGTGCTCAAGGCTAGCACTCTACCATTACTACCACCATTAACACACTTGCTTTTTTTTGTAGCTTACTGTTGATAAGAACTTCATGGACTTTTTGCTCAGGCTGGCTTCAAACTGCAATTCTCAAATCTCAGCCTCCTCAGTAGCTAGGGTTAAAGGCATGAGCCACTAATGGCCCCACTTGATATTTACTTCTTATGTGCATCAAGGGCAAGGAATAAATATATATTGACTATCTTTAGCTCCTCCACAGGATATCCCCTCTTCATATGCACCCTCCATCCTGGAGGCTTCAAAAACTGTCTTAATGATATCTTCTATAATCTAAACTCCAAAACTTTGTGCCAAATTTCCTACTGAAAACCTATCTATCTATAGAACTAACAGACACATTGCATTTGATGTGTCCAAAATCAAACATCTACCTATGCTCTCTTTTTCTGGACCTCCTTCTACCCACTGTGCATCTACCATTAATATAGCCTCATGAGGCCTCCCTTGTACTTGGTTCTCCACTTAGTAGCTACAAGGTCCTATTAAAATATAATTCTATCAAGTCATGTCTGCCCTTCAAAAACATCCTCTAACTTCCTTTCACAGTAAAAGTCAAATTCTCAGCAAGTCACCTCCAAAGCTCTAGATGGATCCCTCCCTTCAACTTCTGTCATTCTTCTTCCTTTACTGTGTCATTATTAAACCACACTCACTCCCTTGCTTCGCCTCAACCATTACAACTACTTCCTCCTTTTACACTTTAGGTACCTCCAGTAAGTGAGTCCCTCACTTTGTCTTCCACATGACTGCCCAAGGTCTCACTAAGATGTGACTTACCATACAATTTCCTTGGCTAATTGATGCCCTGTATAAAGACTTGTCAGGACCAACTTTATGGACATTTGCAACAAAATGGTTCCAGATATTTCCTATAAGTGACTCTCTTCTCAATTTCCTATTCTACTTCCCTTGGTTGCCTGCCCCGTACAGTTCCTGCAGAATTAAATAATTCCCTACTAAAGCCCAATGTCCCTCCCTCGATCCTGAGCCCTGAGGTGCTACATTTAAGTGAAATAGTACAGAAAATATTCCAGAATTGACCAGAGATAGTACTGACAAGCAGTCATCTTCCCTTCCAACAATACAGTGGTGTTGTGATTATTTTAGCTTAAGAAGTAGATGGTGAAACTAGCGATGGTCCAATGATGCAGTTAACTGATGCAGTTGTTACTACATTAAAAACTGTTCAGATACTTTTCTTATGAACAGAGTAAGTCTTCTCAAGTTAAATAGGTGTTTATACTCAGTTCCTATTTAGGAAAGAAAGAAATCCACATAATATTCCTTGAGTTCTACAAACATGAGTGTATGACTATGTATTATCAATTAACTTTTCAAGTTGAAAGTGTAAATAGATTCTAAAAGATTTAAATCAATTTTCATCTGAAAGCATTACTGATTACCCATGATGCAATAAAAGTGGTCTTTCCAAATTTGGTAGTCCCAACACTACAAAACCTATGACATTATAAACAAGAGTTCTCCAATATATTTTCACAATAATCCACTTAGCATACTGATGCATGTTAATAATAATAACAATAATAATAAAGAAAAATCAATTTTTAAATGTTTCTTGTCATCAAAGGAGGAAGGGCTATGGTAAACATGTTCTTTTCACTGTCATGAAATTAGCCACTTTCCTTTTTCTGCTAAACACATAATCACTAACACTACAATGAATGAACCTCATTTCTTTCTCTGGGAATATTGAAAGTTCTGGGGTTGCTGACTGTATACAAAGCTGCTCCACCAACTGTCCCTAGCCCTGTTGACCTGGACCACAAGGAACTATGTTCCCTGTCAATCAAAAAAAACATCAATCACTGGATGTAATGCCATAACCCTAAGGATGTCTCATAAAGTACTAAAAAATTATATTCCATCACGGCAGTTCTGACATGTTGACAGCTGGGTCCACAATAGTTTTCACACTTGAAAAGTCAGATCAAAACATTTCCTGCAGGCAGAATCTAAGTAAATTGAGACTGTGCTTCTAAAATAAACACAACCTAACTTTTACCCATAGGCTACTCCTGCTACCTCAGCCCATTTCTAACCACAACAAAATCACAGAATTCCTTTATGAGCAGCAAAAAAAAGGAGACCAAAGAGTTTTAGAAAAGCAGTACAGTGATCCCTTAGCACCCTTTTGAGGCCTTTTTCTTGGGTTTGGTCAGATGTAGTAAGGAATAATGGGCTTCAAAGGTTCATGGCCTTTCCATAAAACAACACAGAAAACAAATCATCATAAAAGAGAAACTTTAGTTTAAGTTTGCCTTAAGGAGAATTTTGATCCAAATCTCCTCCAAATATTTTTTTATTAAAATAAGCCCATGTTATGCTAAATTGACATATTTAAGAAAAAGACAATGTGTTCTAAGATCAATAGTTTGAGAGAAAAAAGTGACAAGTATTTTAAGTTACAGAGTAGTTCCAAACACTTTCCTTAATTAGCATATTATATAATTCACTACCATGTGACAAAAACAGGTTTGACTAAAATGAAAGTCTTTTTTTTTGCCAGTCCTGGGCTTGAGCTCAGGGCCTGAGCACTGTCCTTGGACTTTCTCAAGGCTAGAGCTCTACCACTTGAGCCTCAGCACCATTTCTGGCTTTTTTTCTATGTATGTGGTACCAAGGAACCGAACCCGGGTCTTCATGCATGCTAGGCAAGCACTTTAACCACTAGGCCAAACTCTCGGCCCTAAAATGAAAGTCTTTTAATTGATTTTTAATGCACAAGTTTAGCAAACAAAGCAAAATTGGGACTCATGAATTATCATTACACACTATAAAGAGTAAAACCCACATTGGAGGAAAGCAAACGCTTATACCTAATGGGCATTCAATAGATAAACCTTTCACTAATAGAAGACAGATGTCGTGTGAAAGGCCCCAGGTTAAGTACTCTGCGAGGAAGACTTCCATGTCAGGTAGAAAAAAAATCCACCTCATGAGAAGGTCACACTAAAGTGTCCACTGTCGTGGATGCAGAAGAAGAGTTGTAACAACAGAGTTTTGTTGATGTTGTTATTTTGCTCGTCCTGGGGTTTACACTCAGGACCTGAGCATGCTCTCTAACCTTTTTTTTTATTATTAATATTTTCACAAAGCTGGCAAAGTAGCATTTGAGCTATGACTCTACTTCTGTTTTTGGTGGTTACCTAGAGATAAGAATCTCATGGACTTTCCTGTCAGGGCTGGCTTTCAAATCACAACCCTAACATCTTAGTCTCTAAAACAGCTGAGGTTACAGGCTCCTGCCTTTTAGGTCAGTTTTTGAGTAATAGCCACTAGTTCCTCTCTTCTTAATCTCAGTTGAGAAGACTCAGAGGGTTGATTTGGCTTTCAATCTCCATGCTGATGTGCCTATTATTGGCCTTCTTGCCTGGAGCAGTATCAAAGTGTTCAAGACAGCTGTAAGGTTTTGACCCTCTTCTTTACATCTGACACACTGAAATTAAAATAAAATCTATTTTAACTTTTCTGGCTAATCAACCCAGGTTTTCAGGAGTATCAGTCAGCAGCTTAGAGCTTCTAATATCACAGAGTCTTCAAACAGGGGAGAAAGAATGTATGAATGAGACTATGAATGAAATCTTAAGAAGACAGGTGAAATCTGCTCATCAGCATAAATGCCATAAAATGTATGCCACTGGTGTGTGAGTAGTAAATGCCAACACAGCAAGCTGTTACTGAAGCTTTTGGCAGTTACCCCTTTGGGCATGAATCAAGCAGGAAGGAGTAAAAAAATAATTAGCCTTCCCATTTTCCTAGGTACTACTGTCCCAAGAGAGTTGCAGTATAGTATTCCATATGCACAATTACTATGTATATGGTATTGAGTACTGAAATTGTCCCCGCTATATAGGAAGCTCAGTGGAGAAAAGTCTGTTTTTCCCTAGTACCAGGGAACAAAGAGAGATGCTTAATAATGAATCAGTAACTCCAAAATACAAGCCAATGAAATGTTAGAAATCAAAGCATTGCATATGTTCTTATACATGCAAGCTCTACCAGTTGTGGGAGGAGAGGGGGAAGGGCACAATCCTATTACTTTTTGCCATTTTGCCAAAGGGAAAACTAAGGCTCTAGAAGAGAACTAACTTGTGTGAGGTCCTATTACCAAGTGGCAGAGGATTTCCTACGGAAGTGTCTCAGCTCAACTTTCAGGCAGCTCCTTCTTTACTGAACTTGATTGTGCTGTTTCTGATTAAGAAAGACTTCAGGAAAAGCTGAGTGGTTCATAGCACCTATCAGTTAAGAAAGTTCCCACCAGAAGAATACACTGTCTAAAAAGCCACATATCTAAAATACATCTACAGCTCAAAAAATTGAATCTCTCCAAAACAAATCTTCAAAGAAACAACAATCCCATTAAAAGATGGGCCAAAGACTTAAAGAGACAGTTCTCTGAAGAAGAAATAAGAATGGCCTATAGCATGAAGAAATGCTCCACATCTCTGGCCATTAGAGAAATGCAAATCAAAACAACTTTGAGATTCCACCTAATTGCAGTTAGAATGGTCATGATCAAGAAATCTAATAACAACAGATGCTGGTGAGGATGTGGCCAGGAGGGATCACTACTACATTGTTGGTGGGAGTGCAAACTCATTCAACCACTATGGAAAGCAGTATGGCAGTTCCTCAAAAGACTAAACACAGAGCTCCCCTATGACCCAGCAATTCCACTACTTGGCATTTACCCAAATGTCCAGAAACAAGAACATACTAAAGCCAGTAGCACAGCAATGTGCACTGAAGGACTATTTACCATAGCAAGATATAGAATCAACGCAGATGCCCCTCAGTAGATGACTGAATCAAGAAGATATAGTATTTATACACAAATGGAATTCTATGTTGCCATCAGAAAGAATTACATCTCCCCATTTGTAAGGAAATGGAGAGACTTAGAAAAAAATCGTATTAAGTGAAGTAAGCCAGACTCAAAGGAACAGAGGCTCAATGGTTTCCTTCATTTATAATAATTAGTACACACCTAGGACTCTCCTAGCAGGGGATTACAATAGCACAAAACCTAGATACATAAGGCCACATAGGATGAGGCTAAATGAAAGGATCTCCAAGATATGGAAACAAGAGCTTTGTATTGTGAAATTGTTGTTCTTAATGTACTATGTTATTTCTCTTATCTTTTGTTGCTCTTATGGTTAATCTCATATTGTTACTGTATCTGACTTTCTTACCTGGCATATTGTATATACATTTATTTGTTTATTTGAAATAGGAAAGGGAAAGTAGAAAGGGAAATGGGGACAAAAACATGAGAGGGGTTATCAATGTGTGAGAAGTACTACTATCTGGCGAATATAACTGTAACCCCTCTATACAATACAATAAAAATCCTATGCACAACCCACATGACATATTGAAATACAGTAAGTTCTTAATTTGAGAGACTGAAAAATAAACCATTTTGAAATGTAAAAAAAAAAACGAAGAAGAAAAGAATACACTGCCTATCTGCCCTGTGAACCTCTGATGATACGGAAATGTACAGGAAAATTAAGGAGTCAGGATAACTGAACATGCTACATCAAAATAAATCACTTTGATAAAAGGTTTCTTTGAGCAGACGGCCATGGAGAAGTAGAAATGCTCTCAGCCTTACCCCATTTTCCAACAGTAGGATGTTAAATTATCATAAATATAGTCTCCAGCATTCTCCATGAGGGGAGGACAAAACACTAATCACAGAAATGATTGTTCACTCTCATAAGCCTGGAGATAGCACCAGAGAAGCCTACCCAGAATTTCTCACTAACTGGCCTCCCTAACCAATAGTGTCCACACAATTTTCAACTCTGCAGACCTACAGCCCTTTACTGTCTTCTTGTCACTTCCAAGAGTTTATTGTTCTGTGTGAGAAATAACAATAAAGTCTCAACTGCTAAATCCAAGTTACTTTCCTTGAGTTCTCTCCCATGTATATAAGGTATACATGGTTAATTAACTTGTTTCTTTTCATCTTTTTAGTCTATCTTCTGTTTCAAAAGTCTTAGCTAAAAACTAGAAGTATACATGGCTAATTATTTCTTAACTGTTCTACAAACCTTAGAACTACAGGACAATTTTGATGATGATCTTCTTATTTAAAGATTTCTGTTTTTTAAATTTTAACACTATTATTTAACTTTTATCAGTCTTTAAAACTATTTTTTTCAAATGACATTAATACACAATTGTGATCTTTTTTTTTTTTTTTTTTTTTGCCAGTCCTGGGCTTGAGCTCAGGGCCTGAGCACTGTCCTTGGACTTTCTCAAGGCTAGAGCTCTACCACTTGAACCTCAGCACCACTTCTGGATTTTTTCTATGTATGTGGTACCAAGGAATTGAACCCGGGTCCTCATGCCTGCTAGGCAAGCACTCTACCACTAGGCTAAACTCCAAGCCCCACAACTGTGATCTCTTAAAATGACTGCAATTCAATAAATTTAAGTCAGCAATTTTTCATACCACGGGGTCATGACTGCTACTTAAGTTGATAGTGAGTGCTGATCCCCATCTCAAGAGAAGATGAAATATGAAAGAAAAAATGTATCCATAGAAAAAGGAAGAGAAAGAGAGGGGGTGGGGAGAGGGAACAGTTCTCAAGAGCAAGGCTGGCTTTGCTCAGAGATGAACACAAAACAGAACCTAAACCAAATGCTAAAAAAATATCAAGTGAAAACAAATATATATATATATATATATATATATAAATAGAGAGAGAGAGAGAGAGATGTCGGCTTAAGAATAGGGCCATTTTGCTCACGCACATCAGAGCCCCAAACAAAAGCCAAACACCCAAAACAAACAGAACTTCTGGTGTGTTTCAATAATGGGACTTGGATGAGTGCTTTTATTTAAGAATACTAATGCAAGCTGGGCACTGGTGGTTTATGCCTATAATTCTAGCCATTCAGGAGACTGATATCTAAGGATCAAGATTCAAAGCCAGCCTGGGCAAATAAATCGGATTCACTAGCAAAAAGCTATAATGTAGGAATGTGGCTCAAGTGGTAGAGCACTGGACTTGAACAAAACAACAAAAATACAAGCAAGGTCCTCAGTTCAAACACCAATACTGGCATACACAAAAAAATATAATAATTAACACTGACAAACATCTGGATTTGTTGACATTTCATAGGAGAATGCATATATATCTGGGTATAAAAAGATTATGTGAAAAATATTTCCTCACAGAGAGACACAGCTGTAAATGGGAATTAGTGTGCATGCTAAAATTTGAATGAAAACAATAACTATTTGTAAAGACTATGAAATAGACAGATTCATCTCATTCTAAAGCAAATAGCAATTCTTTTTTATTAAAGAATTTATTAACATTGATTTTTACATCATATTGCAAATGACATGTTTAACAAATGAATATTCAAGAAGGGAGTCTCTATATACAATCACTGGCACTTAGATTTTAGAACATAATTAAAATTAGGCTGAGGATTTATATGTCATAGATACATATTAATCTATGTAGTAAAACGTTATGTGTATAGTCATAAATTTTTATGTCTATGTAATTGTGTTTATAGATGCAAATATGTCTACGACCAAAATATCTGGATATATAGTAGGAATTAAGTTTGATATGCTTTTAGTTCCTTGGTCACGTGAATGGATTATGAAGATGAAGAAAAACACATGTAATGTTTCCCAACCCTTCACCCAGAGTCTATCTGTTACAATGCAACCTACAGCACATGTGTCCAGAGAAAAGAGCTAACAGGGGTTGGAGACCATGAATCACAATCTCCTAAGTTCAGTTGCTGTTCCCCTGGTCCAGCAGTTCCATCCAGCCATCCGGGGTACAAAGAACACAATTCAGACTGCTGGTCATGACTACACCGTCTCTGTGCAGTTTTCCACTTCACAGGCACCTGAGGAGGAAAACCAATTCCATTCCTGTGGGAGGCCTCAGGTGCCCCTCTTGGGGAAACTAAACTCCTCAGACCTATTTGGTACCCAGGGAAGGATAAGGTTTTTGTGACAGTCTGTGACAGATTGTGATCGTCACATTGCACTGAGGAAGTTATATGGGCTCCCAAGTTGGAAGCTTTACTCTTAACAGTGCTGGCAAAGGAAGCCAATAAAGCCTCGACCTACTAGTGTGTTCCCAGTAAAAAGCTCCTGAGACTGTCGGGTTGGAGTCCTACCCGAAATCTACCTATTCAGGAAATCAGCTGTTGGTCAATGTGCAAACTGGCTGTTTCCAAATGCTGCCCAGCAAAAAATACCCTGGGAAAAACTTCCTGACAGGCTGCAGCACACTCTCCACTACTGGGCCCCACAGTACACTAATGTCCTGTATGCTACACATCTGTTAGTGTGAGCACTGGACAGACAGAAGTAGTTTCCAACCAGGAACACCCTAGGGGCTCTGGACTCATCACCTCCCTGCTAGGGCTCCCAGGTACACAGCTTTGTAAACGTGGCCATGAGCTCGCTTGGGAGTTCTTGAAACCAGATGCCTGGTGACTTTCTGGCTTTATATGTCCCACTGAGGGGTATGATCAATGAGAAGGGCTCAGTAAGTCTAAGTTTGTCAGAAATGATTCAAAGACTTCTAGCCTGATACCAGGTACATCTCAGCTTTCTAGAAAGAAGCTATTCCAGTGAGGAAAACATTATCCCTAATTCTAGCACCTGAAACAAAGTCACTCTACCTCAATTTATAAATGCCCTATTCTCAATTGCTTGTGCCTGGTTCTCTAAGGTTTTCTAAGCTGCAAGCCAATGCCCACTGGGCTGCTACAAGCTATTACATTCAGCACTAGCAATGCACAAGTGCACAAGTGAAAAATGGGAACCATGTCTCTGCTGGGTAAGCAAGCCCAAAACCCCTCAGCTCTGCTCAGGGGTTTCCTCCACAAACTTTACTGTACTATTACTGACATTTTCGTTAATATCAATGTCCTACCTAAGGTTGGACTCATATGGTTTCTTGGATTATTATTGACAAGGCCCTCAATTAAATTTGTATGAGACAAACTGAACAGATTTGGGCTAAGTCTCTTCAGATATGATTCATCAGAGTGGCTGGAAGAGCAGGATATTGATGTGAAAAGTCACCAGGAGTCTAGACAGTGTAGATACATGAGGTAATTCCCCACAGGGCCCTCACTCTTCTACATGCCTTGTGAAGGAGGAATCGACAGTTTCTATCTGTCTTGTAAGTTAATATTGACTAGTTTTGTTTCAGACTATTTTGTAAGGTAAAGGCATTATCAGTTCAGGAGTTCTGGCTTACTAAAGATGTTACATTCCAGGGCATTTCCTTATCATTCAAACAAAACATAAACTAGAGGCTCATAAGCGCTGGGTTTCTTCCATGCTACTTGGAGGTGTCCTCTGATTATCTTTACATCAATTCTAGAGAAAAGATGTTCCCAGGAACTGGTCTCTAAATGCATATCCTCTGGCTACTGCTACTGCTTGGCTAATAAAACTCTCATATCCACTACCCAAATGCCCAAGAATCTGTTAACTTGCAGGAGAGGGTAGTCTCCACAATTATATTTATGGTAACACACACACACACACACACACACACACAAATAACAATATGATGTTAGGTAGAAAAATGAATAGCCTGTAAGAATTTAGTACTGGATGAGGTGGCTCTCGCCTATAATCCTTGCTACTCAGGAGGCTGAGATCTAAGGATCAAGGTTGAAAGCCAGCCCAGGTACTAAAAGTTCATGAGATTCTTATCTCCAATTAACGACCAGAAAATCAGAAGTGGTGCTGTGGCTCAAGGGATAGGGCAGTAGCCTTGAGCTGTCAGGCACAACATCCAGGCCCAGAGTTGAAGCCCCATAACCAAAAAAAAAAAGAATTTAGTAAAATCTTTTTTAAAGTGTAATGCACCAATGGGTTCTGCCTATAATCTTTCCTACTGGTGAGGCTGAGAATAGGCTTGTCGTTCACAGCTAGCATAAGCAGAAAAGTTCATGAGACTCCTCAATCCATAGCTGGGTACAGAGGCATGTACCTGTCATCCCAAACTAGAAAGGAAGTTGAGATAAGGAATATCAGATTGTATTACAAGACCAAACAAGGCAAAAGAAAGTCCATGAGACTGCACAAAAAAGATGTGGCAGGCACCTGATGGTAATGTCGGAAACAGGAAGCATAAAACAGGTGGATAGAAACTTAGATAAGTGCCCAAGAGGGAAATGAAAGCCTATACTAAAAAACAAATGAGTAACTAGTGAAAAACAAAGCTGGATATATTGTCATACCAATTTACTAAGCTTGAGGATCTGGGTTTGAACCACAATATTAAAAAAAAGTAATAAATTTTTTAAAAGAACACAGTCTATTTAAGCTGCTCCGTGTCCTCAAGTGTCATCAATACTTGTTAGTGCCAAATCTTATTATCTATGTCATATCACTGGAACTGTTAAAAATATGTGTTATTTTTCAGCTACGAAATGAACAAGAGTAAACTTGCACAGAGCGGAAGAACACCAGAAAATTAACTGGGAGACTTATGTCAAAGAAATTTTTTTCCAAGAATTAGTAGAAGTACTGGCATCTAAAATATTATTTTAGGAATGTGTACTTGTTTTAATATGGATATTTCTCAGAATCTATAACTCCATTTATGCTATAAATAACATAGCAGCAGAGGATAAATATTATAGAATTCACATTTCTGAAACATTGAAGAATACTATAGTTTATAGGAACAGTAAACATGTCAGAAGGATACATATTCAGGCTTGCGGGTAGAAAACGTATGTCTATGTCAACAAGACTGTTGAAAATGATGGCTGATTTTCTTTCCTTCCATGAGACAATATCAACTACCCCATAAAGCATAACACAGTTGTTCACACCATAAACCACCAAGTGAAACTATACACAGGTGAAGATGGCTGGGGAAGAGGTCTCAGTAAGAGTCAGTTACCATGGCCATAAATTGCTAAAGGCTCATTATAAACAAAACCCAGGAACAAGATTTAAATTACATTATTTTAAAAACAGGTCATTGCTTATGACTGATAACTTCCATACTCGGGTAAGGTAGGGGGCTACTACATAGTAATAGCTTCTATACACCATTTGGAAAAAAAAAACACATTATTTAAGAGTTTCTCAACAAGAAGCGACAAAGACATTACTGAATAAATCCCAAATATTATATCATTTCTTCTATAATTAAGTCCACATGCATCTCCAAAAGATAAAATTAAATCTACATGCTTCTTCAAAACATAATTCTTTAAAAATCTATTTCTATATAACCACCACCACATGATTAATAGCCTTAAAAACTAAAGAAAGTTGCTTATTATAAAATATTCACTAGGGTTGAGTTAAATCACACACACACACACACACACACACACACAAAATGTATTTTTTTCCTTGTGTACTCATAATCACCATTTTCCTTCCATAACTTTTTCACTACAATTTATTTGCTGAAGTAACTAGTCTGTTTATCCCATAATATAATTCTACTGACTTTATCTAAGGGTATAGTTTCACATCTTCTGGAATTTTTCATAAGATGGTAGCTTGTGTGAGGATAATTTCTTGACTTCTAGTTCTAAATCCATTCTTCCTTATAGTCTCTACGATGTGGAGCTGAAATCAGTAAATATTTTTCTCTGGGGAGCTGTCTCAATATGAGCTTCTGTCAGGCTTAATTAGGAGGACACTACAGGCAAAGGGCTTGTCTCCCTGGTTCTAGTAGACTTCTCTTCTAGGCTCCAGCACCTAGGCTGAAAGGCCAGCCTCACCAAGTACCTGCCATGGGTGGCTTCTATAGTCTGTCCCTTGCAGACGTTCCAAGATGAGTGCCCCAGAAGGCATCTCACCCTGACCAGCTTCCCTAGCACACCCAAGCTCAGAAAGCTGCATCATAGCAGGAAACAGGGGTAGCCATGGTTTTCCTCTGAAACTCTACCATCGATTGTTATTGAATTAATGCATACCCCTCTCCCTATTGAAAGATAAATTCTGTGTCATGGCACCTTCCTGTGGACCCATGTGTACAAAGATAGGACATCTAAAATATAAGGACTAAGTCTGAATATATAAAAAAAGGAAAAAAAAGATAAGTAAAAAGGAAACACCAGTAACAGCTAAAGCAGCTATGTTCATAAAAACCTCATCATAGTCAGGTGCTGGTGGCTTACTTGTGTAATCCTAACTACTCAGGAAGATGAGACCTGAGGACTGAGATTTCAAGTTGACCAGGGCAGATAAATCAGAGAGACTCATAATCTCCAATTAACCAGCAAAAAGCAGGAAGTGTAGGTGTGGCTAAAGAAGCAGATTGCCAAAGAAACAGAGAAGCCCTGAGCTCACGCTCTATTGCCAACATCAAAATAAATAAAAATAACCTCTTCATCACAGCTAGCATGATAAAATTATTCACTTCAGGTGTGCTTGTTGACTTGAAAACAGAAATGTATGTCAACTATGTCAGGTAGGAGGGCTAGTTCCATAACTTGTGCAATGTCTCCAGAGTGTGGGGCCAACTGGAAGGACTCAAGTACTGCTCACTGATTGCTGATGGGAACTAGGAGCTGTGCTCAGTCACTCACCAGGGACTAGGAACCCTGGAGGTCCTGATAACGCAGACCTCAAGGGAATAGCTATACACAGGGAGCTTGCTAAAACATTTATCTCCTGCCCAGCACCAGAGCGACAAGGGAAAAGTCAGATACATTCCTTTCCTCCAAAACTTCTAAACAGAAAGCAATATTTTATCCTCATTGAAACAAGGACGTTCATCTAAAAGACAATAAATCTGACCAAAAAAAGTATTAAAAACCTACATTGAAATCAGGTATTTTCCTAACACTTGATACTGCCTTTTCATAGAACAGCTGTTTTGTTTTGTTTTTCAATTTCAGGGGATCTTCCCCCCCCCAAAAAAAAAGCAGTTAAATACCATCATGATACTCTCCACTTAATCTTGACTTAATAGTTTAAGTAACCATTAAATTAGGTAATAATCACTATTTTATTTTGCCCTCATTTCCATGAAATACTAAAATGCCACTAAAAACCCTTATTTCAACAATTTGTCATACTAAATGATGACACCACATTCAGATACCAGTTTGAAGCAAATTTTACAGAAGATCAAACCTATTCTAGAAGTATGCATTATCTTGATTCAAATATTCCCCAATTTTCTTAACAGTTATAAAAGTCACTTACAAATAAGTACAAAACATAAAATTCAAAACTTGAAATGGTATGTCCTTGTCAAGAATGAAATTACAGTCTTTCTTTAAAAGGCAGCTTTAGAAAGTATGACTAATATTATTTTAAGAACAGAGACTAAGGATCTCTCACTCACTAAGCAAGTATAAAAAATATCAGTTTGAGAATAAAGCTCAAAAAGTTGAAGCCTACTTGGTGGTCCCTGAAATTTTCCAAATTAATCACATCTTTCATCACAAAATAGGATCCTTAAGTTGACTAAATGTTCTGTAGCTTGAAGATGTAGTTATAACCAGTTGGGTAAACACTGGTTAGGCAAAGAGACTCCACAACTGGTTAAAAGCATGACCACTCACAATATACTTAGAGAAGTGTGGTGATCAGTTTGAGGACTCTCACCTCAATTAAAAAGTATGGAAAGGACAGCCAAGAGTTTGGCCTAGAGGTAGAGTGCTCACCTAGCATGCATGAAGATCCAGGTTTGATTCCTTGGTACCACATACATAAAGCCAAAAGTGGTGCTGTGGCTCAAGTGGCAGAGGGCTAGCCTTGAGGAAAGCCCAAGGACAGTGCTCAGGCCTTGAGTTCAAGCCCCTGCACTGGCAAAAAAAGAAAAAAAAGTAGATGATTGGGAGGGGTGGCAGGAGAAAGGGGGGATAAAAACATGGGAAGGGTATCAATGTTCAAGAAGTAATGTACCCATCACTTGACAAATGTAACTGTAACCGCTCTATATAGCCCCCTGACAATAAAATACAATTTTTAAAAAAAGGTGTGGAAAGGAGATTCAATATATTTCTAGCACAAATCACAATGACATTGTGCTGCCATCTCTATCCAAGGCCCAAGGGAGAACCATGATCCTCTCCTCCCTTTCTATGTTCCCACAGCACCCTATGTAGCCTTTGTGTCAGCAGAAGAGGAAGAATTGCCTGATAATAGATCAGCCATGTACCAGATCCCAATATTCCACAATTCCATCATATCCTTCAGAGATTTCCCTTAGATTCCATGCCATGGGAGCTAAAATGTTTTGATATAAGGAACTTTAGTCAGATTGGAGCTCATTTTGTCCAGTTGAGTACTACATTGAACCAGTGGGATCACAGAGCTAGAAAGGAAAATGCAAGACATCCAGGTGTCACACATGCCTCTCCTAAAGGAGACACCTTACCATAGACTACCATCTCTTTCAGCATCAAGAACAGAGCCAGGTGCTCTCACAGCAAGTCTTAGCTGGTCTTAAGATACTCAAGTTACTCAAGTGCTAAGGAGATTAGCAACATCATGGGTATGTCACATGCTAATTACATACAGAGATCAACTTATATGGAGAGAGGTAAAAATAAGCAACCAAGTACACCTATAATCATAGCTACTGAAGAGCTGAGATCTGAGAATCACAGTTCAAAGACAGCCAAGCAGACAAACAGGAAAGACTCTTATCTCCACTAAATCAACAAAAGCTAGAAGTAAAGCTGTGGTTAAAATGGTAGAGTTCCTAGAGTTCAAGACCCAGGATGGCACATGTGTGCATGCATGCATATACAAATACACACATACACACATACAATCACTGATGTAAGCTACAAATGGTTATAAGACAGAGCCTCATATAAACTACTCCCAGTTTTATTGTGGTCCACTGGAACAGCGTGAAAACCATGTTCTGTCTGCCTCCCAAAAAACTTTTGAGAACTCTTCTCATTAATTTCCAGAGTGGAGAATATCCCATTGGCTTAACTCTCCCCCACTCAGGCTCTGCCTTTCAAGCAGTGCTAATATATCACAATTATCAGTGCTGCCATGGCTAAGTCCACATGCTATGTTTTAGATTAGCTCACTAACGAAAGCTTGCAATCAATAAAATTCTGATGACTCCTCCCTTCTCCCTTCTATCAGGAAACACATTTTTCATCTACATTCCAAGTTTTCCATCCTCTCAGTCTTTTCCTGCTCTCCTGGCTGTTGACTGATTCCTCCTCTTTAGCGTACAACAATCTTGGACTTAGTACTTGGTTCTCAGGGAAAGTCCTGTAAAGATCAACCAGGCCTTCAAAAATAGCTCAGTCTTACAAAACCACTAAGGATCTGCTTTTTTTTTCTTTTTTTTTTTAACTATACTTGTGTACACTGTGTTGTTCTACTTTACAGACTCAACACAATGGAAGAATAATATAATAACCTTAATGATAGCCCCTCCTTTCAGAAAAAAACACAGACCTCATTCTGAGCTTCTTCCAGGTACTCTAGAGCCTAATTCTACTCTAACAGTTACCATGGTGATTCATTACTTCACTGCTCGCCTAGATTAGGAAGCTCTGCATGTCTAGGCTGGTCCATCATCGTATCAGTCAAAACTCAGCAGTGCACCTGGCTGAAAGTAAAATCTCAACACACAACAACAGCAGCGACAAAATCTTAGGTAAAATGGAATTTGGAGAGAGTATGTGAGAGGCATATAATATATCATCATCATCACTTAAAAACGTGTCTATTCTCAAAGCAACTTAAAAAAACAAAGTAATTTTTCCTATTTTGGTGAATGAAATAGCTACTGTAGAAAGCAGATTTGAAAAGTCTAGACCTAGGACACAATCAAGGGATCTGATTAGATCCCTTGGACTACAGAGGTCTCTGTAGTCCGTAGCCCTAATACATAAAGGGAGATGATGGGGTGGTGAGGGCAATGGCTCATTTAGTGTGAAAACTGACCACCGTTGGCACTTGAGTATTATGCCTCAAAGGGGTATGTGCCTGCGTGTGTGTGTGTGTGTGTGTGTGTGTGTGTGTGTGTGTGTGTGTTTAATAGCTAGCCTATACAAACACAAAAGAAATGAACAACAACAAAAAAAAAAACTTAAAAGAAGAGATCAACAGTGGGTACCTAGAATGATGTATAACTCTGAGACACCAGAAGTTTGTTCTGGCTGATATATCAGACAGTGGCTTGGAATTGCATTTCACGCTGTTTTCACCAATAGCTCATTTCTTGCTGCCAGTATTAAACTACTTGGAACTACGTGTGGCATTGTCACCTCCTTATTTTTTTTCTTTTTTTCCATATATTTTTTATTGTAATTAATAGAAGGGTTACATTTTATTCACCAGGTAGAAGGTGCAATACTTCACAAACATTGATACCCTTTCTCATGTCATGGTCCCCATTTCCCTACTCCCCCCTCCGGCTCATCTTGATTTCCCCCCTTCCATATCCAATTTCAAATAACCAATTAAGCATATATAAAATATATCAGATAACAAGGTGAAATATTGTAACAATATAAGATAACCAAGATATATAAGGCCATATAGTAAGACGCTAAATGTAAGGACCTCCAAGACATAGAAACAAAAGCCATATGAGTGATTGTTGTCCTTAATGTACTATGTTATCTCTCATCTCTTTTGCTGTCCCTTGGTTATCACCTCTTTACTTTTTAAGAGATATTAAGTTTACTTGCTTATAGCTAGCTTTGTTCATATTCACAAGCAGTCTTCCCTCTCCAAAAGGCTGTCTACTGAAGTAGCTTCACATTTAATATAAAATTATACTTATATACACTCATAAAAACATTATATTACAGTATGAGGCATTCTAATAAAAATGTTATTTTGGGGAATATTTCTTTATTTCCCATATTTTCATAGTTTATGTGTCCACATTCAGGAGAAAAAAATCACCAGGATGTAACCAGGTTATTTTTTTTGCTGTAAAATTGTAAAATCTAATTTGCATTTTTACCTCCAACCTCTACCAATCAGCATTATGCAAATTGCAAGTAAGGAATGCAGCATAAAATCTCAATATTTCTATTAAAAAGCTAAAAAACAGACTTTAAATTTCAAAGTTTATTTTTCAAGAGCAAGATTATCCCATTTGAACTTAATAAAAAGGAAATATTTTTAAAGCAATTACAAACATAGATTTATATATATTGAATATCATTATAATATTCCTCAGTGAAGATCACCAAATTCAAGACATGGGTAACTACCCAGAGTCCCTTTCCTCACTGAGTTGAGCGAAGTCATACTTTTGAATTTGTTTGCTAATAAGCAAACCAATTAGATTTTTGCAAGGCTCTTTTTATAAGCAACATTTTATAGTAATGAAAATTCTCACTATAAAAGATAAATGTTAAGCTGGTATTTGCCCTTGTGGTTATGACAGTCTATTAAAATAATTTATCCTCCTGAAATTTAAGTTTCTTTTCTGTTTCTAAGTTGTGTGTAACAAAATATAAACTGGATTACACACACACACACACACACACACACACACAGATTCACAGGAAGTTCCAAACAAAAATATTTTCATAGAAACTACATTAATTTCCGTACAATTAGCCAGCAGTAGCAGTAGAAAACTTACTTTTACTCCTGTATATTACAATGAAGTTTCATACTATTAAAGTAAGATTTTTACCTTGAATCCAGAAACCACTGAAAAATCTCTGGGCCTCCACACAAATTGTGTTGTCTTTTCTTTTAATAACACATCTCTGCATACAATTTCAGAGAAATGTGATCACCTGTTCTTAGTATTGTATTTCAAAGATGTTTGTCACCTTTCACATTTCTTTGAAAATCCTATTCAAAAACTCAGTGATATACAGATTCTTCATACTTACCCTTGATTGAGAAAAGGAGTCTGATCTCATCAGTTCCCACACCCATAGTCATCACCATTCACCCCCAAGACCATCAGAGAGCTGCCCACCTCAATTCACCTGGGTGTCACTGGCAGAGGCAAGCCAGTGTCTCAGGATCCTTGGATGAAACACACTTATACAGTTCAACTCTAATTTTTCTTAGGAAGTAATGGTACACAGACAGGAAAATGACAAAGAGAACAATAACAAGAGAAATGTCCCTCTTGTACAGACACAGATGTGCAGAATAAAATATAGACAAAAGAAATGCCAAATTGGAATTCAGATGGATCTTTCCATCAGACACTAATGTTACCATATCCAGAGCACAGGTTAAATCTATAGTCAGAACAAACCAGAATACAATTGCAGTTCTCTGATTACTTTTGGGCTCTGCTAGTCCTTCATTTAAATATTACTCACATTCCAAGGTTATTATTTTCTCTACAGCAAGGAAATCTTGTACTCTCAAGGGCTGATCACAGTGTTGTCAAGACAGCCATTTACAGAGGAAAAGGAAAAGGGAATCTGAAGTAAACAGCACTAGAAGAAACCCTCTGCCATTGTTTCTTTGAACAGTAGAAAATCTACTGGGTAGAGAAAACCATGAACCTTCAACTCAGGAGTAAACTTAGCCTATCTGTCATCCTTGGGAACTTCACCTACTCTATGAACAGTTCATAGGCATTCAACAGAAGTTGGCTCGGCAGGAATTCAAATTTTAAAAAATTATATATGTATACACACACATGCACACAGACACATATATTATCAATTAACTGCCTACACAGTGAAGGAAAATACAGTACGTTAATAAGCTTATCCTACGAAACTTCCACAGGCCTTTGGGTCCATATTTTTCAAGGACTGTCCATATATTCATATGTCCTTGAGTTATATACATATGTTGGGTAACCCTAAGGACATTTTAGGACAGACACCACTTCGTTTTGCACGAATATAAATGGACATCACTGCTAGATAGAAGCTGGTACTGCTGCTGATAGCGATGAGACCACACACAGAGAATTTTAAATAAAGCATGGCCACCACGCCTACCTACCAGGCTACCATTTTCTTTCCTCTGCCTAAATCCTTAATCTACCTGGAGTTGAGAAACTGTACAAAAATAGGAACTTTCAACAAAAAATTAAATTAAACTAAAATCCTGGCATGTTCAGGATATCAGATTAGTAGCACTGAGACTGAATCCACCTGAAATTATATTTGGCAGATAGTATTAGATTAGCTCCCAAGAATTATTTGCATCTGTCTACCATAAGCTTGACAGTGCTGCTATTAAAAAAAAAAGAAAAGGAGAAAAATTACTTTCTACCTTCAGTAGAAATTTAGCCTGTTTTCACGACGTAGGATTCTGACATTATGGGAAAAAAAGAACAGCTCTTTAGAAAATTAGGTCTTATTTTAAAAGCTCATGTTCAGATACTGAACAAAGATAAAAGAAATTAAAGTAATTTCCAAAGGAAAAACTGTCAATAGATTCCAAGCTTCTTCAAGAATGTTCAGCTTTCAGTTTCACATTATAATTAGCTTTCAGAAATTGAAAGTTCCAATTGCTTCTCACACAATACTCAGTGAAGGGGGAGAAAGTTACCATGTTACAATGTGGCCTACGATTTATTGAGTAAGTAGAGCTTTAATACCTAAAGTGAGGCCCAAAGAGGAAAATTGGTTGGAATATAAAAGGGGTGATCAAGAAGGTTTAGAAGTCACATAGGTAAAGGATACTGCTTAAACCGTTTTCCATAGTTCTCAGGATTGAACTCAAGAGCCTCTCACATGTTGGCCAGAGTTACATAACTGAGCAGAATTCTTCCCCCAAAACACTGAAACACGCAAACAAGAAAACCCTTTAGAAAAGAAATGAACAAAAAATGTATTCTCCCAGCTCAGTCACAACTTCTAATGGTGACTTCAAGGCTGGTGACCACTCCATCTCCAACTTTGCAGTCTGAAGACCTACTCTCATACCTCCTGTGAAAAGTTCTGAAGCTAGGAACCACACACAGTTTCTAGAAATCCAGGAAGTCTGGTGCATGGAGTGGGCTTTGCTTTCTGGACTGGGACTTTAACCAACACTATAACTTCATCTGCATGAGGAAATATATTTTAAGCTTAAAACTACACACAAAATACTGGCTTTGTCAATCTGCAGATGGACACTGCTAATTAGAATTAATGAGAACAGGCAATATGAGCCTGCCTGCCTGCCTTCCTTTCTTCATCCTTCTCTCTTTTCTTCTTTACTTTTGGCAGTACTGGGTTATATATTCAGGGTCTTGAGCTTGACAGGCAAGAGATCTGAGGGATACTTTTAACTGTTCATCTGTTGTTGGTTTTTTGTTTTGTTTTGTTTTGTTTATTTGTACTTTAGGTTATTTTTTTCAGCCAAGATCTCAAACATTTTCCTAGGTCAGTCTGAAACTACCTTTGCCTCCCACATAATTGAGCTTACATGTATATACCTGGTATATTTTTGAAGATAAAATCTCACTAAAAGTTTGCTTAGGCTGGCCTGAAACCTCAGTCCTCTGGATCTCTGCCTTCTAAGTAGCTGAGAGTACAGGCATGAGCTACCATACCTGGGTAATTAAATTATTTTTTAGTTAACTAAATGACATTATGTGTATAGCCATTCTTTTCTGTGAACTAAGGCTTATGTGAGAAAATGTGAGGCAAAGAAATTATAATGGTCATATTTCTTAAAATTCTTTTGAATATGTAATCACTACATCTCACTTCCTATTTCAAATGTTTCCCTAAGCCAGAAATTTCATCCTTGGTCTTCCTGTCATTAAACCATTTCTAACTCAGCCACAATGCAGTCTTAATTTTAATTTATTCAGCATTCTAGTCACTGCTGTGTACAATCAAGATTTAATACTGTACTGAAGATATGGGATCTCTTGAATCCAAAGGTTTCTCTTCTAGTCCTCACTTGTTTTTTATAATCTGGCTTTCTACTTGTAACTAGTAATAAAATTATCATCTTTTACAAACTCAGACTCTTCTAGAAAATGGAGCAATAAAGCAGTAATTTAGTCACTATAAGGGAAAGATTTAATTCATTATATTGTTGACCTTCAGCAAAAATTCTAGAACATGCTTCTAAAATTACCTTTTAAGTATGAAAGGGTAAGTTACTTTATTTCAATGATAGGTTATTTATTTTAAAACAGTTAGTAAAAGGATTAAAAAATCACATGCTGCCATTCTCATATACAATACTTAATCTTACTCTGCACATTCACCTTTAAGTCTTACATGTTTCAATAATGATTAATAATGCTTGAGTAATATACAAGATTAAAGAATCAGAAATATTCTATCACTGCATCTGTCTGTTAAGCCAGGACTTTAACGAAGCATCAAATGTAGATGTCTAAGAGACTAAGTCAATAGTCCAAAGACTCTAAGAGCAGCTCCACATAATTCCCTCAAAAACAAACAAACAAAAAGCCCGAATGCTTTCATTTGCTACCTACTTTTCCTATTTTCCTTCATTTTCTCCTATTTTTGACACAATTGTAACAGCTATTTGGCTTAACAAATCATAGCACCTTAAAAGTAACTTTGGAAAACAGTGTTTGGACTAGGTGTTGTAGACAAAGAACACAAGGTATACACAGTTTTTCCTGCAGTTAGTAACTTCGTGTCCCACAGGGATATGGCCCCTCTTGGCTGGGTTGAACAACTAAGCAAACATATATGTAGACATTGAAGACATGATTTCTCTCTATCAGAGACTTTACAGATGAAAAAAACTAGAAAGCTAAAATCAGCTCTGGTGTTAAGATTGTTATCAAACACATCAGTATGAAGTCATGTTTCTTTTATACATATACAGGCAGATCTGTGTGTTTCCTGGAGACAGCCCTCAAGAGTCTTGAATGGACAGCTACTACAGTGGCACTAAGTAAAGGAGTCTAGCTTCAAAACACCATTCTCTACCAATGGGGATCAGTGGATACAAATGGGGATTAAGTCTCCATGAAGTAGTTGATTTCATAGCCAGGGCAGCACACAAGATCAGGCTAGAGGTACTCCTTGATGGCAGAAATTAGGAAATGTCCAGAACAGAAAGGGATCTGTCAAAACATGAGGGTAAAATTTCAACTCCCTATGTGTAAAGGCAGAAAATTTTGAGCAACAAAGGAGTGTTGGGAAATAAAAATAAAGTAGAGGATCCTTTGGGATAAAAGGCAACATCTGAGAATCCTTCCAGTAAGTGTGAAGGCTTTCAGTCGCTAGCTGGGACACAGAACAGAGCACTGGTATTCAAAGAGGCCTTGAAATGGTCATGAAACAGAACATAGTACACTTCCAGAGAGAAACTAGACACATGCAGTATCACCACGCCCCCCCTCCCAAAATAAAAGTCTATAAGAAAAAAGAGTAGCACTTGAGCTGCACTATGTGAGTTCATAAATGAAAAACATATCCTGGAAACATTCACCCCAGAAAGGGAGGACTTGGCCACATTCATGGTTACAACAATTCTGAGTGTGCCATTCTGTCAGACAGCTCTTGGACGTTATCCTATGGCTAATATCGCCTACTGTTTCCACAATTCCATCCCATCCTACTACCTGTATGCAGTTGTATTCCGGTTGTTTGGGTGGGACTGTGTCCTTTCCACCCTGGCAGATGAACTGATATATTCTAATGCAGTCATAACATGATTTCCAGAAATGTCTGTCTGAGTTCGTTCTGGCTACTATGACATGAAATAAAAGTCATTTGCATGGGTCTTATGGAAAGGTTTAGCTCCTGTAACATAAAGGGAGAAGCCAAACTAGCATGGGCCTTTTGTAAATCCCCTCATTCTTCCCTTCTGCTTGGAATGGGTCCTAGGAAAGAACTTTGGGATTATTGCTTAGGCTTGCAATAACTGTCATGTTGCCTCTGTGGGGCACAGCACAAAGGTAACAGCCAACTCAGTAGGATGAACAGAGCAAGCAACTAGCCTGAATCCTCCTCAATAGCATTTAGCACCAGCCAACAATCACCACCAACAATATCTTATCATTTAAGAAAAATATAATGATTGCTTAGTCTACTCTAAAATGATTTTTGTCTAAAACTTATATGTAAATACATTCTCAAATACTATACCTCTTCTGGACCCAGGATAAGAGTAGTGTTTTAGAGGGACACTACAAGAGGGAGCTAGTTCAGGAGATGGGATAAAACAGTGGCCAGGTAGGGTGGAGGCTCCACACAAGGGAAGTAAAGCTAACTACTTCAGCCATACCATATGCACACATACAAAAGCCACACTACAGTCACATACTAACCATGGGAATACCTCAATATGCTCACCTCTAAATTCAGAGCAGTAAGTTTCTTTTAAGAAAGATTATAAAGCCAATCGATGGTAACCCACACCTGTAATTCGGGCTACTCAGGAAGCTGAGAACTAAGGACTGTGGTCTGAAGCCCAGCTGGGCAGGCAGATCTGAGAGACCCTTCACTTCATCTAACTAAAAACCGCTAGAATTAGTGGTATAGCATAACCAGTATAGTGGTATTAGCCTTGAGTAAAAATGCCATGAAAGAGCCTGCGGCCATGAATTCAAGACCAGTGCCTCCCAATTGTGAGACTTTAACTCCTATTTCCTGCATGGAGAGCAGGAAATTTTTCTCTTTTCCATTTCTTCCTATTTTAAACCTATTATATTATACTAAAATAAATCTTTGCTAAAACTTAGTTTTTTTTAAAAAAAAAAAAAGCATTATGAGACTAAACAATAGAAAACTCTTGGAAAAGCTCCTTGCAATAAGTGCTCAGTAAACACAGAAGAGCACCTTTATTATGCAAAAGTAAATAATTAGACAACCTAATGTGGAGTTTGCGCAGTTCACATGTGCCTCAAATTGCATGGTATGGTGAGAAGAAAATTGTTTACAGAAATCAACCACCTCCAGTTTCCTGTGTCAACCAAGTGGTGTTTCTCTGTGTGTAGTAACAACTGCTTCAGCAGCTCCAAGTCTTACATGTCACAAAAATGATTGTTTCTCAGCCAGAAGATTGACTAAGCATAAGCCATTTCCACTTCAATAAGGGCAAAAGCCTCATTTAAGTTTTATCTCTAGCATTATTCCTACCATGTCGGTGAAATCGGTACCTCGCCTCTCAACAGTGATAGAGAGGTTAAATTCAGGATAGGTTTCAATCATACAATACTGCCTTGTGTGTAATCTTTTCACAGTTACCTAATGCCACAGTGCAGTGCATACTTCAGAAAGACCACTGGTTTCCAGAGAATCATGTCACTATGAGAGAAGGCTGCATGCAGATCCCCTTCATTTAAAAACAAGAGCTCCTGCAGGCATATGCTGACACATATGCTTCAGCCCTTAACACACATCCAGGTGAATTGATAACAGGCAAAACAGAACTTTCAGAAATCAACTGTTCCTATGTAATCTTAACTTGGTTCAAGACAACAGATCAGAGACATAAACTGTCTCAAAGCTTTAAACCAGAGCTGTATAAAGTTGCCAGCAGGCTTCCCATGCACATACTAACTCTGGTTGTGAAACCTACTGTACTGACCTGAGCACCAGACATCTGGAAGTGTTCATCATGGTCCCTGCACCTGCTGAGTGCCTCAAGTTCCAGGGCAGTGTCCCTCAGATCTCCCACGCCAGCATCTGTTACCCTCTCCTCCTTGGGTAACATACCCACACCAAGTACGTATTTCTAAGTTTCAACTAAAATGTTAAAATTTAAAATCTTTAAGGAATGAAAACAAAAATATTCCGAGTTCACATCAACATTTACAGGTTTGGAGGAGAAAAGATCCTCATTTCTATAGTTGAAAAGTGAAATGACACACCAAGATCAGCTACAAAACTGAAATGCATACAGCGCTCTAACTGTTGTCTCAACGTAACATCACTGGATACTGGGTTCATTTTCCTGTCTTAGGAAAACAGGTGAGGAAAGACAGATTCACACAGGGAGGCCCAGGGAGGTTCATCAACTCTCTCCCCTTCTGCCGTGTCTGGGTCATTTCCAGGTGCTAGCTCAGCAAGCCCAAGCTAATGAGAGAACAGGTTGAAATTAGATACTGAGGAAATGAGGCTCTCTCTCTAACAATCTAAATTCCCAAGCATCACATGTGGGTGATCCAGCAAACCTGAGGAACCTATTTATGTAGAGTCCATCCCACATTTTCATGACAGCTTGCAATAGCATGCACACCTTTCCAGAAGATGAGAATGGAGCAAGCACCTGCCTTTGCTACTTCTCATGGACTTTCACGCATAAATACTCATTAATAATTGCATTAAACATCTAAGATATGTGCCTAGGCCCATGGCACACTGGGTTGACATGCTTATCCCTATTTTTAAGAGATGTATTGTAACTTTTAATGCTCATGGCCTGTAAGAGATCATTAACAGGCCAAAAAAAAAATCGAGCTCAAAAGAAGTTAAGATGACCTAATAACTCACCTTTTAAGTTAACAATGAAATCATCCAATAAAGCATAAATTCTAAAATCTTTAAAATTATAACTTTTATGCACATATAAAATTAATACATGCCAGAGATTTTATTAATCAATTAATGAGAATATCAGCTAGAATTTCAATGTGCTTGAAGGTAATCACTGAAATCTACTTGCCAATAGATGCAAAAAAGGGTGTATCTAGGGAGAGTTCCCAAAGGAGTACCAAAGCACTCAGGCATCCATGAACTAACAGAGACACTGTACAAATTAATAGCTCTTTAACCTAATTAGAAAAATAGGTGTTAGATATTTTTTAATCCCAGTAGAACCATGAAAAAATTACTGCTATCATAAAACTAACGGTTAATATTCCTATTATAAAACAGTGAGCTATAGAAGTTCACAAAATGTCTTCTTCAGAGAAGAAATCAACTACACTGGGCTAAGTGTGGTGGCTTACAATTGTAACCTCTTTACTCTGAGGCACAGGTAAGAAGTACAGGTAAGAAGAAGCACAGGTAAGAAGAAGCACAGGCTGAAGAAGTACCACACCCTATCTGAGAAACAAACAACAGAAGCAAAATGAGGTAAGTCTCCAGTGATAGAGCATATGTGGAGACTCTGAGCTCAATCCTGACTACCAAAAAAAACAAAAACAAAAAAACAGGACAGGGGAGGGAAGAGGGAAGGAAGGAAAGAAGGGAGAAAGGGAAGACGGAGGGGAGAAAGGGAGGGAGAGAGAGAGGGAGGGAGGGGAGGGAAAGGAAGGAAAAAAGGAAAGATGAAAGGGAGGGAGGAACAGAAATGGAATAGTGGAAAGGAGAGGGGATGGGGAATAGGGAAAGGGAAAGGAAAAGATAGGAGAGGGGAGGGGAGGAGAGGGAAGAGGAGAGGAGGAAGGAAGGAAAGAAAACAGTAAATCAGTTATATCTCCACTGACCTATTTGCAGTAATATGAGTAAGAATCACTGGGATAAATATTAACTTCTGCTACAGAATTACAAGTCTGCCAAAAGAAAGACAAAAGCATCCACCTGTATCTTATCACTTCAAGATCTACTTGACAAACACAATGTTCTCCTGAAAGGACAAGTAGTAATATTTTTTGCTCATGTTCCAGTCTTGGACTATTTTCCAGCTTAGATTTGCCTTGGCATTATTAAGAAATAATAATTATCAGCGGTTCACTTTCAGGGGATGTGATCTGACCCTGAGCTAAAAATGACGAGGTGCTTGCCTATATAGTGGCAATCATAAGTTCTTGTACCTGAAAAGTCCCCAAGTACCAAGGACATCAGAGAGTGGCCACCTGACAAAGGAAAACCAAGAAAATACCACTGTAAAGAAATAGCAACTTAAGTCTGGGAAGGGAGATGCAAAGGTAACTTCTAAGAAAATAGTAAAACTTAGGCAATATCTGAGAAGAATGTACACCACAGTGCTCAGCCAGTGAGGACTAGGGGAGAGACCTCCACAGCAACAGGATCAAACGCCTGCTCTAACCACTCGAGTGACCCTGTCCACCTCACAGGCCTTCAAAGACTGCACTTAACCATGAAAGTCTCCGTGATGCTGTACTTGGTGTCTCCCAGTCCATTTCTCAAGCTTGTGTGGGTGAGAGTGTTTCTTACAGTACTAACTTAAGTGAAGAAAAAGTCATAGAGATGGTGAAAGGGAGGATTACTTTGGACCCAGGGACCCCAGCCTAGCAAGCCACAACCAGATGCAGAAGAGACAGGGGGCAAAACATCACGGGTGCTTCTCCCTAGTCCCTTCTAGAACCCATAACTTTCTCATGATCTTGGGTAGGATTTGCAGAAGGAACCTCGAGTAGAAATCAATAACCGATCAGAATGTTGTGGGATCTAGCCAATAAAGTTACCTTCCCAAACAACGAATTACCATATGAGCAACAAATGAGATCACAGTCCAGTGTATAAGAACCCAACTGCAGACTCCAGGCCAGCCAGCCAGAGCTGATATACACAGAGACACAGCAGTAGAAAGAAGTCTTTAGCCAGGATACTTGTCTTTTGAATGAAGTTATTTCTAGTTACCCTCCCTTATATGTGAATTTAAAGGCTACAGAAGCAGAGGCAAAGACTGGAGGTGGAACTTAAGCAGTGGCAGACGTTGCCTGCCCAGCAGTCCCTAGCAGTCTCTTCGAGCAGTGATGCAGCCAGGGCTGTGAGGGCTCTGTCCACTGGAAGCAGCAAAAGCAATCTACACCAATAGGACTGTGTTTGGATGTCAGCCTAGGCCAAAATAAATGAATAAAACTATCTCAAGCATAGGGCACTATCTGAAAAACTAAAGCAAACATAGTTGAGTTGAAGATACAGCTTAAGCATTTCAATGCCCGCCCAGAAAGCACAAGGATCTGAGTAAAAGCAACAAAAATGTAGAGAAGGAAAAGTAAATGGAAAATAGATTTTTGTGTGTGTGCATGACTCTGAAGTGGGAGACCTGGGGTTCTATATTTCTTATTGAGAACACCACACAAAGAGACTTATAAGTATAGTCAAGGGTATGACAAGTTCCATCTTCCTCCTTTCTGTTGGAGTGGTCGTTTTAGTGGTGTGTGTGTGTCCTAAAGCATTATTTCCTGTGACTATTCCCTGCAGTCCAGACATCACATCCCCTGTAGATGCTGTCATCTAAGATACTGGGGGGCAGGCTCCGGTACACATTTTGTGGAGATGCCGCTTTTGCAGGTGGGGATTACTCTGTCCACACAGGATGTAAAGACAACTGGAAGCATACCTCCCAGTGCCTAGAGCCAGTCCTTGTAAAAAAAAAAAAAAACAACAACAACAACAAAAAAAAGGGAGGTACTTCAAACACCATTCAACAACAAATGACTGTAACAGCCCAGGGAAAGAAGAAGGAAAGGGAAACCCAGTTAAGGTTTTTCAGTGTTTGGAGGGCAAGCATGTAGGAAATGGGCACAGGTCTTCTATACTATTTAACTTGGAAAATAAAAGCACATAAATATAACCTTCCCTTTTCTTAAATACAGATGCTTTGCTAGAGTTGTCGAATAATGGCATTTGTTCTCTCAAAAAGGCGGAACTACCTGAGCTCAGGTAGACAGAATAGCCCGACAGAAGAACAGACAAGAAGAACTACAATGAAAGATTAAGGATAAAAGAGGCCTCCTTTGCACTCATAGAGTTCCCTATCACAGCACTGGTGCTTAGGGTAGAAAGAAACCTCAAGAGCTGTTTTCCTACTTTGAACGAATGATTTTCAGTAGAAATTGAGCCAAAAACCCTACAACAAATGACCTAAGAATATATCACTAGAAGTCATTAAAAAAAACAAAGAAACTATCTCAGCATGAAAAATGAATACTTCAGAAGACAATGGTGCAATAAAGACACAGGAATAATTTCCCAACAAAATCCATTTGTTTGAACATCTGTTTGCCACCTAGGAAGAATAACTCTTCCTGATGGATTTAGCCAAGGGGGGAGGGGAGAGAAACAGGTAATAAAATTCAATTGAGAGAAAGTTAATGAACAAACCTACATTGTTTAAATCTACCTTATTTTCCTAGAAAACCACAAGGCATCTGGTGTTAATGTATCAAAATCTAGAGATTTGATTTTCTTCTTTTATATTAAGCTTTAACATTTTAGCATTGTGAATATCATGGGTTCATTTGTTAGCCAATCTTTCCACTAAAAGTATACTATTCTTTCTGGCAATGTGACAACATATCAATTTACAAGTTGTTTTTTCTGAAAGATTTGAGATTATTCTTATTGTTAAGTAGTTTCACCTTCTAAAAACCATACAGCTGTTAAAATGCTAATATAGGAAGATGAGGAAGAGAGTGTAACAGAAACTAACTATCAATGAAGCACAGAAAGCTGATTCTGTAGATAATGTGGAAAGGATACCATATAAAAATGATATTACTTAAAGCAAAGAAACAATTTGATCATTAACAAAGAAGAGGAATCAAAAATTTTGTCATCAAATAAAATGCAACTAACTAAAAGTCCAATATAACCTAAGGCAAATACAAAGGGTAATAAAAGCAAGGCAAATTCAGCAAAGTCAAACTATAACCACACATATAAGTAAAGGGTAGCTACTTCAGTAAGTCTTAGTGCATTATAAATAAATAGAAAGTGACAAAAAAGGAGAATCAATAATTATGAGTCACAAACCAAGGAAACCATGCTCAGTCACAGCAAGCAGGACATTTCCTAGAACACTGAAGAAAAAATAGAATTATGACTGGATAGGAAACTAAAATAGAATAAGTCCTTGAAACTCTAAAATCTACTACTTAGAGTCTAAGACTTTTTTTTAGATGAGTCTTGATAACAAAATATATTCCTAGGCACTAGCTGGCCAGAGATTTCTTTACAGTACCACAGAGATAAAGATTTATTTCTTAGAAAATCAAATTTATCTTTAGAACACACATTATGTACACACACCAATGGTGTATCTGAATATATTCCTTTTGAAATAAAATAGCATGCCAATTTCTGAGTACAATGCACTTTGGTCAATGTCACCCTTTCCATCATTCCTGCCCCATTCATTACAATCCTACCCTTCTCCACATATGCCATTTTCACATATGGCATTGAGTATCTATCCATTCATTTATCTACTCCTAGCTCCTTGATTCTCACACCCCCCACCCCTTGGCTAAACCAGGTTTCAGCTTTCTAGCTATTGGACAGCAGAGATCTAGAGAACAGGGGGGAGAGAGAGAGGAGAGAGAGGAGAGAGAGGAGAGAGAGGAGAGAAGAGAGAGAGGAGAGAGAGAGGAGAGAGAGAGAGAGAGAGAGAGAGAGAGAGAGAGAGAGAGAGAGAGAGAGAGAGAGAGAGAGAGAGAGAGAGAGAGAGAGAGAGATTGAAATTATAGACATTCCTAAGGTAGGAATGCGTAACTGCTAGAAAAGTACGACCAAGAAAAGTGTTTCGCTGGGTATTGGTAGCTCAGATCTGTGATCTAACTGCAGCTAGGGCAGAAAATTTCATGAGACTCTTATCTTCCATTAACTACAAAAAAGCCAGCAGTGAAGGTATAGTTCAAGTGGGTGAAAAAGCTAAGGGACTAGAGACTAGTAGGCCCTGAGATCAAGCCCCAGGACCAACACCCTCTCCCTCTCCCTCTCCCTGTCCCTCTGTCTCTCTGTCTCTGTCTCTGTCTCTCTCTCTGTCTCTCTCTCTCTGTCTCTCTGTCTCTCTCTCTCTCTCTCTCTCTCTCTCTCACTCTCACACACACACACACACACACACACACACACACACACACAATACTGTTGAAGCATTTTTACAAACAAAAACTTCCTATATGCTTGATAGTTCACACCTGTAATTTTAGCTATTACAGGAGACTCAGATCTGAGGATTATAGTTCAAGGCCAACTCCCAGCAAGAAATTCCTAGAGACACTTATTTCCAATTAATCATCAGAAAAACAGAAATGGAGCTGTGGGTCAAAGTGGTAGAACACTGCCTCAAGCATCAAAGCTCAAGGACAGAGCCCAGACCTTCAGTTCAAACCCCAGGGACCAGAAAAAAAAAAATTAAATTAAATTAAATCAAATTAAATGCAGAACTCAAAATGAAACCATTTCACATTCCTACTCTGATTTACTAAAGCAGTTTACAACATAGTAGCTCATCTGTCTGTCTGTCTCTCTGTCTATCTATCTAGCTAGCTAATAAGCATCATCTATCCAGCTACAGAAAGGGGGTGGGAAAGAGAGAGCTATGGGGCCCTTGTTTGAAGGCCTGACCTAGAAGTAAGTCAGAAGTGTCTACATCATTTCACCTGTACAACAAGAACTACCTCCAAGATCCACCAGGGAAGTGCCAGATCCCATCTCCATGGATGTGTACTGGACACAGGATCCAGTGTACTGGACACAGGATCCAGGATACAATGGTTCCCCGTTTCCTGTGAGCCTGGCCCCACTATGCTGCTTCAAATGCAGGGACTGACAGTTAAGGCCTTCTTTCCCTACTGAGACTCTCCTAGAAGTAGCAGGGGCAGAGTTGCCTTTCCTGCTATATTACTCCAAACTTTTTCCATCTCAGCACTGACCCTGAAAACTGACTCTTTATTTTCCCCTCAGACTTACTGCTGGAAATAATCACTTCTAGCTATTGAAGCTAAGTGTTTTATGTGTACTAACTCATTTAGGTTTACAAGAGCCTGTGACATATTTCTATTTTACCATGAAGAAACAGGAATAAATACAAGGTCAGGGAATTACTAAGTGGCAAAGATAGGATTGAAGCCCAAAGATTCTAATTCTTCAATGCAACCTTTACTATGTAGCACTCACATCTCTGTAAATCTTTAAATCCAGAGAACACATTAGCAGTAACTGCTCTTTGGGTTTTAGTTAACAAGTCTGAAAGTCAGCACTCTATTTCATCAGATGTTTATTTGGGGAAATGCTATTGGTTCTGTGACTACTGGAAAGCTGACAATTATTGAAATTTAATGTGTAAAATGTTATTGGATGGTGCTTTTCCTTAACTTTGGAGAAGTTAAAGAGTAAACGCTTGCAGGAACAAACATGCCACCAATTAACCATGGAGAAAAAAGATTCTGCTTTCCTGTATCAGTAAAATAACATGGAGTCATGGACCATATAATATTTCCATCCACAATGGGCCACTGCACAGTGGTCCCCTAAGACTCTTAGCCTAGCTACATGGTGTATATCTTAACTTGTGAAGGTATTACGATAGACAGATCTAAGATCAGGTTCCTCAGAATGTGTCCCTTTCCTTATGGGATTCATGACTGTATAGGTAAAGAATTCACCACAGTGAATGGAGAGTAAGGAACCTTCACCATCCACTTTAGGTGTTCTACCTGATACAGATCCAATCGAATAAGACTCTTGAGTTCATGTATTTACAAGGAGCAATTAGAAACATTAAAAAAGAATGATGTGTTCTGTTGATGAAACTAGAAGTCTATTCAAAGGAAGCAGATTAAAAATACATTCACTAAAAAATGCATCTCACATTACAAATTTGTCACAAAGAAGTCCATTATTAGCCATAAGAATGAATACTACATGGCAATCCTGCCAAGGCCTATCTACAAATTCAATGCAATACCGGTCAGTATTCCAACATCATTCTTTAATAAAATAGAGGAAGCAATCCAAAACTTCATAAGGAATACTAAAAAACCCAGTGTAGCAAAAACAATCTTTAGCAGAAAGAACAGTGCTGAAGGAACATCAGTACCAAACTTCAGACTCTAGTCCAGAGTTATAGTAATCAAAACAGCTTGGTACTGGGGCTGCGAGTTTGGCCATCATAGAGTGCTTGCCTAGCATGCACGAAGACCTGGGTTCGATTCATAGAAAAAAGCCGGAAGTGATGCTGAGGCTCAGGTGGTAGAGCTCTACCTTGACAAAGTCCAAGGACAGTGCTCAGGCCCTGAGATCAAACCCAGGACTGGAAACAACACCAAGAAAACAACAACAACAACAACAAAAAAAAAAACAGCTTGGTACTGGCACAAGAACAAAGAGCAGGTCTGAGGACCAATGGAGCAGAACTGAAGACCCAGAAATCAACCCACAGACCTATGGTCACCTAATCTTCCATAAGGGAGCCAAAAAAATAGGATGGAAGAAAGACAGCTTCTTCAACAAGTGGTGCTGGCAGAACTGGTTGAACTGGGAACTGGTTAAGTTGGAACCTTTTCTACCTCCCTGCACCAAAATCAATTCCAAATGGATCAAAGACCTTAAGGTAAAGCAGATACCCTGAAAACTTTACAGGAGGGAATAAGAGATACACTAGGTCTCCTTGGCATAGGTAGAAACTTTCTTAATAAAGGCCCAGAAACTGAACACATGAAAGAAAGTTTGGACTAATGAACTGCATTAAACTGCAGAGCTTCTGTATGGCAAAGAACATAGCTAGCAAGTCAAATAGAAAGGCCACAGAGTGGGAGATTTTCACTAGTCATACAACAGATAAAGGCCTCATATCTAAAATATACTTACAGCTCAAAAAATTGAATATCTCAAAAGCAAATCCTCAAAGAAATAAACATACCATTAAAAGGTGGGCTAAAGACTAAAAGAGACTTCTCTGAAGAAGAAATGCTCAACATCTCTTGCTATAAAAGAAATGCAAATCAAAACAACTTTGAGATTCCACCTCACTCCAGTTAGAATTATCAAGAAATCTAATAACAACTGGCAGGAATGTGGCTAGAAGGAAATGCTGCTACCTCATTGGTGGGAGTGTAAACTTATTCAACCACTTTGAAAAGCAGTATAGTGATTCCTCAAAAGACTAAACATAGAGCTCCCCGATCCAGCAATCCTACTCCTTGGCTTTACCTACATGTCCAGAAATAAGTACATACTAAAGCTACTAGCACAACCATGTTCACAGCAGCATTATTTACAAGAGCTAAGATATGGAACCAACCAAGATGCCCCTCAGTAGATGACTGGATCAAGAAGGTGGGGTACTTACACATAATGGAATTCTATGCTGCCATCAGAATGGGCATTGCCCCATTAATAAGGAAATAGAAAGACTTGGAAAAATTATATTAAATGAAGTAAGCCAGATGCATGGTTTCCCTCATCTGTGATAATTAGTACACACCTAGGACTCCCCTTGCAGAGGATCGCAGTAGCTCAAAACCTCGGTACATATGGCAGTATAGGATGAGACTAAGTGAAGTGAACTGGAGAATATGGACTGGAGAATATGGAACGGAGCTTTATCTTTGTGATTGTTGTTCTTAAGGTACTCTGTGAAGTTATTTTTGTTTTTTTACGCGTATGGTGTTTTATCTCATGTTGTTAATGTATCTGACTTTTTTTTTTTTAATCTGGTCTACTGCATCTACGTGTCCTTGTTTATTCGAAATAGAGAAGGGGGAAAACAAGGGAGGGGGCTGTGGAAAGAAAATGGGGACCAAACCATGAGGAGAATCAAAATTCGAGCAGTCATGTACTTACTACCAGATGAATGGAACAGTAACTCCTCTATACATTACCCTACCAATAAAATAACAATTTAAAAACAAGAATGAACGCTACGAGGGGCACTTGTACATTTGTATACACTTGCTCCTGCCTGTAATATCCTGGTGCTTCAGGAAGCTGAGAGCTGAGGACAACAGTTCCACTAAATAAATGAGTAAATAAGAAAAAAATCCCTGGGATTCCAATTAATCTGCAAATAAATACATAAAATGCTGGAAATGGAAGAAGCGTGGCTCCAGTGTAGAGTGCCAGAGACGAGGAGGAAAACACAAATGGTCGAGCCTGAACAAATACTTAACTTAAAAAGGAAAGACGAGGAAAATCAGTGTCTAGAGAAGGCTCCCGCCCGTCCATCCCGCACACAGGGCCACCCAGCCTCCGCCCCTCCGCAGCCAGCAAAAGGCTAGGCAGGAGGCGTGCCTCACGGGGTAGGGCGCCAGCCAGCCTGCGTGCAGACGGGCCCGGCGCACGGCGGCGGCGGCGGCCGGGATGACAGCCCCGGACGCGGAGGCTCGGGTGGGCCGGGAGGGGCGCGGGGAGGGGCGTGTCCAGGCCTCCGTGCCCCCTTTGACCTTTCCCCTTTCACCCCGCGGCGGCGGGCGGCGGCGCCGGCGCGCTGAGGAATACCGTACCGGCGGGAAGCAGGGCCTCCAGCGGGGTAAAGGCGAGCTCCATGGCGGGTGACGACCTGTGCGTTCAGAAAGAGAACCGACGGTCAAGGCGGGGCCGGGCTCCTTCGGGGGGCGGACCCCGGGGTCCGCGTTCCCCCGAGGCGAGGCCCGCGGGTCCAGCTCACCCGCCTCCCCCCACACACACTTTTCCTCCCGCCCATCCGGGCACAGCGCCGCCCGAGCCTGCCGTCCTCCCCGCCGCCCCCACTCCCCCCCCCCCCCACTCACACGACGTGCGGGAGCGCGGGTTGCGGGAACCCCCAAATCGGCCGCTCGGCGCTCGGCTAAGCGGCCTGCAGCGCGCGACCCAGAGGCGGGCGCGCGCTCCCTCAGGCCCCGCCCCCTTCCAGGCCCGGCCCCGCCCCCCCTCGAGCTCCCGGGCGGGTGGCCGGGACGCTGCGCGCGCGCGCGTCCGGGATTTCACCCCGCCCACAGCGGCCCCGCGGTGGAGGCCCCAGCTCTTCTCAGCCGCGCGTGCACGAGTCGTTCCCGCCTGGCCCGGTCCGCCAGCTCGGCTCGTCCCCGCGCTGGCCAGGCAGCGGTTCCCGGGCTGAGCTGGCCTAGGGGCCGGGAGAGCGCACGGAGAAAGATGCCCTGACCTGCACCTGTGCAGACATTTCTTCCTCCCTCCTTCCACCTTCCTCCACCCCCTCCCTTCCTCTCCCCCTCCTCACTCTGATTTCTCACTGTGGCTTTGATGCACTTCTGTGATGATTATTGAAATGGAAATATTTCACAATTCTTCATCCATACACTTTTAATCATGTGTACATATATATATATATATATATCATTGCCCAGCTCAGTGTCCTACCGTGTCTCCTCTATATTTTCTTGTAGAAATGTCATAATTCAGTTCTTATTATTTCAGTCTGTGACCAAATGATTTGCTTTTTGAATGTAGTTTGGGTTCCTTTCTTTTGCAGGTGGATATCCAGTTTTTTTCCAGTCCAATGGACTTTCAATAAATGAAACCATTGCAATCCTAGGCTTCCCTCAACCCTTATCTGTATGTCTGTAAACTGCTGGTTTTGGTTGCTAATGTGTATTTATTTTATAGGTCCTGGGGCTTGAGCTCTGGGCCTTGGCAATGTCCCTGAGTGATTTAGCTACAACTGTACCCCTTGAGCCCCACTTCCCATTTTCTAGTGGTGAATTGGAGGTTTGGTTCTTTAGAGTCTCAGTTCTTTGAATCGAGATCTTCGGATCTCAGCTTCCTGAGTAGCTAGGATTGCAGGTGTGCGCCACTGTGCCCAGTGGTTGCTAATATTTTGCAATATTTTGAAGTCAGGCATTGTAATACTTTCAACATTGTTCATTTTGTTCAGGATTGCTTTGAGTATCATTGTTTTTCTTTTTTTGCACATAGTTACTTATTTGTTTCCAAATTCATTTACCTAAATTTCCATTATAATTGTGCATTTCTGCTTCAGATTTAGTATTGGTCACAAGAAAACTACAGGATAAGGGAGTTGGACTCCAATTAATTACATCTCCTTTGTTTCTTCACAGATGGGCTCCATCACTCAAGACCTAGAGAGATGGTGTTGGTGGTAGAGTTCTCTTTAATTGCTCTGTGAAAATATTTTTTCTATACATTTTTTTCTCTTTCTAAAAAATTTCATCATTGTTTTGAATGAGATTTACAACTTGATTTATTTCTCAGCAATCTCATTATAATAACAGATTTTTGAAGGATGATACTATGTAAATAAATTTATCTACTCTAGTTGTTTTCTGCTTTTGTGTCATCTGTAGACAGAGCTAATTTATCTGTCTTTCCTATTTGAATACTCTTCATTTCTTTCTCTTGTCTTATTGCTGTGGCGTAGACTCAATGGACTAGTAAAAGTATACTCCTTTGTTTTTCTGGTATTCGACAAGGTTGTGATCCTGGTAGAATCTTGGGGGGGGGCGTTATATACACAAGATTCCTTTCTTTATAATTTTCTGGCTTTATTTGTCTTATTTATTCTATTTGTTTATTTGTCAGAGCTCTACTTTGATTCTGAGCCACAAGCAGCACCATGTGGGTTTTCTCCAGGATAGAAAAGGGCTTCCCATTTCCCTCACCACTCATCTTGCAGACTACCTTCATTGCATAGAAACTGGTAAGGTGCAAAATATATGTATACTTTTCCAAAAATTAAAAGCATTCTATAGTCAAATAAGTCTTAGAATCACAACACTATCACCGAACTGCTTTGGCATTTATAATGCATTATCTACTCTTAAAGAAACTTGTGAAGACCTGTAAAGAAGGCCTTTATCTCCAAACCCAGAATGTCTCAAAGACATTGAAACATTTAGCACTGTTTCCTGGGTACTTCTGATAAAACAATGCAGGACACTCTTTCTCTAATCTTGGGAGGAAAACACTACATGACACTCACTGAGCCTAGTTACAAATATTTCTTTGTACAAAACCTATTCCCCTGAAGGCTGCCAATAGGCAGTTCAAGTCTTCAACCCCAGCGTTTTTATTATGGCATCCATTTATTAAGAAAATCAAATCATTTTCTCAACCTCAAAATGTATACCAATTTTGATTTCATCAGCAACAGGTCAAGTAGTATTTCTAACATCTTCAGCTGATTTCCACTTAAATATTTCATGATTATCTCCAGTTTCCTTCTTCTTAACATCATGATCCTTCTGAGCTAATCAGTAGGGCTTCCTTTGCCTTGTATTTCCATTCTGTGGCCCTGAGAACTCAGACCTGTTATGTTTAAAGCAATAGCCAAAGTACCATCATTTCCTTAGCTATCTTTGACATCCTTCTACAAGGTGAGTTCTATCAATTTCATTGTCCCTTCCTTTTTCTTAATGTTTGAAATGTGTATGCAAACCCTGGAGTTCAAGCAACATTTTGGGGACACAATTTAAAATGAACTGCATAAGATTTATAAGAGATGTGTACGCACAGAACGAGGTCATGGAGCAAGACAAGATTTATTGTTATGACTTTAGGAAGACTCAGAAAAGATTTTCAGAGACAGTGGCTAGGCTTTACAACAATGAGAATTTTGCTAGGTGCCAGTGGCTTACACCTGTATTTCTAGCTAATTAGGAAGGTGAGATTGCAGGATCGCAGTTCAAAGCCAGTCTGGGTAGCACAGTCTATATGACTCTTATCTCCAAATAATCACCAAAAAAACCCTGAAATGGAGTTGTGGCTCAAGGGGTAGAGGGCTAGCCTTAAGACAGAAAGCTCAGGAACAGCACCAAGCCCCTGAGTTTAAGCCTCAGGACTGACAACACAAAATTTTAATATATAGTATATATTAAAAATATAAGCCAAGAGTCAGAATCCATCCATTTCTTTTCATCTCTTTTTTCCCTCTGTGCTTTAGTTCACACAGTCTTTACACATTTGTACTGAAATCCAATGAAGTTTTCTCTTCATTATCTGATATATCATCCTTATTCCTGTGCATTGTTATATTTCTTTCAATGTGAGAATTTTCATTATTATTTTTAAATAATATGCTTCTTCATATCCTTGGTCATAATTAGAATACATGCAGTAAGGTCTTTGTCTATTAATTCCATTGTCTTTGACATGTCCTGATCTGTTCATTACATTTCTCCACTTTCTGACATGATTAGATAGTTATGGTTCCAATTATAGATATGTCAACCAATTTTTGTGTGAGTGCCAGCCATCACTCTTTTTTAAGATATTGAATGTTTCCATTTTTCTTTCTTCTGAAAGATTCCCAGTTTTGTGGTAGCCAGTGGTGAAGTTCCCTGCTGTGTCCATTGATATTTAACTTCAGGTTTGGTTTGCAGAGTTGACTCCATAATTTTAGAGCCCTAATCCTAAGATCTCACTGTTCTCCCATGGTTCTATAAGTGCTCTGGATTTCAGTGTCTCTTCCCATGTTACACACAGCTAGGATGAAACCATGGAGGTAGAATAGGTGGGTCCTATGGAATTTATATCAAGCTCTAAGGTCTGTAAAGTTCGATGGCACCATCATTTTTCTAAGGGTCCCTGTTACCTGAGAAGATAGCAGTTCAAATGAAAGCAATTAGCATTATACATGATTTTTACTAATGGCTCAGTCACAAACAGCATCACTGTTAGAGGCAAACTGCCCTCTGTGTCTAGGGGAATATGGAATCAAGAGTGACATTAAGCAGCACCCATTCTTTTTAGGCACACTGACTTTTCCATTCATTAGCTGCATATAGGCATGGCCTTGTATATAAGCTGTCCATTCCGATTTTGATATGGTTTCAATAATATATAGTTAAATAATTCTTCTAGAAATTATTTTTCTGTTTAAAATTGCCTCAGAGCCTGTAAGTTTCATGAAGGTAGTTAGGATGTAGAATATGCTCAGTAAATATATTTGTTAAAGGAAGAAGGAAATGGAAAGTTAAAGTTGTTCATTCATTAAAGATAAATTGGTCAAACTGCAGACTGGGGTAAATAATTGACTGTCAGTTCCATTTGAGTTTGGATAAGAGAAGAAAATTAACAAACTTCTCTATTCAGAAAAGAAAGGAGACAGTTATATAGTGCTTGATTATTAGCAAGTGGGAGGTCATGAGTTCAAGCCTTAGTATAAAAATGAAAAAGATGGCATACTTAGGAAAAAATGACTAGGATCCTAAGTAAAAGTTGGATTTTGTGATTTTTTTTCAACTCATTTACTTATCTAGGAATAGACAAAAGTGCCCTAATGAGATTTTCAGAATTTTTTTTCAGCTAATAAAAAATCAGCCAAATCTAGCATAATGTACTGTGCTTGGGGACTCTTATAATAATGATCAAAGTAGTAACTTTGGAATAATTATCAAAAATTGCCCCTTATTCTTTTTCAGTTACCTTTGTGACTTCTTTCCAAGGCATTATACCTTTTCACTTGTTAAAAACAGTTGATGCCAGGCACCAGTAGCCCATGTCTATAATCTTAGCTACTCAGGAGGCTGCTATCTGAAGAGCATGGTTCAATGCCAGCCTGGACAGGACATCCTTAAGACTCTTACCTCTAATAACTACCATAAAAGACAGAAGTAAGGCTGTGGCTCCCGTGGTAGAGCACTAGGCTTAAACAAAAGAGCTCAGGGACAGTGTGACAGGCCTGGAGTTCATGACCCAGGACTTACACACCGCATGAGCGTGTGCACACACACACATGCACACACACACACACACACACACACACACACACACACACACACACACACACACACACACCTGCTTTCTGGAAACCTTGTACAAAGTATTGATACTTCCAGTAGAGGGCAGCAGAGGAGCACATGTCATGATGAATTTACTGGCACCCAATGACCCTATGCTAGGGTCCCCTTTGGAAGAGTGTGTGGCTAGGTCATATAAAGGAAGTCTTATACAATTTGAGAAGATACAAGTTCAGAGGACATATGGCTCTAAGTTGCTGAAAACTACAAGATATGGAAAACAAGGAATTTTAAGTGTGCTGATAAAGTATAAATTTTACATCTCATTCTCATGGATAAGAATACCCATGATGTTGACAATAGCAATTCTGTCTCATGACAAAAGCAATGACTTTCACAAATTTGAGTCACATTCACCACATAGATGATTGAGAGTTAACTATGAAACGTAAATATTTTGATCCATTCAGAGCTTTTCCCTAGGAATTTATTTTTTTTCCCCTTAGGTAGTTTAATGGGTTATTTCCTTGACTGAACCAAAAAGGCAAGAGCCCTTAGAAAAATAAATTGGACATTGTTTACCTTGCAAGGTAAGTTTCTGAAGCACATGTCAGATGACTCCAAAGATACTTCTATTGGCTGAGCAGCACTTCAGTATAGCGCTTGGCTAGGATGAGTCCATTGAGTTGGAATAGCAAGTCCCATGAAATTTATAGAAAACGCTAAAATCTGCACAGCTGGAGAGAAGGAGCAATCATTCTCTTTAAAGATCCCATCACAAGAGAATGTGGGCAGGAGTTGAAAAGAAAGCAAACAGTATTACACTAGGTTGTACTTGTATGTCAGTCACAGGGAAATACCACTGTTAGAACGCACTGGAGGGACCGGGAGTTTGGCCTACTGGTAGAGTGCTTGCCTAGCATGCAAGAAGACTCCGGTTGGATCCCTCGGTACCACATACACAGAAAAAAAAAAAGCCAGAAGTGGTGCTTGACTCAAGTGGTAGAGTTCTAGCCTTGAGAAAGACCAAGGACAGTGCTCAGGCCCTGAGCCCGAGCCCAAGCCCAGGACTGGCAAAAAAAAAAAAAATAGCCTTCCTCATTAAGATTTTTTTAAAGTAGTTCCATGTGCAAAATCAAAGAATCTAAAAAAAATGCTAAATATCAGATTGTTGGTAGAGAAGCCCCTGAAACAATTATGCTGAAAAATGAAGTCATTTTCTTCTTTTATACTCAAAAATTATACCTCCCAATTTCACAGTATAGATTTTCTAGAATGTATTATTAGATTCTGGAGTGTAGAGTTTGATTATCTTTAGTATGTCCAGCTTTGCTCCCTCAGTTATGTTCATGTTGATCTGTTATATACAAGTAAGTGATTGTTCATGACAGTCATCAATTTAAATGTCCTAAGAACATTTTCTGTTTTTCATATATGGATACCACTAACCTTCATGTATCTGTACTTAATGGTTGCATATAGTCATTTTCATTTTTCATTGCTTCTGAATGCACAGCTTGATTATAGCTTTTATTGTACACATAGAAGTAAAAATTTGTTAATGTGTGTAAAAAACTTTCAATAGCTATAAAGTAACAATTTTACTAGATGCTTGTGACTCGCAACTATAATCCTAACATCTCAGGAGGGTGAGATCTGAGGACTGAGGTTTAAAGTGAGCCAGAGCAGAAAGTCTCTGAGATAATTAATTCTAATTAGCCAACAAAAAAACCCAAAACCCCAAAATTAGAAAGCAAAACACAAAACAAACAAATAGCAGTGGGGCTGTGTCTCAAGTAGTAGAGAGCTAGCCTTAAATGGAAATACTAAGGAACACTATCCAGGTCCTGACTTGAAGCTCCAGTATTGATTCACATACACACACAGATACATACACATATCCATGAAAACACACACAGAATGTCTATTAAAAATCAACAGCTAACTAGGTATCACCTATAATCCTAGTTTTAGGCTCAGACTTGGAGGATTACGATTTAAAGCCAACCAGAGCAGAAAATTCTCTATCCACACATAGCTAGCAAAAATGCCAAACTAGGTGCATGGTAGAATTCAAGCTTTGCATGAAGAGACATGTAAGAGTTTAACTCCTATTTCTAATATTACTCTGAAGGAGGAGGGGGGGCGGTAGGGGGAGAGGGAGAGGGGAAGAAAACAATTTAAAGGTATAATGAACCATATTTATGATTTCAGGTAAATTTTGTTTTCCTTAGTGATACATTATAATAATGCATATTATAGTGAATAGTGTCTTATATTTGATAAATCATTTTGTACTCATTTTTCTAAGTGGGTAATCTGAGGCCCAGCAAAGCTAAGAGAAAATGTCTAAGGAAGCACAACAGAACATCACCCCATCTATCCTATGGTAGTTCATGTTCTAAATTGAAAAGCTAAAAAATGGTTCTTTCACTTATTTATTCTTTCCCAGTCATTTTCATCAACAACCATTCACACATATTTTGTCTATTAATATCCAATAAGGCATTTTATTTATTTGTTTGTTTGTTTATTTATTTATTTATTTTGCCAGTCCTGGGCTTAAGCTCAGGGCCTGAGCACTGTTCTTGGATTTTTCTCAAGGCTAGAGCTCTACCGCTTGAGCCTCAGCGCCACTTCTGGCTTTTTTTCTATGTATGTGGTACCAAGGAATCGAACCTGGGTCTTCGTGCATGCTAGGCAAGCACTCTACCACTAGGCCAAACTCCTGGCCAGAGGCATATTATTTATAAATGCACTTAAAAAATGAGTGCGACTTAGAAAAGAGAAAATGAATTCTTTTATGTTTTGTCTTGTCACAAAAATGTAGTTTAAAAAATATGTAGATTTTAACCCTTGGATTAGAACGTTATTAAAGTAAAGCTGTAAAGCTATAGAAAGTTGGTAGAATGCAGCTGTGTGTAGCCCATAACTGATTTTAATGTAAATTCTGTCTCAAATTTGCTTGTCTGCACATCTTGAAGGGTCTTATGACTTAAAAATGTAAAATACATAGCTATAACAAACAAATGCATTATTTGTACTACAACCATCACATTCTGTAGTGTCAAAAATGTCATGTCTCCTTGCTCTTTAAGTAAGTCTCTGAGTGTGGGATAAAACTTGAAATACAGGGTGGGGAGTTTGGCCTAGTGGTCGAGTGCTTGCTTAGCATACGCAAAGACCTGGGTTTGATTCTTCAGTACCAAATACATAGAAAAAGATGGAAGTGGTGCTGTGGCTCAATTGGTAGAGCTCTAGTCTTGAGAAAGCCCATGGGCAATACTCAGGCCTTGAGTTCAAAAGCCAAGACTGGCATAAAAAAAAACAAACAAAAAAAAAACCCCAAAAAACAAAAAAATACCTTGAAATACAGTACAGCTATAAGGTCAACTGGCCCTGACGACAATCACAGGACACAGTGTGTACAATTCTCCCAACCGTTTTAATGTCGAAATGTCAAGTCAGACTTTGGGGCTTTTGATCTAGATACCATTCTCCACACAGAAAGACCCTTTACCTCTGGCAAAAGAAAAAAAGAAAGGGTGGTGGGGTGGGGTGAGAAAGGTGGGGGGAGGGAGAAAAAGTTTCAGTCTTGTTCCGCATTCATTGCATCCCTGCAAAGAAGGCATTTTCAGATCCTGAGGGCATCCGTTGTTTTATAAGCTGAGATTTTGTCTGATTCTGCCCAGTGCAGACAACAGATTCAATTTGAATATGAACGTTTGAAGGAGGAAAGCATTTAACTATGTGACTTGAGGATAACCTACTACTAAGGAGGTTGCAGCTATCCTATTAAGATTCAGTGGCGAAAGAATTATTTCCTATAAGATTCTCAGCTGCTCTATGCACCTGAGCATTGCAGAGCGAGGTAGGAGGTTCTTTGTGTTTACTGCCCTGAGGCGGACTTGAGATAAATAGAAAGGAAAAATGATGAAAAGTACCAAAGTAAATCTATTATCCACAGTTCATGAATCACAAGTTCCCTCTTTTTTTTTTTATTTTTTATTGTAAAGGTGATGTATAGAAGCCAGATAATGAGTGTATTTCCTTTTGAACAGTGCTACCTCTTCCCACATTTTTCCCTCCTCCCTCTCTCCCAGACAAGTTCATTGTCAATGTAACATCTACTGAGTATTGCTGCTGCTTTAGTTCCCCCTTTTCCCCAGCAACTCTTTGCTTCCTCTTTCCCTCCCCCAAACAGATAAACTCATATACAAGACAAAAAGTACAGTATGGAAGTCAAAAAACAGTGATAAAGGAGGAAAACAACGCAAAACAAAAAAGTAAAATAACAGAAAACCTCTTGTTTGCATTACTTGAAGTTTATTTCAATGAACATCATTTTATATGATCATATGCACATAGCTACTGAGCCTTTGTGATCCTTTCCTAAGAACATCCTTCTTTGGTCTCACTGTGAGAATATTTAGAGACCTGTTTAATTTATCATGACCTGGTGTAACCTTTTGTCTTTTGCTATCCATTGTGTTTACTTGTAGATTTATAGGCCCATTCTAATGATTACAAATGAGGGTAACCATGCAACCTATGTTTCTTTAGGTTTTTAACAAATATCTCTTTGGAATACCTGTCTGTGTGTTTTAATCAAAATGGAAATAGCTGAGATGATTCCTAATAAAAAAGGAGTTCTACTTTAAAGGGATTAATAATGAAAATAGAGGAAAAGCCATAAAAGTAGACAAGAAAATATCCACAACATGTCCTCCATCTCACTGATGCCCGTGGTATCCCCCCATTCATATTTCCATTTTCTGTAGTCTCCCAGTTTTCTACATTAGCTGGACAATATGATGGATCCCTTAATCAACAGTTGAAGAAAATGATGTTTCAAGTGCATTCTTTTGTCAACAGTAATTTGATTTGCTTCTTAAGTTTACACTTAGTCTGGTTCATATACTCTAATGTGAAAATGAAATTACCGAGAAGCTCCTTCTGACTAAAGACAAAGATGACCTTTTGATCTGGGATTTTCCAATACTGAAGGATTAGTTCCTGTAACTCAGCCTTTCCCAGTAAAGGCAGAACAGCTTGTGAGAGATGGACAAGAGGGTGTGTTCATGTGGTCAAATATGCATTAGCCTCTAGAACTCTAAAATCTACCCTTGGTATGATTAAAAACGGATGACTCTTGTGAATGTTATTTAAATGTGTTGTAAAATACTTTGAAAGCATTGTTATTTTCATCTGTATAATACCCAGTCTTTAAGCTGGCCATACAAAATTTTACTTATCTAATACAAACTTATTTCAATTTTAAACAGAAAAGTTCTTGGTCATTTAAATTTTACTGTATATAATACATAAATTTTCAAATTAAGTTGTTTAGAATCACTTCCTGGGCTTAGTTTAATGAGGATAGCTTTTAGAGAAAGACACTATTTCAACCAAAAAGGATAAGCCAAAATTCCTTCCTCAAGTTTTCGTTCTGCAGTGGTCTGAAGCAATAGTCTACAGATAGCTACAGAATTCTCAATTCATCTATAGAAGGCACGTTTTGACATTTTACTTGCTTTTTTTTCTTCTGGTTATTTCAGTTCATTTGTAAGCTGACATACGACAGAGTTTTTATTTCAATGCTCCAAGTAAAGAGCTCTAAACACAAGCTAAAAGCAGGCTTATTGTGGTTAATAGAGTGAGCTTCCATGTCCCTGGTTGAGAAAAAGGTAATGAGATGCTCACTAAATTGCTTATCATCTTTAGATTTGCAGTTGAAGCTCTATCAGTGAAACATTCTATTGCCTGTAATGAATATGGCTTAAAAATATTGAGGTATTCAAGTACAAGATTTCAATCTATCACTACTCTGTGTGTGTGTGTGTGTGTGTGTGTGCGCGTGTGCACGTGCACACATGCGTGTGCATATGTACATACAAGTCTGTGCCTGTGGGGGCCATTCACGAGGCTTGGGTTTTGCCCTTGAGCTTTTATTTTGCACAAGTAATGCTCTACCACTTGAGCAACATCTCCACTTCTCTGTGTGTGATTTACAGTCCCATGTACATCCATTCCTCAGACTGGCTTCCAACTGTAATTCTCAAATTTCAGCCTCTGGAGTACCTAGGATAATAGGATTGAGCCACTGATGCCCAACAGTCTAGCATTTATTAAGGAGCATTTTGAAGGTCTTTTAATTTAATGCAGCAAATATATATATCCTTAAGCCTGTTACATACTTATTATGAAAGCTATATTTAAGATCAGTAATAAATCATGAACCTTATCTAAAAAGTATACAAAATTTGAGGTAATTTAGTGAGACTAAAAGAGTGAGGACATTTCTTCTTTGGGAAAATGCAAATATATCTGTAAACTTTGGTCTTTTCTAATAGTTTGAATCAAGTAAAGGAACATGGCTGTAGAGAAATCTTTGAATGTAAACTTAATCTCTGTCTTCTAGATAAAAGATTTTATTTTTTTAAAAAAATCACTTGATAGAGACACATGGTTTTGTTGCTGGAACCTCAGTTCATGCCAGTACCATGACTTCTTGATTACTTAAGCTTTGTTAAATTTTGAAATGGAAAAATGATTAGGTCTGGTTTCTTAAAGCCCATATGGACTTTCTTAGTTCCTTATAAGTTCATACAAATTCTAGAGTCAATTTACCAATTTCTCTAAAGATGTCAACTGAAAGATTCCGGTAGCAATCACATTAAGTATGTAGATCATTTGGGGGAACATTGCCAGTTCACCAATGTTTATTCATCCACGAATGTAGAGATTTCCCATCATTTATGTATTAGTAAATGTCTTCAAAAGAGTGGGCATTTTTCAGAATATAATTTTGGAATTATGTGTGTGTGAATTACTGTTCCATATTTTATTCTTTTTGATGTAATTGTAAATAGGATGGATTTATTTATCTTTTCAAGGTACTTTTAGTTTTAAGTTGTGCTTTTATTGCATTTGGTTTTCTGGAAACATGTTTCTGCATTGCAATACTTGCAAATAATTATATGTATTGCTCCATATATCACCTTGATGTATTAATTTGTATTTGGATATAATTGCTTCAAAACACTGTTTTTCAGTATCATCTCTCTCCTCTAATTAAGTCTTAGGACTCTAGTCCATTTGAAATAATCTCCACCAAGGTTATAAGCAGATAATTGATTCTGATAGAATATTTGACATATTTTCTATTTTTAGTAATTTGAATCATTTTTGATTGGATAGCCACCCCTGAATGTGGTGATTTTCCTTGAAAGTTTTGATTGTTTTCTTAAAGTTTTGATGATATATTTAGAAAAATTAAATTTCTACTCAATGTCAAAGATGACCATTTCTGTTTTTCTATTTTTTTTAAAGTGCCTATGAAGATCTTGGGGAAAAAAAAGAAGAAGAAAAATGTCTGAGTTTAGGACCATCCACTGGAAATCATAGAAAAATAGAAAGAAATTCTGGAAAATAAGAACTTTTGTTTCTTCCCTCCTCCATCAAATATTCAGGAAATGAGAATTCAGGGGCAAAATGTCTACCTGAGAAGTAAAGTTTTGTTTTTCTTTGTTGGCCATGAATGCAAATGAAGATAAACTCAGATTCTGTATGAGGTAGAAGTAGTGAAAAGTTATTCAGATCCATTTAGTTACAACATAAACAGAGTAAGAAAACAACTAATTACCTGATGTGAATCTGCAGAATCATAAAGTATTATGAAAATGTGAAGGCATTAATGACTCTCTTTTTCCCCAGGCAGCTAGAAACTCACAGCTTTGGAAAAAGCTGTGTATTGAAGAAGAAACAGACAGGTGGGCCGGATCCTATTCATTTTTGCAATTTTTTCTTGTTGCTGGAGTAAAGCAGAATCTGACACTGCTGATCCCAGCCCAGTCAGCAATAGTGTAATATCTTGGGACCAGGAAGCACAAGCACGAGGCAGCCCCTCTGTGTGTCAGCTAATCCACACTCTTGCTGTAGCTTTGGGAACAAGAGAAAATCCCAAACAGATGCTTTTTCTAAAGGTAAGGGAGAAAGTAAAAACAGATCCTGATACACACACTAAAAGAGAGACCAAAATAAAAAATACATCTGTGAATAACTTAAATCTGACATTAGAAGGGCAATGCAAAACATGCCGTTAGCAGATTTAAGCTCCTCGGTGTAGTCTCTTTGTAAAATTTTATGTTTCAGCTTCTTTATCCAAGCTTATCCTTCAGTGGTTTTTAACTTTTGTCTTTCCTCCTGTCCGAAGTACTATACCACCGTGTTTAATCTGGCTAAGCATTCAGCTTAGTGTATGACTGTGTTTAGTAGACCAGGCTGATGAGACTCAAGAGAGAAAGCTAAAAATCTTAAAGGAAGAAAGCAGATATTAGAGATGGATGTCTTTGGCTCTGAAACATGGCTTCAACACTTTCTATTCATGTATCCTTAGAAGGGAGTTTCTTTAACAGATGCAAAGCATGCACCATGCACACCTGCTCCCCATGCAGACACTGCTAAGAAATCTCACGTGAGCTGCCCCTCCCCTGTTCTGGTAAGGATGCAGAAGGGGTGGTATGTATGGTTCCCAAATCTCTGCTTCCAGAGAGGGAGAAACTAGCAGAAACAAGCCTCCTATTTCTGCAATGTGTTACCCTGCTAGGGGTGACCTAACAAGATACTACAGAAGAAATGGCTTAGGAGTGGCTTAAACACAGAAGTTATTCTTTTTTGGGTGATTCTGGAGTTTGCAGTTCAAGATGAGAGTGGTAGCAGAGCAGATTTATGGCAGCCTCTCTTCTGGGTTTCTGATTGGCTTTGTGCTGTGTCCTGTGCCACACCTTTGTGAATGATTTGTGTGTGTGTGTGTTTTCTCTTCTTCTAAAAACACCAGTCCTACTGGATTAAGAGAACATATTTGTGACTTCATTTAGCCTTCATTACCTCCTTAAAGACCCTATCTCGAACAGTTCACATAGGACACAGACAGAAGTATGTTCTCTTAATCCAGTAGGACTTGTGTGTGTGTGCATGTGTGCACACACACACACCAGAGACACATGGACATCCAGCACATAGATACCATTGCCTCTATCCTTGTCTCCATTTCAAATTTATCCAAATATTGTTGATTTTATAATGCATATTTAGTGATAGATATTATTTGTTGCCATTTCTAGTGATTGACTTTTCCAAGAAATGCATTTCCTTATTTGTACATCCTGCTAGAGAATAATCACATAAATATTAACAATGATAATGGTAATATATTGAATATAAATTCAAATGATGATAGTTACTTCTTATTTTTCATGCCAACCCAGACAATTGAGAATTATCCCTACTTACTGATAATCTTGGAGAGGTAATAGCTTGTCAAAGGCCTTATTATTTGGTAAATTCCAGGCTGTCTGACTGTAAATCCAGAGCTCTTAACCCCTGTATGGTGGAAAATTAATATATTGACAAAGCAGACAGATATTCGCTGTCTTTATCTTGCAACTGGATTTTCTGCCTAGTCAACCTAGGAGCTAGAGTCTAAGATGGAGGAGCACTGTTTAGGACCTTGGATCTGTATCTTTATAATATTTGGAACTGTTATTCTCCCTGGGTTTACTACTGCACGTCTAGACATTTCTTCTCTATCTGTCACTACACTGCTGTGCATGAGAGGAATAAAATATCCTTCTGGGAGAAGCTCCAAATGTAATTGGGAGACAGCTAGATCCAGTTATTTTAAAGACATCATTGCACTTGGCACAGTATACTCAAATGGTTATGGCGGGAATGAGAAAGAGTCAATGCCTAGGCAGGGCTAGCACTTTACTGTGGAGGTAACCCTGACATGTAAATGAAATGGAGTAAAAGTTAGCCACCAAGATAGAAAGGGATCCATGTGCCATCTCACCATGTTTTTATGTGATGGCATTTATGTTTAACGGTAGGGTTGGTTTCGTAGCATTTTACAAAAGAAGTAATATCGTGGCCCTTCTACATGACTCCTCTCTCTAGTCAGGATCCTGTTTTCTGTCCATGGGTTAAGGTGTCCAGGCAAAAATAAGATGTGAGCTTCTGACACTCAACAGTCCAGCAAACTCAAGAACAATCCACCTAAATAATTTTATTTTACTTAAAATATATATGAACTGGTTAGCATCTCAAAGCACGATAATGACATAATTGGATCAACAAAGTATTCTGAAGTCCATGGGAAAAGGTTCTTACCCAGACATTCCTTTGGGAAGGAAGGAAATACTCACCTGACCATCTCTATTTTCTTACCGGCCACTTCATCAGTGTGAAGTTATCCAGCTACCTGCAAATTTCAAAATGAGAAATTTTATTTCAAACACAATCTCAAATTACTTCTAGCACAACAAATAATCACACTTTTGAGCTCACAGATTTCATACCTTCTGACAGCCTGGCACAAACCTTTTAGCTACTCTTAATCCAGATCTCTCTCTCTCTCCCTCTCTCTCTCTCTCTCTCTCTCTCTCTCTCTCTCTCTCTCTCTCTCTCTCTCTCTCTCTCTAGTTTGCTCAGTCTTTCTCTAGTTTTGAAGTACCACCATCGATCTTTTGATAATGCCTTCTTTTTGACTTGTCCTCTGCTCCTCTCTCCATTCTTGATCTTGTAAAAGCTTTCCACTATTATTTTTTATTTATGTACTTCCCATTGGGAAAGCTGGGATAATGGGTTTGGAAGAAGGTGGAAGAGAATTAGATAACTAGACAACTTGTACCATTATTTCCTTGATCCTTCTTATTCTGTCTGCTCGGTTCCAGAGGGTTGAGTCAGAAGGGAATATGAAAGCCAGGGGAATAAAGTCTGTAGATGTAAAGGTTTAGGTGAATGATAAGAAAATAAGAATTTGGAATTTTTCTATGGAAATTAATATGAAGAGTTGACAGAAAAAGTTCAGAAAAATCCATTTGAAAGGCAAATAGTACATGGTAATGAAATGTCTGCAGAGAAATCAACTTGTGATTTTATATCAGGAAGAATCTAAATGGAGAACATACAGGTTAGCATTTGGACAGATGTCAAGATGCAAAAAGAAAAGGCAGAGAAGAATAGTGTCTACTGAGTTCAATGTCCCCTGTGGGAACAAGACAGGAAGCAAAGAGAGCCAACAATTCCTCCATGATCTTTGAACTCAGTGCTCCAAGCAGTCGGTGTTTCCTGTACCTGGGGACAATCATCAACTTTAAGATGGCCTTCCTTGAATATGCAGGAGTCTAAAAGTCTAGCTGCGAGGCCTGGGGGTGGTGCTTAGGTATGTTGATTTGATCATTTCAGTGGCCTCAGATTCTTCCCAGGTTTGACCAGTGATTTGACCATTCACATTCTCATTCCATGCTTTCCAAACGCCAGTGGGATGGGTTAAGGAGGAAAGCCTTAGTGCTTGATAATGAACTAGAAACTACTGTAATTCGGGGATTTGGGAATTAGAAGTGAACTTTTTTCATAATGAGTCTGGTGGTTAATGAAATACTATGGTAGAGGAAGCTCATTAAAGCCCAGCCTGTGGGGGCCACATCTGTTTGGTGGAACAGTTCTGCTGATCTGCTTTGCTGGTTTCTGGTTCTGCCTAGAGAATAGTTACAGTTGATCAGTCTTTAAAACAATTTTTAAAATCAGTGTTCCATTAGACTGGTCATCCTTCACCAAGAAATCTTGAGATACAGAATGCATGTGATATGCCATATGGTTTATTATCTGTCAAAGGGTGATATATATATAAATATATATATATATATATATATAGAGAGAGAGAGAGAGAAATATAATAATATAATACCTTAGAATCTGAAGGTGGTTCTTGGCTCTACCCTCAGGATGCTATGTGACCTTGGCATAATACTCACCTCCCTTTTCCCTGCTCAGATTCCTCATATGTAATGGGGCACAATATTCTGTATACATTATAAGGTTAGTTTGAGAATTAAAAGAGAAACTCCCTGTAAAAAACTTAAAATAATGTCGTAGGAATTATACACTTCTTGAGGGACTCTTATTACTTTCCTTAAGGCACAATTCTAAATCATGCATAGCATAGTATCATATATTTTGTAAGTGGCAGATTTAGGTTGACTCAAGTATGGCCAACTTTAAGCTATGTAACAGTGAGCTTGACCATGAGAAATAAATCATCCTAGATCAGAAGATGTCAAGGCATGATGATTCAAGTTCTCTGAATACAAAGAAAACCCCTCCCTGAACTAAAGAGAAAAAAGAGCAGGCCTCACAGTGAATGAAACTAACTAACCTTTAGAGTGATTAAAAAATGGAAGGAGATGAAAACAAGATACCAGAACTAAAATAGGACTAAGTTAGTGGTGTCTGTTTCTTTAGGGTGGGGAAAATTATCTTTTTTGTTTATATGTTGTTGCTATTTTGGAGGCATTTTTATAATATGACTAGAATATATATTATTTAGAAATATCACTGAGATAACATGCTGATTTAGAAGTACCATTATTTGTTTGAAAAAAAAATACCATCAGAAAGTGGGCTACTGATGGTATCAAGTGAAACTAGAAATTTCATCAGTGTTATTTAAGGTTCTTAATGTCATTTCCAAAGGACAGGGTATATTGAGACATTATTTTTCGCAGCAAGTTTCTAGATGACTTAAGCTAAAATTGGAGATCTATAAATTTATTTATCAGAGTCATTAAGTATTGAAAGTGAAATCTACTCCTGTATGGTGCAGAAAAGAACATTAAATTAGGAGGAGTAAGTTTCCAATTCTAGATTAATCTTTGCCAGCCTGGGAGAAATGCAGTCTCCCTGGACCTCAGTCAAATGATGGCAATTAGATTACATGGCTTCTAAGGCTCCTTTTAGACTGAACATTCTGTCATTTTGTTAGGTGGCTTTAAATTCTCTACTTGAATTTATCACTCTTCCAAACACTCATCTCAACTGTGAAATGCACATCACCACTGGTCAAAGAAATTGTTTTTAATAGCATAGGGATTAAAATGCATGTTTTATTCATTCTTAAGTTACATAGCTCTGAATTTATTTTGATAATTTTTTGTCAGGTATGGGGCTTGAACTCAGGGCCTAGGCGATGTCCTTGAGCTCTTTTGATCACTTTGAACCCCAGTGCCACTTCTGGTTTTCTGGTGGTTAATTAGAGATAAGAGTCTTACAAAATGCCCTGCCCAGATTGGCTTTGCACCATGATCCTCAGATCTCAGCTTCCTACATAGCTAGAATTACAGGTGTGAGCTACCAGCACCCAGCTTATTTTGAGTTTTGATCAGAAAAAATATTATCAACTGAGAGAACCAAACTGAAATTTTCCTCATGAATAAGTTTACATGGTTTTAAAATATGAATTGATTTATAGAAACTCATGGAGTGAACAGTGAAGCATTATAGGTAGATGTGAAACTATTTATTAGCTGGCATTCAAACAAGCACAGTTTGTGAAAAACCTGGTCTTTTGTTGGTTTGTCCTCTCATGACTCTGCCTTTGTGTAACTACGAGTTTTCCACTTGGTCAGATCTTTAAATGTCCAGTTCAAAGGTTGCTTGTTCGCTGAACCAAGTGAGGTGGGAGAGTTTCATCTTCTAGAACAAGTCACCTCTTTATGATGGGCACAAACCGAAGACTAGGTCTTATATGCATCTCATAACATTTTCTTTGAGAGTCAACTTCAGTCTGCCAATGGACTCCAATGTGCCCACTGCTTCCCTTGCATAGAATGATCCATGAACCTGTTGCTGAGTAAGTAAGCCAAATCTGTACATCAGTAAATGCAATGAGAAAACATTTCCTCTCTCTTTTTTTTCCCCACCATGTATCAGTAACCATATGTCAATGGCTTCTGCCTTTCCTGCTTATTTCCAGAACAAAATAGCCTGGAGGATAGAAAGAAAGAACAAAGAAAACAAACTGGGTATCAGAAGTCAAAAGTAATCAAAATTCTTGGGGAAATAGTTAGTGGTGCTGAGGTTCAAAGCCAGAGCCTTCCACTTGTGAGGAAATTCAGCTCCCTTTCTACCACTAAACTGAATCCCCATCTTTGAAGCCTTTGAGATTGGCCATAGATCTCTACATATTTTGGCAAGGAACTATTTCAAGAATCATTGAAGTATGAGATCCCAATGCCATGGGATCCTGGGATTAAGATCCCCCCAAAGTAATGGACTGTGTCCACTTTCAATTAGAATAATTTATAAATTGTAGACTTCATGCCATAAAATCTGAAGTCAGTACTTGGGATTTACCAAGCCTTTCTACACACACCATTTAACTTTATTCTCACAATTGTGCTTTACTTTTGGCCTGACAGAGCCAAAAGAAGTGAGAATTAGAACTTAGTTAAATATCATCCAGATAATTTGTTGCTGTGGTGGTTGTTATAATTGAGCTCACCAAAGTCGAATGAGGTGTTTGGGAAGGCCAGTCTGACTCCACTGCTTGTTTTTATAAATAAAGTTTTACTGAACAAAGACTCACTTATAGTAGGCATTGACTTTATTTCACACATGAAAAAGAACCGAGGCAGAGAATGGTTATTTGAAAATGTAATGCAGACAGTGATGAGATTGAGGAGATTCACAAAGAACCTAACTCCAGAGCCTTTCAATTAGCAACTGCATTTGTGCAAGCTGAGTTGTATAAATAAATACTAACTAGAGTTTTCTGACCTTAAAGAGTTTGTACCCTTACTTCCTTGTAAGTTGACACTTGCTAAATACTTTTAAACACAGATCCTCACACAACAAGTACTAAAGATAATAGTCACATTGTTAATATCCTCTTTCTGATGACCGTTAATGGAAGCTGCATATAACATTTCAATTGTGTAGCAGCCAAATGTTGATCTTATTTTAGAAGTGTTAGGTAGCTTTCTCCTATATTGATGCCAGGTCTGCTTAGTTTTAAATCTGCTTTCAATATACTACTCTTAATCTCATCATTTTCTTTATAGAAAATCTATGATAGGAAAGGAAGGAAAGAAGGAAGAGAGGGAGGGGGAGGGAAAAAAGAAGAAAGGAGGAAAGAAGGAAGGACAATGAATGACCCATTTCTACCACCTCCTAACCAACTAAGAAATTAATGAACCATTGTTAGCCAGAGGCATATTTATTCACAATATGCATATGGATTTTAGGCTTGGGGAATCTTTCTATTCATTTACTAAGTATGCTTCTACAACCTGAACTATACTAATCCTACCACATGACTATATTGAAGTTCTAGGTGTCCTTTGAAATCAGATTCAAGTAACTCTGGCTCCTTAGAGACCTTTCTAGCTGACAGAGAGAGAAGTATTTGATTTTCTCAAATCCAGTACTGTAGTACTTTTGTTTGGGCCATTCATATAGAGTTCATGTGGTGTCTATTGACATGTGCTTATTCAGAGAATTTTCAAAAATTGGCAATTTTAAGCTGTTTAGTGGAGGAAGATGGCATATGTATATATATATATATATATACATATATAAAAACCAAAGAATCCTTTCTTTTTTTCATATATTTTTATTGTAATTAATAGAAGGGTTACATGATATTTGCCAGATAGATGGTGCATTAATTCCCATATATTGATACCCTTTCACATGTCTTGGTCCCCATTTCCCTCCTCCCCACTCCCACCCCTCATCTCATTTTCCCTCCTTCCCTATCCAGTTTCAAATAACCAAATACAAATATATCCGATATATCAGGTAGCAAAGTGAGATACTGTAACAATATCAGATAACCAAGGGACAGCAAAAGAGTCAAGAGATAACATAGTACCTTAAGAACAACAATCATTCATTATATGGCTTATGTTTCTATATCCTAGAGATCCTTTCATTTAGCGTCCTACTATATGGCCTTTTGTATCAAGGTTTTGCTCTATTGCAAATCTCTGCTAGGAGAGCCCAGACTCAAAGGAACTTAGGCTCAATGGTTTCCCTCATTTGTCATAATCAGTAGAAACCAAGGAATCCTTTCATATGAATGCACTGGAATAGTTCTCTTTAAAAATCTCTAAAATTATTGCTTTTTAGGCACTTGAGATACTCCCTCTATATAGTACTTTGTCTGCTATCATTAAATGGGAGGCACTCTATAAATATTTACTCACTCTAGGTCTCAAGTTCTCTTTATAATGCTAATTTCATGTTTCCATTAGCTCAGTACAATTAATTTAAAAGCACCAAGTAAAGATAAATAACAGACAGAATAGATAATTTATTCTAATGCCTTGCCTTATCTCTATGTTCCTCATTCCACTCTGTCTGCCTTTAGTGCATTTTTTATACTGTGTTAGTAGCTTGTGTGTTCTCTGCTATTTTAAAAATATTTCGCAGATTTCAACCCACATCAGCAATAATCATAATATGAGCTATCTATCATTTAAAATGAGTCTTCAAAAAATGACATTACGCTTCTTCATTTATTTGGTTCACGGGTTTAACTATTTTTATACACCTCATCTTTGCTTCTGCTTTATTTTGAATTTCTTTTTTATTCAGTTTATTTTGAATTTCATCTGATTAATATTCTTAACTGGAAGTCTAGAATGTGATAGGCAAAAAATATCAATATCTGAGTTGCATACCAATGCTGGGAAGGGTAATATGTGAGTTAGCTTTGACTTAGTGAAAAACTGCAACACATTATGTCTTTAAACTAACATATATGTACATATATATTCAAGTATACTGGTAGCTAACTGCTATTGAAACTTTTTTTCAACTGTTGACTTTTAATGCTGTTTTATAATTTAAAATTTTCATTTGCATGGGAATTCTTTAAAATTATTTGTAATTTAAGTTTATTCTTGGTAGGCAATCCATCTTGTTTCAGTATAAACATGCTATACAAATGGTATCTCTTTTAGAAGTAGATTTCATTCATGTTAAATTCTTGTACATTTGGAATTTGTAGTTGGTTTACCAAATTTAGGGGTTTTTTTTCTTGTTTTATAGGGCAGGGTGTATTACTAAAGTTTGAACTCAGGGGCTTGTACTTTATTTTTGTGCGTGTATCAAAGGCTTGAACTCAGGGCCTGGCTGCTGTCTCTTAGCATTTAACCTCAAACTTAGCACTCTTACCACTGAACCACAGCTCTATACTGGCTTTTATTTCTGGTTAATTAGAGATATTGACTAATATCTCACAGACTTTCCTTCCCAAATTGGATTTGATCTTCAGATCTCAGCTTCTTGAGTTAGCAAAGACCACAGATGGGAGCTACTTTGTACTGCTTTCAGTTACTTTTGAGATAGGGTCTTAGGTTTTAGCCAGCAAACATGTGGTCCCCATGCATGGGGACCACAGACATGACAATCACATCTTGTTGAATGAAATACATACCTATTATAAAATATATGCTATAAAATTAAGTAGGTGTATTTTAAATATTTTATAAAATTTTAAGTTTATTCATAATTTTAAGTTTATTCATAAAGCTTGGAACTTCAAAGTATCAGTAGAGGATGCTGAAAATACATTTTACCTTTACTTCAGTCAGGTGACTATGATCTGATTCATTTCTATATTTGAAATCTTTAAATCAGATATATAATTAAAGCCTAACATTAAAAACATAAGTGTAAGCTGGGTGCTGGTGGCTCATGCCTATAATCCTAGCTGCTCAGGAGGCTGAGATCTGAGGATTGTGGTTCAAAGCCAGTCTGGGCACAAAAGTCCATGAGCCTCTTATCCCCAGATAACCATCAGAAAATTGGGAGTGGTGCCTTGGCTTAGTGTGGTAGAACACTAGCCTTCAGCTGAAGAGCTCAGGGACAGTGCCCAGACCCAGAGTTCAAGCCCCAGAACCCACCAAAAAAGAAAAAGTGTAATTCAGCAATATAATTCAAATAAAATTTTATTTTTTGGATAAAATATAGTTTAATGTATCAATTTCAAATGTTCCCTTGTAATGGTAAATTCCTTGAAAAGAATATTTAAACTACTTTGAGTATTTCCTACCCCTTCCAAGACATCAAAACATTGTAATCTTGTAGTAACTAATCTTCTATGTGAATTTTGCCTTATTAAACATTGTGCCTTATTTTATTAATTTCGTTGAAATCCAGCTCTATATTTTGGGGAAATAACAGTATTTTATTCTTAATGAATAAGAATTTACTATTACAAAAACTAAAATCTTTATAATGTTTGTATTTGCCTATAATATCATTACTTATCTGTTTATTGAACTTACTCAATACATGAATCCATAAAAAAATTTAATCTAGAATCAGACTATTTTAATTAACAGAGTGAAATCACATCATTTAATCTAACTGCCTGCATTGTGATTATTTAATTTTGAGGCCAAATTTGACAGCTCTTGCAGGCAAGCTGAGAATTGCCATATCCCTCATTTAAGCCTCCTGATTTCATAGTGACCTGAACAAGAACAAATGTCAAATGATTTTAGTCATTCACATCATCTATCATGGAAAGGTTTGAATGATCAGATAATCTGCATGCTTATTGCTTCACTTGTTCCTCAAAGGAAATTTGATCTTCAGCCTTCATATGAAGGCATATCCAAGGAATTTTTAAAAGGATAAATGCTGAATCTTATTGACAATATAACTGACTTTCAATATCTCTTGAAACTAAAGTCACTTCTCACCTTATGGACTGCTTTTGGAACTTAACCTTCACAGTTCACTGTGGTTTCTTTTCACTCTTTTTTTTCCCATCAGTCATGGGGCTTGAACTCAGGATATGAGAACTCTTCTGTTCAAGGCCGGTGCTGTACTATTGTGAGTCACAACTCCACTTCTGGTTTTTTAATGGTTAATAGGCGATAAGAATCTCACAGACTTTCCTGCCTGAGCAGGTTTTGAACCACGATCCCCATATCTCAGCCTCCTGAACAGCTAGGATTATAGACATGAGCCACCAGTGCCTGTTCTTCACCATAATTTCTACCCTGCTCAATGTTTTACATGAATGGATTTAAATACACATTGTATTGAAAACAACACTCAAACCTATCCTTGTAGAGCAGCTCTCCTTGTATGACCAAACTTCTAAATTCTTCCATGTACCTCCTTCCAAGTATGGATTGAAGTGCCCTCATTCGATTGATTCAATTTGGTTTTTTGAGACTCAGCTTAAATCTTAACACCTCTAGGAACTTGCTATTCTAGCCTTTTACTGATTAGTTGCAGGTACATTAAAATAGCACTTATCAAATCCTGTATTGACAATATGTTTCCTTTCTTTTGCAATAAACTATATTCAGCTAATGACTTGTGTTTCAACTCATTCCAAAAAGAAGTGAAAAAATACACTGTCCATGAATGAAATAAAACTTTGATGGCTAAGATACATATTTTTAAAATATTTCAAAATTCACAAAAAACTGAATGAAAGATAATTAGTATATTTGATGTTCATGCCTCTAAAAATTAAGCCTCAGTATTTTTTTTTAAAAAGTTGCAGTTCATAAAGAAAGAATACTTTTCCATCTCCCTTGATAGAGTAACAATATTTCCTGGGTTTCTGAGGATGGTCTGTATTTTAATAAAGCTATTCAATCTGAAACAGGTCCTGGTTTGAGTGGTAAATCATGTGATCACCCTTTATGCCATCTACAATGGATTTGGGACTGCAAAGGTAAAGACAAAAAGTCCTTTATGGGGGGAGGAATTACATTAAGGAGACTAACAAATTGGAAGCCATTGCCACAGATAGCTATTACACCACAGATCTTCATGTATTTTAGAATGGAAGGAACTCACAGATAATTAGGTCATAAACTCAACCTTAATCTCCAGTTGTAGGAATTCTTGATGTTATCTTATTTTCCTGAATTGGTTCTCTCTCACCAAAGAAATGAGTTACTGTGCTTCTGTAGGAGGAAGATTCTGCCCTGATGATCTTTTTGCTACTTCACAGCATTCGTATGTGCCACCTTGCAGTGGAACATGGTTAGATATACACTACCTTTGTCATAATACAATTCTGAGGAATTCCTAATCCTCAAGTCTGAAAATGCTCCTAATACAATACTTTAAGGAATTTTCCTCCCAGTTACATAATGGATCCCAGTCAAAACCCAAATACACTGGAAGTTCTTCAAACACGCAGTGCCTATCATGCTTCTGTCATTTCTCTCCTATTCTGACAGGAAAGCTGTATCCTTCTAATAAAATCTGAAAAATGTTTCTTCTATTCTGTTGATTTGGAGCCTTGTGTCTGCCGCTTCATTGTGAACTGATGTTCCCTAGGCCTGTGTATGACTATCAGCCCAGATCTTTCTCTGATAGGACTGTGGAAGCCAACTGCTCTTCTTAGGAAGCTCCTGCTCCCTCTCATCCCCTCACTTCTCTTCACCTTCTTCCTCTTTCTCTTTTTTCCTTATTCCCTCCATCCCTCTCTTCCTCTCTCTTTTTCTTTCTTGGCCAGACTGGGATTCATGTTATTTCAATGATTAGGTATATCATTGAGAACAGACATTTTATTTCCTTTGGTCAATGTTACACTTTTAATCTAAGTCAAATATCTGATTATTTTTTTCATATATTTTTATTGTAATTAATAGAAGGGTTACATGATATGTGCCAGATAGAAGGTGCATTAATTCACATACATTAATACCCTTTCACATGTCTTGGTCCCCATTTCCCTCCCCCCCACCCCTCATCTTGTTTTCCCCCCTTCCCTATCCAATTTCAAATAACCAAATACAAATATATCCTATATATCAGGCAACAAAGTGAGATACTGTAACAATATGAGATAACCAAGGGACAGCAAAAGAGATGAGAGATAACATAGTACCATAAGAACAACAATCATTCATTATATGGCTTATGTTTCTATATCCTAGAGATCCTTTCATTTAGCGTCATACTATATGGCCTTTTGTATCAAAACTTTACAAGAAGGAATAGGAGACACACTAGACCTCCTTGGCACAGGTCGAAACTTTCTTAATAAGGACTAAGAATCACAACAAATCAGAGAAAGGCTGGGTAAGTGGGACTGCATTAAACTGCAGAGCTTCTGTATGGCAAAGGACATAGCTAGTAAATTAATTAGGAAGCCTACAGAGTGGGAGAAGATCTTCACCAACCATACAACGGAGAAAGGCCTCATATCTAAAATATATCAACAGTTCAAAAAATTGAATCAATCCAAAACTAATCTCCAAAGGAACAACCATCCTGTTAAAAGATGGGCCAAAGACTTAAAGAGAATCTTCTCTGAAGAAGAAATAAAAATGGCCTACAGACACATGAAGACATGCTCAACATCTCTGGTCATAAAAGAAATGCAAATCAAAACAACTCTAAGATTTCACCTCACTCCAGTTAGAATGGTCAGGATCAAGAAAACTAATAACAACAGATGCTGGAGGGGATGTGGCCAGGAGGGATCACTACTACACTGTTGGTGGGAGAGCAAACTCGTTCAACCACTATGGAAAGCAGTATGGCAGTGCCTCAAAAGACTAAACATAGAACTCCCCTATGACCCAGCAATTCCACTACTTGGCATTTACCCAATCGTCCAGAAACAAGGACATACTAAATCCGCTAGCACAACAATGTTCATTGCAGCATTATTCACCATAGCAAAGATATGGAACCAACCCAGATGTCCCTCAGTTGATGAGTGGATCAACAAGATGTGGTATTTGTACACAATGGAAATCTATGTTGCTGTCAGAAAGAATGACTTTGCCCCATTTGTTAGGAAATGGAAAGACTTAGAAAAAATCATATTAAGTGAAGTAAGCCAGACTCAAAGGAACTTAGGCTCAATGGTTTCCCTCATTTGTCATAATCAGTAGAAACCTTGGGCTCTCCTAGCAGAGATTTGCAATAGAGCAAATATCTGATTATTTATTAGTTAAGTTACAGACCATGTAACTTATAATCATGGTTTTGAGTTAACTACCATTTTTGTTTATGTTTCCCAGGGATTTCTTATTCTCTCTCCTTTTTCTTTTTCTTTTCTTGAGCTTAATAATTTTTTTGGTTTCAGTCATGGGACTTGAACTCAGGGCCTGGGCACTGTCCTTGGGCTTTCTCAAGGCTAGTGCTCCACCACTTGAACCACATCACTACTTCTGGATTTTTCTGCACACGTGGTTTTGAAGAATTGAACTTAGTGCTTTGTGCATGCTAAGCAAGAGCTCAAACACTATGCTCCACTCCCAGCCCAATCATTAAAACATTTTTGACAAAGTATTTTAAATTGGACAGCATTATGGTATCAGGTAGATCAGAATGGCTTATTTTGTTACTGAATACAGGAAGAACTCTCTCTTTAACAAGGATGGTGACAGATTGTGGCAGGCTCTCTTGGTGTTCTGTATACAGATCTAGTACCCACTCTGGAAGGCCAACAGTGATCTTCTGAGTTTACCTGGGACCATGTTGTAGCCATGTGAATAGCTCATGGGGAGAAGTGAAACCACAATAGACACTAATTCTCAGCAGTGACCCGCAGTTAAAAGAGACAGTACAATGGATAAATACATTGGAAATGTTTTCTCCATTAATGTTCTATGTAGTTTTAAGAGGATAAAAGTTCCAAGAGTCAGATGTGGTTCAGTTGCTCAAAGCAGTAGCCTGATCTTTACTATTCTCTGCTCTCTCTTTTTTTGTGTGTGCCAGCTCTTACCCCTTCCTTGTATTGCATCCTAGAATTTCTTCCAAAACAAACCACTTTCATTAAATTGAGGTGCACCAAAAAGACAAAGCCCAAAACTCAGCCTATGCAGTTAATGTATCTTCAGACTAGACTTCCTTAACCATGTCTACTGCTCTCTGAGTCTCCTCATAGTTCTGACTGACAATGGTGCACCACAGTATCAGCTTTGTCCCTGTTGTCTTTCCCATTTAGGCAATGTGATCATTTGTCATTGCTGTAGAAAGCTCTGCCATCCAATGCGATGCCAATGTCATCTAGGAGGCCATCCTACTTGTCCTCCCCAGTCTCCAGCATGCCAAATCCATTTCTGGCCATCCAGCAAGCAGAACACTTCTTGCAGAGGAATCTGATGGACCTGCTTGAGTCTAGTGCCAATCTCTGGATGAGGATCTAGAAGATTCTGTTTCCCAGGCATGTCTACTCTTGAGGCATGCAGTGGGATTTGTAATTGCAGATGTCTTGGAATATGGTTTGGGCTATGATTATCTGAATCCCACGATAAAGGAGACTCAGGGTAGGGGCCAGGAGTTTGGCCTAAGGTAGAGTGCTTGCCTAGCATGCACGAAGACCCGGGTTCAAGTCCTCGGTATCACATACATAGAAAAAAAAAAGCCGTAAGCAGTGCTGAGGCTCAAGTGGTAGAGCTCTAGCCTTGAGAAAGTCCAAGGACAGTGCTCAGGCCCTGAGCTCAAGCCCAGGACTGGCACCAAAAAAAAAAAAAAGACTCAGGGTAGAAGGGATGACATCAAAAATATATCCCTAGAGATATAATGTTTTATTACATAGATTAATATGTATCTATGACATACAAACCCTCAGCCTAATTTTAATGATGTTCTAAAATCTAAGTGCTAGTGATTGTATATAGAGATTCCCTTCTTGAATACTTGTTTGTTAAATATGTCATTTGAAATATGATGTAAAAATCAATGTTAATAAATTCTTTAATAGAAAATATCCATTTTGGAAAGTAGAAGCAGAAAACCGGCAGGAGTGGTCCCCACCTTTGCACAACAGCCTCTCTCTGACAGGCAGCTGGGTTCATGAGTAGTCAACACCACCTCTTCCATATCCACTGCATGAAGCTCCCATCTTCTCTGGGGGAACATCTTTTTGGCAGATGCTTGGGAAACTTGTTTAGAGATACAAAGCATTTGCTAAATTATTTGGGGAGTGAATACTTATAGAAAGAAACATCAAAGCATGGTAGAGTATGTTAGGTTGATGTGCCTGAACCATTGTGTTTGCTCAGTTTTCACACCCTTTCTGATCTATCAGAATTGCTCCAGAGAGAACTACAACCTTGGAATTGAAGGGTTTTTTTTTACTTTTTAATTCAAATAGCTCCTTTTGAAAAAAACTGAGCTAAAAGCAGTGCTTTTTCTATTGATTGTCAGACATTCTTCTGTTTTGTTTTGTTACATTTTGTTTTGTTTCGGGTGAATTCATAGACTGTTCTCCATACTGCTGAGGCTTGCCAATTAACGCTCACATTGAACTGTTATGAAATAGAACAGTTTATTGTAATCATAGAAACTGTACATAACATTGTAATTTGCTTCTCAAAAGCTAATTACAAAAGTTGTTTGAAGTAATCAGAGCCTTATTCAGTAGCTCATGGAGGACAGCTGTATAAATACTCACCACTGTAGAAATGGCAAGAGAATAGGGTAAAAAAATAGGTTAGTTAAAGGTTCAAACAAAGACTAAAAACTAAAATGGAAAAGAATTCCCTGAGCTCGATTTGGTGACTGTAATGAACATTCAAGGGCCTACTGTTCCTGATTTTCAGCAAAATATTGAAAGACACTTTTGACATAACAACAGAATCTTTTAGAAATTACAGTGTTGAGTGTCTATCTAATTAATTTCATCTAAAATTCCTGGGACTTTTCCATACTCAGAGTAAACTCTTGGAGTGCATTGAATCATGCTAATTTTCTCTAGAGAAAAGGTGTAAATTAGGTATCAAGTAAACAGATGGCATTTAAAATCCAAATTCCCCCCTCAATGGAATATATTGATCTCTATAAGACAATGCTAGAAAAGTTGCATTGTTTTTCATGGCCCTGGATGAGGCAGGCCCAAAGCAGGTTGTCCTACCAGTTGGTGACACTTTGTTCTGGAGACCTGGTATGTGTTAGAAGAATCTTTATGTGACTAAGCCACCTGCTTCACTCTTACAATTTGGTCACTTCATTTTACCATGAGATAAAACCCAATGGCATTGTCCTCCAAAGGAATCATTGCAATTTCACAAGTTACTGGAGCCCTGACAGGGCAGAACATGACGTTTAAGGATTCAGGGCAGCCACACATGGCAGGATCATTGCAGCAGGACAAGATTTTCAACACACCAGACTGTTACTCATAGCTTTCAAATATATATGAGGAACCACTGGATATAGAGCCTCTTTTGACCCTCCATAAAACTAGTTTCCACACTTAAAAATAAGTGTATTGTTTAAGGAAATTTACTTATTTTTCCCAAAGAGAATGTTATTTGGCCAACAGAAAATACAAGGTTATTTGTGGAGCCAAGAGAACCCAGTAGGGTTATAAATAGATATGCGCACTGCATAGATAATCTCTACTGAGCTTCACTACTTAAAGCTTCCTGATGCTTTCTCCACATTCACAATAAATCCTGCCTGAGCCTAATTAAATTGGGGTTCAGGATCACTAGTATTTTATCTTTTACCGAACTTTTAACAGCCCCTTCATTATTCACTAGAGTGGGCGGAATGCACATATAAATAGCAGAGAGTAATGCAATATTTATTATCTTCTTTACTGGTAAAATATTTTTACACAGCTAGCAGTTTATTTTATCCTAAACTCAGAGCTGTTTTTCAGTATTTAGTACAATATGGAGCCACTGAGATATCAATAAATATGTTTTTGTGGTTTAAATATTAAACAAACTATCTTTGAATCACTTGAACATCTATTTTAGTTTCCAACTAAAATGTTTAAAGAAAATGCCTGTGAAGTAGTGCAAAGACCTATCTCAACCAAGAATCCAGGACATGTTTTTCTAAGAGAGGTAAAATTTAAGCTCATCTATCAATAATGTTAAAAAGGGCATAATAAACCTTCAGATGTTACTAATCCAGTGCCAAGTATATATACTTGATTTTTTATGACTTCTCTATAATGTTTGGCATCATTTCACTAACATGTTCATTTGAAAATGATCATATTTTCCTAGAATAATTTATTAAAACAATTCTGGTCCTATAAAAGTTTACAGGGATGTGAAGGGTTTATTTCTTTGACTCTTCATATCCTGTGGCATTATGTCATGAATATAATAAACACTCTATAAAGTATGTTAAATGTACAAGAAGTAGTGAACACACATATTTACAAGTGAGTTTCCAGTTGTTTGGTTTGAGTTAAGTTGTACAGGGTGGCATACAAATGTAATCCCAGTACTTATAAGGAGGAATATGAAACAGTAGGATAGAATAAGATATATATATATACATACATATTTATACATATACTCACAAATATATATAATACATATATACATCCAGAATATAGGATAACCTGAATAGCCTAGACTATATAGCAAGATTCTGTGTAAAAGACAAACACAAAATTAAAGTAAAAATAAACAAATCATGTACAGATTAAATATGTGCAAACTTTATTTTTCAATCATACCACGATAATGTTGGACATATATAGGTAGAACAAATGGTCTTCTGTAACTCTGTGACTGGAAATATTAATGTTTTGGCCACACTTCATATAATATCATGAGTTATGTATGCAATAATTCCTCTGGTGTCCTATTCTGTGGCTGCTCTCCACGGTCATTTGATATGCTCTTGAATTCTCATTTTCTATGTGTGTAAGAGCACAAGCTTCCTGAAGTTCAGTCACACAACTCCATCATTGATGCAGCTAGACCTGACCCTTTACCTCTGGATTTGTGTCCCTTCTGTGTAAAACAGAAAATACTTGGGCTTGAATATAGACATGAAATATTTTTTTAATTATCCTTCCAAAAACAAAAATTTGTCTTCCTCTGTGAAAACATGTCTTCAGTGCAAGTGACAACATAGGTGTTATTAAGAAGTGCTGTAATTATTTCATGCTGTTTCACTCATCATAATGGCCCAGCTTCCATTGTGCTGCGACTAAAGCATGGATCACCAGGTCTGGCTTCTTTATGACTTATTCATTCATTCATTTATTTCTTTTTAACATAAGATTACAAGGAGTTGAACAGATGTTCCTGATTTTTTTAAAAAAAATTAAAATGAATAACAACAGATACTGGAGGGGATGTGGCCAGGAGGGATCACTACTACACTGTTGGTGGGAGTGCAAACTCGTTCAACCACTATGGATAGCAGTATGGGAGTTCTTCAAAAGACTAAACATAGAGCTCCCCTATGACCCAGCAATTCCACTATTTGGCATTTACCCAACCATCCAGAAACAAGGGCATACTAAATCCACTAGCACAATGATGTTCATTGCAGCACTATTTACCATAGCAAAGATATGGAACCAACCCAAATGCCCCTCAGTTGATGAGTGGATCAACAAGATGTGGTATTTGTACACAATGGAATTCTATGCTGCTGTCAGAAAGAACAACATCGCCTCATTTGTAAGGAAATGGAAAGACAGAAAAAATCATATTAAGTGAAGTAAGCGAGATTCAAAGGAACATAGTCTCAATGGTTTCCCTCATTTGTCATAATCAGTAGAAACCTTCAGCTCTCCTAGCAGAGATCTACAATAGAGCAAAATCTAGATACATAAGACCATATTGTGTGACACTAAATGTAAGGACCTCCAGGATATAGAAACAAAAGCCATATAATGAGTGATTGTTGTCCTTAATGTACTATGTTATCTCTCATCTCTTTTGCTGTCCCTTGGTTATCTCATATTGTTACAATATTTCACCTTGTTATCTGATATATTCTTCGTATGCTTAATTGGTTATTTGAAACTGGATAGGGAAGAGGGAAATCAAGATGAGCTGGGGGGAGAGGGAAATGAGAACCATGACATGAGAAAGGGTATCAATGTTTGTGAAGTAATGCACCTTCTATCTGGTGAATACAATGTAACCCTTCTATTAATTACAATAAAAATATATGAAAAAATTAAAATGATATGTGTATTAATAACTATTAGGCTGTCTGTTTCAGTTGAGGCTTTTTGATCAGAAGCCATAAATTCAATGGCATTTATCCTTGCAAAAAAATGGAAGAAACAGCTGGGCACCAGTGACTCACGCCTATAATCCTAGATACTCAGGAGGCTGGCTGAGGTCTTAGGATCGCAGTTTAAAGCCAGCCAAAGGAGGAAAAGTCTCCATGAAACTCTTATCTCCATTTAACCACCCTCCCCCAAAAAACAAAGCAAAGCAAACAAAATGGAAGTGGTGCTGTACTCAACTGGTAGAGTGCTGGTCTTGAGCACAAAGAGGCTCAGGGACAGTGCCCAGGCCCTGAGTTCACAAGCTCCACAAATGACAAAACATAAACAAACACAAAGCAAAACAGGAAAAATAAGAACCAATTTGTATATAAAACAACAACAACAGCAACAAATAAATCACAACAAATTACCTGAAGTGCCCCAAATGCTCACTTATGGAATTAAAATGTAGCAGCAACTCTCAGGAAGAATCTCAGGATCCATAAGAAGAGAGACTCCCTTCTTCCAGTTTGGAGATTTTCTTTTCACTCTTCAGAGGATGACTTGCTCCTCTTACTGAAATCCACAGTAAATAACAACCAACTTCTTCAGCTTGAACATATTGTCTTAACTCGAGATATAAAATTTTAAAACCAAGGGGAAAAATTCATTGGTCTACATTGTATCAGGAACACTGGTGAACCAGTTTGTTGGGATCAGTGGGAGTTCATTCAAGACAGGAGACAGTCAGTATCTTGTTAGCAAAATTGTTTGATGGGTTTGATAATTTAAAAGTAGGCCAGCAAGACGTCATAGTGCTCCATTGTGTTTACTAAACCTCATTTCTTCCAGTCATTTAAGACTCTGTAAAGTATGTAGTATTAAAAAGTGACATCATTCTACTAAAAGTTGCTATTAAATGTTAACTATAACCTTCTGTACTTCCAGGGAAGATGTATAATACATAATTTAGGATGTATAATATAATTCCTTGCCTGTAGTATATGCTAAATAAGTATTTTTTTTTAAATTGAGGTTATTCAAGCAGCTATATCGTGAGATGTGGTATAACATTCAGCCTGTTCTCTTGGCCCTAATACTCCAAGAAAGAATAGATTGATCCATAAAAGGGAATAAAAGTTGGGGGAGGGAGACAGATGGTCTATTAGAGAAGGTGTTAGGTGTTAATTTGATATTTGCATGACATGATGTTCTACTTGGTTATCTATGTTATTTCTTGGAAAATTTCTGAATTGCTCCCAGTGTCAGTCTTATTTTCTTTAAAAGAAGAAAAGAATGTATCTAAGAATTTCTTAAAACCCAAAGGAAAGCTTTGAGCTAGGAGTACATATACTTGAAAATTATTATTACTAGTGTTTGGTGTGGAATGAGCCATACCTTTTACCCTGCCATCTCTTTGATACTGTTTCAGAGATTCAGAAAGCAGTCATTGAGACTAAAATTTATGTTTTAAAAAAAATTTTACATAGGTTCTAGGTCAGAGCAGTTAAATATATCTTTAACAAAGGACGTAGTTCTTTTCCAGAAGAAAGAAAATCTCTTAGCTCAAAGGACATGGCAGGGCCACTGCTAAATATTTTCTTTGTCTATACCAGCTTCAGCAACATATGATAATGGCTACTGAGAATGTTAAGTAGCTGTACTTATGGAAAAAAGAGACCCACCATTTTTTTTACAAAGGCTGCTTACTTTCATGATACTGAATTATTTGAATTCCTCAATATTGTATATCATGTATGATTTATAAATATTTTCTCTCATTTCACAAGCTAGTTGTTCATGTTGTTGAGTGTTTCTTTGCTTTGTGGGGTTTTAGCTTGACACTGTCCATTTTTGCTTTAGTTCTCTGTACTTTGGGTCATATTCAAGAGAAATATCTTTGCCTGGACCAATGCCAAGATTCTTTCTTCTAGGAATTTAATAGGGTCTCCATATGTAAGGTTTTGTTGCATGCAGGAAAATTCTTTCACTTCTTATTTTCCAGTCTGGGTGCCTTTTATTTTACTCTTCTGTCTAACATTAATCAAGCCTGACTGACTTAGCTTCTGAGATCAGAAGAGGCTGGGAGTGTTCTGAGTGACCTGGCCATTAACTACCTTTTATTGAGGTTTCTGGCCTGATGACTAGGTCTTGGACTTCCAGTCCTATGATGAATAGAAGTGATAAGAGTGAGCATTCTTGTCTTGTTAGCAGTCTTAGAGGAAAACTTCTAATTTCACCATTGAGTAGGATTTTAGCTGTTGGTTTGTCATCTGTGGTTTATATTGTATTAAGATATATTTTATAACATGTAATTTCTTGATTTTTTTAATCATAGAAAGATGATTGGGTTCAAATATGTTTTCTGTGTCTATTGAGAGAATCCTATGATTATGCATGTGTGTGCATGTGGTGTGTGTGTGTGTGTGTGTGTGTGTGTGTGTGTGTGTGACAGAGAGGGAGAGTGGGGGGGAGAAAGAGAGAGAGAGAGAGAGACAGACAGACGGACAGAGACAGAGAGATACTGGACTTCGAGCCTAAGGCCTTATTCATGCTAAACAAGAAAGTAACTGACCATTGAGTTGTACTCATCACCCAATAATATGATTTCTATCCCTCATTTTCTTGTGGTTTATCACATTTATTGATTTGTATATGTTGAATAGTTCTGCTTCCCAGGGATAAATCCCAATTGATCATGGTATATGACCCTTTTAATATACTGTTGACTTTAGTTTTACTAGTATTTTGGTGAGGATGAAAGGCTACAAATTCAGCAGAAAGATTTAAGGAGCTTCTTGGGAAATGAGTCATAATCTGGAGGAAAGAAATGGAAAAAAATGATCATTTTAAACCGGAAGATTAAGGTTTACAGTTTTGTCTTCCTTCACTGTTAGCATTACTAAGGAAAGAAATATTTTCACTTGATCTTTTCCCTTCTTTTGTAATTACCTTTAAAAGTGTCTTTCCACTTTACTAGAGCAGTTCACCTACACTTGATATTCAGTCTTGGGGAATGTGAAAATAGTTCAATTTTCTTCACTTCCTATTATGTTGTCTGTCCTAAAGAACCTCAGAACATTCTGCTGCAAATACCGCAGAAACCGTGGTCATCACTGCACTGTGCTTCTCCTCAGGGCCAGGCAGGTGAATTGTAAATGGCTGCTAATCAGGAGCTCCTGGAACTGACCTTCAGAACTATGTATACGAATCCTTTCTTGTGCATTTAAGCTCTTTCAGTACTGGTTGTTAAATATCCTGAATGTCTCTATCCAAGTACTCGTATAGACCACTGTACCTGTATTACCCCTGAGTCCCAGGAATAGTGGCTTATTCTTATAATCCCAGTAAATATGAGTAGAATCATAGAGGCTAGCTGGGGAAAAATGTTACCAACGCCCTATCTTGATCAATAAATTGGGCATTTGGGGACATATTTGTTACTCCAGCTACATGGAAGGTCATGTGCAGAAAGCTTGATGGCCAAGGCTGGTCAGAGCTAAAGTACAAAGCAGTACCTCAAAAGAAACAGCAAAGAGGGTGACTTAAGAGTTTAAACTCTAGTACCTAAAATATGGGAGGTAAACAAAGGACAAGGGAAGTAGACTTTTATTTCATACCTGTGCCTTTTTCATGATCCACTGGTGGCCGCCCCTCTAAACTTTCAAATAGGCTGTTCCTGAATTGGTTGGTTTCAGGCAGCCTTTCCAACCAATCAAGTGCATCACTTCTCCTGGGAGTGGTGACAGACAGCTACTCCAGCCTATCAAAAAGATGGTCCTGCTGTGTTGGTAACAGACAGCACTTGCAACCTATCAGATAGGCTTCTCCTGCTGGGTTGATCATATCTATTACAGAGGATTGTTTGCGATTGAAAGTGGCAGCTAGAACCAAGGTCTGTAAGTCTAAATGAGAGCTATGGAGAGAATGTAGCAAGAGAGATACCTTTGAGTACCCTCATATTAGGAGATGGAGTACTATTGGGCTAGATAGGACAGTAACATAGCATTTTCGTGTGGACCGTTCACTCTGTCTGAGTTACTAAGGGGTTGAACAGTGGAGTAGATGGGGTTGTGGCTCTGCTTTTCCAAGGATTTGTTTTCTAGTGTTTTATATTGTAACACACACACACACACACACACACACACACACACACACACACACACTCTTACTTGTATTCTTCCATCCATGGGAAGCATTGTGGAGAAGTTTTCTGAGAGTTCTCAGGTGATAAGAGAGTAATTAGTACCAGTATTTTAAGCATATATTGATTTAAGTAGTTAATTAAGACTTGATGGATATAAATACACTGCCCAGAACACCTTGGTGACTAGAAATCTCTACATTACTTTCAGTCAGTCACTTAAAAAAAAATCTCTCAATGGCTTGGTTATATATTTTCCTACTCTCTCCTTGTGTGGATGAAGTATAGCTGCTTAAATACCATGTAGCAGCATTTCTATATGGAAGTTGGACTTTACATATTCACTCTGTGATTTTAGAGACAAAGAGAAAATGCTTCAGGTCCAAATGTTTTTTAGTGTTTTTTTTCCCTACAAGTGCACTTAGGTCAAGAACAACATGTAGTTGTTTCTGTGACAACTTGTGTCCAAAAATAACAGACTCCCCCACATCATTCCAGGACAGGGATACCATTTACATTGGTATATAAGCATGGCTGGCTTATGACGGATGTACTCAAAATGCCTGTTGAATGCTCAGTGAGTGCATAGCCAGGTGACAGGCTGAGTGCACCTGCCCTTTGGTAAGCTGTGTACACAGCTGTGTACACAGGGTGTGAACTGCATGGCACTGGGTGGCAGGTGAGGATGGTGAGGTCAGTGCACCTGTGCAGTCAATGGCTGTGGCGACTCCACCTGGTAAAGCATGAAACACTTGCTGTCAGCATTTTGGCTGACATTTCTTTTCTTTTCTTTTTGAGACTGGCTCTGGTTATATTTCCCAGACTCCACATGAACTTGTGATCCTCCTGCCTCAGCCTCTGGAGGTTTGGACCTGTGACCCCACACATAGCCTGCGGTTGTCACTCTGTTCTTTCCTTTACCCCAGAACTCCTCATCTATTTATGTCACTTGTCAGTGTATCTGGGAATACATCGATGATACAAACAGAAGATCCTGACTTCAAGTTACAGCAGGAGATACAGATAGAAATACTACTTAAACAATTAGTTAATTATGACTGTGATTTTTCTAAGATAATAAAATACAACTCAGACTTTTTTCATGGCTACACAAGGTCTAGAAGATAGTTAAGTCTTAATTTCTAATAGAAGAGTAATAAAAATTGATCATTTACCAGTATCAGATACATCACACACATGGGTTAGAATTCTCTTGACAATTCTGAAAAGTAAATACTCCTCATTTGATGAGTAAACAGAAGTTCAATAGTTTAAGTGAATTCCTTTGGATGTGCTTTAGTTCATAGTACCATTGTGAACATTTCAACATAGACCATCTTATACCATTATCTGTTAGCTTCAGAGCAGGGCAGTACTTGAAGCCATAGGAAAGTCAGAACTACGTATAAAATTTCCTATAGCTTTGAAGTTTTTTTTTTCCCTTTTTTGGTATTGGATTTGAACTCAGAGCTTCGTGACTGCTAGCTAGGCAGTCTCTCTGCTGCTCCTATCTCATCTGACTCTGGCTGTTTGAAATAGGGGTCATAATAACTTGTTTGTGCCACTGGGTTGTTGGGATGACATAGGCTGTGCCACCAGGCCCTGGTATTGCTTGAGGCAAGGTCTTGCTGTTTTTTGTTTGTTTGTTTCGCCTGGGCTGGCTTCTAAGAGGGCTTTCAAGCTCTGCCTCCAGAGTTTCAAGGATTACAGATGTGAGCCACTGTTTTGTGGCTTCACTTTGAACTCTGGGTTATCTTTATACACAATAAATATATGCTTTTTAATTGACATTTTTGTGGTATTGGGTTTTAATGCAGGACCTCATGCTTCCTCAGAAGGCACTCTACCATCTGAACCATGCCTCTATCCCTATGTAATTGTTTTTTAAGTTGAAAAAGTTCACCTTTTGTTCTGCTTTTAATACACACTTATCTTTGTAGGCTGAGTATAATGCTGATAGAAATCAATGTGGGGAAGTTTCATTTTGCTCATCCACTATTAACTAAGTGCTTTTATGCCTTATTGAAATCCAGAATTTCACATATTATCTTCTTAAAATAACATTTTCCCATTTAAGTGAATTATTTTTTTCCTTTTAAGCACAGCCATTCTGGAACAGGAATCCAGTTCTCATCTACTGCTGTAAGTCACAGTTGGTCTAGTTTTGCTAATTGCAGGTGAAAGTTAACCTATTAATTGTTACACAAACCACCTAGTGCTCAACCATACAGAAAATAAGGTGTAATTTTAAAATTAATAACATAATAATAGCTATGATCATGAAGCAATGGCCACAGGCTAATCTTTCAAAAGTAAAGGGCATTCAAACCAAAAGGCTAAAAATTAACAAAGTGAGTGTTTATAGTTGTGAATGTTCTCTCTTTAATTTCAGGAAAAATATTAACAGCCCAAGTTTATTGTTTTTATTATTTTCAAGTGTACAGTCATTGGCATTAAGTAAGACCACTATTATCCTTGTCTGAAAGTATTTCAGCACCTGAAATTGAACTCTGCACTTATTAAAAATCATAGCTCTTTCCTGCTTCTGACACCTGGCATTTCACCATAATACTTCCTATATCTATGAATTTTAACTATCTAGATACCACATGTAAGTGGATTCACACAGAATATGTGTGATTGCCTTTGGCTTATTGATTTTTGTCTTATTTCAGGTGACAGAACTACTTTATACAGGCAGCATAACAGTCAAATAAGTGTATATACATATTATTGTTTCTTTGTTCATTCATTCATTAATAGGCATTTAGGTCACAATGAATTTTGAACATGATCAGTAATTTTATGAATGACTCTGTGTAAGAGTGAAGGATATATGAAAATACTGTGCTTGTGAAGGAAAAAGTAAAAATTTGAGGATGAATCATGATTTGAAACCTTCTCTCTACTATAGACAAAAAAAACTTTAGCACATGCAGACTGAGCTGACAGGGCTTGTAAATGCACGTACATACTATGTTTACAAGACTTTAATGTGAAAAAATTAAAATAGTTTATTAATACTTTTAAAATATTTATCATGCATTATGTATTAGGCTCTTATGATCTTTGAGGCTTCTAGCCTCTCAAATGTTGGGAAATACAGGTGTGTGCTACCATGGCTGATTGTATCTTTTAATTAGGAAATTCCATCCACTTACATTAAAAGGTAATATCGATAAAGACAATCATTTAATTTTGTTAATTACTTTGATTTTTTATTTTGGTCTATTGTCAAGGTGATGCACAGAAGGTTACAGATAAAAAGATAAATAAGGTAATGCATACAACATTGTTATTCTCTCTCTCTCTCATTGTCCCACTTTCCCTCTGCTCCCAGACTTTCCTCCCATCCCAAATTGTAAAGTTTATTTCCAACATAGTGTCTTGTGAGTATCACTGTTTTACGGGTTCATCCTTTGCTCCTTGTCTCATCATCTTGTTATTTTCTTTCCATTCCCCAAATCAGGTAAATGTACATACAAGACATAGGATACCAAAATCGAAAATAGTGACAATGGGATAAACCAAAGGACAGAAAATAAAAGAAAAAAAGATATAACTTTACACAGTTCATTGAAAAATAAAAACAAAACCAAAATCAAAACAAAAAAATCCTCTTGTTTCCATATCAGTGATGCTATTAATAGCTTTATCTATCTCAAATCCTTTGTTCCTTGTTTGCTTTTGTAGTTTGCAGTTTTCTGTGATGATAGAGTCTGATTCTCTTCTTTTTCTCTTTTGTGTATCTGCTGTGCTTTTGTATTGTATGCCTTTCTGTGTTTTCATGATGTTTGTTGACATCTTTGGCTTCTGTTGTAGAATACACCTAAGTATCCATTTATCACAAGGCCTTTCTTATACTAACCAATGCCCTTAGTTTTTGCCTTTCTTTATACATATTTCTCCTTCATTTGTCAACAATAGTTTTATGGAGTATAATATTCTTGGATGGCATCTTCCTTCCTTTCCTAGCCTTTGGTTCCTACATTCTTTCAATGTGTCAGTACATTTCCTCTGGGTCTAAACAAGTTCTGCTGATACATCTCTTATCAGTTTACAGAGACCATTCTTTATTATTATTATTATTATTATTATTATTATTATTGTGATTAAGATAAGGGTTACATTTTATTCACCAGATAGAAGGTGTATAACTTCACAAACATTGATACCCTTTCTCATGACATGGTCCCCATTTCCCTTACCCCTACCCCACTTCCCTATCCAATTTCAAATAATCAATTAAGCACATATAAAATACATCAGATAACAAGGTGAAATATTGTAACTATGAGATAACCAAGGGACAGCAAAAGAGATGAGAGATAACATAGTACATTAAGGACAACAGTCACTCATTATATGGCTTTTGTTTCTATATCCTGGAGGTCTTTCATTTAGTATCATACTATCTGGCCTTATGTCTCTAGATTTTGTTCTACTGTAAATCTCTGGTAGGAGAGCCCAAGATTTCTACTGATTATGACAAATGAGGGAAACCATTGAGACTATGTTCCTTTGAATCTCGCTTACTTCACTTAATATGATTTTTTCTAAGTCTTTCCATTTCCTTACAAATGAGGCGATGTTGTTCTTTCTGACAGCAGCATAGAATTCCATTGTGTACAAATACCACATCTTGTTGATCCACTCATCAACTGAGGGACATCTGGGTTGGTTCCATATGTTTGCTATGGTGAATAATGCTGCAATGAACATTGTTGTGCTAGTGGATTTAGTATGCCCTTGTTTCTGGATGGTTGGGTAAATGCCAAGTAATGGAATTGCTGGGTCATAGGGGAGCTCTATGTTTAGCCTTTTGAGGCACTGCCACACTGCTTTCCATAGTGGTTGAACAAGTTTGCACTCCCACCAACAGTGTAGTTGTGATCCCTCCTGGCCTCATCCCCCCAGCATCTGTTGTTATTAGTTTTCTTGATCCTGGCCATTCTAACTGGAGTGAGGTGGAATCTTAGAGTTGTTTTGATTTGCATTTCTTTTATGACCAGAGATGTTGAACATTTCTTCATGTGTCTATAGGCCATTTTTGTTTCTTCTTCAGAGAAGACTCTCTTTAAGTCTTTGGCCCATCTTTTAATGGGATGGTTCTTATTCTGGAGATTAGTTTTGGAGTGATTCAATTTTTTTGAGCTGTTGATATATTTTAGATATGAGGCCTTTGCCTGTTGTATGGTTAGTGAAATCTTCTCCCATTCTATAGGCTTCCTAATTAATTTACTAGCTATGTCCTTTGCCATACAGAAGCTCTGCAGTTTAATGCAGTCCCACTTATCCAGCCTTTCTCTGATTTGTTGTGATTCTTGGTCCTTATTAATTTCGACCTGTGCCAAGGAGGCCTAGTGTATCTCCTATTCCTTCTTGTAAAGTTTTCAATGTGTTAGCTTTTACCTCCAGGTCTTTGATCCATTTGGAGTTAATTCTAGTGCAGGGTAACAAAGAAGGATCCAACTTTAGTTTTCTGCAGGTGCTTAACCAGTTCTGCCACCACAACTTGTTGAAGAGGCTGTCTTTCTCCCATTCTATTTTTTTGGCTCCCTTGTCAAACAGGTGGCCATAGGTCTGTGGTTTAATATCTGGGTCCTCAGTTCTATTCCATTGGTCTTTCGGCCTGTTGTTGTGCTGTTTTGATAATTATAGCTCTGTAATAGAGTCTAACGTTTGGTATTGAAATTCCTCCTGCGCTGTTCTTTCTGCTGAGAAGTGTTTTTGCTATATGAGGTCTTTTATTATTCCATATGAAATTTTGGGTTGATGGAGGCCATTCTTATGTCTGACTTAGTGCTTCCTTTGTGGGCTTTAGAGTTCTCTGTCTTTTGTATTTTAAACTTGACACGCCATGGAGTGAATGGTTCTTGGTCACATCTCAGGCGTTGGGTTTTTCTATCTGAAGGTCTCCACCATTCTCAAAAATGGGAAGTTTTTAGCTATCATTAAGGTTTTAGATATGAATTCTTTCCATATGTTAGTTAATTTAAAAATATATGTTTATTATCTTTATGTAGTTGTACAAACATGTCAATTTCTGAGTACAATACATTTTGATCACTCTTTTCATTATCTCCTCCATCTCTACTAACCTCATGGATCACAATATTCCTGATTCAAGTTTTACCTATATATATTGAATATTATGACTGCATCCACTCATCTATCTTCTCTTTATTCATTTTAATATGCCTTTTTTCCTTCCCTTTTCCATCTAGTATTCTTAAAGAATGTTTGTTCATTTAATGATATCCTGTTAGCCTTGGAAGCTGTATTCATTCTTGGGTGAGCATGTGCATGCGTACATGCATGTGTGCGTGTGTGTGCATGTGTGTGTGTGTATATGTGTGTGTGGTGTATATGTGTGTGTGTGTGCATGAATGATTCCTAAGTGGCCCCCTGGCCAGGGATCCATCCTGTAATTGCTGCTATCTGAGGAATCTGTCTTACATGGCTCCTGCTTCTCCTCTACCTCTTTCCCTTTGTCACTGCCTTGAAATGAAGCAGCTGTTCACCTGTAGATTTTGTCCTTTGTTTAGCACGGGATTGCTGGACTCTTTATGTTTCTAGTAGACATATGATTATTGAAAGTCAATTCTTAAGGAAATTGTCTTTATTAATAACAGATAGGATCTGATTTGCACATTCTAACATATTATATTCAGTTAACCAAAAGCACGATTTATTCGAAGTAATTAGCTCATGATTGTAAAACACTAAGCAAGACAAAGGTGGGTACTAGTTTTAATATAAGAAAATATTTTATAACAATGTATAAGAGACAACATCCTCTTACCTAATTACGAAGTTGTCATGATATTATTTGTCTAAAAAATGTGTGGAGAGACTACAAGAAATGCATACAATTTCCCCTTGTATCTCTCTTCTTCCTTGCATTGGCTCTTTTCATTGGAAGCTTTTTTTTTTTTAGTTTACAGTGGATGTTTTTATTAGAAAATACTTTCTAAGGTCTTGCTAGGTGTTTATTTGAAAGGTCTCAAGGTAAAAAGCCCAACACACTTACATTAACTGACTCTACTGTTCCAGTTGATTAGCCTCTCAGAAAAATAATCCCAGTCCTTAAAAGAGCAAAAGGAAACATTGGGTCAATTTATTCAAATCAACACCATTGTAAGAAATCAGGAATCCTGTGGCTTCTCCACAGCCCATACAATGCTCTTTTCTACTTCCAGAACAGAAATTCCAAGGATAAGCAAGGTCAGGCCTGGAAGGTACAGTAGTAAAAGAAATTGTGAGTCATAATTACTTAGGTAGGCAGAATATTATATATATTTTTCTACTTCAGCTATTTTAATACAGAATCTTATTATACTGAGATGTTATGGTCTTGCCTCAGAAGAAACTTAATATGAATCTGTCTCTCTTTTCAACTTCTTAAATTCAGCCTCTAAGAACATTGACCAACTCATATTTTTTTTGCCTGAAATACAGGGTACTTTACAAAGGCATTGTAGATATCTCAGCATTATTTTTTGATATATAAAGTTTTCTTTATAGACCCTGGCAGATTTCAGAGTCATTGTCCAGTATATAGGACACTCAGTGCTTCCAAGTGGAACTTCCTACCTACTATGGTCTGAGTGGTAAGAGTTCCCCTGTGGATGGATGGAGCGAAGAGATCTAGATCATTGCTTCTATTTAAAGAAAACTGTGCATTGAACAATTCAGTGTAAGATAGGGAAATGGAATGGGGTTAATGGCAAGGGCAGGCAAGTAGCAAAACAAAGAGAGAAAAGTTAGAGGAGAGTTGGAAAAAGAGAAATGAGAAAAAGAGGAGTGGGGAATATAAAGTTAATGTAACATGAGAAGAGATGGAGATAAGAAGGCCAGTGTGGGTGAAGGAAAAGGAAAGGGAAAAGGCACTGAAATCCAGAGGAGGTCTGTGTAGGGACCACAAAATCAAAGGAGAATCAAGAAGTAGACTTGGGAGGACAAATGTATAACACAATCATAAAATCATGTATTATTTCAATGTTGTTATTGAAATGAAGTACAGGCCTCTGCTTACGAAATGGTCAATGCTTATTATACATAGGCATATTCATATATATGTATATCATATATATTTATTGACATACATATGTGTATACACATACATACATACTCACCCTGGCTCTGCATATTTCTATTATCATATAGAATATAAAAATATATCACATTTGGTATCTTTCTTAATCAGCACAAGTATAAGAGCTTTCTTATGCCATCCTCCATCAGAACAGAAAAGAGAGAGAAAAGCAAACTTCCATGATTTTTCTAATTCCATCTTGGAGAGGAGTTCCAGTATTCCTGCCATGTATGCCATGGCTGCCAAGGTTCCTTCCCCCCCTCCCTGCCCTGTGAGCACTCTCTCACTGATGTCCTGTGCTCTGCAGCCAGGGTGGAGGGGCTATCTCTGCACTGGGGGCCACCAGCTAAGCTGGGCTGGTGATGAGAGACCAAGAGGCCTGCACCTTTACTAGATCTAATCTCTGCCCTCTACATTTCTGTTCCAACTGTCCTAAAGACGTCAAGACTCTACCCAAAGCCTACTGCCCTCTCCTTCCCATCCTCCCTTCTTTGAATAAAAGGGAACAAATACCCACATTTTTCTATGTACAGTTCTTTGTCCCAGAATTCGATGATTGATCAGTAGGGACTCAATTTCTTTAAAAGCAAGATTTTAAAGCATTTGAATCTAAAGCAAAGTGATAATTTAACAGGTCACTTTCTCACTGTATTTTTTTCTAGACAATAAATGTTTCAGATATTGAAAGTTCAGCAAGGAAATATGCCACTGATTTTTTTTTAAACCAGAAAGCCAAGTTTCAGAGAGGTTAAGTAGCGTTCTGAAGATCACACAATAATTTATAATAAAGTGTGGAGTGAGGTTCTCATCTGACCACAGATCTTTTTATCACTCAGACAATGAACATTAAGATATGTTCAGGCCAGTCAATGGTTTCCCTCATTTGTCATAATCAGTAGAAACCTTCAGCTCTCCTAGCAGAGATCTACAATAGAGCAAAACCTAGCTATATAAGGCCATATAGGATGAGGCTAAATGAAAGGACCTCCAGGATATAGAAACAAAAGCCATACAATGAGTGATTGTTGTCCTTAATGTACTATGTTATCTCTCATCTCTTTTGCTGTCCCTTGGTTATCACATATTGTTATAGTATTTTACCTTGTTATCTGATAAATTGTATATTTGGTTATTTGAAATTGGATAGGGAATGGGGAAAAAAAGGTGAGGGGCAGGGCTGTGGGGAGAGAAATGGGGACCAAAACATGAGAAAGGATATCAATATTTGTGAAGTAATGCACCTTCTATCTGATGAATACAATGTAACCCTTCTATTAATTACAATAAAAATATATGGAAGAAAAAGAAAGAAAAAAACCAACCAATCAACCAACCAGACCAAACCAAGTCAAACAACAAAAAACCCTTTTGTTTGTGGCTCAAATTGTAGAGTACCTGGCTAGCAAACATTGAATTCAAATTCCTAGTGCCACCAAAAAATTTCATAATAAGCAGAACGTAAAGCAAGAAAGAAAAAAATAAAGAAAAAGAAGGGATAGAAGAAAAAATAAATGTAAAGAAAACAGACTTCATGAAATAAGGGCTGCAGCAATACATATCACTATACAAGATGGATTTATTGAGAGGCTAATATAACACACATCACTATTATATGAGGAGTTTCACAATTAGTAAAAATTGTTTACTCTGAAACGTAAGGCATTGGCATTTTCTAGACTCCTATAAGTTCCATCTTGGAACTCTTATGTGATTTCACAAGTAAAAGATTAGAAACAGAATGAAACTTAAATCACTGTCACAGATTCAACATCTTAATGTGAAGAACACTTTTGAAAAAGTTTCTCCAACAACTTCCTCACTCCCTACTTCCTCCACCCCCACCACTTTTATAATGAAGTACTATCATTTCTGGCATTTAGTACAGGTGCAACTTGCATGCATTTGTGTGATTATTTGATTGATTAGCTTCCTTGCTCTGTGGTATGCTGTTGGATGACAAGGCTTTTACTTGATTTTGCTCACAAGTGTAGCTTCAACATTCTTCACTATTAATGTCTGGCATTTGGGTGGTATTGTAATAAATATGTTAATATTGAACAAATAGTTTAGTATTCCTAGAAAGCAAGTGGATATAAAGTTTACATACGTTAGCTGGAAGAGTAGGAAATGAAAATGGTCAAGGGTCATTTTGCAACTGATATTTAAAGAACCTCCATGAGTTTCTCTAACATGTAAGGATATGTTGATATATATAAGTTGAGTACATAGCTATTAGACTGAAGCCTAGTTGTTGGATAGAAATGCATATTTTAAAATCTGTTTTGCCCTTTTGATATTTTCTTTTCTAATTGAGCAGAACTGTTTTCTCTTCAAAGAAGTACGTTAAAAGGTACCAATAGATGTTCCCCAGATCCAAATGAATACAGTTATGATGCCTCTTGGTAACTACAATATGCTGATAAATATGAAGTTTTCAACCTAGGTGTAAGCATCTACCTGGCTGGCCAGGAAAAAAACGCAGATAATGATGAGAATGACAGAAACAATTGCTGATAGAAACAATGATTGGTAGAGATATTTTGGAAAACAGTGCCCTTTTCTCAGATAATTGAACCTGGCATTATTATGTGATCCAGGATTTCTTTCTTTTTTCTTCTTCTTCTTTTTTTTAGTGGGTCATGGGGCTTGAACTCAGCCTAGGCATTTTCCCTGAGCTTTTCAGCCCAAGGCTACCACCCTACCCTTGAGCCAAGCCCCACTTCTCGTTTTCTAGAAGTTAATTGGAGATAAGAGTCTCAGGTCCTTTTATGCTCAAGGCTGGCTTTGAACCTTGATCCTCAGATCTCAGCCTCCTGAGTAGCTAGGATTACAGGCATGAGCCACTGCACCCAGCCTATGTGAGCCAGTAATTCTACCCCTATGTATACATCTAAGAGAACTGAAATCGCACATGGCCATAAAGTGTGCATATAGGCATTTACAACAGCATTATTTTTAGTAGCTCAAATGTCTACCAGTAGATCAGGGGATCAGGAAAATGTGGCACAACTGTGAGAATGCAGAGAAGCAGAGCTGATAGGATATACCTAGAGATATGGTCATTGTATATGAAAGTGTTTTTTTTAAATAGGAAGTGACACAGAATTATGGAAAGCAAGAGGTTCCATGGTCTACTGTATGTGAAATGGAAAATCATGGAAGTCAATGATGCAGTTCAGTTTGTGTCTAAATACCCCAGTTTGTGTCTAAATACCCCAGATCCAAAAATGCCACTGTCTATAAAGAGAATAAACACGTCCTCCCTATGCTTTTTTTAACTAATGAGGACACCATGGGATTAGTTGGTGGTGAGGATAACCTTTACCCAGTCTGCAGGCTCAAATGCCAATCTCTTCAGGAATCATTGTGAACTGAGGACAACATGTGATTAATTATCACTGGCTAATGAAGCGGCTCAGTGATAGAGTATCTCTCAAGAATTCATAGTACAATCCTGGGTTAAATGCCAAAAACAAACAAACAAAAAGTTATTTCTAGCCAGGTGAGGTGGCTCACTCCTATAATCTTAGCTACTCAGAGATTGAGATCTGAGGATCTAGGTTCAAAGCCATCCAGGGCACTCAAGTCCATGAGACTCTTATACCCACTGAACCATGGGAAGTGACACTGTGGCTTAAGGTGTAGGGCATCAGCCTTGAGCTGAAGAGTGAAGAGCTCAGGGACAGCACCCAACCCGAGTTCAAGTCTCATGAACAGCAACAACAAAAGTGTTACTGCTTAACAAACCCAAAAGAGCAATGATCTCCCTATACAATAACATTAGTTGGTCATTAAGATGCAATGAAACTGAAATATATCATGCTAGTTGGATGAATCTTAGATACATGCCAAGTGAAAGAAAGAAGCCAGACGTTAAAGTTGATATAGTATATGATTTGATTTATATGAAAGTCTACACAAGGAAATCTGATACCTTGTTGCTTAGCAATATGCAGAGAGAAGATGGATTTCATGTTGAGGTGACAGCATACCACAATGATGACATTTCTGTCAACAATGGTCGACTTGTTTGGTGGCAAGGCCACAAGATTAGAAAGGAGACGAAATGCTCCTGTCTCTTGGTAACACTGAAGCCATTGTAATGTCATAGAATGGTGTATTTTTCATGTTTCTGGTGGTGTTGCCCAAAACGAATCTACTCCACTCTCAATCATATAAAAGTATGACAAGAAATGGAGGCTCTTCAAGGAAAATGGTAGATCATCAAAAGCCATCCTTTGACGTATCCATGGATAAAGAGGAAGTGTGGAGTTAATAAGGGAAAATTCACTTTAAATGAGGATCCCAGGCAAAGTGTGAACAGAGACCACTAGAAATAAAAACAATTGAAACTTAAACCTCTTGGTGAAACAGTTCAGCTATGTAAATTGCAAGTCTGGATAGAGTAAGACACATCATAAACCTCTAGATGTACCCTTTGCCTCTGTGCAATATGGCTCAGCCATCATCTGAGGGCATCAAACTAGTTCAATTCAAAAGGAAGAACAACAAAACAGCTGAGAGAAAACGGGCCAAGTGGCTGGTGCCAATCTGCAAGGTGACTGCTTCAGCCAGTGAGTGGTAGTAGTGATTTCCTATGATCCCACTGGGCCTGGGAAAAGCAAGTTGGCTGATATTTATTTTATTTTATTATTAATGTTTTACCAGTCCTGGGACAAGAATTGTAGAAAATAACAAGTGGAGCATTGCCCCCCAAATAGCATGCATACACATACAAAAAAAACCCCAAACCTATCACACAATGTTTCATCTACTTCTCATAGTAAAATGCATTTATTAAGTACATTTCTCCACCTATAATGCTACATTAGGTAGATTTCAGATGATTGAATTTCCTCTAGTAAATTTCAATTTATGTATCAATGAGATTTTTGGATTAAATAAGTAAGCAGAGAGATGAGCAAACACTCCCTTGAAGTAAAATAAACCTGTGAATATTTAAGCAGTAGGAGAGAATACAAATACAAAGACAGAGAGGTGATGCATGCCCTCTGTTTTGGACAGGAAGGGAAAATGCAATGATCATATTATTGCTCACTCTGAGTTCAGACAAAACAGTTGGGATGAAAGAGAGGGTCACTCTATAATCTGGGTCTCTGAGTTAATTAAGTGGATGAAAAAGAACTGAGCATTTTAATTTATGTCCTTTTTGTTGTTCGTTCATTAGCAGCAGTCTTCCTATGGACGGAATTCCTATGCCTCAAAGCTGAGCTTACGAGGGTGAATTTGCTTCCACTGTCAGTCAGCCAAAACTCTATGCATGCTTGGGTCAGAGACTCAGAAGCAGGTGAAATGCTTGTTCCTTTTTCATGAGGGAATTTCCTCTTGGTACAGAGGATCCTGCAGCAGGAGCCCTTCTCTTCCTGGACCTATCCACCTATCAGTGGGCATTTGTGAGTAAAGTTGCAATGAAAATAGGAAAGTTACTATCTCTTCATGGCCCCAATTTCATTTCTTTTGTACATACTCCCAGAAGTGGGCTTGCTGGATCATGTGCTAATTCTGCTTCACATACTGGTTTTGATTATCTGACTAGAAGTTACCTGAGTTCCAATTTTTCCTTGTCCTCACCAATGTTTAACTTTTCCAAATCAATAGCTCTCCCAATAACTATGAAATAATAGTTGGTTGTATTTTCTTTTTTTTTCTTTGCCAGTCCTGGGCTTGAGCTCAGAGCCTGAGCATTGTCCTTGGACTTTCTCAAGGCTAGAGCTCAACCACTTGAGCCTCAGCACCACTTCCAGATTTTTTCTATGTATGTGGTACTGAGGAATCGAACCCGGGTCTTTGTGCATGCTAGGCAAGCACTCTACCACTAAGGCCCAACTCCCGGCCCCGGTTGTGTTTTCTTGATGATTAGTGATTTGAACATTTTAGGTGGGAAATGTTTATCTTGTTTTGAGGAATGTCTATCCAAGCCTTCTTTCATATCTAACGATAATAATACCTACTGAGTCACAAGAGTCCTTGAATATTTTGGATTATATTCCCCAATGCTATAGACAGTTTTCAAATATTTTTTCCCTTTCTGTAGGTTGCTTCTCCACCATTTTAATTATTTGCTGTGCATTCCACTCATCTAATTTTGCTTTTGTTGTTTATGTTTTTACTGTTATAATGATTTCTTATAAATCTTAACTGAATGCTAAAAAAGAGCATGATTTGGCAATTCATGAGATCACCACATAGTCTGCATTCTAGACACAGAAAATATGAGTTAAAGCAACAAAAGCATGATGTGGTATTTCAAGAAAAATATTGTGAGTTATGATAATATTTTGAGATTCTTTTCCTCACCACTGGAGGAAAAAGACCATTCTTCACTGTTAATTCACCATTTTCCTCAAATAGTGATAAAATAGATGTTTTGATTGAATTTTTAACATCATTTTGTCATTGCTTAAAAACATGATCTGCTATTTAAATTAAATTTAAAGAAAACTATGTAAGAACATATACAAGGTGATTTAAACTAATGAATACTATTATCCCTGGCAACCACAGGTTTCCTAAAACCCTTAATAATTTACAAAGGAGAATGCTTGCTTCTTTCTCCACTGCTTTACAACAGTTTCACAGTAGTCTGGGTAGTTCGTGATCTGTTTTAGAGTGCCTGTCAGCAGTTTGGAACACAGGGGATGGAAGTATCCTGGGAACAAAGTAGGAATCGGACCAAAATCCACTGCCAAATTGCCTTGAAGTTCTTCCCAGTGTGAATGCAGGAGTCATGCTTGTGAAGTCGCTTTACAAGATTTTCCAAGGAAATGGCCTCCCTAAGCACTGTTTAAATCTCTTGAGAGCAGCAGCAAGGTCAAATCCACCTTTATATCTTGTACATTGCCTGCTTCTCATCCCAAATTTCTTCCAATCCCATCACTTAGCACATTCTAAGCGTACAGCAACTGCTTGTTGTAACTGAAGGAATAGGAAATAGAATACTTCTGGGATCCTTCCCCAAAATCTAGTGCGTTTTTTCTTCCCTCCCGATCTCAATTCTCCATATTTTTTTCCAGCCTTATAATTTAGGTGAAAAAGAACTTTTGTTGGATGTTGAGAGCCTAATGTAGGGTCAGGCTGGCCGGTGAATCTGCATCACTAAGATAATCACACAAAGAAATGAGCTGTCATCAATAGTTATGTACATATGATCCTATAAAATGATGCTAATAGAGATGGAGTACAAGATATGCAAGCAAGAGGGGGTTTTGCCCCGTGTACTGTTTGCTGTTACTCCTTTTTTTAATGTTTTTCTCCTTTGATTTGATTTATCTACCTCTGTTGTCACTGCTGGGTTTGTTTTTTGTTTTTGTTTTGTTTAAATTTCAGTATCCTTTGTATTGTGTTTAAATTTATCTGATTTGGGGATGGGAAGAGGAATCACAGAAATGGTGAAACAAAGGACAAAGGGTGAACAAATACAACTGGGATACTCACAAGATGCTGTTGGAAATGAGCTTTACAACCTGGGGGAGGGAGGGGAGCCAGGCCAGGGTGGAGGAAGAGTGGTAGAAAACAAGGAGCGGTAACAGTGTTCTACAAGAATGGTACTCATTTTCTTACTTAACTGTAACCCCTCTGTACATCACCTTCACAATAAAAAATAAACTAAAAAAAAAAGAAATGAGCTGTCATGTATGATGCCTTGCCTATGAACTTTGAGCTATATCATTGGTATTGTGAATCACTCTCTGCTGAGACTTAATTATCAATGTAACACCTGACAGGTTCTTGTTCTGTAGAGACTATGTAAGAACTGAACGGAAAATAAACAGGAGCTGCTGGTCTTAAGCTAACGGCCTTAGGCTGTAGTCTTTGGCTGTAGCCCTCCAGACCCCATCTGTTACTTGTCTTTTCTTTTTCTTTTTTCATCCTCACCCCCTAATCAGGTATCCCGCCTTGCTGCTGCTGGCTCCGGCATAAGAGTAAGACAAAGCTGTTTTTTGTTTTTGTTTTTTGGGTTTTTTTTGGTCTTGGATTTTCAAGAAGGCATTCTTGAAGCTAAAATTATACAACTGAGTGAAATGCAGATGTTACCTTAGGGTTTCAAGAGAAGAATCTTTCAAGGGAAGAATCGAACAAAGGAAGCCAATATTAAAGTCAGAGCAAAGAATCTGAGAGAATCCAGGCTACTAAAGCAATAAGGCAAGCTTTTAAATTTGTTTTTTTTGCAAACTTCAATCAAAGGCAGCCTATCTAGGCTACAGATGCTTTGGAATTTTGTTTGCTAGTAGAATTCCTCTAATATACAGCTCTCCTGAATTCTCTGCTTGCCTAGGAGGAGTAGACTCCGCAGAGGACTCTGAAGTAAGCCTGAAGTCTTGTGCTAGGAACCAAGTTGGATTCCGCCTCCGACTTGTTGAATTGAGCCACCTTAGAAGCATTCTTAGAAGATTTTAAGAAATGTTGTGCTAAACAGAGTTCAAATCGTTTGCTATTTTGCACTAAATGCTAAAGTATCTATTTGTGCACAATTATTGACCAGTGGTTATTTTCTTAGTTATTATCAAACTGAAACTTCACCACATAAACAGCAACAGCTTCTCTGTTGAGCACACACACACACACACACACACACACACACACACACACACGACTCATGAAGCGTTTTTATTTAACATGACTAGTTTTTAGTAATTAAATAATGCTGCTTCAGGCCACTTGCTAGGAAGACTTGTCTGAATGCTACATTAGTATATGGAAAAACTGTTTAGTTTTAAGGATACCTCATCCAAACTGAAACAGTTGTGATGGACTACTAATATTAGCTGGCTATAATTAGTAGCCAATCTGAAGATTCATTTTTCAGTTATAATTCAAGTGGACAAACCTAATGGGACATAACAAGCACCCACTTAACTAGTGAGTTGATAATCTTAAAGAATGAATGTTGGTGCCTATTTCTATTTTACTGTACATGTATACATGGATAAATCGATTTCAGCCTGTTAAGACTGGAATACTCACTTATTGGAACAAATGTCTGAACTAAGCTAGAGAGCATACTATGCAAGGGTGTATGCCATGAAATTCTCTGATTACATGTCAGGTTTTTTTAAATCATGTCTATGTGCATCTTACTATATTGTGTTAATTCTGATGATGGGAGAAGCCCTTCAAGAGTGCAGAGCATGAGTAATGGAATACAATACTGGGAAAGGACAAGTAGTCAGGAGGAGTCTGTAGTGGATCTTTAGATTTATAACCAATTCTTTAAGGAGATAGCTGAGGGGTTGGGGGATGTAGCTCAGCCATGGGCTTCACATGCACAAGGTCTGGGGTTGAACCGTAACATCAACAAGGCTAACAAACCTGCATCTCAACCAGAGTCATGAGATTGCTAGAGCTTAGGTCAGCCCCAACTTTGATATAAGCTTCTCAGCATTGCCTCTGAGTCAGTCGATCAGTTTTGATACATGTTCTCTGTACCCTCTTTGTCTAGCTGGCTTTTAGTCTGTGGTTCACATGAATAGGATACTTGCTTTTACCTGCTATCTTCTGCAGGTCCTGTGTGGTCCTATATGCCAAGTTTCTGGGGCAGAACATCACTAAAGACAGACCTGGTCATTCTCCTTGCTGTAGTCTGGATGTTGAATGCCCTAGGTATTAAAGGCTTGGTCTGCAGAGTGGTGCTGGTGGGAGTTGGCTGTGCTGTGAGAGATGGGGCCTTTGGGAGGTCTTTAGGCTATTGGCAGTGTGTCCTTTGAAAAATGCTATAAAACTTGTTCTCTTCTTCTTGATATTTTGATCTCTGGTCATGAAGTGGGTAGCTTTGTTCCTTCCCTCTGCCAGGCCAGGATCACCCAAAGTAAGAGGAGTAACCTAACATGGACTGGAAATTTCCAGACTATGAACTGAAATAAAAAGTGATAGAATCTAACTAGCATGCTCACAGTCTTTAGACTCCAGAAGAAATAAACAATTGGGTAAAAGGAAGTGTGAACTTAGTATGCTCAAACTCCTGCAGGGGAGTGCAGGATATAGAAATCCAGCCTGCATCTGGGTAGTAGCACATCAGCAGAATTACTTTCCACCTGAGAATAAGAAGTCATGTCCCAGATACAATAGAAGAGAAGAATAGGACAGATCCAGAGGAGTAGCAGAGGATATCAGATAACCAGAATAGCAAGGAATCAGGAAGAAGGAACCTCCACAAGCAAGGGTGGGTTCAGTTTGGGAAATCTGGGGAGCAATGAGAGATTAGAAGAGAAAATAAATCATGACTAGAAGGAAAAAAAAGCATTGTTCAGATCATTCAGCATCTTGTAAAAAAACAAGTTAACTTCTTAAAAAGAACAATGGAAAACTATTGAAAGAGCTAAATATGGAAATTTTAAGAATAAATTTGTATTGTAAAATTCTTGTCCAGTGGCAGGCACTGAGAGTGGGCAAAAGAGTTAAGAGTATCTGTGTTATTACCCATGAGAAACACCTGGAAATTTCAGGGCAGTTGGGTCCATGTGTTCTGTTGACTGTGGGCTCTGTGAATGCATAATACTGGTAAATTGGTAAGTCTAAAGCCCTTCTCTGGACTTCTGCCCACACTCATGAACCAATGCAATCACAGAGCATTTAGAGTATGAAGTAAAGAAGACATGGCAGAGAGGATTGAAGAATGTTAGTCGGTGCATTGGCAGAAGAAGGGAGCTTGAAAACGACCAAATCAACTTTTCTTGCTGGGTCTTCTATCTTTCTCCAGAGAGCTTCCTGCTCCATAAAGCCTTGTCTCCCTGAGTTAAAGTCATCCCTGTTTCCTCTTTGTTTCCATCCAATCATCTACAGTCCTCTGTAACTTCATCCCAGTATATTTGTTTGCTTCTCTTTCTTCCCTTTTAGAGGACAGAACACTGAGGTTAAGAAACAAGGGTCATTTCCAGGTGATCTTGGTATCTTTTCCAGTCTACAGTACCTAGCCAAGAGGGTTTTGTATTGTTTTATGAATAATGAATACAAGGTGTGGTGAAAAGATTCAAGAACTGCTAGACAAAAGGTTCAAAGTTGCTGTTACGAGACAAAAGGAAGTAACTAATATGAATATTTCATTAGCTTGAGTACATGTCTTATAAAACTGTATATCCCACAAGTATATATTATTTTTTCAAAACAGATAAATAGAATGAATTAAATAGAATATGTCTGCTCCTATCCATATAATTTCATACATGCACACAATATAAAAGTATTACCACTTGTTTGAAATTAAAAGAAGAAAAACTATATTTTTCCTAACTACAGTTTTCCAAAGGCACTATGTATATTGCTAATGCTAAGAAAGTGTTTATTGATTGATTACTATTGATGAGAAACCCGAGGAACTAATTTAACATTCAGAAAGTGAACAGAGAGCAGAGCCATTCTGGATACACGCACACCCAAGGGAGAATGAAGGGCAGCCGGAAGAAATGAGGTGGTGTTTGGTTCAGTGTCCCTGAAAAGAAAATCACTAGTAGGTTCATTCCCTGTGACCCTGAAATATTGTTCACTAACAAATTGATGTTTTATTTCAATAAACCCAGGGATGATTCTCTTAGGCTACAGAAAGAAAAACGTCTTCTAGTTTTCTTATGTAAACGAATGACTCATTGAAATCAAAGCTATCTGAGGATACAAACAAAAACAAGCAGTCTAATTTAGCAAAATTTCCAAGGAGAAATGATAAATATCTATACTAGATGGTCAAGTAAAACCACCGGCTGTGGACAGTGAAAAAAGTGGTAGGGAAGGTAGACAGAAGGTAAAAGAAGGGGGGAAGAGGGAGGAAAATGTAGAGGGAGGGAAAGAGGGAGCAGGAAAGGAGGAGACAAAAAGGTTTCAGCAAGATTTAATAATGATTATAATTATAATGTCTAAGTTACTTCCTTAGTAGAATTTTTCCCTTGTTTTCTCAAATCAGAGAAGTTCTTTCTGGGATTATTCAAGGAAGAAATCCAGCCAGTGTAATGCTTGCCTCCTCATTTCTAGTCCTCTGTGCTTATCTTGTGTTTAATGGATGTAAATTGCACTTGTTTAGTGGTTCACTTGTTTGAATGTCTTTGAGTACATTGTCACCTGTTATTTTTACTCTTTGAAAGTCTAATTACAGTACCCCTGGTAGCTTCCAGCCACATTTTCTTATGCAAGAAAACAGCTTGTCTGTTTTTATTTCCAAACTTTAAAGTTTATTTTTGTAAGTAAATGTTTACTTCCCCATGGGCTTCTGAATCTTTTGCAGGTGTGTGAGGAATGATTCCGGCTTTAGAAAATTGCTTTGGAACATTAGAGATACCTCTCAATTTACTAGCTATTACTTGAAGTCCCTTTGGTGTAGAAAACTGTCAGATTGTTTTATTTTATTTTTTCAGTGGTCAGAATGTTTTCATTATAGGAAAGTGAAAACTTTAAATTTATAATTAGTATGTTTGCTTTGGAATAAAATGCCTTTTCCTTTACATATTTTAAGTATCTAAACCAGAGGTCATAGTTGAAATATTTAACAAGGGGTGACATTGTTCAGAATAAAGGTCTACCCTGTCTATGTAAACAGGCTAAAGGATATCAGCTCTGTGCTAATTCACAGTGGAGAAGTCGTGGGGAGAACTTAAAACATGTATGTGCTCCTCATTAAGAAGAGCCTTTGGGAACAAGAAAATGGTAGCCACAATGCTAACTACACTCATGCCTTCATCTAAGTGTTTCAAGCTGACTTGCAAGAAAGACATGGGTGAGTTGAGGAATGCTAGGATACAGGCAGAGAAAACAGAACTTTGGCTGATGCCTTTCTACCTTGGGTCACAGTGACCTGCTCATTTGAATTCCATGAGAACCTCTGAGGCATAAAGAGAATTCCCTTTAAAAAAAAAGAAGAAGAAGAAGAGGGGCAAGGAGTTTGGCCTAGTAGTATAGTGTTTGCCTAGCATGCAGGAAGACCCAGGTTCAATTCCTTTGTCCCACATGTACAGAAAAAGCCAGAAATAGTGCTGTCGCTCAAATGGTAGAGGTCTAGCCTTGAGAAAAGTCCAAGGACAGGGCTCAGGCCCTGAGTTTAAGCCCCATGACTAGCAAAAAAAAAAAAAAAAGAAAGAAAGAAAGAAAAAAGAAAGAAAGAAAGAGAAAGCATCAGGAGCATGGCCTAGTGGTAGAGTGCCCCCTAGCATGCACAAAGACTAGTACTACATACATAGAAAAAGCTGGAAAAAAAAAGAAAAGAAAAAGAAAAAGCTGCAAGTGGTGCTGAGGCTCAAGTGGTAGAGCTCTAGCTTTGAGAAAGTCCAAGGACAGTGCTCAGGCACACACACCACGCGCACGCGCACACACACACGCACACGCACGCACACACACACACACACAGAGCACAAAGCTTTGAATATAAACATACAGAGAGATATACAAAAGAGGAGTATTTGACTTTGTTTGATCAGTATTTACAAAATAAACTCATTCCTTGGAGTCACTATCCAGAACATGACAAAGGATTCTATTCTATCCTGATTTCTACCCTCCCATCCTTATTTTCTTACCTCTGTAAACATCAGATGAACATGTAGCATCATGGATTCATTTTGCCCCTCCCACCCACCTTTTGTGAGATTGGAAATGGAGGGATCTCACTGTGTTTCCCAGGCTGGTCTCAAACTTATGGATTCAAGAGATTGTCCCACCTCAGCTACCCAGTAAACTGGAACTTACAGGTAGTGTCACAAAACTTCACCTTGTTTTAGTTCCTGCTTCAATGGAATCGTAGGGCATCTGTTATTTTATGTCTGTGTCTTTTGCTTAAAGCTATATGAATGAGAATCATCCATATTCTGGAATGTGGCGGAGCCTTTATTTTCATCCATATGTTCTGTTGCATCATTCACTATACTAGATGATTATTCATTCTACTCTAGGTAGACATTAGATTTATTTCCAGTTGTGAGGCCTGTAATAACCCTTCTGAGCATGTCCCTAAAAGTGTCTTTGGTGTATGCGTGCAAATACTGGATATGTAATCTGGAGAAAAAAAAACATTCCTGGAAATCTCAGTGTTCTTCTGGAGCATCCTAATCAAGTAAACAAATACACAACTAAGAATGTTTGCTTTTATATCTGAGTAAGGTTTGCAAGTGCCTTGCATATTACATCAGCAGACATTTCTCTAATAAAGAATCTAAAGGATAAAATGAAGTTCTCTTCCTTACCCTAGGACAAGAACAGGCACTGAGGTGAACTTCATAATGGGAAATGGAACTCTGTCTGCTGAGGCCTTGATAAAACTGGGTTGTTATCTGACTTCTGGGGGGAATTTAGTTACCTACAACAGATCTGCAATTAGGAGGACATACCGTAAGAAGTAGGAAATGCATGTCTTCATTCTTAGCTTTGTGGAAAATCTGGTCACTTGTATATGCAAAACTTCCCAGATGTGAGGTCTCAGACATGGCAAAGGAGGATAGCTAGGTTAAACAACACATTTATTATTTGTTGTGATACATAATAAATATAAAATTGTCTTTGATACAGTACATCATATGTACATGCTAGATAAAATTATTAAAACAAATATTAAAACTCATTGGAGAGTTGGGTATTTAGTCTAGTGGTAGAGTGATTGCCTAGCATACACAAAGACCCAGGTTCGACTCCTCGTACTACATACATGGCAAGGAGCTGGAAGTGGTGCTATGCTCAAGAGGTAGAGTTCTAGCCTTGAGAAACCCCAAGGATAGTGCTCAGGCCCTGAGCTCAAGCCCCAGGACTGGCAAAAATAGAAAAAATACCTCAGCAATAACTAGGAACAAAATTGATAGGTCTTCGAGTACATACATAGTTAGCAGATATTTCCAAGCCATTTTTCCCAAAAAAGGTAATAGTTTATATTGACAACAGCAGATTTTAAGAATTCAACACAAGTTATTATCAGTCATTATTTTTTTGCTTTAACAATTTGGATAATTTCTCTATCTTTGTAGTTTTCATTTGAATTTTTTCCGATCAATAAAATTGACATATTTTTTGCACTGTTCATTTGTCATCTGCATTTTTCTTTCTTTTTTTTTGTGATACTGACATTTGAACCCAGTCTTCATGCATGCTCTGTGAGTACTGTAATGCTGAGCCATGCCTCCAGATTCATTTTTCACTGCTTATTTCTAAGATGTGGTCTCACTTTTCCCTCAAAGGAATGCCTGTACTAAGATCTCTCTACCTTCGTGCTCTTGGTTGGATTCCACTGTGCACCACTGTATCAGGCATCTCATGGACTTTTCTGCCAGTCTAGAAACATCAGTCCTTCTCATCTTACATGGGTGCCACTGTGCCGGGGTGTGGGTTAAGAAAGGAATCTTGGTGAAGGCTGTTTGCCTTGGCCTCAGCCGCAATTCCCTACATCTCAGCCTCCCAGAGAGAGTGAATCACAGGAATGAGCCACCAGCACTTGGTCACAGATTCTTCTCCTAATTTGAAGTTTTGCTGACTCTCCTATTTGGCTTCCTCTTCTTTTCTATACTTATTTCCCCTATAGAATTGAAGGCATTCAGTATACATTTTTCGTACATATGAATCTTGACTGTCATACTTTTAAAGTTACAGGTGTTACATACACACATACACATTCATATTTTCTTCTAGATTTTTTTCATTCAATGTGTGGCTAATTGAAGGGCTCAGTTTTAATGTACTGTACTTTGTCAATATTTCTTTAAGTTTAGTACTTTTTGTGTCCTTCCAGAGAAATTATTCCTAATTTCAATGCCATGAAAATTGTTCCAATATTATCATTTAGTACTTTAATCATTACATTAACATTCTGATCTATTATTCACCTGGAGAAGATTTCTGTATTTAGAGTTAAAATTCATCTGAGGGCTTCCTACAGATATCTAAAAGGAATATTATTTCTCTGTGACTGTGTGAGAATATTACTTTGTGATGCCATTTCTATAATAACTTGAGTCTCTGTTTATCTGTAGATATGCTTTGAACTTTCTGTTCTGATATGCCCTTCTACTTGCTGTTTCCTATAAACATAGCCTTTTTATTTCCAATGTTTTTGTTATAACCCCTGACATTAATATATATGTATGCACCCAGAATTCCTTGCAGAGAGGATATCCTCCCCCTCCTCTGGATGGTCTGATCTAATCTAGGCTCTAATCTAAACCTTAGGGACAAAAAGAAAAGCATTGCACTGCTAGAGTTTGGGAAAAGAGATGATTGAGGTCACTAGAGCAATGCAGGTACAGACCAATGTCAGATAATCGGGAGACTTCAGGAGGTGGAAGATGGCACCGAGACAATAGGGCAGAGGCTTGAGTAGCACAGTGGGTCCCCAAACCCATCGGGAAAGCAGAGCTGGTGCCAAGCTATAGAACTTAACTCAGACCCCTCCACCCCGCCTGAGAAAGACTGGCAGGAGCAGGGGGGCAAGGAATTTAGAATCCTGTCCCTTCCCTCAACAGCCCCCTCCCCCAGGCCATTGACTGGAGACTGACAGGCGGGCGGTTGCTAACACCCAGCACCCCACCAAGGGAGGCAGAGGTGTCCCAGCCCCCACCCGCCCACCAGGCTCCTCTCCCAGGCCTCTGACTGGAGACTGACAGGTGGGCGGTCGCTAAGACTCAGCACCCCACTAGGGGAGGCAGAGCTGTCCCGGCTCCCACCCACCCAACAGGTTCTTCTCCCAGGCCACTGGGTCTGGAGAGTGGGGGGCGCTGAGACCCTGCCTTACAACAGCAGGTGGGGTGTGCAGGAAAATAGGAGCCAGCATCTGTCCCCTTCAAATTTTGAGCCGGGAATCCTCCAGCTGGGAATCCTGAGCAAGACAGCACCAAGGGGCCCCCCACAGTCACAGACTCCTGGCCAAAGCAGCAGAAACACAGCAGGGAACTGAAGGGCTGACCACCAGCAAGGCTCCCCTTCTAAGAATCAGAAAGGTGCGGCTCAGCCCTTGGAGCCCACATCCTCAGCTGGGCCCCGCCCCTGGGAACATAGAGGACACCTGCTGGTCCTGTTGAGAGCCCCTGGAAACTCCCAATACCCAGACCCTTGGCTGGGGGCCCACCCCTGGAAGCAGCACAGTAAAACCAACCATCTGCCCAGCACGCTCAGACTGAAGCTCGCAGATCCATCCCACGGCCCACTGTGAGGCCACTGGTTGGGCTGAGAGCTAGTCGTGCAGCAACACATAAGTTTGATCTAATACTTTCCAAACTTTGTACTCAAATATGCTACCTGCTTACCAACTTAGGTCAGTTATCCTTACGCTATACCTTTTCTTCGTTACTATAATAATCTTACACTCCTACATTATTCCTCTTGTATCTCCCCTGTTCTCTCTCATACTATTTTTCTATCTCTGGTCCTCTCTACATCTTTCAACCCTTAAAATGCATGGATGTACACTTGATGGCTGTTGAGCAATACTGTATATCTAGGTGTTCAATTATACTCTAGTATTGGTGTGAGCTCTGCTTTGAAGACTTTATAGAATTCAGCTGTGAATCCATCTGGCCCTGGGCTTTTCTTAGGTGGAAGTTCTCTTATTGCCATTTCTATTTCAGTGCTTGAAATAGGCCTGTTTAGTTGGGATGAATTCATAGAATCCACAAACAAAAAGGTGACCGAACTCCAGCAAATGTCCAAAGAAAATAAAGCTACTGAGATAACTACTCAAATGGAAATCAAGGAGCTAAAGAAATCCATACATGATCTAAAAGAAGAGATGCAAGGCATCAAAAATGAGCAACTAGAAGCAAGGGAGATGAAGAATAAAGTAAATAGCTTTGATAGCAGGTTAGACAATGCAGAAGAGAGAATTTCCGGGGCTGAAGATAATTTAGTTGTTATAGAGAAAGAACAGAAAATGAGTCAATCCAAATCTAGGAAATATGAGAGAGCACTTCAGGAGGTCCAAGATACAATTAGGAAGCCTAATTTAAGGCTAATTGGTATTGAGGAGGGTCTGGAGAAAGAGGTCAATGGTATTGGAAATATACTTCAGGAAATCATCTCAGAGAACTTCCCAAATATCCAGAAGGGCAGGTCCATCCAGATACAAGAAGCTTTCAGAACTCCAAACAGACCTGACCAGAAAAGGACATCCCATCACCACATTATAATCCGAACTGGATCAATAGAAACCAAAGAAAGGATCCTAAAGGCAGCCAGGAAGAAGGGATCAATCACACATAAAGGCAAACCAATCAGAATAACCCCAGATTTCTCAGCAGACACCATGCAAGTAAGAAGTGACTAGAAGCATATATGTCATGCCCTTAAGTCAAATAACTACCAACCAAGAATACTGTACCCAGCTAAGCTCTCATTCATATCTGAGGGAACAATGAAAACATTTGTATGGCAGAGGACATAGCTAGTAAATTAATTAGGAAGCCTACAGAGTGGGAGAAGTTCTTCACCAACCATACAACGGACAAAGGCCTCATATATAAAATATATCAATAGCTCAAAAAATTGAATCACTCCAAAACTAATCTCCAGAATAAGAACCATCCCATTAAAAGATGGGCCAAAGACTTAAAGAGAGTCTTCTCTAATGAAGAAACAAAAATGGCCTATAGACACATGAAGAAATGCTTAACATCTTTGGTCATAAAAGAAATGCAAATCAAAACAAAGGTAAGATTGTACCTCACTCCAGTTAGAATGGCCAGGATCAGGAAAACTAATAACAACAGATGCTGGAGGGGATGTGGCCAGGAGGGATCACTACTACACTGTTGGTGGGAGAGCAAACTTGTTCAACCACTATGGAAAGCAATATGGCAGTGCCTCAAAAGACTAAACATAGAGCTCCCCTATTACCCAGCAATTCCACTACTTGGCATTTACCCAACCCTCCAGAAACAAGGGCATACTCAATCCATCAGCCCAACGATGTTCATTGCAGCACAATTTACCATAGCAAAGATATGGAACCAACCTAGATGTCCCTCAGTTGATGAGTGGATCAACAAGATGTGGTATTTGTACACAATGGAATTCTATGCTGCTGTCAGAAAGAACGACATCGCCCCATTTGTTAGGAAATGGAAAGACTTAGAAAAAATCATATTAAGTGAAGTAAGCCAGACTCAAAGGAACTTAGGCTCAATGGTTTCTCTCATTTGTCATAATCAGTAGAAACCTTGGGCTCTACTAGCAGAGATCTGCAATAGAGCAAAATCTTGATACATAAGGCCATATAGTATGAAGCTAATTGAAAGGACTTCCATGATATTGAAACAAAAGCCATATAATGAATGATTGTTGTCCTTAATGTACTATGTTATCTCTCATTTCTTTTGCTGTCCCTTGGTTATCTCATATTGTTACAGTATCTCACTTTGTTATCTGATATATTGGATATATTTGTATTTGGTTATTTGAAATTGAATAGGGAATGGGGGAAAACAAGTGAGGGGTGGGGATGCGGGGGAGGGAAATGGGGACCAAGACATGTGAAAGGGTATCAATGTATGTGAATTAATGCACCTTCTACCTGGCATGTAACCCTTCTATTAATTACAATAAAAATATTAAAATATATATGTATGCAAAATAAATTGGGAAGTTCTGACCAGCATTGTGTGGAAATGTGCACCAATTTTGAGAAAACTGGCATCCTTACAGAATTTTGTTTTCTATATCAAGAACATAATTTGTGTTATTTTAACATATTTTTCCTCTAATACTTTTTCAGGTTTTTTTTTTCTCCCTTGCCCTCTGCTTTCCCTTTCCAATCATCTTGTTTTAAAATTTAATACCGTATTATTTGGAATTGCATGTTGTTTTTGTCACCTGCTTGACACTTCCATTTGTCCTTAACATTTATTTGTATCAATTAGTTGTACAAAAGCGCCTCCGCTTGCCATGCCCATAGATACCTTGATCAAATATGCTTCTGTCTCTCTCTCCCATCTCCTTTCCCTCAGTCTGGACACAACCTGTTTCATATTCCTGTTGTTAACTTGTTCAATGTTTGCTAATAATTCAAAGGGGTTTTGCCCTGATGAAGGTGTTTCAGGGCAAAACCCCTTTGAATTATTAGCAAACACTGAACAAGTTAACAACAGGAATATGAAACAGGTTCTGTGCAGACTGAGGGAATTAGTAAAGGTGGAGCAACAGAGAGGAGAAAGGAAGGTAAGTATGGTGAAAATACTTTATGTGCTGTTGTGCCAAGATTTTGGAGTCCCCCAAAGACCACCAAGAAGCTGAATCCGATGTAAGAGCATGAGACTTTTTATTGCAAGCTCCAGCCTGGACTCACGACTGACACCGACACAGAAGGTCTGAGCTGAAAGTCCCGATTTCATGTTGTACAAGGTTTTTATAGGGTTCTGGGAATTTTCCAAGCATAGTCACAAGTTTGAGCAAATCATAACACACCATGGGAAAAATCAAAGAACAATACTCAAAGTTGATTTGTGCAGCTAGTGGCGTGCAGGTATTTGGCTGGAAGTGATTGGTTAGCTCAAATGGTTGGTGTATTATGAATTGATTGGCTAGTGCTAGGAGATTACATGTCAAACTGCAGGGCAGCTGAAGGGCAGCTGGTCAGGATATCACAATGGTTATCACAGGATGTCACAATGGTTATCACAGGATGTGACAATGGTTATCTTATCCTGGAGCCTTAAATCACAGGGGGTGGCTTTTACACAGGGAGTAGTCTGTGATTTATTTTCTTCTTTGAAACTGCTACCTTTGCTGGTTTAGAATTAGTTCAGAGTGATCTTCCAGTGAGGTCTGAGTGACCTTCTGGCAGGGTCTGCTTAAAAATAACTTTTTACTGAAGTTCATTGAACTTCAAAATTAATTTAGGCTTCACAGTGCCACTTTTGCTTCGGTTTTTAAGTCGATAACCTTGTTACATTCACATAAATATAGTAACACTAACAGTTGTGCTTTATTTATAAATAGATTAATTTTTTTCATGGTTGATCATATGATCTGACTATATTAACAGTTTTGCTTTATTCCCTGTTGTCTTTATATATGTTGTTTTCAATCATAAGTAAATATTTTTCAATATTTGACTATTAATTTGAGCTATGATATAGAATTTTTATAGATACTTTTATCTGATAAAGGAAGGGATAACCGTTGCATGTCTAGTGTGTAATAAGTTAATATCTTTGAATTGATGCAAAATGTTATCAATTATTCTCACATTGATTAAGAAGATCATATTTTCCTTTATTCAGCTAATTTGTAAATTATTGCTTAAGTTTTCAAATGTTAATTTGAACTCGCATGTTCTGTAATGCTGGGATAGAACCAACACGATTATGATGTGTCATTCTTTACTACATCTTCCTAGGAAATTCTTTTTCTTTTTAAAATAGATACAACCTCAAAGAAGCAATAGATTGACGTAATAGATCAACTACTTTGGAAAATGTTTCTTGTACTCTTGAAAGAGTGCAAAGCCTGTAATTCAGCAGCTTTAGATATATCAATTTGGACAAGTGGCTCTTGTCTTATGTTTCTTGATACTTTGAGACAAATAGATAAAATCTCCCAATATAATTGTGAAGATGCACAGCTTTTCATGGTACTTCTGTCAACTTTTGCCTTATATATTTTGGAGCCACCGCACTCGGTACTTACAAATCTTAATTCAAAATATTTTTTTGTGAGGAATTAACCTTACTATCTTTAGAAAGCATGAAAGTGTTCCAGGCGCAGTGTCTCATGCCTAGCTACAGGAGAGTGAGATCTGAAGATCCAGTTCAAAGCCAACCTGGGCAGTAAAGTCCGTGAGACTCTTACCTCCAATTAACCACTAGAAAACTGGAAGTCGTGCTGTGGCTTAAGGTGGTAGCCTTAAGCTACTCTCAGGCCCAGGGGTAGGGACCCCATACAGAGAGGGGAGGGAGAAAGAGACACAGAGAGACAGAGACAGAGAGTGTGTCTATCTCATCTGAAACTATAGCCATGGCAACTTTATTGCAGTTAGCACTAGCAAGCTGTGCCTATTTCTATCTACATTTCGCAGCCACCAACATCATTCCTAATGTGCAGTAAGTTAATGTCCCTGTTGACCTGTCCACCTGTTTCCTGTGTGCTGCTGTTTCCAATTGTGTTCCTTGTTCCTTGTTCCTGAAGAATCCTTGTATCTCCATGTATGATATTCTGCTACCAATGATTTTTTTTCAGCCTGGTTTTTTTTTTTTTTTTTTTTTGCCAGTCCTGGGCTTAGGCTCAGGGCCTGAGCACTGTCCTTGGACTTTCTCAAGGCCAGAGCTCTACCACTTGAGCCTCAGCACCACTTCCGGCTTTTTTTTTTTTTTATGTGTGTAGTACCGAGGAATTGAACCCAGGTCTTTGTGCATGATAGGCAGGCACTCTACCATTAGGCCAAACTCCCAGCCCCTCAGCCTGTTTTTTTTTTAAAGACTCCATTTTATATTCACTTATGGAGAGTGTTTTAATTACATATACTTCCTTCAGGGGTTTATATTATGGAATTATCTTAAGTCTAAATCTCCCTGTTAGAAGATAAGGCACCTTTTTTTCTGCTTGCTTTCAATTTTTTCATTCTCTTAGTTTGAATAAAATTCTGTTAGGTTGTTTAATTTTTATCGTCATTCTTGCTTGAATTTGATTGTATGTGTAGATGGAGATACAGTTAAGATAGATGGATGCATATATACATAGGTAAAGAAGAGTGTGAGAGAGACAGAAAAGTTGTGGTACGAAGATATGGCAGGAGATGTGTACTATTAAAAACTTTAAATACAATGCAGTGTTGTTAATTAAAAGCACAATGTTCTACAACAGCATGAGTAATATTTTTAGAACTTAACTCTTTTTGAAATTTTGTGCCTGCTCCCATCCTCTGGCAACTATCATTATTCTTTGCTAACGTTTCTTTTTTAAAAGTATTTTGCACATTCCATCAACATTTTATAATCTCCATCTAGTAATGACAGTATTCTCCTGTGCTATTGTCTGTTAATATTTGCTTGGCTTTTTCTTCCTTCAGTGAAGATTTCCATTGGCTCCTGCAGTTTGGCTCAAAGTAGATCACATTATCTAATCATAGTCATTAGTCTTAAAATCTGGTCTACCTACATCCAGTATACTGTCATATCTTTATGAGATATTTACATGGCTATTCTATTTCTGTCTCTAAAGAAAAAAATATTCTTTCGTACCCTTATGAGAGTCAAAGCTCTGCATATCCTTTTTTTCATATATTTTTTATTGTAATTGATAGAAGGGTTACATGATATTTGCCAGATAGATGGTGCATTAATTCCCATACCTTGATACCCTTTCACATGTCTTGGTCCCCATTTTGAATATCCTTTTAAGAGCTTAACCTTACGCTTGTCTTTCCATTTTCTCAGTCACTGATTTAATTCAACAAATCTCTCAAGGAAATAAATCAAAGCTGAGTCTACATATTTACCTCTCCAGACTTCTTTTTCTGCATCATCTTACCCTGTGAAATACATGCCTTATTCAAGGGAGTTGTAAGACAGGTTAGGCATTCTCCACAATCTGTCCCCCAATGGAGCTCACGGGTGGCAAAATGTCAGCAGGTAAGATACTGAGCTGGCTGGACACACGGGAGCATGTGCGGAACCCCGTGGGCATTTCCTGAAACCCTTTGGTCATCACCTCTCATCTTGTCCAAGTATATTACAGGCTTTGTCGTGTAGGAGCTTTACACACAGACCTCACAGATGCATCAAGGAAACCAAGTAAGAATGGGGCTAAACAACTGCAGGCTCAGATAGGTACCGCTGTGTCTGCAAGTTGAACTGGGATATTGGTGAAAAGAAGAGACTACAGACATTATTTTCCAATTCTTCCTCTTGAACAACTCTCCTCTCCAGGATCCTGATCCTTAGGACAGATCTCGTTTCTTTAAATGGCTTCTGCTTGATTAAGTCAGAGATACTGGGGACATTCTCCCTTTTGATTAACTCAAACGAGCTAATTTAGGACCTTGATGAGTCTGGAAGTTTTCATTACAGCAGCATTTAGAATAGTGTTTGATTAAATAAGAGGAGAAGAATAGCTATGAAACATCTGCTCCATCCTTTCATCTTCCAGTCTCATGAGCAAACCACACTTGTAGCCTATCCTCCTTAGAAACATGCTGGAAAGGAACTTCCAGAAGAGTATTTATGCAGCCTAACCCTGGAGTCACAGCACAAAGGCAATAAGAGGTGCACTAAAAGAAACTTCACACCTGATATATTCTTCTGTAGTTGTCCCTGCTCCCCTAGATATGTCTTTTTCACATTTTTAAAATTTCTGGCTTTCCAGTTTTTCTCCTAAGCCATCTCACAACCAGTCAAATTGTCAAAGTCATCAAAGGTACCCACATTCCAAACTTCAGTGACTTTGCTAGCTGCAGGAATTGGGATACTAGGTGAATCCCTCTTTTAGGGCTCTTTATGTTGGCTTGTATGTGTCAAGCGACCCCATCTCTAAATGTTTAGTAATTAAGTAGACAAAATATGAAATTTGATATAGCCATAGAAAACACATCAGCTTCATACAAAACATCCTCATGGTTTCTAATTTGCCAGATTGCCTATTGTTTTTCCTCCAGATCCATCTTCGATCTCTACCAGTATCCCAGAACTGAAACTAGAGTCCATGCTGATTTGAATGCTTCCTCATTGGCTTACTATCTATCCAATCATTTATGTTGTTTGTCCATTGGTGTTGATTCCATGCAGTCGTTCCTATTGGTTTTATTAAATGAAGGAGGTGTGCTTGTGAAAAATGTTAGCAGATTAGACATCAAACCTGTGTGAATAGCAGACTAAGCATGTATTACTTCTCAATATTGTGGCTGGACTAGAGACCTTGTAATGCTGGCTAGACTGGACAACTTGACTCTAAATTTGGCTTGCTTTTTCTCCACTCTCTCCAAGATGGCTGAAATTATAATGCAGCCTTCAATCCTATCCATGTTCATCAGTGATGTTGCAGAGACAGAGCTATGGAAAAATACCTTATAAAATTACTTTTTAATTATGAGTGAAGTGTGTGTGGAGCTCTATTCTGAGACAGAAGTATTTAACACAGAGAAAGCAAAACACCCACAACTTAATCATGGTATAGACAATGTCACAGTCTTCTACATCTCATCCTTTCTTTGGTGAGAACTAGTTAAGACCTGAGCAGATAACAAGAGTATGGGGGAGAGGGGTTGTAGTCTTCCTTTCAAACTCATACTTGTTTAAGTTTTTCATTAAAAATTTCTCAGCTTTTTAGTTGATAGTGACTCAAAACTCTCTTCCTACCTAGTGAGAAACATTTATAGCCCTTCAGTTTCAGAATTACAGGCAGAGATGACAAAACAAACAATGGGGCAAGAGGAGGAGAGAGAAGAGTAAAGACAAGGGGATGGCAACCGAGTTTTTATATAGTACCTAGTTAAAAAAAATCTCTTACCAAGTTTATTCATTTTCGCTCATGGGCATTTTTTTCTTATGTTTAGATGTTAATTAAAATTCCCATTAGAATTGTGTTTATGCCTCAGGTTACAGAATGCATGTTTGTTGGTTACATTTCTATCATTTTTCCTCTTCTTATTTTTCTCTTAAAATCTCTGAATTTCCCTGCTGTGCGGTTTGTATACTACTGACCTTCAGATTCCCCAGCTCCCAAAGGCACGTGGCTAGCTCTGATTACGTTAAGTCAGTCAATTTATGTCCTTTCTTGGCACCAATGGTTGGTTTAAAGAAGAGGTGCAGGCAGCATTAAGCCTAATGAGGTATCAGGAGGTATTTGTGAGCAAATATTTTGGGAGAAAAATTGCCTCTTTACTCTGAGAAAGTGGTTTCAAAAAGCATACTGGTAATGTTCATAAAAGTCACTGGTGGGTCTGAAAGGAGTTCTGTGTTAATATCGGCAAACATCTTGCTACCATTGTTAGCACCCAGAGGCATTTTTGGTTGGGATGAAGCTGACATTTGATTCCAGAAGGGTTAGAGAAAAGCATCGGGAAGGCCCTGAGCTGTCCACTTACAGAAGGAAATCATTACGCTGATTCACCCTTCAGAGGGTCTAGGCCATGGCCACTGGGCCCTGCTGCTTTTTTGGCCAGAGGCGCCTAACATCCAGCCCAAAGCATGAGATGGAATGGAGCCGTGCGCTTTGTTATGGTGGCTGGAAAACAGGATGAAGCGGGAAGGAGCTTGTGGCCCAATGATCTTCCTTCCCTCCATCACAGCCTCCCTCCTAAAGGCTCCACTGTCTCTGCCAGTGACTCCACAGGGACTCATACAGGAAGGAGGTCAACCCTAAGGGAGTCTGAACATAGCCTTCAGGTCCACTGCACGAGTCACCTGCCACTTTGAGGAACCTCTACTTTAAGAAGTGAACTATTTGCCAGAGGGCTCCCTTTACTCCCAGCATCATATTTACTGACCTACTAACCATTATTTAAAATAAACAGAGACAGGCTAAATGACTTTAATAACCTTGTTTATTTGACTTGATGTAGCCAAGTGCAACTCAAGTAGTAACTTTTGTGCATTCAATAAATTAAAAATATGGCATTTTACATCTTTTGTTGTTAAAAAAATCCAGAGTATATTTTAAAGTTATGACATGTAATCTTATCAATGCAGATAAACCCACAGGTAATGTTTTAGTTGCTTTTTCTCATATACTTGCATTGTAATTAATAGAAGGGTTACATGATATTTGTCAGATAGATGGTGCATTAATTCCCATACATTGATAACCTTTCTCATGTCTTGGTCCCCGTTTCCATCCCCCCAACCCCCACCCCTCATCTTGTTTTCCCCCCTTCCCTATCCAATTTCAAATAACCAAATACAAATATATCCGATATATCAGGTAACAAAGTGAGATACTGTAACAATATGAGATAACCAAGGCACAGCAAAAGAGATGAGAGATAACATAGTACCTTAAAAACAACAATCATTCATTATATGGCTTATGTTTCTATATCCTAGAGATCCTTTCATTTAGCGTCATACTATATGGCCTTTTGTATCAAGGTTTTGCTCTATTGCAAATCTCTGGTAGGAGAGCCCAAGGTTTCTACTGATTATGACAAATGAGAGAAACCATTGAGCCTAGGTTCCTTTGAGTCTGGCTTACTTCACTTAGTATGATTTTTTTCTAAGTCTTTCCATTTCCTAACAAATGGGGCAAATTTGTTTTTAGTTGCTTTTTATAGGAAAGACTCTGTCTTCCTTTCTTTATATGAGCTCATGATTTTGTTCTTTTACTTGCAGCTGTAGTTATGAGCAACACTTGTAATGCTGACTTTTGTTTCACATAATAAACAAAAAAACATAAAACCATAATATACCTTCTAACAATTGACTTGATGTATGAATACATTTTGCCTTAATATCTGTTTTTACTTTAGTCTTTAAGAAATCCCATTTTTAGCATTTTCATTTTTTAAAAAAGAACAGAACTCCTGTCATGGTGATACACGCCTGTTATCCTAGCCTTCGGGGTATGGGGAGGGGTGTGGCAGGAGAAGCTGGAGTTTCAGGCCAACCTGGGCCATATAAGGAAAACTTGTTTCAACAAATCAAACAAACCAAAACCAAAATAAATGAGCAAATAGGAAAATATACACCAGTGAAGGATATTTTATTTTGACCATATCTCTAACAATGTTAAAATTAGAAGTTATTATTTGTTTGCAGTCCTGGACTTGGGCTCAAGGCCTGAACACTGTCCTTGAGTTTTCTCAAACTAGAGCTCTACCACTTGACCCATAGCACCACTTCTGTTTTTTTTTCTATGTATGTGGTACCAAGGAATGGAACCCAGGTCTTCATGCGTGCTAGTGAAGCACTGTACCACTAGGCCAAATTCCTGACCCCTAAAATTAGAAATTCTTTTGTACAAGTTGGCAAGGTAAACTGTTAATATCAATTTCTTTTTTCCAGTGAATGAAGAATACATTGAATACTTAACACTTGGAATTATTTCTAAGCAATCGACAAACTCCTACTTATGTTTCTCAAACAACATACATGGTTTTTAAATAGTTATTACAGATAGATGAAATTGATTTCATAGTTTTCATTAAACCTCTGAATATAGAAGAAAAAGCTTCATGTAGTTAGAAAATAATCCGTGCAGCTTAAGGTCATTTTTCAGAGTTGCATTTAAACTATGGAAATAAAAACAAATAAATAAAAAATGTTTAGCTCTCTAAAATGCAACTGGGATCAAGATGAGTTTATTTAATTTCTTTTATATTCAGAGAGCCAAAATAATCCATTTTGTGGCTGCATCTATACTAACAAAATTCCATAAAAATAAGTGAAAATCGAGAAGCCCCCTTAAAATCTAATATGGTGCAGAAAATGTAGTAGAATGTTCTACCAAGTGTGAACTGACTTCAGCAATATTAGACATAGTTAATGGCATAAACAGACAAGGTTAGGGATAAAAGAGTCAGTTTCTTATGAGACAATTGATCAAACCCTTCACAATTTTCCATAGCTCTCTTCAAAACAAACCCCAATATTACAGTATAGCCTCCCTCACAATAATACAGAAGCCTAATTAGCAAAATCACCAACCTACCTAGCAGATCCCTTTTCTTTGTCTCCCCACCAATGTTATCTGTCATATGGACTGCCCCAAAGAGAAGGCAGAGAAACTGCACTTCTCATAATAATGTACCTGCTGTTAATGTGCTGTCATTATAAACATTTCTAAATGCACTTACTAAAGTTTATAAAAAATATTTCAGTTATTTGGTAATCAAACTTTCAGCTGTTTTCTGCTGCCCGTGGTGTTATTTACATGCATTCACATGCAGATACTAAAGATAATGCTCGAGATGCTAAGTAAGAGTGCCATCTGCACAGCCTCACTCTAAGAAGGAAATAACCAACCAGATTTGGCTAACAATGTCTTTTGAAAAGAGGATTGTAAAACATTCCTCCTTTAATTTTACCTTGGGACTGAGCAATGTGTCATTTTTCTCATTGATCCACTACTTGGAAGGCAGAAAGTTAAATATGATTGGTTTGTTGGGCATATAATTTGATAAATCCATGGTGGAAAATAATCCCATTATTGTCTTACTTGCGTTTTTGTTGTTACAGTCAGAACGCCATCAACAGCCCACAATAGACTAGTTCTCATTTTCTGAAATGATTTCCCTATTTTCAGTAGTTCTTGTCACCAGTTTCATCTTAAAATTTTTTTATCTTGGCTTTTTTGGGTCTTTCCTGAAATCATACAGAGTAATAATTAAAATTTCATTAATTGTACTAAGATGCTTATATCCATTAACAAATGCTTTTCTTTCTTTTTCATATTACCCAAAATTTAACTTAAAATTATTTTTGCCATACAGTCTAAAATTTGTAGGAAAAATTAGGATAATTACTATTTATTGATGCAAGTTATTGGAAGGTTTATTAGAGGCAACTGAAGACTTATGCCACCTTTGACTTTGCTACCAGATGCCTTTTTGCACAAAGTTAAAGAAACATTGGGGTGTTAGTGGTTTGCAAAAATTGTGATGAATGGTAGTGGATTTGAAAATGTATGTGTATATATATATATACATATATGTATCTATCAATGATTGTCTATTGATACATGTCAATAGATAGACATAGATAGTAGATATCTATATATCTAATATTTGTGTTCTTATTTATTTACTTTTATAGATTTTTTTTTTGCTAGTCCTGGGCTTGAGCTCAGGGCCTGAGCACTATCCTTGGACTTTCTCAAGGCTAGAGCTCTACCACTTGAGCCTCAGCACCATTTCCGGCTTTTTTTCTATGTATGTAGTACCGAGGAATCGAACCTGGGTCTTCATGCAAGCACTCTACCACTAGGTTAAACTCCCGGCCTACTTTTATAGATTTTTAAAAATTGTAATTACTAGAAGGGTTACATTATATGCACCAGATAGAAGATACATTACTTCACAAACATTGATACTCCTTCTCATGTTCTTGTCTCCATTTCCTTCTCCCATCCCTTCCCCTCATCTTGTTTTCTCCCTTTCCTATCCTATTTCAAATAATTAAATGAACATATATACAATATACAAAATAACAAGGTAAAGTACTGGTTCTTATTCTGTAAAGAGATACCCAAATGAACTCATATTTGTTTAGAGGATATAATCAAATTATAGATTTGGAAAGACCTTGGCTCGTTTATTACAATAAAATTGTTCAAGTCTTTATTTTCACTCAGTGTACCTGCCTCCAAGTGATAAGGAAAAGGAATAAGCGATACCTTGACAGGAAAGGAGAAGAAAACAATTCTAGCTGGAATTATTGAAGTTGTTTCACTGGCAACGTCCATTAAGGCAGCCAATAATTTCAAAACCAAAGAAGTAAAAGTAATTTATGGCTACTATGGTAAAAGCTATAAAACTGGGCAAAAATTCAGTGTAACTGTTTTCTGGAATTCAACCGATGCATGAGTGTGGTCTTGGAGGTCTAAGAACTACACAATATATTCTTCCTGCCTGAAGATGTTTTCAAAAGTGTGACTTGTTTCATCCTCATAACAAGAAAGTAGATTCTGGGCATGTGAAACTCAATCAGGTGTGGGGTTTTGAGGCATTTTGGGGGTCAGGAAGGTGGAGAGGGCTGTAAGAACATCTTATTCATAAGAAGGGAAGCAATATGAATTGATGACATCCTTTTCTGTGCAGGTAGATCTTTATCTCTATGCTTCTTATAATTCTTAGGTTTTACCCTTTGCTTAAGCCCTTAGCACATATTACATGTTTTCCCATATGGTTACAGAGGGTTGTTTTTCTGGTTTGCTTCTCTATAGATCTGGCATTCTCATCTCTATTTTCTTTGATATCATCCCATATATAACTATTCACATGGTATAGAAAAATGGCCAAAATTAAAATTACAGATAACATAATAATATAAGAAACAAAATATTTGATAACATCACACTGATGCTTAAAGTCTTCTATTGAATGATGCTGTTTTAATGAAAGCTTTAAAAAGCTCACTATATTAAGCTAAAAACTATCAAACACTAAAATAATGAAAAAATTTTCTCTCCATTATTACTTTTTGACACTGCAGCCTTTCTCAGTATTTCATTCATCCATGCCTTATTTTATAGAAATTCAAAAAGACCATTTCCCAGGTAACAAATTATACTCCTCAGAAATCAATTACACTTCAGGACAACACTAACAGTACATGTCTTTTTATTAGGAAATAAAACCACAGGATATGGTTAGTAATAAAACTGGAATTATTTTGCTGGAAAAGTCCATAAAGATATCCAATAATTTCAAAATCAAAGAAATTTAAAAAATGCCAGATCTGTTCCTGCGCAGTATTAGCAATGTTGTTTTGCACAAGTCCACGTTAATTTCTCCTGTCTACTTCTGATACATCAATCACATCTGGCTATAGAATGATGGAAACGTCATATTATGTAACAGTTGATCTTTTCACTCTTGAAAATATACTAATGAGGGAGGAGTGGGGGAACAGTATCAGAGAAAACTTTCATTAGATATAAATTGCAAGACATTTGTTTGAATGAATATAATATCGCAGCTCTGTTTTGATGGGTCTAGAGGTAATACTTTATCACTGTAAGTACCAGACAAAGCACTGTACAATTTTATGTTGCCATTAGAGCAAAGCCTTCTATTTGGTGTTTGCTTCAAAATGTTCTTGGGGAAATACTTCATGGCCTGATTGTAGGGACCAAAGAATTCTTTCAAGTGTATGTGTTGGCTACAAATATTTCAGATGGGAGTCATATAAAGTAAAAACCAAAGTCCACATTTTGATTTGAAGTATATCATTCTAATTTACATTGCCATACAAAAATTTTAGATATTTTCAAACTATATCTGGTAAACAGAGCCAGATTCCTCAACTGAATGACTTATGACTTCTTTCCTTTTTCCTGTTTATATATATGATGACCCAATAATGTTTTTTCAATTATTTACTACCACTGACTTCTGCTGCCTGTTATACAGACATTGATTTTTTAAGGTCTTAAGACATTTAAAAGAAAAAGAGATTGGGATGAATACACAATCTCTTATATTTTTTAAACTTAGTTTTGGTGTTAATATTTTATTGTAAGCTATAAATACTGGTATTTTTAAAGAACTATCATAGATTTAGAAAAACTGTTCACAGTTCTGATCTTGGAATAAATTCTCTCACATTTACTTTTTCTTTCATTGAGTAACAGAATAAAAAAATAAGAGGTCTTAAGCTTCTCAAAATAAGTTGCATAGTAGGTAGCAAGAAACTAGGCTATTTAAAATTTTAAAACTTAGAATTGTTTTGTTATCTTTAAGTAGCTGTACAAAGGAAATACAGTTTATGATTACAATGCCTCTTCAGTAGTGTTACCCCCTCTAACTTTCTAACCCACCTCTTTGGCCTTTCTCTCTTCCCTTTTCTTTATCTTGTGATATTTACAGTGATTTTTTTTTTGCCAGTCCTGGGCTTGAACTCAGGGCCAGAGCACTGTCCTTGGGTTCTTTTTCTCAAGGCTAGACCTCTACCACTTGAGCCTCAGCACCATGTCTGGTTTTTTTCCTGTATGTGGTACCAAGGAATTGAACCCGGGTCTTCATGCATGGTAGGCAAGCACTCTACCACTAGGCCAACCTCCGGGCCCCAACAGTGAATTTTTCACCCTTCCCCCCACATTTGTCTATCACTCCCCCTTTGGCCCCACCCTCATTCTTGGATGTATTTATATCCTGGTATTGATTTAGTTGGGCTTTGACCAAGTCTTTCTAAAAGATCAAACTATTTGAGCTCTCCATAAAGTCTATTTTACTTTAGTTAATGCATTAGTAACCATTTGCATACTGCCCAATACGTATAGGTGCATTCTAGCTACCACAGATGAAGGGAACTATGCAACCCCTGTTTCTCTAGATGTGATTTTTTGCAAGCCTTTCTGTTTCCTTAGGAACGATACAATCTCATTCTTTCGTAAAATTCCATTGCATGTATATGCCACAATTTCTTGTTCCATCCATCTCTTGAGGGACATCTGTATTGCTTCCATCTTTTGGCAATGGCGAATAGTGTTGCATTAAACGTGGTTATGCTAATAGCCTCACTGCAACCTTGTTTGAATAAATTCTCAGGAGTGGGATTACTGGGACATAGGTTTGCTCTTCGTTTAGTTGTTTTTTTGTGTGTGTGTGTGTTTGTTTTTGAATTAGTTCTTTTAGGTCAATGATGGGGCTTGAACTCTGGTCCAGGGCACTGTCCCTTAGCTCTTTTGCTCATGGCTAGTGCTCTACCACTTGAGCCACAGCACCACTTCCTCATTTAGCTTCTTTCCTTTCCTTTGTTTTCTTTTTTTTTTTGGAGAAACCTTTATACTGCTTTCCAGAGTGGTTGAACGAACTTACATACTCACCAACAGTTTATTGCAGTTTCCTTTTGACTGCATCCTTGATAGCATTTGCTGTTGTTTGTTTATCTTGATAATTACCATTCTAATTGGGATTAGGTGGAATCTCAGTGTCATTTTGAATAGTTTTTCTATTCTTTAATAAAGGAAAGGACATGCACCTGGACACTACTAGCTTTGTGTTTGTTTGACATATCTATGCACATGTATGCCATGTATACTATACTTATTTTGCATTCACTCTTTGTAAGTTGTCATCAGGGCAGATTCAATCAGGTTTATGCATACATCTGTTCATTTTAACTCTTACGTAATAATCCATGATTACAGTACTGGGATTGGATTATGCTTGTGATTATGGGCAATTAAATTTCTATCCTTTGCTATTTGTGTTATTTTCATTATTAAGATAGATTGTATCAAGAATCTTTGCATGTACTTCCTTGTGAACATGTTCAAAACTTTTGGAGGAAGTTTGCTGAAGAGTAGGGGTTTTCCCTCATCTGTAATAATTACACTATGTGTGTGATATTCTTAGCAGGTGATCACAATAACCCTATCTCTAATTGTATAAGACCATATATAATGAAACATATCAAAATGAACTCTGAGAACTGGAAGCAAGATGTTCTTATTCTATCTTGTATGCAGATACTCTCTCCCACATGCCATCTATGAGAATTCCCTTTTCCTGCAACTTCCCTCACAGTGTGTAATGCCACTTCCATTGAACTGATGGCTGAAAACTGGCATTTCATGTTTTTATTCAGAAACCTCTTGATTATTGTTGAGGTAGAGTGACTTACTGTATATTTATTCTGTCTTCTTCCAACTATCTTTTTCTGGCATTGTTGGTGTGAGCCATTTTCACCCAGCCAACACAGTCATTTTGAATGTTGAACCATTCTTGTGTGTACTTGAAATAAATTGCTCTTCTTCATAATATGTTCCATTTATATGTCCTCATTTGATCTGACTTATTAGCAATTTACAAATTTCATAGGTTTATTGTCCTAAACATCACAAAGGTAATTGGCTTGCGTAGTTCTTTGTACAGTGATTGCTGGTATTCTATTAATAGGGATTTAATAAAGTGAACTAGATAGATTTCCTATTTTCATTCTCTGAAGGCAATTTCAATAACAGCAATTTGGTAAAACTCACCATTGAAACTATCTGAACTAAGCAGAAATACTTTCTGTGATTTTGTAGTTTTGAGCTTTCTATGCCCTTTTACTTCTGAAACGGCTTTTTATTCTTTCTTTAATATGATGATATGATTGCTTAAGCATTTAATATTCTGAATTACTTAATTTTAGTGCTTTGAAATTCCTTCTCCCTTCCAGCATCTTTTTTCCCATGGGGATTTCACATCTATTATTTATTTTTTTATAGAGAATATCAATTGTCTCCCTATTAGTTATAAAGAGTAAGTAGTCTGACACTTTATAATGTGTCTCAGTGTAGATCTAGCAGACTTAACTGTGATTGGCTATCTTCACATCAATATCTCTTTCTGCAATAGTTTTGTAAATTGTAAGTACATACTTCCCTTCAGGCCTATCATCTTCTAAAAATACCATTATACAAATGTTGTGACTTCTCATTGTCCCCAATTCTTACTATACTCCACAGTGTCCTTAGTTTCATCTCCAAAGAACCAATTCTCTCTTCCCCTGTTTCCGTTCCAGTCTTCAAATGACGAATGACTATTTTCCTTTTATTTCAGTGACTGTGTCTCTTACTTAGAATTTATGCCTCTTTTTATTTCCTCCTTATTTTTTTGTTCCTTTTGAAGGATACCCTTCCTGCTATCCTCTATTTGAATACCGTAGAACTCACATTGGAATTTTTTCCAGTTCACTTTATCCTCCTCTCTGGTTTATGGATGTGAATTTTCCTTTATGTTGGTAAAAATGCTCTGTTTTTAATCATTTCTAAATGATATTTAAGTAGCTTTACAAGGAATTACCATTTAACAAAGGAATTTATGAATGCATATTTTGATGGATGTCACCCCTTTCAACATTCTCACCTACCCTTTCCCCATCCACCCTTTCCTCGGTCTTCTTAATACACAGTTATTTTCTGAGAATAATCCTTGAAAGAGCACAGGCAAGGACTTCCTGGAGTTCATACCCTGGGGATGAGTTGGTTCTGATGTACTTCCTCTTCTGATCAATTTCCAGTGTTTTAGGCTTCTGTGGGCTGAGTGGAGAAATTTCATTCAGATCAGTAGATTCATACACAGCACAACCTTGGTATTTCAACTTTTTTTGTGGGTAATGAGCAAATGAGCCTATCAAAATACATATTATCATGATTAATTCAAGTTAACAAAGAGACATTCAGGCTGGGATTTAGAAATGTGAAACATGTCCACAGTTCGCTTCATACGCGAATACAGGTTAAAATAGCCGGTCTGCACCAACATTTCCTTCATTTCATCTTATTGGCTGTGAGTCTACTACAGACAATAGCAACTGCTGCCAGCAACTCTTGGTCATGAACTGAAAAGGTATTTACATGGTCTTTTGATCTGTTTTTTTTTTAATTTAATTTAATTTTAATGGTGATGCGCAGAGGGGTGATATTTACATAAGTAAGATATGTTCATGTTGAACATTGTCAACCCTTCCCACCTTTTTTCCCTCTTCCCCACTATCCCCGCCTCCTCAAATTATAAAGTTCATTTCCATCATTTGTCTGGTTAGTATCCTTGTTGCCTTCGTTCACCCCCCCCCCCTTGTCCTTTGTCTCATCATCTTGTGATTTCTCTTCCCTTCCCAAATCAGATAAACATGTATGTGAGACACAAAGTATCAAAATAAAAAAAAAACAGAGGATAAACCGAAGCAGAAAATAAAAGAAAAATGAAAGAAAAACTTCACATAGTACATAAAAAAGCAAGCACAAAAACAAAAAGAAAAACAAAACTCTTACTTCCCTGTCTTGGAGTTCATTATAGAACCAACCTAGATGTTTCTCGTGGATGAAGGGATCAAGAAAATGTGGTAATTATACACAATGGAATTCTACGCTTCCACCAGAAAGAATGGAAAGACTTGAGAATAATCATACCAAGTGAAGTAAACCAGACACAAAGAAACATAGGCGCCTTGGTTTCCCTCATTTGTAATAATTATAATAGGTTTAGGATAGTCCTTGCAGAGGATCACAATAGCTGCTTTATGTTTTTTATTGCAATGTATAGAGGGGTTACAGTTACATTCATGAGATAGTAGGTGCATTACTGCTCACACATTGATACCCCTTCTCATGTCTTTGTCCCCATTTCCCTTCCCCATCCCCTCCCAATCATCTTGTTTTCCCCACTTCCATTTCCCATTTCAAATAAACACACACACACACACACACACACACACACACACACACACACACACACACACAATATGATATGCTAGGTAACGAAGTCAGATACTGTAACAATATGAGATTGTTGTTCTTAATGTGCTATGTTATTTCTCTTCTCTTTTGCTTTGTGTTTTAAGACAGAGTCTCTGTAGTGCAGGCCAGCTTCACACTCAGGATCTTTCTAACTCAGTCTTAAGATAGCTAGGATTATAGGTGTGTGCCATGGCTTGCTTTAAAGATTTTTGAATCATTTCATTATACTATTTATCTTATGTTATATAATGATGACAAAATGATATGCATTTATTAAAAATTTAGGATGTAGAGAAGGAAAAGAAAGAATAAAGGGAAAATGTTAATTCCACTTCTGTTCCTATTTTCCAATGGTAACATGTTTAAGCATGTATTTTAATTTAATGATCTATTCACCAATAGCTATTTCATATCTGCCTTCTGCCAGTCTTCTTCAAAGTGCCTAAAAACTCAGTTTTCAAGTGTAAATATACCTTTCTATTTTTGAATCCATGTGGCTATTTCTCTCTGCACAGGGAACAAGTGTGTGGTTTCCAGTTGGAAGTACACAATGTAATTTGTAGGTTGTGACGAAGCATGCTTATTTTTTTTCCACTGGGGATATTTTCTCAAATAGAATGGCATTTTGACTTCTAAATTTTGCCTGCATTACATTTTAATAGCTAATCATAGGACTACACATTTTTATTTTCTCATAGTTTTCCAAAACTCCAGGGTACAATCGATATATTTCTGTAGCTAGTGGTACTTTTAGTTTTTGATTTACACTCTTTTAAAAGTTGTTGCCTTAATAGTCACACATGATAGGAAGAGACAGGGTGCAGAGATAGGCAGAAATCTGGAGAAATCTAGTTTAGGCCAATATGGGCAAAATTTCAGTATTGCTAAAATTAGCAAGTAAAAACCAGATTTGTCTGAATTCAATTTCTATGATGTGAATCACAGTTTTTGTTTTTGCCATCATTAGTTTCAAAAGCAGACTCAATAGAACACAATGAGGTGTTTTTCATCTCTGATCTGTACAGCTGAATGATGTGGATCCCCACGCAGCCTATTTTCAGTTAACTCCCCTACATGGAGTTGAAGTGTACATTACAATGAAGTATAGAAATACCTTAATGAAACTCATTATTTTGTGCCAATACTATATGCTAATACAAAGGAGATAGGGCACAGGTAAATTTTCAAGGTATAATTCAAGTTACACATAGAAAATCCTAGCTTTACTTCATGCAATTGCAATTTCCACCTGTCTTACTGGTCTTTCATCACTTGCTGCCGAGCACTTTTTGTCTTGTACTGGACAATGTGGTTCTGAAATGTGAGGTGGCTCATTAAAGTAGTGTCTTAGAGTCACAAAAATCTCCCAGCTTGAAGGAGACCTAAAGGTCACCCTGGGTCAAGCTCCACACATTTCCAGGCGATATAATGAAGCCCATGGAGGTTACGGGAAGTGCTCTCCTTACAAGCCCTGGAGTGCTGCGCGGACCTGGACCATGTCCTCTGCTGTGCCTCTCTGCCCTACAGTGACGAGTAGCTTGATTCAGCAGGCGATAGGAAAGCACTCAATCTGATTTCATTACAGTCCCAAATCCACAGATGTTTGCATGGAAGGAAATGATGAGCTGGATCAAGGTAAGAAAGTCCGAGGAACTCTAAGCTGCAGATTTATCTCACTTGTTCTGATGGGTTCACAAGTCTCTGAGCAAGTGCTTTACAATGAATTCTCTTTTCCAGGGTGATATTTTATAAGAATGTATAGTAAATCCACATAGCGTTATTGGATTCCATCTTTTAGTGCCTAATTAAGTAGTAAAGTATCTGCTTACTTCAAGGTTTCTTTCATTTAAGTTTTATAACTTAGATATTTTAAAATTAAGATAAAAATGGACATGTTTGTGGAATACCATGTGATATTTTGCTATATGTATACATTGTGTAGTGTTTAAACCGATGTAATCATTGCTTCTTAGTGGCAAGAAGTGTACAACTCTCTGTCTTTTGTCTTCCAGATTTTCTGAAGCATGAAATAAATTATTGTCATTTAGTCTCCCTGTGCTATGCAATAGACCACCAGAGATTATTTTTTCTTTTTCAATGGATACATCCAATACTTACTGGTCAAACCTTGGCCTCCAGACTGTCCTTCTTAGCGTGTGACAACCACTGTTTGAGTCTTAATTTACATGCAATCTGCCAGGAAACTTAGGCCTCAAGTAAAAAAAACAAACCAAATAAAAACCCCAAGTGATCCTGTGAAAAGATTTTTCTACCTCTATTGAGCTGATCTTGTGGTTCTTGACTTTACATCTGTTAATGTGTTCCATTACATTTACTGATTTATATGCATTGAACCAGCTTTGCTTCTCTAGGATGTATCCTGTTTGATTGTAGTGAATGTATTTTTTTTGATTGTTAAATTTAGTTGGCCAGAATTTTATGGAGAAGTTTTGCATCTATGGAAATGAAGGGTATTTATAGAATTCAGCTATAAATTCATCGGGTTCTGAACTTTTCTTGGATGGGAGGTCTTTTATTGCCATTTCCATTTCATTGTTTGTTAAGGGTTTATTTAATTGGTTTATAGCTTCTTGGCTACATTTAGGTGTATTGATGTTTTTTAGGCATTCTTCCATTTCTGCCAGATTCTCCAGCTTAACTACTGTGAATGTTTATAAAATATTCCCTTATAATATTCTAGCACTATTCACTGGCCCAAGTTCCCCTCAGGGGGTGAAGGGATCAAGAGAATGGGTATATACACAAAATGGAATTTTACCTATCCGTTAGTAAAAATGGAAAAAAGATTATGTTAAGTGCAGTAAGCCAAGCCTGGAGAAAAAAGGATGCATGTTTTTCCCCTTATATGTAGAAGCTAGATTTAGCTTACAAACTCATAAGTAAATACATTGAGTGGTATGCAAGTATATAAATATATTAACTGAAATATGGTAGATTCAACGGAGACCTCCAATAGTACAATTCCAAAATCAAAGTTTAGCAAAATAAAACTCCAGGAAAGGTACTTAACAGGTGTGGGGTGAGGTTGAGGGGTAGAGGGCAGAGGAATAAAGCGTGGGAAAATGCAGTCAAGAATTAATGTATGTTCTACAAAATGAAGAAGAGTTAAGGAAGGGGTGGGTAGGGAAGGAATGGTGACCATGTTGTAAGGGCTGACGTTGATAAAATATAATTTATTCACAAATGACTTTGTTATATGCCAACTTTGTACAACTACTTGAAGATAATAATTTATATCTAAAAAGCAAAAGCCAGATGAGAGGATGAGGATCTTAAACAGGGTTTAACTTTTATAGATTTTACATATATATGCAGTGAGATCACACACTATGTGTTTCTATGCCTGCTGATTTCAATTAGCACGATGTCGACTTTTTCTTATGTCCATTTGCCCTTTGTATGAATTCGAGAAATGCTAAGATTTATTTACAGGTTTAAACTTGGTTTATTGTTTTGGTATTAAGATTTGTAAGTTGCTTATATAGTTGGGATAGCAACCCCTTGTCCGATTTTATACTTTGAAAATATTTCCTCCCATTTTGTGATTTTTTTTGTTTGCTGTTGTTTTCTCTGATGTATTTAACCATTTAAGCTCGATACCACTCTGTGTCATTTTTTTTTTTGCTTTGTTTCCTTTGTTTTGTGGATCTTGTCATTAAAAAAAAATTCTTTGTAGCCAGGCACCCATGTGTCATAGGAGGCTGAAATCTAAAAAACCACAGTTGAAAACCAGCCTGAGCAAAAAAGGCTCTGAGACTCTTATCTCAGAAAAAGCTGGAAGTGATGTTGTGGCTCATGTTGAAGACCACTAGCCTTGAGCAAAAGAAGCTCAGGGACAACAGCCAAGTCCGAAACTCAAGCTCCAGGAATGGCACGCCCACGCACACACACACGTGCGCGCACACACACACACTTTCTTTGGAATCTCATAAAATTAGGCTAGTGAGAAAAAATGTTTCAATGTCCTGAAATATCTATGCTATCTTATAGTAGTTTCACAGTTCTAGGTCTTGTGTTAAATCTTTGACATATTGAATTGAACTTTGAAACTGGTGGAAGAAGGGGCTATGAACTAGTTTTACTCTGTGCATGTGGGTATTAAATTTTCTCAGTATCACAGCATTATTGAGTTGAAGAGATTATAATTTCTCTAATCCGTGTCCTTAGCACCCTTGCAGAATTCCCTCTCTTTCTACCTCATACTACTGAGTTTGGTCATTGCTTTTATCTATCAGTAGACACAAATGGATCTTTATAACATTGGATCTCATATTAGATTGCATGGTCTTCTTTTTACATATCATTTATTGTAATTAATAGAAGGGTTACATGATATTTGCCAGATATATGGTGCATTAATTTCCATACATTGATACCCTTTGAAATTACAATGTAATTAGTTTACCTAAGATTGGTTCTTGTCTTCTAAATATACAAGATATCAATATCTTGTATGGTTAGAGCTAGGTGGCCTCTGCTCAATATTCGCTTGATAAGTTATTATCTACAGGACCTTGACTGAATCCCTTAATCTCTGTGCGTCAGTTTCCTCCATGGCTGGTGACTACCACTCAGGGAATGCTGTTGTCAGCTACCTCGCCGTCTTTTAACAAGGAGCAAATAAGCTAATACATGTAAAGTGCAGAGAACAGTGTCTGACACATAATACTGTCCTGGGTATTAGTTATTGCCACTATTTTAGTTGTATTTTCTCTGAACTCTGCTTTTAACATTGAACCATGTTGCTGTTAAACACAAGTAATTCCTTATTCTGAATGCTTCTGAAGCGTTCCAGGAGATGCATCTACTCTACTTGTTCAATAATCTGATATTGAACACCTGATTGCTTTCAAATATGTGCTCTTATAAAACAAATTTCCTCTACAGGACAGTACATGATCTTTTACTCTTATTATGGGATCATCAAATATATACCCACACATTACTTCAGTAAGTACTGTCACATGCTGTGAGAATGGCTTTACCAATTTATATTCCATGGATTGGATATCATAGCTGTATGAAAATGGGGAGTTAAGATATTAAACCACAGACCTATGGCCACCTAATCTTTGACAAGGGAGCCAAAAAAATAGAATGGGAGAAAGATAGCCTCTTCAACAAGTTGTGCTGACAGAACTGGTTAAGCACCTGCAGAAAACTAAAGTTGGATCCTTCTTTGTCACCCTGTACTAGAATTAACTCCAAATTGATCAAAGACCTGGAGATAAAAGCTGACACACTGAAAACTTTACAAGAAGGAATAGGAGATACACTAGGCCTCCTTGGCACAGGTCGAAACTTTCTTAATAAGGACCAAGAATCACAACAAATCAAAGAAAGGCTGGATAAGTGGGACTGCATTAAACTGCGGGAGCTTTTGTATGGCAGAGGACATAGCTAGTAAATTAATTAGGAAGCCTACAGAGTGGGAGAAGATCTTCACTAACCAAACAGCGGACAAAGGCCTCATATCTAAAATATATCAACAACTCAAAAAATTGAATCACTCCAAAACTAATCTCTAAAGTAACAACCATCCCATTAAAAAATGAGCCAAAGACTTAAAGAGAATCTTCTCTGAAGAAGAAACAAAAATGGCCTATAGACACATGAAGAAATGCTCAACATCTCTGGTCATAAAAGAAATGCAAGTCAAAACAAAGGTAAGATTCCACCTCACTCCAGTTAGAATGGCCAGGATCAAGAAAACTAATAACAACAGATGCTGGGGGGGATGTGGCCAGGACGGATCACTACTACACTGTTGGTGGGAGTGCAAACTCGTTCAACCACTATGGAAAGCAGTGTGGCAGTGCCTCAAAAGGCTAAACATAGAGCTCCCCTATGACCCAGCAATTCCATTACTTGGCATTTACCCAACCCTCCAGAAACAAGGGCATACTAAATCCACTAGCACAACAATGTTCATTGCAGCATTATTCACCATAGCAAACATATGGAACCAACCTAGATGTCCCTCAGCTGATGAGTGGATCAACAAGTTGTGGTATTTGTACACAAAGGAATTCTATGCTGCTGTCAGAAAAAACGACATCGACCCATTTGTTAGGAAATGGAAAGACTTAGAAAAATTCATATTAAGTGAAGTAAGCCAGACTGAAAGGAACTTAGGCTCAATGGTTTCCCTCATTCGTCATAATCAGTAGAAACCTTGGGCTCTACTAGCAGAGACCTGCAATAGAGCAAAATCTTGATACATAAGGCCATATAGTATGAAGCTAATTGAAAGGACCTCCATGATATTGAAACAAAAGCCATATAATGAATGATTGTTGTCCTTAATGTACTATGTTATCTCTCATCTCCTTTGCTGTCCCTTGGTTATCTCATATTGGTATAGTATCTCACTTTGTTATCTAATATATTGAATTTATTTGTATTTGGTTATTTGAAATTTGATAGGGAAGGGGGGAAAACCAAGATGGGTAGGGGGTGGGGGGGAGGGTAATGGGGACCAAGACATGTGAAAGGGTATCAATGTATGTGAATTAATGCACCTTCTATCTGGCAAATATCATGTAACCTTTTTATTAATTACAATAAAAAATAAATAAAAAAAAGAAAATGGGGAGTTATCACTAGCTTTTACCCCCAGGTATTATACGAGATCTCTGTCTAAGAAAATTTCATTCCATTTGGTCTTTAGTTATTTCCCAGAGTCCTCAAGAATATTGTAAATTTCAGGATATAAGAATGGTCTTCCATTTGATGGAATCCTTACTTTCTTCCTTCTTTCTCTAACCACAGGTGGTGAACTTTCCAGCCCGATCCACACACAAAGCTGCATAAGGAGTTCTCCATCCTTAGACAATGATACTACTGTCTCAGAGTCTACTTTGTCTGATGCCCTGGAAACCTCTTCATGTTTCAAGAGGTGGTGGGCCATAGACCCTGCCTTTCTCTGCTTCATTAGTGTCATCTCTATGCTCCCAGCCTCCCCACCTTCTACATTTCCTCCTTTTCCTCAGACTATTCAGACCTATACTATGTATACAATGTGTTCTGGATCCCCCAGTGCTCAAAGCCATGTGGTTTTCCAGGACAGAACATCAAGAATGCCTGCTTCCTTCTGCTTCGTCTGAGACAACATTGCATGTGTGCATGGTCATGTGCGCATGTGTACTTGTGCATATGTGTGTCTGCATGTGAAATCTCCATTAAGATATATGGAAATGAATCCCAAAGCCTGATCACAGGGAGGCTATTATACAATATTCTCACACTACTATCGATAGCTATTAAACTGTGAATTTGACTCCACAGTCTTTCCTTACCCTACTGGTTTCCACAGTGTTTTATTAACTATCTACATTTTTGGCTCTTGGTTTTTGTCTTGAGAGTAAAGGATGTGGGACTGAGTAAATTACAAGCCACAGGGTCTGTCAGCATGAACTGTTTGTCTACAAGATGCCTAGGTTCCTCTACCTCTATAAATCTCCAGAAGTGTTTTCAAAGATATCTTCATATTTATTCATTTTACTCTGTATAAAAGTGATTGCTGACACTGTCGCAGTTACTCTGACCTACTCATCAGAGACACACCTGGCAATTAACATTTTTAGTGAGAAACCATATAAAGAAAATTAATTTGAATTTCCATCTCATTCTGTGTTCAGATATGCACTGGGGACATGCAATGAGTCTGGAGAAGAAAATTCACGAGTGGATCGAATTCAGCTTTTGGGAAAGAAATTTTTAGTGCTATCACATTTCAAGCTTTATTAGGCTTTTGATCAATTTCTAATTAAAGAAAGCATGAATCGTCATATGACAAGGGGAAAAGGTGATTCTATGTAAAGTACAGAAAGTCTTGTCTCTGTAATTCCTACTCTGTCAAAACAAATCAAAACACTCACTAGTATTTTAATTTCATCATTATATTTTTTAATAGAATCTGTTCTCATTTAGGTAGGAGAAATCCCAAATGCTCTTTTTGAATTTTTATTCTACTGTTTGAGATCACTTTAGGAAAAGAAATAGACTTTTCTCATTTGGTGGAAAGATGACTAATGTTAATTTCATTTCTGACTCTATAAATATAATTTTATATTATTTGGTTGAGATGGATTTATTACCTTTAGATTTCTTCTCTTGTATAGCATAATAATTGATCTCATATTTCTCATATAAACCAGTTAGGAATATATCATTTTGATACAGTGCATTTCTGTAGGAAAATAACTTGTCTTTTTATGACATACTAAGCATAAATTTGTTTAATCAAAGAGTTTTGAAAGACAGGAATGGAGGGAGAAGGAGGAGGATGGATTAAGAAAGAATAAGATCAAGTTTGTGTCAATGAACAATCAACAGAAATGCCAGTTCATCATTTGACATTGCATTATAGAATTAAGTCTGTTTTTTAAACCAGATATTAATAAATAAACTCTAGATTTTCCTTATGTTCCCTCTGTCATAAAATTATATTTATGTTTAACTCATTCATAAATTATCAAGCTGATGAGGATCTTAAGAATAACTTAAGCCACCCATAATTTTACATAAGAGAAAATGGAGGAAGAAATTAAGAATTATTGTCATAGTATCCAGCTCTTATGAATGGCATTTGCCTAAAATATCATTTTTGATGGCATGACTTTTTTTCTCACTTTAAAAGCGGATGTTTTTGATAGGTGAAGAGTGTAGAGGCTGGAGAGAAATACCTGCCAGCTAGTCAGTGTATTTTCTATTAAAGGCTTGTGAACCTGGTAGCAGCACAAGAGGGCAATCTCTGGTTCTCACTACTAGCCTGCTCTTCCCTCCTTGAGTGTGACTGTGGAAGTTGGACAAAGGCCCACTGATTTCCACTGCTGTCTTCTTGCCCTGCATGCTCCTGCCTTTGTAACATGTTTGAATTTATGCCTTCCATCTGTTGTTCCGGAGCTGAAGTGACAGAAGGAGCCATGACACAGACCAAGTCAGGGTTGCACTTCTGTTGATACATTGATTTGGAGGAGGGAATTATCAAGCAAAGATGAGGCAAGAAAGAGGACTGTGTACTAGCAGGTGGCGGTGACAGCAGTAGCTCAACATGTGTCACCTGTCATGTGGAGCTGGGCCAGCCAACTGAACTTCCTGAGACTAGATACACTCAAAATCCTTTGAGGACGTTGGGTATACAACAAGGCTCTTCAATAATCTGCATAAACTAATGAAGAATTGCATGGATTATAGAAGGTGCCCTCATACCCTAAGAAGATGTAAATAAACATTTGTTAAAAAAAAAAACACCTAGCTAGGTATTGTTGGGAATGTAAAGCAATTTGTATGCTCATATTAGAGGTGAGCACTTAGTCTTATCACTTTGGAGAACTAGTTTTCAATTTCCTCCAGAGATGGTTATCAGAAATGGGTGTTGGCATCCACCAAAAGACATGTCCATGAATGCCCAGAGCAGCTCCACTCAGTCACAGGAGGACAGAGGCGATGATTTTCACAAATGCAAAAATCAATCAATCAGCTAATCCAAAATATATTCTCCAAGTAGCAGCTATTTGGGTTATTTTGGTGGAAAGCGATATAAACCAACTTTGGGAATTTTCTGTTGTTATCTTGATTGGAGAGTGCTTATAAAGACATACACATACACAAAATTCACTTAGGGTGAAGGTGCTTAACTGTATGTAGTGTCACGCATAACTATTAAGAGGAGAAAAATAAATTTTAAAAAAGTAATAGAGAATGGAAGGAGGGAGAAGAATAAAAGGAAAAAAGGTAATATTTTTTTCTCAGGGGGGAGGGGAAGGATATAAAGTCACCCTTACATATGAATGGAGAATGTCACATTTTTCTTCCTGAAATCAGTGGTGTCTAAGATCCTCACGGTTCTAACAGTCAATGACTGAGTAAGAAAAAAAAATCATAGAAGGTGAAAATTTGGAAATGGCAATGGAAAGTTAACACCAACTTTTATGGCCCAATATTATGATTGTCAATGGGCCCATTAACAAGGAAATGATACTAACTATAAAAACTCTAAATTGCTGTGTCAAGTCCCCACTTTCTTTACCTGAAAGCTATGGTTGCCTTGTGCATCATAATACTGACTATAAATTAAGAAACTCATTTCATTTCCTCTATCTGCAGAGACCTGTGCTTCAAGAGGGTGTGTTCGGGAGGTTTTTACAATTCAAATTCAGCAGCACAGAATCTTACCACTCTGAACATATATAAAAAGCTGCTCCCTGCTATTATAATCAGAATAATACAGATTAGTTCTATGTAGCTATTGTAACCAGAGTAATTCTGTCTAACGCTTTGATTTAAACAGCTAAGAAATCTAGGAGCAGGTAAAAATCAGTGGCTGTGCCTTTGGTGAAATGGATGGTAGAGAAGAAATTGTCACCTACATATTCAACAGTGTATCATGTTCTTCACAGAGATATAAGCAGTGGCAGAAATCAAGGAAATCATGCTTTGGCAGAAATTATGAGATTGAGTCATACCATAACATGATTATTCGTTCTTTCACGTAAATATCGCCTCCAAAATAAGATTAAGGAACTCTCTTAATTTTTGTCCTTCATTTAATTATAAAATCATTCCCATTTCATGGAGGAAGGAAGACGTTTTCATGAGCAGAAATTAAGCTGTTGCACCATTTCTTTGTCTCCTGTATAGAAAAGGAAACTGGTATTAGCTCTGTGTTAAAACTTCTCTCTTCCTCCTCTTCCTCTTCTTTCCCCTCTTTGGTAGTACTAGAGTTTGAACTCAGCACCCTGTACTTGGTAGGCAAGTATTCTACTTGAGCAGTACTTCTGCCCATTTGGCCTTCATCATCACTCTAGTTAGGGCTTGAATTCATACTCAAGCTAACTTGGACCATGATCCTCCTACTTATATTTCTGAATATAAGTATGATGGCAGATATCTGACACCATGCCCAGCTTTTGTATTGGTTAAGTTGGATCTTAGCCAACTTTTAACCTGGGCTGGCCTCAGACCAGGATCAACCAGCTTAAACCCTTCTGAGAAGTGAGGATTTAGAGGTCTGGACCACTGTGCTGATGATTTCAAGGTCTTACTTTTTTTTTTCAACCTCTCTTTCCAGGAATGTTTACATTTACCCAGTGTTCTGACTTTCCCGTGCTCACCTTCAGTACAGAAAATGAGAGAAATGGGGTAGGATAAACACTATTAAATAACTCATCCTTCAACATTTCCATGTTTTATGGAGACTTCTTCTGTTTCTCTCAACTGGTGTATAGCCTTTTTAGTGTCATGAATTCCAAATTATAATTTGGAAACTATTGGTCAAAGAAAACCTTATATATGCTGTGAAGTGTTGTATATCATCATCACGGAAAGCATATTGTCAGCCATCTGCAAATTCTAATTAAACTGAGCTCAGTGAAGTATTACAAAACAAGAGACATAGTTATCAGCCTAGGGATTTTCACTGACAAATGAACACCAAAGTCTCCTGGGATACATTTAACCCAGGTTCCTCAGCAAGTTCCTTGGACTTCTAAATCAAATGGGTGTGAGAAGGAGTAGGAGTTGCACAACTTTATTGAAAGAAACAAAAGTAAGTCCTCTTATAAATGAGCAAGTTTGAGAATTGTTGACTTAGCTGATCAGATTGTCTAAGTTTAACTGGTATTAAGAAAAGGAGCAGAAAACCGGCCTACAGAAATGAGACATTGTTGGAGGTATTTTAATGGTGCAAGAAGTAAGAATATTTTTGAAACTTCATAAATTATGCTTGTAACTACACACAAAACCTTATAATTATTTGATACATGATTTTCTGTTGTCTCAGGAAAATGGGATGGATTTTGAGGTACACCCCTGTAAAGCCAGCTAAGTAGGAGGTCTAAGTAGGAATTTCATGGTCTGATGGTGGCTCTTGGTCCCATGAGACTGCTTGAAAATACACAAAAGCAAAAAGAGTAGAAGACATGATTCTGAGTCATGTTTTTAATAAGCACTAGGCTCTGAGTCCCAATTTGTATTACCAAAAATCAAATCCAAAAGAAAATTTGAAAAAGAACAAGTGGAATTTTATATGATTTATTTTAATGATAAAGCTACTCTGCATAAATGAATCTATCCAAGTCTATTTCAGCTAAAGCATATTTGCTTTTAATAGTGATACAAAAGGTTTCTGTCCTATTAAAAGTTTCCATAAATTGGGCTAGGAGTTTAGCCTAGTGGTAGAGTGCTTGCCTAGTATGCACAAAGACCTGGGTTCAATTCCTTGGTTATACATATATATATATATGTATATGTATATATATATAACCAGAAATGGTGCTGTGGCTCGAGTAGTAAAGCTCTAGCCATGAGAAAGCCCAAAGACAACACCGAGGCCCTAAGTTCAAGGCCCAGGATAGGCAAAAAATTTTTTCTATGAGTTGAAAACTTGACTACGAGATATTTTTAGAGCTGGAGTGCCCTTCTTGTTTCAATACTCATATTATACCTGAGATTTGCTTTTAGATCTACATTTTAGTTACATACATACCATTGTGGTAGAAGGAGAGTGGAGGAAGAATTTAGGGGAGACAGGATATCAAAACCTCTGCCTTCGTCAATTTGTGGTAGTTTATTCTACATAATTCACCACTCATGCATTTATTCAGATAATCCTTGTTAGACATCGTAGAAAGCAATTAGAAAGAAGAATATCAATGAGACATGACCTTACGACTTCTTAAGACTTAGTGATGAATAGATACATATATGTTGTAATAAAAAGAGGCACAAGGACAAAGTTTTAAAGAGATCCTCACTGACACTGTTTGTGGGGAAATGAAATCACACTGTTCACTAGAGGCAATTACGTGTGGCTTGGGCCTTGAAGAATCTGTATGAACTAGGGAAGTGAGTGCCAGTGGGTGAAAACTTTGAAGAATGAATGGGACGCCTAGCAAGGATAAAAGCCAGTCTAAAATTATGTAGTATAAAGGAAATCCTGTAGATAGTAGTTTGAGAAAGATTTCTTTTTGTGGGGATATTGGAGATTCTTGATTGGATTCTTAGAGGTAGGAAAGGGGGGAAAAGGCAAGAGGGCTGATGAGAGAGTAATAGACAGTCCAGAGACAAGGGCACCTGAGAAGTAAACTTTCCATAAAGGCTGAGAGGAGTATGAGCCAATGCTTCATCAAGTGGCAGCAGATGCTTGCCCACGAGGACCACTTCCTCCTGTTGGGTGAAACCGAGAGACATGGATCTGTGCAAGGCATCCATCAATGGTCAAGAGGAAGGATGCTCAGTTGAGGGACTTTGTGTCTGATGGTTTGATATTCCTGTGCAGTCAAGAATATGGAGGTAGCCTGGCCCGGTGGCTCACGCCTGTAATCCTAGCTACTCAGGAGGCTGAGATCTGAGGATCAAGGTTCAAAGACAGTCTGGGCACAAAAAGGCCTGAGACTCTTATCTCCAGTTGACCTCTAGAAAATGGGAAGTGGAGCTTAGCTCAAGGGTAGGGGGGTAGCCTTGAGCTGAAGAGCTCAGGGACAATGCCTAGGACATGTTCAAGCCCCAGGAACCACAAAAAGAAATCTAGAGGAGGAGGAGGATATAATGACTTGTCTTCCATCCAGATGTCTAGATTCCTGATGACAGGGAATATCCATTCATCAATGTATCCTCAGCTTCTGACAATGGGGATAGCAAATAAAGCTCCTCTGAATAATTGTTGAATGGATGTCTGAATCAACAGTGGAAAGTTCCTTAAAGGTTGGAGCCAAAAATATCAGGAATCAAACTTTATTTCGTTGCATTACATAGGTTAAGTGTCAATACTTAAGAGCTATACTGAGGGGTTAAATAAATGAATCCACAATACGTGCTATTCAGTAAAATGAAGTATGCTTTGATCTTAAGATTTAAGACATGCCTGTTTCTCTTTATTTTGTCCCACTGCAAAGGAAAATACACATTAGAGTTTAATCTTTCCATAGAGAACTCTTAATCACTATGATCTTATTCAATGGAACAAGAGCAAATTATGGGTATACAATGAAGATAAAATGTGCACATGCATGTGTATATTTTCTAATCCTTTTGAGATTAAATGTGGCATAAAAAGTTTTAAAAGAAGTTTATTTAATGATGTTAAATTTCGAAACTTTCCTAAATGCTACCCAGTGCCAGGAGGGACAGCTAATTTCACAGAAAACCAAATTAATATACTGCAGGTTTCTGGGAAAGAACAAAAATCAATATTGTGAGTTTTAATCAAGACAAATGGAAAGCAATTCACTAGGGAAAGATCAAATCTGAAGGAAAAGAACAGGGTATAAGCCAGAAAATTATAGTCTAGAAGTCATTAATACATGTATGTGTGTATGAGGATGTTTTGATGCTTGTTTAAAAAAATTGATGAGTTTCCCACAAGAGACCACTACAACAAAAGGATGAATACTGTAGGAACAAGAATTAACTAATACATCACCCATCTGTCTCCAGGGATAAGTATCTTTTTCCTATTAGATGGCTGATCCATATGTAAAAAGCACAATAATTACTCTCAAGACTGTGAAAAGAATAACAAAACAACAGGAAAGCGGCCCACTGTCTAGTATGTAATGTAATGTGCTGAGCCATTCGTTCAGCACCTTGCATGGAGTTTGGCTTTTCCTCTTCTCTATGTCTGGCCCTGCTTAACTTCCATGTTTCCTTTTGTACATCTAAGCTAACATCAAATGATGCATTTTCTAAAAGTCCATGCTGTCTGTTGTTTGCAAGGTGGAGTGAGAAGAAAGCAGTAGAATTAGAGGTAAAGTAGGAGGTGCAGTGTGGCTGGCTTGCAAAGAGCTGAGTCCAGACATTTCAGAATCACCCACATTTCAAAAAGCCCTGACTTAAATAGTCATAAATTAGAACACACTCTCTAAAAGACATATCATGAAGGAGAAAGAGATGGCTGGGGAAAAAGAACCCTACATGTACGTGGAAATCTCTGCCAATGATAAGAGAAATGACATGGGCTCAGGAAGCTAGAAGGGTAGTGATGGTGTGTTCTGTTGCTGTCACTTGTGGTGGCTTGCTCAGGAATATTGCTCTACTCATTCCATTAATTAAGGATTCTACCTTCTTAGTTTTTTTTTTGTTGTTGTCTAAACTGGGAAGAGTATTTCCAGGAGACACAACAAGAGGAAGGGTCCTATTGCATTGGCATGGTGTGGGTTCTCAGGTGGACATTCTGTAAGCCAGAAGAGACTCTTCTCTTTGGGAAAATAACCGAATGCTGATCACCAAGAGGAGGGGGGCAACCATTCAGATAAAGAGGGGAGGAAGGAGGGTATAGGATTCTGATAACAACAGGGCCTACCTATCTTGGTTGCCTTGTAACTAGCCTGGAATCAATGTGGGCTGCTACCCTAAATAGAACCTTGTATGAAAACCTAGGCCTCAGGACGCTGGGAGACGAGGAACTGGATCATACACCCTTAGATGGGACCTACCCCACGATCACCTCAAGTGAGCGAGAGAGGGAGTACAGGATTCTCCCGATCACCGATTCCAACTTCATATCTGCTCTTGTTAGTTGCAATGCTAACGTTATTTTGCTATTCCGTTTTAAATATGTTACAGGTCTTATCTTCTCTGCTCTCTTAAAATCTGCCTTCTTAGCCAGGTGATGGTGGCTCATATCTGTAATACTAGCTACTCAGAAGCCAGAGATAGGAGGATCCTGGTTTGAATCCATCCTGGGCTAAAAAGGCTGTGAGACTCTTATCAACAATGAACCAGCAAAATAGCCAGGTACAGGTAGAGCTGTGACTCAAAGGAGTAGGGTGCTAGTCTTGAGTATCAAAGCTCAGGGGCAGTACTATCAGGCCCTGAGTTCAAGTCCCAATACTGGTGAAAAAAACCCTTCCATCTTATTATTTTATCTTTCTAATACTTTAAAAATTATCTTTAAGCAGTTTACAAGTGAATTGGAACAAAGCAGCTCATGAATGCAATGCACCTTGACCAAAGCCACTCCTCTCCACGTTCTCACCCCAGCTGGGCCATTTCCTTACCTCTCTCAAGTTTACAATACATTCGAAAACTTGTTCTTTCTCTGAGCCTTTCTTTTTTTAAAAATATTTTTTACTGTAATTAATAGAAGAGTGACGTTATATTCACCAGGTAGAAGATGTATTCCTTAACAATCATTGCTACCCCTGCTCATGTTTTTGTCCCCATTTTCGTCCCCACCCCTCCCCTCATCTTGTTTTCCCCCCTTTCCTATCCTATTTCAAATAAACAAATAAACATATATAAAATACATCAAATAACAAGGTAAGATACGGTAACAATATGAGATAATCAAGGGACAAAAAAAAGAGATGAGAAATAATGTACATTAAGAACAAAAGTCACACATTATTTGTGAACCTTTCTTTTTGTAGTTGTTCAACAGCATTTTATCCTCCCTCCCCATCTCTGTCTCTCTGTCTCTGTCTCTGTCTCTGTCTGTCTATGTCTCTGTCTGTCTCTGTCTCTCTCTCTGTCTCTGTCTCTGTCTCTCTTCCTCCCTCCTTTCCTCCCTCTCCTTGGCATTAATGTCTATTTATTTGTTAGGAGGTTAAAGTTTCTTTGCATCTTTACTGTAGTTTCGCAAGCTCTCCTCCTACTTAAATTTTGTCTCATATATAACAATCTCCACATATTTACTTGAACTATATTCCCTCTGAACAGCAGAAATTCTCTTAGGATGTTTAGTAGCTTGGCAAGTTCAGGTTAGACTTAAATTCTTTCCATCTAACAAGCACCACATATCCTTGAACTATATTAACTCTAAGCAGCTGAAATTCTCAGAGGATATTTAAGTTAAAGCAGAAACAATATATAACAAGATGACACAGAACTGTATCCTGGAAGCTGGTGAAGGACAGCACAATGAGCCAAGGATAATATGCTATCCGGGTTTCTTCTTCAGTCCTCCTCCTCCTCCTTCTCCTCTTTCTCCTCCTCAACCTCTTCTTTCTTTTTCTTCTCCTTTGTCTTCTTTCTTCTTACTACTTTTCTCCTTTCCTCTTCTTATCCTCCCTCCCTCCCTCCCTCCCTCCCTCCCTCCCATCCTCTCTCTCTCTCTCTCTCTCTCTCTCTCTCTCTCTCTCTCTCTCTCTCTCTCTCTCTCTCTCTCTCTCTCTCTCTCTCTCTCTCTCTCTCTCCTCTCTCCCTCTCCCTCTCTCTCTCTCTCTCCCTCTCCCTCTCCCTCTCCTCTCCCTCTCCTCTCCCTCTCCCTCTCCCTCTCCCTCTCCCTCTCCTCTCTCTCTCTTCTCTCTCTCTCTCTCCTCTCTCTCTCTCTCCTCTTCTCTCTCTCTCTCTCTCTTTTATTTTGCCAGTCTAGGGGCTTGAGCTCAGGACCTGAACTCTGTCCTTGGACTTTCTCAAGGCTAGAGCTCCACCACTTGAGCCTCAGCACCACTTCTGGCTTTTTTCTATGTTTGTGGTACTGAGGAATTGAACCCGGGTCTTCATGCATGCTAGGCAAGCACTCTACCACTAGGCCAAACTCCTGGCCCTCTCTCTCCTTTCTATCCCCCTCATCACTTTACTTTTTCAGCTGACTTTCCTTCCATACTTTACCTCCACCAGACTCCTCCACTTGACTCAATTCTTCTGCTAATTCTAAATGGAATAGTCTAAAGCATTTGGACTCGGTCATTAACTTTCAGAAGACGTATCTGGAGATGACAATCTCGAGACAGCCATATTGATTATTGGATTAATATGATATGAAGTCATATTAATATGCTCTGAAATACAGGGAAAGAGTATTTTGATTTGATCAGGTATTTTTCACCCATTGTCCCTTGGCCTCAGGGATTCTTGCCACATGGTATCAAATTACCATTGCTGTGTAGATTAGGAAAAGAAATGGCTCTATGATGAATGGCAGAGAGAAACGGGCTGAGGAGTGAAAAAACAATGACAAGCTAAATGGATGGTCTGTTAGGTGTTTATTTAGTCATGGAATATAGGCTCTTCTTCCTTTAGTGGTCAGCTCCTTTATAATACAGACAGAGCAGCATTTTGAAAGTTCAGTTCCCATTAAGCACTGGATGCTGGGGGCTTCCTGTTTCCAGAGTGGCTCATTCCCCTCACTGTCAGCGGACTGACAGCTTCCTGTTGTCAACCTGCTGTTGCCAGTCTTCTGTCTTCCTCGCATCTATTGAAACCTGAAGTTTCTAAACAAATAGTGGCACTTAGCTGGATGGAGCAACGTGTATGCCGGCAACCAAAGCAGGTGTAACTTCTATTGTTTTATCAGGCATGTCTCCTTACTGCAGATTCAGTAACTTATAAAATAATTAATTTTCACTTTCTCCATTTTTTGCTTTTGTATCATATTTTGAAAGAAATGAGGCCAAAGTTGTCAGTCCTCCAACCGAAGCCATATAAAATTAGATATTGTCTAGATATTGAGAACAATTCGTTTTTATTTTATGTTAAAACTGGATATTTATCTCCCTTCCCAAGGAATCAATAAAAATTTCATTGTGCTTAGAAAATAATAATATAATGTCTATCAAGTGGAAATCTATGATTATGGCTTTGGACTATGACATTTCTTTTCCTTCTAATTTACATGGTGTACAAATGTTTGTTTACTGATCTAATGTTTGCTCCTTACTTTTCTATTAGCTTAATTAGGACTGCTTTTTTTGTATTTAGTTTTTGAATCACAGTACACTTTTAAGTATTATAATTTAAAGTAAAATGGGTTAAATAATTCAAAAAGTTATGAATTATTGAAAATAACTAGAATAACCATCTGGCATGTTTAAATATATAACTTGTTTTAAAATAGGTTTATGAAAAATATAGTAATTGAAAAATCAGCATGGGAATAACTCAAATGATTAATTTCAGCAAGCTTTCACACATTACTACAATGTTTGAAATCCTAGCAGGATATAAAACAATTTATATTTAATAAAGAATTAGAAAGGGTGGGTAAAGGTTTAGTTAAGTAAATCGAACAGAACATTTTAAAATATGAATGAAATACCCTCAACAGTATTTTGTAGAAGAAGAATAATAAAGTCTACTAAGAGAATTCTGAAATACTTTGTGCATTTTAAGTGCTGTTGATTCTTCTAAGTAATGATGCTTCATTACAAGTAGAATCAATATTTGGATGACAAAGGATTAAAGAATAGATTGTCTGAATTGGCCTTTCTCATTTGGCTGGAAGGATAATATGCCCTGAATTGAGAATCATATATTAATAATCATTTTGAATTTTGAAGTACCATATTAGGCTAGAATCCAGACTGAAATAGAGTAATACAAAATTGGAAATAAAGTAATTGATATTTAAGGAGAAGGAAATAAATAGCAAAAACTGAAAAGCAGAAAATTTCTCATCAGTGGAACACAAGAAAGCAAAATAGAGAAAAGTGATAACAAGAGGAGAATTGTAACAAAGTCAATAATATATGGTATGTAAATTTGTGAAACATGGTAAAAACGAAGTTTTTTTTTTGTTTTTTTTGCCAGTCCTGGGCTTGAGCTCAGGGCCTGAGCACTGTCCTTGGACTTTCTCAAGGCTAGAGCTCTACCACTTGAGCCTCAGCACCACTTCTGGCTTTTTTCTATGTATGTGATACCGAGGAATTGAACCCGGGTCTTCATGCATGCTAGGCAAGCACTGTACCCCTAGGCCAAACTCCCGGCCTAAAAACGAAGTTTATACAGAATGACCTTACAGTACAGCTAGTTCTAACAAGTCTTTTTCCAGGGTTACTGTAACTCCAATTAGTAAATTCAATAAATGCCCCTGTTGGTCCCATTCCCGAAGATTGGAATTAATTTTGTTCATGCCATTTCTTAGTTTCTCCTTATAATTTTATGAGTATGTGTTATTCAATTCAGTGTTGCCATTTATTTCAAAAAGCTTTAAATTTGAATTTTTAAATGTTTTTATTGTTGGGATAATGTATACAGGAGTTAGAGTTACATTTGCCAGGTAGTAGGTGCATTACTTTTCACACATTGATACTTCTTCTCATGGTTTTTGTCTTCATTTCCCTCCCCTCACCACCTCCCAGTCATCCTGTTTTCCCCCTTTCCCTTTCTCATTTCGAATAAACAAATAAACATATACAAAGTCAGACACAGTAACAATATGAGTTTAATCAAAGGGCAAGAAAAGAGAAGAGAAATAACATAATACATTAAGAACAATTCACACCAGATGAAGCTTTTGTTTCCATATCCTAGAGATCCTTTTATTTAGTCTTGTCCTATATGACCTTATGTACCTAGGTTTTGAGCTATTGTAATCCTCTGCTAGGATAGTCCTAGATGATTTTATTTTGTCTGTTATGGGCCAGGGCATTGTTCCTGAGCAATTTCAACTCAAGGCTACCATCCTACCCATTGAGCCACAGCGCCATTTTCAGTTTTCTACTGGTTGATTGGAAATAAGAGTCTCACTGACTTTAGTGTCCAGGCTGGCTTTGAACCACAATCCTCAGATCTCAGCCTCCTGAGTACCTAGGATTATAGGCGTGAGCCACCCCACCCAGCTTGAAATATTTTAACTTCAAAAACATTTTTTTCTTCTATAACTTAAGTATGTGTTGAAATTTTCCACTATCAGCCTGGGTGCTGTTTCCAGAGTCTCTCTGTGCTCAAGACTAGAAGTCTTACCACTGGAGCCATGGCACCACTTCCAGTTTTTGAGTGGTTGAATGGAGATAAGAATGTCCAGGGCTTTTTCTGCTGGGGCTTGTTTGGAAGGTCTGTCCTCAGATCTCAGCCTCCTGAGCAGCTCGGGTGATAGGCATGAGCCACCAGTTCCCAGCTACTGCTGCATATAGTCTATTTAACTTTGATGAATTAAAATGTTGTGCAGCCATGCTTCCCTAATGCCTTTTGCTTTAGGAGAGTAGCTGTAGGTTACACTCTGGGATTTTTGACTGACTGGATGTATGAATGATTCCTGTCACAAAATAATTTATTAATATTCCTTTAAAGCTCACCAATTGCAATCTCAGGAGTCATGCTTGAGTTTATATGGCTCGACTTTCTCTCTAAAGCTTTGTATTTCTAGATTACCAAACTTTGACCAGTATGATGACATTTTTATTTCTCTGCATACTGTTTGGTTCTCGAATGCAATTGAGAAAGGAATACTTTTTCTTACTTTTATACAAATATTTATGTTGGTAGTAGAAATAGCACTTCTATTATTAATATACTAAATAGCACATTTAAGCACACAATCATAAACTTTCTTTGGGGAGGGAATTAAATTTGTCTGCAAAGTATAATGAGATAGAAAATACTTCTTATGTTGGTCTAATTAAAAAAACTAAAAGGAGTTAACTCAAGTGGTGAGAACAATGGATTTCACAATTCACAATATCTAGGAGACTGATTTAAGTACACTCACAACTCAGGAGAATCACAACTTTTGTTGAGATTAGAAATAAACATTACAAAACAAAAGTCAAAAGACAAAAACAACAAAATATAAATATAGGTTATAAAAATCAAAATGGTATCTGCTAACAATACATTCGTTTTTTGGGGGGTGGGTCATGGGGCTTGAACTAGGCCTGGGCACAGTCCCTGAGCTCTTCAGTTCAAGGCTACCACCCAACCCTTGAGCTAACCCCCACTTTCTGTTTTCTAGAGGTTAACTGGAGATAAGAGTCTCAAGTTCTTTTGTGTGCCAGCTGACTTTAAATCTTGATCCTCAGATCTCAGCCTCCTGAGTAGCTAGGACTATAGGCGTAAGCCACCATGCCCGGCTTGCTAATAATACATTCTACTTTAATACAAAGTTTGTCTCTTTTTCTGTATTTTTTATTATTGGCAACTCTTTGACATTCATAATTTTCTTTTCTATTCTTTTTTCCTTTCTTTTCTTTTTTATTGTCAGGGTCACAGTTACATTCACCCAGGTAGATGTCAGATGATGTCTTTCAGGTCTTTCTGCAAGTAAGGCACATATAAGATATTCCTCTTCAAAATGTATTCCTTGGTTTCTAGCATTTGTTAGTGTCACTTTAGTGTAATATTTTTCCAAAGTAAGTTGGTATACAAGAGTTCTTTTTTCTCCATTTGAGACTTTTTTCTGTGTATAGAATAAAGGCAACAGCAAGTCCTGGTATTAGAAACAAGATTAAAGGACCTGGGGCATAGCTCAAGTGGTAGAGTATTTACATATTCTACACTGAAACACACACACACACACACACACACACACACACACACACACACACACAGCCTGAAGAGTGGGAGAAAAAGAGAATGAGAGAGAGAACCATTACTACCACCACTAGAAATATTGGTTAGCATATTTTAAGCTTTTGTATATTTCTGAATTAAATTTACAGAAAATTATTTTAAGATTTTGCATCTATATCATGAGCAATATCATAGTATCTTGTCTGTAAAGTTTTTGCAGGGATTTGATTTCAAAATCTTGCTGACCCTATAGCATGAGTTGTAAAACTTTCCCTCTTCTTCAGTATTTTAGAAGAATGTTCAGGATTAATGCTATTCCTGCCTTATACAGTCTGAGTCTCAAGTGAATTTTTCTCAGTCTACAATTTTATTTGGGGGAAGCTCTTTAAGGAAAAATTAATTTTTTCCTATAAGAGCTAGCCTATTGGAAAGCTTTCTGGAAGGCCTTTCATACATGATTTCTTTTCAAACTTGGTGTTTTTATGATGGCCAAGCAGATGGCTGCCATTAGCTGATTTTATTTCTTTGAATTTCTATATGCAAAGGAACTGACTTAAGGACAAGTTTTCAGATTCACCAAGCAGCCATAGAATGTTTGTGGAGCATACTTGCAGGGAAAATATACCAGCAAAGGATTCAGAGACAGGTCCCACAGCAGTCATTTTTCACACAGTGACTCACTAAGTTGGAATTATAACCTTACAAACCACATAGGAGATCTTTGTCAATGTCATTTCTGCCAGCATTTCAGCAACAGCAACCTGTAAGGTGTGAACTATAGCAAGTTAAAGGATTTTCCATCTTTGAAGCCTCGTGGGTGTCAGCAGAGGACTTTTTTATTATGTTCATATTTTGTGTCTCTAAATTGTGGTCATGTTTATCAAAAATTTTACCTTTTTGAATTTCTTAACCTTCTGTATGAAATATAATTCTAAGAGAAAACAATTTAACCCTGCTCAATTGCTATGAACGACACAGGCAGAAGATTTGAAGGTATCCAATGGATAGAAATTCAGATTTTTTTCTTGAATCTCTGTTCTACTTAAGGCATTCTTACATGAAAAGATATGTTGCACAGGAGAAGAAAATCAATATCAGACCGTGAAAAGCCCAACTGAATATGACTTGAGTGAAGTCTAGAATTCAATAGAAAGTTCACAGTCATGGAAGCCTAATTGCCCAGTACAGGAAAATGAGAAATCTTGACCTTCTTTAGATCGTAGACCATTAGGGGACTTTTGAAAAAGTGAAAAAAGAGGAAGGTTAAAAATGAGAAATATAATGGCTCCATATGAAAGTTATTGAAACTTAGTAAACAAAAATTGTCTAAAGTAATATTCCAAACTTACAAAACACTCGGTTTTAGTCTCTATTTTCTAACTAATGAATACAGTATTAGTATTGATTTCCATCTTTAATTAGTATTTACTATATAATGTCATAAGAGACAGAATTTTCATGGAAGTGAATATAATATAAACTTTACCCATGCATTAAGTGGTCTCAACTTTGAGATTCATTTGGTTGAATTTTCAAATAAAACTCATAGTTCCACTTATGTCAAATTTCCCATAAGGTATTTAATATTTATTCATATCAGTTATTCATATTATTTTGAAGTATTTTTCATATAATTTTATTGTAATTAATAGGAGGGTTACATTATATTCACCAGATAGAGGATGCATTACTTCACATACATTGATACCCTTTCTCATGTCTTGGTCCCCATTTCCCACCCCCTACCCCCACCCCTCATCCTGTTTTCCTCCCTTCCCTATCCAACTTCAAATAAATAAATACACATATATACAATATATCAGATAACAAGGTAAAATACTGAAACAATATGAGATAACCAAGGGACAGCAAAAGAGATGAGAGATAACAGTACATTAAGGACAGCAATCACTCATTATATGGCTTTTGTTTATATATCCTGGAGGTCCTTTCATTTAGCTTCATTCTATATGGCCTTACATATCTAGGTTTTGCTCTATTGTAAATCTCTGCTAGGAGAGCCCAAGGTTTCTTCTGATTATGACAAATGAGGGAAACCATTGACCCTATGTTCCTTTGAATATGGCTGAATATGATTTTTTTCTAAGTCTTTCTATTTCCTTACAAATGGGGCGATGTCATTCTTTCTGACAGCAGCATAAAATTCCATTGTGTATAAATACTACATCTTGTTGATCCACTCATCAACTGAGGGGCATCTGGGTTGGTTCCATATCTTTGCCTTCTCCAAAGGCTTGTAGTAAGGAGTATCAAAGATCTGGAGACTTCTGAGGGTTGTTTTTGTTAGCTTCCAGTTTCCAGTGCATACGCACCAGAGTTCTCTTGCTTCCCATCATACTGACATGTAGAAACAATTCACCAAAGAATAAAATGCTTTAAATAGTGTTTATGGATAAGCGATAGAACAATATCCTCAACAATGAAGAGCAGGGGATACATTACAACAACAGGCTGAATATTGAGACATATAATTGGAAAGAAAAAGAAAAACAAATTGGCAACTGCTCTTGATTTCGGAAGTTTGATGTGTTTACCTTTCCACTTGGTAAATTCCGCTGAAATAATGACTTCAGTTGATAATTTATTAATTGAGGTCATTCGTTTTAGATACAAGAGGAATCTATGGATTCTTTCTGGTTATCTTCTAATTGTTTAAAGTATCTGATATTATTCTATTGATTGCACTTTTCCATTGTGTTGTCCCAAAGGCAGAGAAGGGCAAACGGCAATCATGAAATATGAATGAGATGCCTCATTAACCTTTGGGCTTTTGAGTACTTGGAAGCAAGGAATCTATGTTATTGGCAAGAAAAGCTGGGGAGCCCTATAGGGGGTGCAGGGAATATAGGAAGAGCAGTTTCCTTTGTTCTGGGTAAATGCTGCCACCAGGGATGGAGCGGGGCTTGCTCTCACAAAATTGGCTCTTGTACAAAATGAGCGATTCTGAACTTTGAGCCACATAAACACAAATTAGAAAGCTTGCTGAAACTCACCTCAGGCTTTGTGGATAAGAAGTAGGATTTGCCAGCTCCAGGAGAGTTCAAGCATCTGCATTTTAACAATTGTACCCTAGACTGGACCAGGAGACCCAGGAACCATGCTTTGAAGGTTACATGGAGCCCATTCAACTAAGAAAAACTTAAATGGATAGATTATAGAATTCTTTTGGTTTTTATGAGAATGTACTGTACTGTGGTCCTGCTTTTGTATGATTTTTTACTACAGTCCTGCCCAAGTGCATGCTCTGGGAATAAGGGTTTAAGGCTCTGATCTCCATATGATCAGAATCTTCTTTGTCTTCAACAGTGTGGCCACTTATGTCTTGCCTTTCCAGATTTTACAGTGGCTTTTCAGATGTATAGTCATAATTACACAAATGTTGTCTATTAAAGGAGAAAAGAAGCTCAGCTTCATTTTTCTCTCTTCAGTTGAGGTCAAAGAATAATTTTGTTCAACCATTAAGCAAAAGCATTATGACAGAGATGTTATATAAAAAGTTACACACTTTGAGCTACTGACTGTAGTAATAATAATAAGCAAAACAATGCCACTGGGATATAAAATGTCTTTAAAATACTCAAAACATTTTTAAATTTTTTATTCTGCATGACTGAAATCTTCAACCAAGATTTCAAGATATACAATGTTCATTTTATTCCATTTTGAAAATGTATTGCTTGGTTTTATACACAAACACACACATACTTATTTGTTTGTCAATTAAATTTAAAGTGAGCTAGATTTTCTTGGGGGTAGTTAATGGATTTTGATTCCTGTTAAAACATTGTGTTTTATGTCTGCAGGGAAACAATGTTTAAGCCTTTCCATTTATTAAAACTGCCCTACAATGAACTTCTGAGTAAAATGTATTAAATATCAAATCTGAGCAGTTAGGTTTGAACATAAAGAGTGAAGAAAACCTGGGTTGGAACACATGTGGAACTCTGACCAGCAGAGTTGACAGCAGAATCCTGTCTTCCAAATCTTCCTCACATTATCATGCACAGTTGTGATGTGGTTTGCCTATGCAAATTACTAACTGGTTATTCTATGCCTTGGCTAAACACCTAGTGTGCTACTGCTATGCGTTTGGTCTGTGTTAAACACCCAAAGCTACAACCAAGTAGCTTCTGTTCTCACATGGTTCCTGATAAGTGTAAATGAATGGATGTTTGAAACCAAGGGTAATCTGCAAGCTAATGAACAAGACTGTATTAAAACAAAATTGAAAGAGAACCATAGATCATAGGCCTAATGTGGATATTTTAGTCTTGCTCCATAGCCCCCCCCTTTTTATAATTATTTTATCAATTACCTAGAAACCTATTTCACTCTAGAAGCTTCTTTTCTTTCTTGTAAAAAAAAATTAATGGGGCCAGGAGTTTGGCCTAGTGCTAGAGTGCTTGCCTAGCATGCATGAAGGTCCGGGTTCGATTCCTAGGTACCACATACATTGACAAAAGCCGAGAGTGGCGCTGAGGCTCAAGTGGTAAAGATCTAGCCTTGAGAAAGTCCAAGGACAGTACTCAAGCCCTGAGTTCAAGCACAGGATTGACAAAAATAAATAAAAATGTTCCTAGAAAAACTGGTTAAAAGATTTAACACAAAATTCCATCACTCATTTAGCAAATGCTTTTCCTATAACTAGTATGTGGCAGAGATTTTTGTTTTTTGTGGGAAAATACTTTTATAGAACTTATGTTCTAGAAGACACACACAACAAAGAAGTAGAATATAGATAAATAAATAAGGTATTTTAAAATGTTCATCATTATTATGAGGGTAACACTATTACAGGGTAACACTTTACTGGGAAGGTGAATAGGAAACAAACCAATGTTTAATTATTAATAAAAACAGAATCTCTGGTAGTTGATATTAAAGTTGAATTGTGAAGATTAACAAGGGATCAACTAAGTCTTTATCAAGGGAAAAAAGTGTTCCTGGAAGTTGATGGCAGATGAAATAGCTGGAAGCTAAAAAGATCTTAGTTTATTAATAAGTTCATTGCTGCATCTTAGAGAGCAGTGAAGCAAGGTCAAGGACAAAGACAGAAGAGATCTGTAAAACCTTAAAAGTTAGGAAAACGAACTTAAGATTTGCTATTACAGATGCTATTGGAAAGTACTTTAAAAATGTATATACATAATAGGAATACCCTCTTTGTGATGTGTAGTATTTATTTATTTATTTATTATTTTGTGGGTAATGGGGCTTGAATTTGGCCTGAGCGCTGTCCCTGAGCTCTTCAGCTCAAGGCTACCACCCTACCCTTGGGCCAAACCCCACTTTCCATTTTCTAGAGGTTAATTGGAGATAAGAGTCTCAGGTCCTTTTGTGCCCAGACTGGCTTTGAACCTTGATCCTCAGATCTCAGCTTCCTGAGGAGCTAGGACTGTAGTATTTTTTTTTGACAGTTCTGGGACTTCAGGTGAGCACTGTCCCAGTCTTCTTGCATGCTAGGCAAGCCCTCTACCAGTAGGTCAAACTCCCTGCCCCTGGAGTACTTATTTTTAACAAATAATGTAATAATTGAATGGCAATGGTCATGAAACAGAACGCCTATGTCATCCTTTTGGTTCTCTCCAGCCCCGCTCACACTTGTAACCCCAGCTATTGAGGACATAGAAGTGAAGGGTAGCAAGGTTTGTGGTCAGCCAGTGTAAAAAGTTAGCGAGATGCCATCTCCACGAAGATGATGATGAGGGAGCACCCATCAGCCAAGCCTACAGAAGGTTCTGGTGGGAGAATCACAACTGAAGCTGGCTCAAGGGATTCAAGAGAAAAAAAAAAAACCCAGAGCACCTTGGTGGTGGGACATCTGGGAATTCAAACCAGTGGAGACTCTCCCCATAAAAAATAAAAGGGAAAAATGCAAAAAAGCCCTTGCCCACCCCCCACCCCCGTAACCCAAAATACCCTTTACTGGCTCTGGCTATTTGCAGTCAATAGTGTTTCTCCTGAAATAGGTGCATTCTCCCAACCTCTGACATCAGGTCTGTTTTCCTTCCTCTAGAAAAGACCATGGAAATAGGCTTAGCTGTCATAGTCATTGGGACATGAGAAACATGCATGTATATATATATATATATGTATTACATAAATAATGGTTTGTACTAACTATACACTTGAAATGATTTCCATCTAAAAACTTCACACGTGCAACATCTCAATTAGGTATCCTGAGGTTAAGAACACTTGGTATTCACCCTCAGCATTTATCAAGAAGTTACTGTGTATTTATTAACTACAGTCTTCATATTATATGATGAAAATACAAATATTGAGTAATTATTCCCTAGATGTGGAATTGGAAAAAAAATTAATCCAATAGATTTAGATGAGCAATGGAGAAATCTGGGGTGAGGGATGGAGATGATGTTAGTCACAATACAAAATTTCAGATGGATAGGGTGTCTGAGTTCAAAATATGTACACACAAACACAAACATATCATTGATATTTTCTGGTACTACATTCTTTCAACATTATTATTTTAAGAATTTTATCAAATCAATTTTGGTGCCAAATCAAATATTAGTCTCAAATGATTCTGTTTAGGAGTTAAACATTTTCCTGAACTCATGTCACCATTTACTGCAGTACTTTGAGAAAAAAGAAAAACAAAAACAAAATAATGAAAGACATCGCAATCCCTGTTATTTAGTCTTTTCCAGAAACCAAATATCACTCTCACTGTATTAAGAAAATTGTATTAAATCATCTTCCTTATTTTTTTCTTATTTTACTTCACTGGTTAATTATACCTTATGTTCTTTCTTTTGGGGGCCAAAATCACTGAGAAAGATAGTTGGTATAAAAGGAGGGAGAGATGCTTTTTATTTTTTTTATCATGGAATACCTGAATTCACCTTGTGATTTATAAACCATTCTTCCAAATAGTGATGAGCTCTTATATCTTCTTGGGGATTAAAATAAATTTTCTGCATGGGTAATAGTATATGTAGAGTGTTCATTATAGAACCAACATTTGGTGGTCAAATGAATCTCCTTACTAAAAGATGATACACCTTAATTCACGGGCCCATGATTAAAGTATCCAATCCCTGAGGAAAATGTGCCCTAACATAGAGAAATAGAATATTATATTAGTTTAGGCTCGGGGACTCTACTATTCTATCAATAACTGAGGCAAAAGGAAAATGTAATCTTTGCCCACAAAAGAGAACTGAGGTTTTACTAAAAAAAAGACTTGAGGGAGGAAGAAATCTTATAAACTAAAAATAATTCTATTTAAACCCCATGTTGAACAAGGGTACAAGTGTGGAAAAGGGAAGAGAGTTGAGCACAGAGGTTAGACGAATGAATACTTCACTGATCAAAAGGTAACTCTTCATTGCAACCTACTGGCAGAGTTGTGATCAGTATAATTTTAAAAAATCTTTTTCAGGGTATTTGGACTTGAGTAGTATGAAACCATTTTTTAAAGGACAAATCGATTCACTTGAGTACAAGCCTCATCCTCCAGGAAGTTCTGATGTTCGTTTTATTGGACAAGTGTCTTCCCTCAGCTAGGAAGGGGCACGAATGAATACTTCATTAGTTTCCATCTTGAATCAATGATGCAGTGTTGAAAAAGCATTAGTGATTCATGAGACCCAGTTCAGTGTTTAGAATGCAATGCACACACAGAGGTTCTCAAATGAATAAGTACATACTTGAATGTTAATGAGATAAAGTTTAAGTTAATTGTAATTTTCATATCGAGGGGCTGTACCTTCTTAATAATGTCCAAAAATTTTTTTTATTCAGTTACATCAGTCTAATGTAATATCCTTGGGACTTTATTAGACATCTCACTTTATTTAGATTCTATTATTTAAAATTACATTGAATTTAAAACAATGGTATAGGAAAACATAACTAGAAAACTAGTGATTTTTAAACTCAATTAACATATAGTATATCTATTTTATCAACTGACTTAAACAAATAAAATGAAATGCTCTTGATGTTTTTACATATCATTGGCTGTTCAAGATTTCTTGGATTCATTAGTCATCAGGAAATTACTGAATGAAGTAGTGTAGCAATGTTTGGTATTAAACAGTTCCTATTATATGTAGCTCTCTTAAAATATCTGTCCATGAAAATCAGAACCAATGTTATATTCAGCCAGTCAGAACTGGTATTAGTATTTCTATTGGTTATTTTCTTTAAAATGAGAACTTCAGTGAATACACTTACTATTTATGCTTTTGGAGATTATGATTCAGTGGGTTTTAATACATTCACCATTGTGAATTGTAAACCGTGGTATTAGACTAAAATAAAAATCCATATCCATTAGAAGCCATTTTCCATTCATGTTTCCCTCTAGCTCCTGTAATCACAATCTATCTATTTGTGCTTGCTTATTTTGGAAATTTCATACACATTTTATATGAGTTGTTTTGTGTCTGCCTCTCGCATTTCATATAATGATTTCCAGGTGTATCCAGGTTATAATATTGTAAGTACTTCATTCCTCTTTATGATTAAATGATGCTTCATTCATTGGATTATGGAGAATAGAAAAGGCATGGAAGAGGGAATTTCAAAGATTGTAACTTCATTTATAAAATAAGATGTAGTGTGTATGATTCCAAACTGTAAACTTTGTTTTTGGAGTTGCAGGGGGAAATGATGGAGGCTTATAAGAATCAGAAGAGATGTAATGCAGAGCATATTGTGGGTGGGAATCTGGAAAGGTGTCACACAATTCATCGTGTGAAAGTCAGATGAAGTGTCTGAGGGGGAGGGAAGTGGGACATATGATTATGCCTTGAGCCTCCCTCTTGTTGTGATACATAAAGTTGATGTCTTCCTGAAGACACAAATGGGAGAAATAAGAGTGACTTGAAAATAATATCATAGGGAAACTGGGAGGGCCAGCTAAGGTTATAATACCAACATTTAAAATTTAACCAGTACCCAAGACATCTCTTCAGCCATATCTTGCAAGCAGAGAAGAAATGCTGCAAGGCTGATTATTTTCTTGTGTCAGTGCTTTGGAAGCCCTTAATGACAGGCTTAAGATTATTATAAAAATAAATAATTCCATGGAGCATCCTGGTTAAAATAGAAAGGATAGTAAACACTGGGGAGATACTGGCTGGAGAAAAAGAAAGATGATAATCAATGACCCAGAAATGGTAAGGACAAAGTGGCTGAGAAGGAAGTGGAGGTCTGTGAGGGATGGAGGATGTGGTCAAAAGTGGGATGTAGTGGTTCTGAGTGATTGCCAGGGCAGTTCTGTAATCATGGGAAGAATGAGTGGAGTAGAGTGCTTGTGGAATCATGTCATTTGAGAAAGTGCAGAGACAGTGTGATGAGAAGCCTATGAATAAAGCTTGAACTTTGGCCAATGTAAATTAAAATATGGAACCAACTATCAAAGGTTTAGGTCATGTCCTTTCTTCTTTTCAGAACACTGAGCTGGTAATAGGAAATCCCGCTCACCACTGCTTATTATCTATCCTTGTGAACACTTCCACAGTTCTTACCGAAGAACTCCAAATCCTTCACATTTAAATAAGGAAGCTGTGCCCTGTGATTTATAGTGTCATTTCTTGTTCTACGTGTTTAAATTCTTTACATTTAAACTTTCTTCAATTTCAGTAATCTCCTCACTGATCTTTCATTCTTCAATTCTTTTTATAATGAGTTGTAATAGAATCTTTGGTTTGATTTATTCCTTCCAAATCTTCTCATATTTTCCCTCTAAGCATTCCATAATATCATAATAGGCAGTTTGTTTAAAAAAAGCTGTATTGGAGGAGAGAACAGAGGAGATAAAGGGGAAAAATGACTGGGAGTGTGACTTAGTGGTAGAGTGCTTGCCTAGAATTGCATAAAGCCCTGGGTTTGGTTCCTCAATATCACATATAAACAGAAAAGATTGAAAGTAGTGCTGTGGCTCAAGTGATAGAGTGCTAGCCTTGGGCAAAAGAAGCTCAGGGACAGTGCTCAGGCCCTAAGTTCAAGCCCAAGGACTGGCAAAAAAGGAAAAAAAATGAGGAAAGAAAGAAGGAGGAAATAAATCTCCTTTCTTCTTTTCTTACTTGGGAAGCACTCTGCATGTGCCATCTCTCTGTCACCTTAAAATAAAGATTTAATAACAATATGATAATGAAGTCTTATTATGATCCTCTTTACAGAGGTGCAAATGTGTGTTTATAGATTAATTAATACTTCCCACACAATATGAATAGAAGGTGGCATAGTCTTTCCTCAGATCTGGGTATGCTTGAGTACAAAGCTCATTACTTGTTACTTTGGGATGAGTATGGTGGATCACACCTGCAATTCTAGCTCCTAAGGAGACTGAGATCTGAGGGTCATGGTTCAAAGCTAGCCCAGGCAGGAGACCTGTATCTCCAATTAACTTACGAAGCTGGAAGTGGAGCTGGGGCTCAAATGGTAGAGAGGTATCCTGGAGCAAAAATGTTCAGGGACTGTGCTCAGGCCCTGAATTAAATCACACACACACACACACACACACACACACACACACACACACACACACACCCCATTTTGCTATACTAGCTGAACACATTGGTGAAGATATCACCCATGATTTACATGTACTCTCTTGCTCCATGTCATTCAAGCATCCAATCTACTACTTTAATGAAAACTGAAAAGAAAAAAAAATATATATATATATACAGTCCTGGGGCTTGAACTCAGGGCCTGAACATTGTCCTTAGGCTTTCTCAAGGCTAGTGCTCTACCATTTGAGTTATAGCACCACTTCTGGCTTTTTCTGTGTGTGTGGTACCAAGGAATCAAACCCAGGGCTTCATGTATGCTAAGCAAGCACTCTACCACTAGGTCATACTCCTAGCCTGAAAATATATTTTTATCCTAATAAATGTTTCATGTGTAAATGCTTTAATTGACAACCCTGGGCACTTACCAGGAGGCCTTAATTGTATATTGTATAGTGAAAAGTTAATAGGAGCTTTGGTGTCTGCTCTCAGTGAAGTTCCATTCTATTACACTAGTTGCGATAAATGAATTGAAGGATATATTGCAGACTGAAGAAAACAATTTGAGGATGCTTAAAACCTATTATATGTTTCTTAGAACTTCATGTATTATTTGTGCTTTGAATCTTCTCTGAGTTATTTTGCTAGGTCCTTGGCTCCACCTTTTTCTAGATGATTCAATGGATCCCAATGAGCATTGAGGGCAGAATCTCTGCTTATGAGCAGACTGTGAAAGTGAGCCCTAGAGCCACATGGCAATCATAGTAAAGTAGATGAGTGAGAACAAAGACAAACTCAATGACAAGGATGGGGAACCAAATGGAAATGAGTAAGGTGCTAAGATCAAAAATGAAGAATAAGGATACTTTGTTTTCTGTTTTAGTTCTTTCCTAAAGATGTTTATGTCCAGATTTGTCTGTTTTTTATAATTAAAATTTGATTGGGTGCTTTTCATTTTGCAATCAAAGATAGCTGAATAATGTGTACTGTGGCAAGAGACAGTCTTAGAAACAAAAGATAGCAAAAGGGATACTCTTATTGATATATCATGGATGAAGGCTAGGAGATGGCCAGAGTTTGTTGTGGGTAGTGGAATTTTGAAGATGAGTAGTACTTATCAATGAGATACAGTAAGAATATGGAGAGGCAGTTTTAAAGAAAGTTGGATAGAGATGCAAAGACCAGCATTTGAAGTAATGGTCTGGCGACTCCGAAGCCTTCCATATGCTAATACTATTAATGAGTCCACATACACCAAGATCCTTTGGGAGATATATATATATATATATATATGGATTATTAGAAGGAATAGCTAGCTGATCATAAGAAATAGTGTTTATTAAGAAGTGTTTTGTGCCTTGTAGATGCCCTCCACTTAAGAATCTGAGTACGCCATCCCATCCGGTGTTAAATTGATTGGTTTCTGCAGCAGAGCTTCTCATGTGACTCCTTCAAGATGTTCCCTGAACTCCTGAGAGTCAAGGAAGAGCAGAAGAAAAGACTGGGGTGATGTGAAGCAAAGAGAGAAGAGGTCTCTTGAAATCAAGTAGCTATCATTTATGGAACGTGGGTCAATTTGAGTGGATGAGGATGCTTTCTCATCTACATGTTTCAATGACTTTTAAGTACCAAAGGCATCGGCTCTTCTGTTAATGCACTTCATTGCAAGTCCTCAAAAATAATTTGGAACTGAAAAGAGAATACAAATCTTCTGTTACATAATCTCATTCCGATCTGCATGTTCAACAGTGTCTTGTGTATTTGTCCTATAGGAACGCATCTTCTACTTGTTTCAAATGGATTTTTATCATTTGTTTTGTAATATAGCAGATATGTGGTTAATCATTACCCTATGGAAAAGACACCATTTAAGAGATTTGTAACATTTAGTTATTTATTGGCCAGTAAATAGATTAAAAATATATGTGCCAGAGTAGGTGTTTCTTTACACAGGAAGGAACAACAGAAATTAAATCAAATTTAACTTTAACATAACATTAAGGATGTCAGTAAGAAAGCCGAGCACTTGTGGCTTATGCCTGTAATCCTAGATACTCAGGAGGCTGAGATCTGAAGATTGTGGTTCAAAGCCAGCTAGGGCACTGAAGACCATGAGACTCTTATTTCCAATTAACCACTGGGAAACAGGAAGTGGGGCTGTACCTCAGGGAGTAGGGCAGTAGCCTTGAGCTGAAGAGCTCAGGGACTGTGCCCAGGACCAGAGTTCAAGCCCCATAGCCAACCAAAAAAGAAAAAATACAGTGAAACTTGGTCTTTTGTAGTAAAGGATATTTACAATTAAGCAATCCCTCGGGCTTTATTGATTAAAACAAAGGAATGTTCTTATAATGTAGCTTCTATAAATACAAAACATCATATGTGCAGAATCCTCCTGCAAAGTACATGGAGAGAGTGATGGCAGATGACTCAAATTAAAAATTGATTTAAATTTAAGAATCAAAACACAGTCCTGTAAAATACTTTTAGGTAGTATAATGATCTAGAAATACGAAAATGTTCCCATTTAAAAAAATTAAACTTTTTCCATTTTATAAGTTAATTTTCTTATCTTCCAAAATTTCCAGTAATTTAAATTTTTTCCTTCTACAATTTCAGAGAGACTTGCTGTGAGAGAAAGTTTTAGTGCATAAGGGAAAATAACAGGAATGAAAATATATTATCTAATACATGCTACATATATTGATTTGAATATCAATTTTTTAATTTTAAAATTGATTTTGGCACCATTAAATTTGGGAGACTTTGGAGTAGATGTGCATATAAAAACTCATAGAAAAGGGAAGATGGGGGCTGGGAGTGTGGCCTAGTGGTAGAGTGCTTGCCTAGCATGCATGAAGACCTGGGCTTGTTTCCACAGCACCACATACAGAGAAAAAAAACTGATGCTGTGGCTCAAGTGGTAGAGCTCTAGCCTTGAGAACTTGAGAAAACCCAAAGACAGTGCTCAGGTCCTGAGCCCAAGCCCAGGACTGGCAAAAAAAGAGGGGTTTGGAGGAAGATGATGACAGATTGCATAATATAGTAAATATTTATGTGGCTTTCTTATGTGTGTCTGAAGTAATGATGGAAGAGAGTGATAGAAAAATCCCAGGAACAGAGTGGTTTGCTACAATTTGCGATTGCCAAGTCAAAAGCATTCTTCACCTTGACAGAGGTGAGATTCTCCAAAATGTGATAATTTATAGCTTTGATGAGTCCTGCCTCAAGAAACCTCTATTTACAGAACTTATCACTAATGGCTGATGTGCTCTCATTGTCTGTAATCCCTTTAAGTTACTGAGATAATTATTCCTATTTGAAGTACATAGCCTCTGAAGAAATCATTTTAGTAAGTGTAAGATGTTTCAAATGACAGACATAAGAACCAGGGTTACTGGAAACACAAGACTAAAAAATAGATCATTTATGTTAGCAAATTAAGAATCAATGTCAGTATTATCTGCTATCAGATTCACTAGCTCTTTAGGTAATCGTGAGGTATAAATTATTTTACTAAACCTGCCTTGGCATGTTTCCTGTAGTCCTACTGATTATTCAAAGCTTAAAGAGTTTGAAGTACAAGGAAAAAACTAGGAAGGGAATGGAATGCTAACCACTCCAAAATTCCTAGCTCTACTTGCAACCCCAGGCTTTCCCTCAGTCTCTGTACCTGATTTTGCCTGGTTTTCAAGATACTACTACTGGAATGCTGCAAAGATATGTCAATGGCAAATTTCCTTTCACAAACATTGCATTGCAGGTAACTGTTAGTTTTGTATATAAAACTAACAAATGCTTTGTAAATTACTTTATGTAGGACTTTTGCTTAAACTGATGTTTTAGTATTCTGGATTATTAGTTAATGCTACATTGATCTGAATAGGCATAGAGTTTCAGATCTTAGAGGTTATCTGATCTTAGATGATCTTAGAGGTTATCTGATTCCATCTACTCATTTGTGGGTGGGGGTGTGTGATGAAAATTAAACCTTAGAGAGGAAGTGATTTTTCTTCAGTTGACACAGGTGGAAATAGAATTCAAATGTTTTGCCTCTAAATCACATATACTTTCCTACCTTAATTCTACATCACAATTTCGATCATCCATCATGTCATTACATTCTGTACTCGTGGAACCTAAAAGCATTCTTCAGCCTCACAGTCAAGCAGTATCAATAAGCTTGTTACTAATTCCTTTGCTATTTTAAATTTCCGTTTATAGTGCGGTATTTTACTTTGTACATTATTTATTTCTCCTTCCTTCCAGAACGAAAAACACAAATGAAATTATTGAAAATGTCTCTCATTTAACATGATGCAGCATTTGAACGCCACTTAATCTACACTCTCCCAAAGATATACACTAATTTTAAATGGCTGATTTCATCTGAAGGCACAGAAGCCTTGTCACTCTGTAAACTATCCTGTGCAGCGGGAATCTCTTTTTTAAAAGGTCAGCCATCTTTGGGCTTTACTGAATCAATGCCATCTATTCAGGGATGAACCAGAGTTGGCCTATTCATGACAGTAGATGGACACATTTATAAAAGCAATAGAATAGGTTCCTGGGAGAGTGGTGACATGTTTTTAATTTGTGTTGAATTGGATATAGACTTGTTACACTTGCACAGATAAAGAGATAAAATGTCAGCTGAAAAATCTGGAGAACAGGAATCTTCAGGCTGACAGTAACAGATGACTAAATGATAAAAAAAAAAAAAGTGGATTGGTTAGGTTCCAATGGCGTGTGCTTCTAATCCCAGCTACTCAGGAGGCTGAGATCTGATGATCAAGGTTCAAAGCCAGCCTGGGCAGGAAAGTCCATGAGACCATATCTACAATAAACTATTTGAAAAAAATGCCAGAAGTGGAGCTGTGGCTTAAGTAGTCAAGTGGTAGAGCACTATTAGTCTTGAACAAAAGAAGCACAGGGATAGTGCCCTGCCCTGAGCTCAAGCCTCAGGATCAGAGAAAGAAAAAGAAAAAAAAAAAGCAAAAGAAGCCAGGCATGGCGGCTCACACCTGTAATCCTAGCTACTCAGGAGGCTGAGATCTGGGAATGATGGTTCAAAGGCAGCCTAGGCACTAAAGAACGTGAGATTCATTTCCAATTAACCACTAGAAAAAGGGAAAGTGGCAATGTGGCTGAAGGGTAGGGTGGTAGTCTTGAGCTGAAATGCCCAGGGACAACATCCAGGCCCAGGGGTAGAGTGACAGCCTTGAGATGAAGAGCTCAGGGACAACGCTAGGGCCCAGAATTCAACCCCCCCCCAATAAAAAACAGAAAAAGAAAGAAAAGTGAAAGAAGTAGATACAGTGATACTTACAAGACACTGTGTTGGAAATGAACTTCACAATTTGGGGGTAAGAGAGTCAGAGGCAGAAAAGAGAGTGGGGGTTATCAAGGTTTGATATGAATTGTACTCATTTCCTTACTTACTTAACTCCTCTGTACATCACCTTTACAGCAAAAACAATACTTCCTTTTCACCTGACTACATCATTGCTCAACGAGCAATGATGATGGGAAGGACATGCAATGACCATGCTCGGAAATAACAACTTAGTTGGACTTATAAAGGAACTATGAAACAATATTAATGAAACACACACTCAGAGGCTAAGGGAATAAGGCAGTAAGTTCTTAAGGTCGCTGTGGTTCAAATGTTTTAAACATGTGTTCCAAGAAAAATGCCACATTAGATTACATTTTCTTACTATTTCATAATAATTATTAAGTAATCTTTTGGTTTATATCTTTATGGATTGTGAATCTACTATAGTAGATTGCATTATTACAGTGAGAAAAGAAGCTTTGAATTTTTGCAGTAATCCATTAAACAAAGTAAAATCAGTTTTTAGATTGAAGAATACCCTTTTGTTATTAATTAAATACATGGTCGATCAAGTTCAGGTTTAAAATTAAAGGCTAGTTGAACTCAATAAAAATGTAATAAATATCAACTGGTTATTCATTAAAATTTGATTTGGAGAAATATTCTGTTTTGTTTTTCTGGCAGTGCAGGTTCAAGAAACAATATAATTGGTATGATTGATGGATTCATCATTAAAACTTCAGAATTACTTTTCTTTATGGAGTAAACTTCCAAACTTCTTTAAAAATGATCATTATTCTGAACAACTGCTTCTACTCTAGCCCCAAACAATGGGAAAAAGCAGTCTTTAAAGCAGTAATAAAATTACATGAATGTAATAAAGATAAAAGAAAAATTCCATTTTTATTTCTTCTTTAGAGAAGACTCTCTTTAAGTCTTTGGTTCATCTTTTAATGGGATGGTTGTTTCTTTGGAGATGAGTTTTGGAGTGATTCAATTTTTTGAGCTGTTGATATATTTTAGATAGGAGGCCTTTGTCCATTGTATGGTTAGTGAAGATCTTCTCCTGCTCTGTAGGCTTTCTAGTTAATTTGCTAGCTATGTCCTTTGCCATACAGAAACTCTGCAGTTTAATGCCGTCCCATTTATCCAGCCTTTCTAACTGGTGAATATAATGTAACCCTTCTATTAATTACAATAAAAATATATTTAAAAAAGCAAAATTCCAGAATGCCATGTTACTGGGTGTAGATATGCAAGTTTAAGAGTACTTAAAAACTGTACATCATCTCAACAAGAAGAAAACAACGTTAATCACATATTTAGAATTAGGACTCATCAAACTGAATTCCAAATGCAACCCAAAAGTTAAGACACGGAAATGATCACACTGTATGAATTAATGGCAATGTCGTAATGGGAAATACGAAGTTATAAGATGAAATTCTTACCTGGAATCCTTCTTTTTTGTCTTCATTCGTGGAGAGATTAATTTGCCAACAATTCATTGTGTCATGATTTTTTGCATGTCTAAATTTTAGATAGTAAAGCCTTGATTCCAAAATGAAATGGATATTAGTACTATTTTATCAGTATACATTACTGTACTGTGACCTTTCCCCAAACAGGTGATGCATTCCAATCTACAAACTCCTCAAGTAGTCTTCTTTCTCTCCTTCCAGAGCAATTCCAACAGGTTTCATACCCTCTATTTTCTTACCTGCAAATAATCTAACATCACCATACTTAACCACTGTGCCTACCCCAATTCTTCCCATTGGTACCCACTCTCCTCGCTTCTCCAGCCTGCTCTTGATGAACTCATGGTGTGGTGCTTTATGCAGTTTTCATATCTTATTGTGGTATAATTCAAAGCGATGCACCATACTTTTTGCTTTTCTTTTCCACTTTCCTTTATCCTTCTTAGCAATTCTTCAATTATTCTCATATTTTATGTATATAGACATACATATGTCTGCATTTATTCACAAATATATTTACTTATACGTATGTTTATGTGTATACATGTCTTTTAGGTCAACTTTCCACACGTGAACAAAAACATGATATCTGACCTTTTCTATTTTTTTGGTCAGTTGTGTGATGATATCTGGCTTTTTGAGTTTAACGTGTCTGTCCCAATATGATATCCTCCAATCCTATTCTTTTTCTTGAAAAATGACATGATTGCATTTGTGTTTATGGCTATATAATATTATATATAGATGTACTTCTATATTTACAAATCATCTCTATAATATGTTGTAGAATTCACTTTGCAACAATTTTCCTAAGAATGTTAGAGAGATTGGATTATAATTCTCTTTGCATGTGTGTGGGGAGGGCACAGGGATCTGTGTCTGTATGTATTGCGTGTGTATTTCTCTCCACTTTGAGAATAAGTGTAATATGTATAGAACAGCTTTAGTCATGTTTCTTGCCTCTTTTTAGCAATACATTACACATCAGATACTTTAACTGCTTTTTCATCAATAACACATATTTGTTGAGATGTACATTATGGTTGACTAATTTGATATATACATGCTAATGGAGCTTCACTATTCTTTATTTTATGGAAGAGTTTGAGGAGTATCTTGCTAGTTCTTTGGAGGCCTGATAGCATGCACCTTTGAATGCATCTACCTCTGAGATTTTATTAGGGACTATTACTGCTTCAATATTAGTTTATCATGTTTATTATTATTATTATTATCTGTTTAAGTGGCAATTTTGGAAAATCAATTGTATGCAAAATTACATGTATGTCTTCTAAATTTTCCATTTTACTTGAGTATAGGTTTTTAAAGTATTCTATCATGATCCTTCTTTTTTTGGTATGTGTTTTTAAATTCTATTTTTAAGGTCTAATTTTATTGGTTTAAATTTCTTTTCATCTTCTTTTGGTTAGATTAGCTAGGACTTTCTCAATCTTACTTTTTTTTTGAAGAAGTAACCTTTTGTTTCATTCATTCTTTGTATAATTTATGGCCTGTATTTCATTAATTTCTTTCCTAATCTTTGTATTTCTTTTTGATTGTTAATCTTTTTATGAGATTGATTCTTGTTTCTCTACAAGTTTGAGGTACATTATATTTATTTTAGAAATCTCTGTTGGTTTATGTAGGCACTCATAATTTTTTCACATTTCCTCTTACCAATGCCTTTGATGTATCCCAAAGGTTCTAGGTTTCTGTGCTCTTATTTTAAATTCCAGGAACAGTTTGATTTCTCCTCTGTATTTCTTAATGATGTAATGTATTTAGTAATGTGTTGTTCAGTGTTCGCATTTTTGTGTATTTTCTGTAATATCTTTTGAGATTCTACTTAAATTCCATTATGGTCTGAAAGAACACAGGGAATTATTGGCATTTTCCTGTATTTATTCTGTCTTCCTCTATGCTATTAAATGTGATCTATTTGCTGGGTGTTAGTAACTCATATGTATAATCATTAGGCTAAGACCTGGAGATTGTGATTTGAAGTCAACTCAGGCTGAAAAAATCCATAAGACTCTTATCTCCATCTTACCAGCCACAAGTGGAGGTGTAGCTCAATAGAGTGCCAACCTTGAGCTAAAAAGCTGAGACAGAGTGTTCTGACCCTGACACCCCAAGACTGATAGAAAAAGTCTTCTTTTTTAAATCTGTTTTCAAGAATGTTCTATTGGCTTCTGAGAAAAATGTTTATTTAACAACTACTGAATAAAATAAGTACTTTGTAAATCCATTTTGTCTACAGTGATATTTTTTTCTGTTGACCTTATCCTTTTATTTTCAATTTATAAAGGTCCAGGTTCTTTATCTTCTTTTTTAAAAAAAAATTCACTGCTATTATTAGGGTGATGTACAGAGATGTTACAATTACATACATCAACTAGTGAGTACATTTCTTGTGGAACATCGCTAATCCCTCCCAGGTTTTTCTCCCACTTTCCCTACAGGGTTACGTAATTTTGAGTGTTCTTGGTTGATTTTTTTTTTTAAGCTTGGTTGACCTATATATTGGTGAGATTTGAGTGTTTTTGTTTGTTTGACTTTGTCAGACATGGTACTTGAAACTTGGCCTGGCCCCTGTCTCAGTGCTTTTCCTCATGGCTAGTACTCCAGCACTTTGAGCCCCAGCTCCATTTCCATTTTTTTCTGAGTGGTTAATTGGAGTCTCAGGGATATTTTCCTGTCCAAGCTGGATTCGAACTGTGATCCTTAGATCTTAGACTCTTGAGTAGCTAGGATAACTGGCATAAGCCACTGGTGACCAGCCAAGAGTTGGGTGTTTTAAGTTTTTCACTATTATTGTGCTGAGGTCTACCTGTGCTGCTAAATCCAGATGTGTTTGCTTATTTAGTGAAGTGTAATTTTCTCTTCATGGATTCCTTTCTTTATTAAGATAAAGTAAAATCTTTGTCTTTTCAGACTGATTTTAGCTTGCTCCTTCATTTTGATTTTTTGCTACTTCTTCTGCCTGCTGGGGGAGGAGGAAGTTTCATTTGCTTAGAAAATCTACTCATAAGGGCAAAAAAAAGAGAGAAGAAAAATAACATAGTACATTAAGCACAACAATCACACAAAATAAAGCTCTTGTTTCCATAGCCAAAAGATCCTTTAGTTTCAACCTATATGCTATTTCTCTTCTCTTGTTTGGCCCTTTGGTAAATCTCATGTTGTTACTGTATCTGACTTTGTTACCTGGTGTATTGTATATACGTTTATTTGTTTATTTGAAGTAGGAAAGGGGGGTAAACAAGATGATTTGGAGGGAGTGGGGGGAGAAGAAAATGGGGACAAAGACATGAGAAGGGGTATCAATGCGAGAGAAGTAACACACCTACTACCTGGCAAATATAACTATAACCCCTCTATACATTATCCAGACAATGAAAATAAAGTAAAGAAAATCTACTCCTGTCTTTCATTCTAAGGTTAAATTTGTCTTTGTCTTTTATTGTAAATCTTTGTCATATAGGTGTCAAGTAACTGGACCTTGATTCTTAATCTAAGGTATGATCCTCTATACTATTTTAATTGGGGAGTTTGGATAATTGAACATTCAATGTTAATATTAAAAGATATGCTGCTGTTTCCTGTCATTTTGCTGATTTTTATGATATTTATGCCCTATTCCTGCTTTGCTAATCTACTTATCTACTGTGATTTATTTGTTATTGCGTTTTTCTGTTTTATTTTTCTTCCTTTGTGGACAGAATTCCTTTAAATATCCCTGGAAGTTCTTCCAAAATATCTTTAGTTTTTGTGGATCATGGGTGGTTTTTATTTCTCCCTCAAGTATAGAGTTGCTTCACTGGACATACTGGTTTAGGTTGCTAGTTGTTGTCTCTTAGGGTTGAATTATGTTCTCTATCCCCTTCTTACATTCAGAGGTTGTGCTGGGAAATCTGCTGGTGTTCTTTTGGCTGTAGCATTGGGGGAGTAACTTGACTCCTCTCCTTTGCAGCTTTTGGGATTCTTTATTAAGGATAACCAATGTTGTGACCACAATGTGTCTATGATCTTGCCAGTTTGATGTTCTAAAATGACCCTCCCTCCAAAATGGAAACGTTTTCTATTATTTTAGCAAATAGGACTTCTACCTATGCCATTTTTGATCAGGTGTGATTTCCTGCACTGCTGTATGCGCACATTAACCCAGCTTCTTATTATGTCAATAAATCTGCGAATCAAGTATTTGTCTAAGACTTTTTATAAGGCCATTGCTGTGGGGGCATTTTAGAAAATCAAATGATGTATTTCCCAGCCTCTGAAAAGATATGCCCATTGGGGAAGAGAAACAATTACTAGACTCAGGTTAGGGTTTACTTTGACCCTTGAGGACTGATGGTGACATTTCAGCTGAGCTCAAATGTCTATGTATGAGATTGTTCATTGCTCTGAGTGGCATGGGGTGAGGGAGGGAGATTAGTTGTGAATTCCCCAAGTTCATCGATTGTGTTTAATCAAACAGTCACAACTAGCTTCTTTTCAAAAATCACCAAGTCTGTCTTAGGGGAGGGGCTTGTAAGTTGTAACTTGGCAGACAGAGTAACTCAAATCACTTTCTTCCAGGAAAAAAATTTTCTACCCCTGCACCCCTGACTCAGCTAATAGACAAACTAAGCTTATCTCAACTCAGGTGACTTTAAGGAAAAACAGCTGACATGAACTGTTGCCAAGGACAAATTTCAAGTAGTTAAGTGACAGCTAGAACCCTGGGAAATGTTTAACTGTCGCTTGGAGGTTGACAGCTTCTCAATATTTAAAGATCTTTCTGAGGAGATTGTTGGTAATATTAATGAAAGTGGGTTTTGAATTTCTGTAATGAGATTCTGTCAGCATTTAGAAGATGTTCTAAAAATCAAGCATGGAGAATAAAAGATCCATTCAAAGTATAAGCTAGACCAATAAACTTCAAAGTTCTTAAGTATTAAAAAGTGCGTTGATACATTAGGGATTTCACATTGTGACTAATATTTTAATAGGTAGTAGTTGTTAAATTTTGGTACAGTTTCAAAGACCAAGAGTCCAATGACCTAAAATGCTATGGAAATGCTTCTGCCTTTTCTAATTCAAATCTCTACAAGGTAGAAGTCTCCTTAATCATTTGAAGTCAAACAGCTCATTGTAACTCTGAATATAAGAGAGAAGGCACAGCGGGGATTCCCATGGGTCCTTTCTTGTTAAAGAGTCTTTGCTGCACGAGTTAAGATTTGGACATTTCTTGTGACTATCCATTGCACTCACACACTGGAAGGCTGGGGAAAGGATAATATAATACAGTGAGTATTTTGATCCATTGACCCTCTGGGATATCTTGGCTAAGAATTTTATTTCTCCTTTGGCTACTTTAAGTTACTATTCATTCTAACTGGAGAGTAGGCTGGCCTTTGAAATTCCAAGTATCAGTGTCAGATCAGACTTGGTCTTTACCAGCCTCCATATTGTTTGCATATTTATTTCCTTTCGTAGGTGCAGTTACTAAAGGAGACAGCTAACAGTTTCAGTTGTTATTATTGTTTTGAGGAAAGATTTGGGCAATAGTAATGTTATATACTTGATATGTTACTACAGTATCTTCTTTAAAGAAGTATTGCCACTCCATCAGATAGTAGGGTCTAGGTCTGAAGCTGTTTGGGTTTGAAAACAAGGTCAGAAGTTTTCCATATTGTGGTTGAGACTGTTAAACGAGTCTTGAGATTTCTTCAGCGAGGCAAATAATTGGTTCCCATCTTTTAATCCTTTTGAATATCATAGTTTATTAACTTTGATAACAGATGTTTGTGGGTTAAAATACTCTGAGTATCACTGCTCTGGCCTTTCCTCCTGTAACAATAATGGCCTGCATTGTAATCTTCACACTGTTGTTCAGGTTTTTGTAGCTTACAGAAGACAATCAGTATCAATCTCCTCAAAGCATATAATCCTCCTCCTATCCCCTGTGTATTCCTTATTGTGTTCTCTGGATCTTCTTTGGAAATATAATCAGAGAGCAGTTTCTCTAATAGTGAGAAATAAATCCATTCTAGTTGTCTCACACCACCACCCAATAGTTTATAAGTATTTTTCTAATGCAATCCTGGTATGTCCACAATACTTGTTGTAGGATGATACTATGTCTAAGCTTCAAAGAGTGATATCAGAAATGTGGTAGGGCTAATGAAGTGTTCTTACCAGGACATTAATTGCCAAGTTGTAGAGGAGACTTTTCATGTAAATAAATTACTGTGTATGATGTGACGTAACCCCAACTGAGTAGAGAACTGAGTTTCACACAGGTAACTCTTGAGGGCAAGATCTGGCTCTAAGTTGCCCTGGTAGTGTATTTTCAGGGTGTTAGGACACATACCCCTTTCTCTTCAGCAGTAGAGAAAGAGTCACTGGTCTGACTCAAGAGGCTTAAGGTTAGGAGAGAAGTTACCTGATCCTTCAAGACTCTCTGCTCATTGGCAACCACCAGCAGCCTCACCTCCTGAACCCAGAACTTCCTTGCCGCTCAGCCAGGGACTATTTCATTTTAAAAAGTAGATCTGGGGCTGAGAGCATAGCCTAGTGGTAGAGTGCTCCCCTAGCATGCACGAAACCCTGGGTTTGAGTCCTTGGAATCACATATTCAGATAAGGCCAGAAATGGTGCAGTGGCTCAAGTAGCAGAGCACTAACCTTGAATAAAAAGTGTCCAAGGACAGTGCCCAAGCTCTGAGTTCAAGCCCTAGGAGTGCAAAAAAAAAATAGATCTGTTCCCTGTACAGGTATGAGTTGGCTATGATTTTCAGCAGTGTGTTTCTATGACTGCAAGAAACAATGACTGCTTTTAACCTGGACATTTTATCTGAAGTTGAAGTGGACTAATTTTAAGCCTCACAAATTCATTTTCAAGATTCCTGAAGAAGTGAACAGAAGTAGCTAGCAGCTTAAGGTTCAGCAATTTCTTTTACCCCGGACTGTTTACTACCAGTCCCTGAGTTTGTCTCCCATGCTTGCTTTATCCCAGTTTCCACGTATGGGAATCTAAGTTCTTAGCACTGACGGCTTTGTGCTGCTGAGTTTCTACCCTGTTACTTTCACATGACCACATCCAGAAGTTTGTCTGAAAGATTGGCCTTGTATTCTCATTTTTTATACCAGTTTCTTTTTTATTGTTAAGAATTTGCTAGTAACCATCACCTGAAAGGGGGACATGTAGTTAATTATAGAGGAAGAAGAACAAATGAGAACCAGGAAAAGCCTGTGTACAGTATATTTCTAACAATGTACCCATTGTGGATGATTATGGTTGGATCATGTTGGGATTGTCTATGTGTTATGTGCATGGGAGCTTTAAGACTTTCTACTTCAGGGGCAGCTCAAAATCTCCATCATGAAACTGTATGTTTATCCATCCATCCAGGGCATATACTTTTACTCAGCATCTTGACCAGGTTCCCAAGCAACCAGTTGCCATGGATCTGGCACAGAGTAAGAGTCTGTGATTACTGCAGGCTGGATGGTATGATGTCATTACCAGGTTCATCTCATTGCTACTGACCCACTGATTTTCTCCATTTCGTACTTTTACCATTATGGCTATCATTTGGACATTCTATTAACTTCATTGTGATGAAATATTTAGCACCCATTTCCAGCTGATTGATTTAAAATAACTTTAACCCATATTGCACAATACCACTTAATAATAAAGAATGAATAGATACAAGTTGGCATTAGAAGCCTTTTAGAACACACTTTTAGAGCTCTGTCACATCAGTATTTTCAAGGATATAATTAAGTGAACTTGACTTTATTCATTTGCTGCAGCATTTTTGTTTGGGAGATAATATAGGCAAGGCACTATGCCAGGAATCAAAAAAAAAGAGAAAATATATAATGAAAAGTTTTCAACGCTGATGATAAAGCAGAGGATGTAAGCATGCAAATTAAGCCTTTCAGATTCATGTGAAAAGTACAACAGAAAATAAATATCCTTAAGTTACAGAATTAGACTGGAAGGAGAATCCAATATGGATCATAAAAGTGGCAAAGAATGTTTTGCAAAGGAGACAGATTTTGGGGTGGGTCTTTCCCTGGGTAGATGGAGAAGTATTTGTAAAAGCACAGAATCATCTCAATATGGCTTTTTCATAATGTGGGGCTGAGATTGTTGAAATGGTATTGGTGGAAGTAGAAATATAAGATTTAAAATAAACATAGGTTTAAAATTGACTATACCAAATCTTATGGAGTACATTAGAGGGCTCTTGTCAGACAATAGCAAATCTGAATTTTAGCTTTGTGCAGAAGACAAAACAAAGGAGCATAGTGTTGGGTGGAGAGATTGCCTAGAAGATTAATATTCCACAAAGAAAAAAGGATAGCTATAAAGTACACCAAAAGGAAACGGAAATAGGGAATTACAAATAGAATTCTTAGAGATATATGTGAAGCAGAAACAATGATATTTGGTCAATTCAATGCTAAGGAAGCATCACTATTTCTGCTTTGGTGATTAACAGTAAAACCACAGGACAATAAAAACTTTTACTGAGGATATTTTCTTTTCAGGAAGCTTCCTTTCCTGCTTTTACCCAATAATTCTGCCCGAGTATTAAAGTGGATTAGAAAAAAAAATCATAGGCTACTATGTTGCTGTAAAAAAGAAAAGAAAAATGAAAAACAAACACTTCAGCAGCTGCAATCTTCACCAAAAATTTGTATGTATTAATCTAAAGGGAGTTAAGTGACCCCCAAAGCATCTAGCAGTTACTACTATGATTAAATATAACAAAGTAACTAATTAACTAGGAAGAAACAGAATTGTTGTCATAAAAATAAATGCACGGCCAATGAAGAACTTTAAAACGAAGCTTCAGTTTGAAATTAATATGGAATTAAACTTTAAAAACAAAAAAACAAAATGACTTCTCTCTTGTTCTCCCTACATAGACATTAACATGACTTAATGGCTTCAGTGAGATCGGACATGTTTGGCCTGTTTATCTCTTCCTCTGTGTTCTGATGCATCCTTCAACCCTGCAACCTTGAAACTCATCCAAGCTGCTAGTGCCTCTGTGTCCTTTCTTGTCTGAAAATCACAATGCCCAAGAAAGATAAAACAGAAGAATACAATGAAACCCTATTAACTTTTAATGCACTATATGAGACAAAAAATTAATAATATATTAAAAAGACGAAATAAAATTTTAAGTGCCTCTTAAAAAATTTAAATTGCTGACTTGAGAATAAACAACAAATACAGGAAATGGAAGTTCTTTTGAAAGGTAAGTACTTCTCAGTGCAAGATGTTTATTGTGAAAGCTTATTTTCACTAGAAGGAAAGAGAGGTGGTTTTTGGAGACATTAGAAGGTGTATATGTAACCCTGTGCAATGGAGAATTCCAAATTCACACCAAGGCAGAACCCAAATGGTTTCTCTTTGGAATTTCCTTTCCAGTGATGACTCAGTTAAGTTATTCTGAGAGAACAGGGTCCCATAGAATTGCATTAAGCACAAACATTTTGTTCCATGCAACATAAGCTTACATTCCATATGACAGTGGCCTAATTTACATGTCATGAACTACATGCTACATTGCTTGCAGAATAACATGAGATGACATTACATGACATTATACACAGTCCACTTTTCAAGGATGTACACCACAGGTATATATTTACACATTTTTGTTATTTGAACTCCTTTACCAAATGCCATTTCTTGTTTACTCATTACTGAATACATCCTTCTGACAGACAACCTAGGACAAAAAATTTCTTCTGTGTCCTGTGTACTTCCTGTTGCGCAGGAAAAATAATTGTACTGAAAGAAAGACATATTCACATATGATTGATTACCGTATCAAAAGGCGGCTGAAAATAACTAAGAAAGAAAGTCAAGACATTATTTGATTTTTTTTGCCTTTGTTAACTTTGTCCTGAATGGATATGTGATGTGTTCTAAATCAGAAACGTTTTCAGTTATCACAGTAAATAATGTGGTTTTTAGCCTACAAGGAAACAAACTCGTGACCCCATATGCTCATAGATTAATGATAGAATGTTAGAAAGCCATGTCTCAAGAAAGAAGAGGAATTTGTTCCTTTTAGAGGTCATGGAAAAATACTGTACCCTCATGTTAGACTTTCATAATATGGTAACATATTTCTTGGGTGTCTTGGACTTTTAGGACTTAAGGTTGTCTTCAAGGTCTAGGAATCATACTTTATAAAGCTTAAATATCTATGGAGACATGCCATTTTGGGAACTTAGTTTAGGAACTTGCTCCAGGTATAAAAGACGTTTTTATTTTCCTCTTAGTATTCAGGATGGTTCACTCAGTGGATTGATATAAGCTGTTCCTCACGGAAAGCAAGGAGTCTCAGGAAGATGCAGTTGAGCTTCATTGGTATAAGACCAATGAGGAAGAGAGGGAAACTTTATTGTCTCAGATGAGTGATAAAGAAATTAGAGGAGAGTATGGCCTAGTGGTACAGTGCTTGTCTGACATGCACAAACTCTAGGTTCGATTCCTCAGTACCACATACACAGAAAAAGCAGGAAGTGGCACTGAGCCTTGAGTGGTAGTGTACTAGACTTGAGAAAGCTCAAGGACAGTGCCCAGGCCCTGAGTTCAAGCCCCAGGACTGGCAAAATAATAATAAGAGGACTCATAATGAAGGTGCAGGTGATACATGAAGGAGAACAGTGAGAAAATTTCAGCAAGTACACATAGAAAATACTGTGATGCCCATAATTTATGAACCTAAAAAGTAGTTGTGTAAAAATCATAAGGAATGCTGTTAATAATTTATAAAAATTGGAAACAGTACAAAGTTTATGTCCTTATTTGTTATTGTATACCTGAATGAGATTTACAAAAATAGACAGTCATAACACACTACGAAGTGTGTAGAATATAACAAAAACAAAGTGAGAATGAATTGGGATTGGTTTGAGTTTATTAAATTACAAAAGGATGTGAACATTTTGAAAATCTGATTCTCCTGTGATTTCTTTGTTGATTCATCAAGGTGAGCTACAGTCTTTTATTTATTTATTTATTTTTGTTTGAGATCAGATTGGATCTAGGGAGATAATTTTTCTCTCCTCCATTTTGGGGAGAATATCGGTATTAAACAGTATCTCACTTTGTTACCTGATATATCAGATATATTTGTATTTGGTTATTTAAAATTGGATAGGGAAGGGGGGAAAACAAGATGAAGGGTGGGGGTGGGGGGAGGGAAATGAGGACCAAGACATGTGAAAGGGTATCAATGTCTGGGAATTAATGCACCTTCTATCTGACAAATATCATGTAACCCTTCTATTAATTACAATAAAATATATGAAAAAAATTCCTTGATTTATGATTAAAAGATATTTGGACTGACATTCTACATAGAAGGAAGAAAGATATGCGAGGATAATTTGCACAAAATGAAGTTCTATTTCTCCCTAGAAATGTACATAAATACATCACTGCATATTTAGAAATTTCTTATGTCTAAGTGATTACTCAGGTACAAAAGACAGTCGTGGCCTCATACATCCAAGTTATAACCTCAATTTTGTCCAAGGAAAAATTGGTGAGCTATTACCTTAAAACAATCCAGAGTTGATGATAGTTAATGCCTGTAATGATAAGAATCTGCGATACACAGGAAGGAAGACTGTGGCTCAGAGAAGTCTAGGCTAAAACCAGAGATGCTATCTGACAAATAACGAGAGCAAGAAGGACTGAAGCCATGATGAAAGTGATAGAATTCTTTCCTGGCAAGTGCAAGACCCTGAAGTTTAAAGATAGTTACAGCACTCAGCCTTTCATACATACATACATATATATATATGTATACAAACATTTCAGATATACATATATATTTCATATATAGGAGTGTGTGTGCAGTGTGTACCTGTGTGTGTGTGTATTATGAAAGTCAACTTAAATATAGTATCTTGAAATTAAAAGCAAAGAACTTAAATATAATTAGCCTTCTATTTATACTCTTTCCTTTATTCACTTCTTAAATATAATGTCTTATTTTGTTTATTTCAACAAGATATTAACAGGTGAAATTTAAAAGCAAAAACAATTGATTTTTGAGAATAGACTTTTTTTCTCTTTTTATTTATTTTATTATGATATGGTCCTTTCTGTAATTTCTTTTTTTCATATATTTTATTGTAATTAATAGAAGGGTCACATCATATTCACCAGACAGAAGGTGCATTCCTTCACATACATTGATACCCTCTCTCATGTCTTGGTCCTCATTTTCCTCCCCCCCCCGGACTGTTTTATTTTTAAAGAATCAAAATACTGTGTTTGAATATTCAGGTAAAGCCTTTAAAAAATAAAGTTAGGGTCTGACAGTGTAGCTTAGTGTTAGGGTGCTTGACTAGCACATATGAGGACTTGGGTTGTATTTTCTGCCCACAGAATAAATATATTAAATGACATATGTGAATCTATGAATTATTTATTATTAATCATTGGTTATGGTGGCTCTCTAGGATAGAACATATTCCTCAGTCCATCTAAATTCATCTGTTTTAGGCCAGGGATGTAGCTCTTTGTTAGAACTCTCATCTAGAATGATCAAGGCTTGAGTCACTTTCCTCCGTACAGCAAAGAAAGAAGAACAAAAGGAAGGAATAAGAAACTAACACATTCAAAACCATCCATAAAGGCTACGTATTATCTCTTACAAACAGAATATGCTATACAAGTGTAGTAACATTGCTATATTATTTTTTAAGCAAACATATTATCAATTCATGAGCTGAAAAACAAATTTGGATGTATCTTAAATTTCCCGCTTAGAACAGTTGTGTGTACATGGAAAGCTCAGTGTATTGTGGTCAAAAGGAATACGCACAGCTCATGGTGAAAAGAACTAGCCAGTTCCTCAGGGTTTTGAATAGCTAGCTGTCTTATGTGCACCATAAACCTCTGCTGACCTAGTACGCATGGCTTGCTTTGCAAACCATTGATACAATATCACCCTACATCTGTAGCTTGTTTAAAACATCTGAGCAGTAACATAGTAGGGTGACCACATTTTCTTATTGCTGTGCATATACTTATAGGTCTAAACTGCCCCATAAACTCTTCCCCGAAGATGGGTTGGTTTTAAGCTGCATTTAATAGTGAAGTGAAACATATTTCCCATCCTGGGAAATCATGCTAGGGATGAAACATCTCAAAGCTTAACAGAGTGGCTGCCTGCCTCCTAGAATTAGATTTTAGGGAGGTAATTGCACCAAATGGTGGTTTTATCCCCAAGTGAAATGACTTGCAGTTCACGAAGTGTAAGGTATCTGAAGATTTATCTGACATTATAATACAGCAGCAGCGGCACTGGTATTGAATGACAAGTCTGCCATAAGGAAAGTGGCATTGCTCTTCCAAATACTCTATATTTGTTAATTAAATGATCATTGCTGAGTGCATCTTCTTCATGAATATGGATTACCAGCCAAGCAAAGGGCTTGTAGCCATTCACCATCTTTTTCCATTATGAAGGCTTTTGAATGGTACAAGGAACTCATTTTATCCTGTCTCTTGACACATATAAATATTGCTTTATTCAATACTCAATGTTGTCCTTAAGTAACTGTGTTATATTCAGAATGGATCTCAGTAAATATAAAAGCTCTTATCCTTACTTGTGGAGCTTATTATGCTTTTTCTTTGCTAGGCACTTGTCAAAAGAATTCTATGCACTCAGACTCTTTGATAACAAGCTCCAGTGATTATATTTCTTTCAATGTTCTGTTGACAACTACTCAAATACTATTTGCTTAAATTAGACTATCATTGACAATTATCTCTGATCTGATATGGTAAAAATTCTGTATTGCCACAGAAATGAAATCTTAATTTCAACAGGATAACTATGCTTTTAAACCAAAAAAGCAGTAATTAATTTTTTTTAAAAGTTGGGCCAGGCCTGGTTGTGGATCTCTGTATCCCCTGCAGGGAAATACAGCGGACTTCTTCTCAGGCTAATTGCAGCAACAATTTATGGAAGATACTTTCATGTACTTTAATAATTTCACCCTATTTGATAGTAAGGTATAATTCAATTTTTGTATAATGTATAATTCTATTTATAATGGAAAGAATGACAATTCAATACATGTTGCACCTAGTAGACATTACATTGTATAAATAAAATACTTCAGATATCAAAAAACACTATTATTATGAAAGTACTATTTATTAATATTTACTAATAGTAAATTAAGGATATAATTTATTCAAAAAAACTACTGCTAGAGGCATAAAGTCACTAATTAAAGGCAACTAGATTCCTGAACATAACAAATTAGGAATGTTATTTGTAATATAATTCCAAAGTCACTTATATGCTCTTGTTAAATAAGTATGCATTTGGATTTCACTGAAATAAAATTTATTTTGATACGTGTAGCATTTATCTACTGCAATACATTGTCTCTCTTAGAAATATCTACTTTCTTGATAACTTTTGCTTATGTAAATTTCTTGACAATAGTAAGTTAACTTACTGTTAACTTGGTTGTTAACTTGTCAAAATATGTTCTAACTTTCTCCCAATATTGGTAATTTTGAATAAGTTGGAAATAGTGTAAAATTATTAAAGTACATAAAAGTATATTTCCCATAAATAAACTTTATAACTTGGGAGGCATAGGGGAAGGCACAGGGGGATAAAAATATGGAAAGGAGTAATAATGTTCAAAGAATAATGTTCTCACTAACTCACAAATGTGTTAGTAACCCCTGGCAATAAAATAATAATAATAATAAAAGAAAAACTAAAGGCAAAAGAAAAAGCATACATAAGAAAAAAATGTTCCAAAAGAACTTGAGAATGGTCTTTATTGTAGTAGACAAGGACTTTTCTTTAATGATTATTTTGATAATTAAAATGTAGCAAATTTATCTTTTCCATACTATAATGATTATTTTTGTAATATGAAATTATCATATCTTTTCTTCCTAGAATCTCAGAATAAACTTTATTTTGGTATGACCTACTTTGCTTCTATATGCCAGAACAAATGAAATTATTTTGCTATTAATCTGATGAGGAATTTCACATTGGGTACAAAGTTGAATTTGTCTTTCCATTTCCTTTATTGATTTCTGGTTTCTATTCAAGTTACCCTGGACTCACAGAGTGAGCTGAATCTGGGGCCTCTTGTTAGTATTATTTTAGTATTTGAATTACATTTTTCCCTTCAGGACTGACTGAAGTCATTTGCAAATGCACCCATTCTTTGATTATCTCATATTTTATGGGATTGGAGTTTTAAAAAATTAAAGCAAATTAACTTATTAGTTAAACTTTTCAGTATTTCTGTTTTTTGCATCACCAGGCTTTATATTTCATAATGGAATTAAAAATTTGAATAACTGACTTAAATTTGTAAACAGGTAGGTTATCTATTGTCTTTATATTTGATTTATAAAATGTACTGTTATAATTGTCTTTCATTGAATTTCCCATATTTATTAATTTTCACAGGCATATATACCTGTGAAACCATTTCCAAAATCAAATACATTAACATTTTCTTTGTTTCCTGAAGATTCAACGAGCTCGTCATGGCACTGATCTGTGGATATTTGAGAAGATTTACCATCCCAGTTAATTTGAACATCCAAACTCATGAAGATGATGACAATTTATCTAAGCTCTTTTTTTCAACAGTGTTTGGTAGTTTCTGGAAATTATTATTTGTTCAATTTAATGCTTAATATTTAATTTTTGTGATATAATTTTAATGGATTTACTTTTTTTTTTTGGCAGTCCTGGGCTTGAGCTCAGGGCCTGACACTGTCCTTGGACTTTCTCAAGGCTAGAGCTCTACCACTTGAGCCTCAGCACCATTTCCGGCTTTTTTCTACATATGTGGTACCTAGGAATTGAACCCGGGTCTTCGTGCATGCTAGGCAAGCATGCTACCACTAGGCCAAACTCCTGGCCCTGGATTTACTTTTAAAATAGATTTTTCCAATTCTTTACAATGAGGGTCTGAGGAAGCAACTGAGTTTCCTTGTTTGTTCCCTGAGTCATTACATAGAGTTTCCTCTAAATACACTGCATTATTGAGATGGAAACAACTGTGTTTCTGCTTTTCTTAGCTTTGATCCTCTTTATTTTTCATTGTCTATAACATCAGTTGGAACCTTTAAAGCATATGCAATGTTCCTTTGTAGGAACAATTTGTCTCCTTTCCAGTTTCAGAAGGAAGCAAGTTAGTTTGTATTATAACATATGATATTAAGTATTTCTACTTTTCTGAATGCTGTTGTTTTCTTCTGTCACTAGAGGTAATGGATTTTCCCAATGCTTTTTCCAGTGTCTTTTGAAATATTTAGATGGTATGTTTCTGTTTATTACTGAAATTATCCTGTATACAGAAACCTACTCCATCCAGTATTCATCTAGTCAGGATAGCCTTCTTATAGTGAAAGTTGTGAGTACATGTATTTTACAATGTATTTACCTTAACCTGTTTGCATTTTGCCTTATATGTGGTGTACCTCGTATTGTTACAGTATCTGCTTTGTTATCTGGTATATCGTATATACGTTTATTTGTTTATTTGAAATAGGAAAGGGAAGGGGGAAAGCAAGATGCTTGGGAAGGGGTAAAGGGAGGGAAATGAGGACAAAAATATGAGAAGGGGTATCAATGTGTGAGAAGTAATGCACCTACTACCTGGCAAATGTAACTGAAACCTCTCTGTACATTTCCCCCATAATAAAAAAAATAGAATAAATAAAAATAAAAAGTAAAAAAGAAAACAAAAGGGCCGGGAGTTTGGCCTAGTGGTTGAGTGCTTGCCTAGCATTCACGAAGACCCGGGTTCGATTCCTCGGTACCACATACATAGAAAAAAGCCAGAAGTGGTGCTGAGGCTCAAGTGGTAGAGCTCTAGCCTTGAGAACATCCAAGGACAGTGCTCAGGCCCTGAGCTCAAGGCCCAGGACTGGCAAAAAAAAAAAAAAACCAAAAACAAAATACAAAGGTAACATGAGATTGATTTTTCCTGATCTGTCAACCTCTGCTTTTTATGCGAAATATTAGAGAAATTACATTTTATGCAGCTTTTGATACGGTGAGACTTAACCATACAATTTTATTTATTTTCTCATCTGCCTCTCTTTTTCATTCTTTTTTCCTTACTTTCATGCTTTGAGTTGCGATCCCACAGATCTGGGTCTTCTGAGTAGTAAGGATTCTTGAGGCAACATACTGGCATTCAACCTCCACTTAATTTTAATGAGGAAATCAATTCTCAAAATGTTAGAAGCAAGGCATTCTGTCATATACTTAAGTATCAACTATTATCCTGAGATTCTGAATGAAATTTTGAAGAAATAACAGGACTCATCATCGCAGGCTTACTAGAGAGCCTCAATATATAAAAATATAAGTATTTTTATCTAAAAGAAATGATTATGTATGCATATTTTTGATGAGGAAGGTGGCCAGAATAAATCTGGATAGAGAAAATTAAAGTGAACAAATGAAATGGGAAAATATTTTCTTTTTTATGATAGAGAACACATGAAAATATTAAAATTTAATATTCTGAATATGTTTATTTGACTATGGAGTTGTAGTATAGTAAAACTATTTGCACAGCAATTTGAGTCTGACACCAAAGATGATTGCTTGATTAAAAAAAAAAACTATGTAGGCCAGGACTTTGGCCTAGTGGTAGAGTGCTGGCCTAAGATGCATGAAGACCCGGGTTCCATTCCTTGGTACCACATACATAGAAAAAGGTGGAAATGGGGCTATGATATCAAGTGGTTGAGTTGTAGCCTTGAGAAAGCCCAAGGACAGCACTCAGGCCCTGAATTCACACCCCAGGACTGGCAAAAAAAAAACCCTATGTATAGTAGTTTATTATATTTAGTTCTTGATATCATATGATATTGAAGGGACCCCTTTCTTGACTTCTCCAAAATCCATCCCCTGTAGGCATTTCCCATCTTTATGAAAGGAGGACTTGACCTAAGGCGGGGGTTGCAGAATCCCTGATAAGAACTCAGATTACAAGAGCAGCTAAACCAGTGGAGTTACCAGAATTCCTCCCCACCCCACCCCCCTTGGCCTGCCAGGGAAATCCCTCCCCTTCCTTTGTCGTCAGAACAGTGCCCCAGAAGCCCACCAAGACAATAGGTCAGTTCAAACAGCAAAGGTGTCAGTGGTTGCCCCAGCCATCAATCAACCATGTTGAATTCCATTGGCCACCTTTGTATGGTCAGCCCAGCCACATGGCTGGGGTCTATAAAGGTAGCCTGTAAGATTAGGAGGGGTCGCTCTCTCACTCACATCTTAGAGACAGCCCTGACTGGTCAGTATGATTCTCGATGCTAGGCGCGGACTAAAACTCTGTTTAATTTCCAACTTCCACTTTTGTGTCAGACTTGTTCCTTTGATCACGGACCCTAGCAATATGTCACTACAGGGATTTATTTTTGTCTTATTTTTCCAGAGCCAAAGACTGAACTCAGGGCCTTGTACTTGCCAGGCAAGTGCTTTTCCACTGAGCTAACCCTTATTTTATGTCTTAAGCAAAATAGTAATAAACTTAGTTTTGTCCCTTCTACACTCACTGTTGGGGCACATCTGCCCTACTGCAGATGAATGGATACAGAAAATACATACATAATGGAATTCTACATAGCCAACAGACAAGATAAAATAATGGCATTCACAGGGAAGTGGATGAATCTAGAGCAAATCATGTTGAGTGAGACAAGCCAAGATCAAAGGAACAAAAGGCGCATGGTATCCTTAATATGTGGCTATTAAATCCAAAGAGTACAAGAGCGAGGACTCAATAACTGCATACCCAAAGCTATGGACATAGTAATGGAAATATAAACATAACTATACAGACATAAAAACCTATAATTCTATAGACATAATGTTTTATTTCATAAATTAATATGTTTCTATGACATACAAACCCTTAGCCTAATTTTGATTAAGTTCTAAATACTAAGTCCCAGTGATTGTAAATAGAGATTCCCTCCTTGAATACTTGTTTGTTAAACTTGTCATTTAAAATATGATGTAAAAATCAACGTTAATAAATTCTCTAATAAAAAAAAGAAATGAAGAAAAAACTCGCTAATTTTTGGTTTACTTACTTCTTATACATAAAGGAGGTAAGTTTTATGGGGCTTATAACTGCAGTCCTTTATTAAAATCCTTTCCTTAAATTCATATTGAGGCAGAGGTCAGGAAGATCTGAGTCCTGGGTACATGCCAAAACTTTGACTACATACACAGGGGTGGGATCCAGACAACAGGAAATTCATTCTTCTACATCTTTCCTATTCACTTTTGTTCAATGGGTAGCGTGAAACCAATTATACGGAAGAACAGAATTTCTAACTTTATGCTAACTGCTTATAATGTATGTCTCCTATAACACTCTTGTACAAATCTCCCTTGCTCTGTGTATTTGCTGTATTCTAGTAATCTGGGCTCTGTGCCAACTTCACCTGGGCTTAAATAAGCAAGTACCCAGGGGACAGAATATCAGTGAACCATATGTCATTAGTAAAGGGTGTCTCTCAGAAAACAAGCAATGTGTAAGGTTGGCAGTGTGTGGTAACCACAGAGATAAACAATAATCAGGGAGAAAAACCTGAGGAAATATTCATAAAGAGGGAGAGAGAGAACTTCCTTTATTTCACAATCTCTATACACATAGGCAATAGAAAGGGAAAAAAAATGTTTCTCTCGTTTTTGTCTTAAGAAAAAAGAAAATGGCATAGATAAGGACACTCTTCTCAAGCATGGATAAAACATTTGGGGATTTTATCAGTGGAGATGCATATTTTATGTCAAAGAGCATGATGTCATCATTCATCCATTTAGTCAAGAGAAAATAAAACAGAATTCCATTTCCCATGATGTATGTGTGGTAGGAATTGCAGATTTGGTCATCCTCAGGTTCCTACAAGTCTTAATAGCATTGTCACACGCTAGTCCTTTTAAACATGTCTTCTGGCCTTCTTCCCTTCTTTTTTATCAATAATGGGCCTTGTAGAGATGTATTTTACTGGTAATGGTGGAAGCCTGCTTCCTGACCATATAAACACACACACACACACACACACACACACACACACACACACACACACACCTTCTGCAAGGGCCCATGCATGGTAGAGATTGAACTTGTCCTAACAGCAATTTTTCTGAGGCAGAGTCAGAAGACCTTGAAACTCCTGTTGTAGCAAGTGCTTTTTTGGGGGGTTGTTGTTGTTTGTATTTTACAATCAGTTCAATCTTGGCAGTTGTTCAAGCACAGAGCTAAGTGCACAGAAGGTATTCAAAATAATAATTTTCACTAACTCTGAGTGCACAAAAATGAAAATAGCTTCATTATATAAAGTTATTTGGGAAAGATGAAATGAATGATGGTATTTTTTTGGTGAAGTTAAGAAAGCTCTAATTCTCAGAAGCTTATTAAGTCCCTTAATCAGCAATGATCTAGAATTGACTATGGAAAAGAAAACAACAACAACAAGCACACACAAGATGTTGCTTTTCCTTGAATGATCATTACTTTTCTTCACCTAAATAAATTTGTATCCTGACTTTGTACACAGTTGGTTAATGCAGAGGTAACAAAAAATATTGTAATTTTAAAGGTAATTCAGCTGACTTGAGAAGAGTGAAATAGGTGAAAGTAAAAGACACAGATGCAATTCATTCCAAAGTTGTAGTGAAGTTAGATCTCAGGTATTGGTAATTTTATATGCAGAGATCATATTTTCTTCATTAAGTTGCATATGAAAGGCACTTCATCCTTGTCAATTGCAATAATCTCCTCAGTTCTTGATTTTCACATAAAGAAACTGGGAGTGGCCCTGAAACCGTTCTGCAGTTCTATGGGTTTCTTAGTATATACACTTGTAAAATACTGAGAACTTTGGAAAAATATACTACATACACTGCATTTATAGTTCATAAAGACAAGTCCTGTAAACAATGCTTTTCTTTCTATTTCATCTCTTTTTATGCAAAGAAATTCCTTTAATTATTATCTATTATGAAGCATTGTTCAAGAAACAGCATATGCCACTAATTAGCATGGTCAAATTTTATGGTTTTCTAATGGATCTAACGGGAAAAAAATTCTCCAATGAAGCAATGTAGCTGAAAATAAATGTGACTAAATGTGACCCATGGATTCTTTCCTTGAACTAGTAAGACTAAAAAAAATCCGCTCTGATATAATCTCTTGAGTTTGCTTATGTTACTGTAGTTTGCTTTTGGTGAGTGTTTTTATCTTTCAGTGACTCAATAGAAATGTCATAGAAATTTGGAGTTATTTCCTCATCATTACACCTCTTGTCACAATATTTTGAACAAATAATTATAAGTTGATGTATTTATTTAGAGGTTGTTTTTGTAAATGTTATTCAACTTTGTCATAGTGAACTCTCTTGCTCTTTTCCTTTCTGAAGCTAAGAGTCTTACTATGGAGGCCAGAGAGTCCAGAAACTTAGAATCTTACTAAGTCAGCTGTCCCACTGCTGGGATTATAGCCATACTTCAGTACATTTGGCATTCTTTTTCTATTGGCTATAAGAAAATTGCTAAATAATTGCAAAAAAGTATGACCATCTTTTAGCTGCTGAAAAACAAACCACAAGAGTCCCCTTAATTTCAAACTGTCTACGAGAAGAAAGCATCATATTCTAAAGCAAGGGTTAGGGTTTTTCTTGTTTATATTTTAATGGATTTATGTTTGATATAGTGGCATAATAGTGGTGTTACAAAAGCCGCCAGTTGGAAGGAATACATTGACTATGCATTATGGATGGAAGGATGGTTGATGGTGGCGACTCTTGTAAGTGCCAGGGATGGATAGAACTAAGCAACAAAAATTTTTCTTTAGGAAAAGAAACGATTAATAGTTTGGTTTGATGACATAGACATACCTGTACTTCTATTTTCTCACTTTCATTTGTAATAGCTGTAAATCAAAAAGGCCTAGTCAGAATGACCTAAAAAGCTCTTTTCAGTCTGTAAGTTATGCTTAGACTGATGGTTCTTCTCCTCTCTCTCTCTCTCTCTCTCTCTCTCTCTCTCTCTCTCTCTCTCTCTCTCTCTCTCTCTCTCTCTCTCTGGTGTGTGGAAGTGATGTAATATAGACACATTGATTCTTGGCAATCAAATGTGGGTGTGGCCTGTATTTTTTCCATGAAGTCAATATGGTTGAACACAAGAGTCAACGGAGCTGGTAAAGGTTGGGTGGAAGCTGAGCCTGCTGAATTACTTACAGAGAAGTTTGTTGAGTCCTGGCTTTCTTCCAAAATTTTCCTATAATAAGGACACATATGGGTTAGCTGTATAGACATTACTCTGCCAGAATTGGATGTAAAAGAAATTGTGATATAGATGGTATCTGAATAGAAGAAATGAACAACAACCAAAAAAACCTAGCAACATATCTGAATAGTATCTGAAGTTATTCCAGAAATTTCATTATAGTCTTTTGTGAATTTCTAGACTCAATATTTCTCACTTTTTAATATGTACTGACCTATATATACTTCACTAGATGCTTTTATTGGCTTTTGTGTGTAACTGGTATGACAGGTGTGTCTCTCTTCTGTTTTGTTTTATATTTGATTGTTCCAGGTTGTTTTTAATATAAAAAAAGCTTTCCAACTTAGAAAAAATCATATTAAGTGAAGTAAGCCAGACTCAAAGGAACTTAGGCTCAATGGTTTCCCTCATTTGCCATAATCAGAAGAAACCTTGGACTCTTCTAGCAGCGATTTGCAATAGAGCAAAACCTAGATACATAAGGCCATATAGTAGGACGCTAAATGAAAGGACCTCTAGGATATAGAAACAAAAGCCATGTAATGAATGATTGTTGTCCTTAATGTACTATGTTATCTCTCATCTCTTTTGCTGTCCCTTGGTTATCTCATATTGTTACAGTATTTCACTTTGTTATCTGATATATTGGATATATGCGTATTTGGTTATTTGAAACTGGATAGGAAAGGGGGGAAACAAGATGAGGGTGGGGGTGGGGGAGGGAAATGGGGACCAAGACATGAGAAAGGGTATCAATGTGGGGGGGCGGTGGGGTGGAGGGTAAAGTGTACCAAGACATGTGAAAGGGTATCAATGTATGTGAATTAATGCACCTTCTACATGGCAAATATCATGTAACCCTTTTATTAATTACAATAAAAAAAGAAAGGGTATCAATGTATGTGAAGTAATGTACCTTCCATCTGGCGAATGTAATGTAACCCTTCTATTAATTACAGTAAAAATTATATGAAAAAAAGAAATAAAAGAACATGGATCATAAAAAGGGTTGAAAATAATGCCATGTGGTTTATTTTTCCTGTTTAAATGACTGAAAACATTAAATTTTGCTGTTTAATGAATATATACCTTCAACTTCTACTTAAGTGAACCTTACTTCCTAGGTGTAAAACTAAATCTACCTACTCATTTTCAATTTTCCTTTAAATAGTTTTTTTTTGTTATGTATAAACCCAAGTCCACCTATACCTTGTAATTGAATGTCTTTCAAATAAAGTGAACTACGTCCCATAGGACTTAAACAAACCGGCCAATTGCCATTAATATGGAACAGCAGCTGGGTGTGGTGGTTCACGCCTGTAATCCTGGCTACTCAGGAGGATGAGATCTGAGTATCAAGGTTCAAAACCAGCCCTGGCACAAAAGGACCTGAGACTCTTCTCTCCAATTAACCTCCAGAAAATGGAAAGTGGGGCTTGGCTCAAGGGTAGGGTGATAGCCTTGAGCTGAAGAGCTCAGGGACAACACCCAGGCATATGGATAGGACAGTAGCCTTGAGCTAAAGAGCTCAGGGACAGACCCCAGGCCAAGTTCAAGCCCCAGGGGGCCACAAAAATCAATCTATCTATCTATCTATCTATCTATCTATCTATCTATCTATCTATCATCTATCTATGGAACAGCAGTGGACTGTGCTTTCTTGGTGAATAAAATGAGAGAAGTGATTGCTTTTTCTACCAACAAAGTATGAATTGAAGCATTAACTAAGATGAAATGTAAAGCTCAAAAAATATCTCAGGAATCCCAATGAAATCTTGAATAATCTTGATGAAACTTCAATAAAATTTTGAAGGAGTAATGGGGTTGACATCTTCCTCCAGGCAGTTCAGTACTTGGGGAGTCCCGAGTCTAGGATGGTCTTCCTCTAATTTTCTTAAAATAGTTTCTAATTATGTGATAGGAGATACTTACATCAGTCCAATACCTTCTTTACTAGCCAAGAGAACTATTCACATTTTGAAGATTTGTAAGTACATATATTTTAAATAGGCAGCTGTACACCTTTAGCTTTATCTTCTTCTCCTCACCATAATTATCAGCTGCTATAATTAAAGAAAGGCATGGAACCAGTACAAAATAGATGGTGTGTCTCCCAAAAGTATAACTTTGAAAGAAAAAAAGTCAGCCCTTGTAAAGCAACGGGAATGTGTTCTGTGATTATGTGCTGTGGGGCAGTTACCCAGCAAGCACGATGAGGATTACAAATTTGCTAGCTCTGCAGGAAGAATGTGCCTATTAACAGAAACCAGCTGTTCAGAAAAAAATGCTGTGCCCAAAGTAGTGAGAGGATGTCTTAATTTAGCTTTGGGCCACATTTATTACTGCTGGAAAAAAAAAAAAAACCTCTTTTTTTTTCTATCAACTATCAACTCCCTTCAATTGATAACATTCCTGTGAATTTATGCAACACAAAGGAAATATTAAGAATAGTTCATCTAAAGTAAACCTCTGTCTTAGCAATTTTCTTTTCATCACTGGGTATCTGTAGAATTTCTAACTTGCTATTATTTTTTTTAAACCCAGGCCTACGCAAGTAAGCACTTTAAGAAAGGTGGCAGCAAATATGTGTGCTTTCTTTTAGATTGGTGAGCCAACTGGGTAGATCACTGAGAATCCTTCCTCTCTGAGCATAGGTGAAAGGGCTGAGTCTAAGAATGCCTGAGCATCCATGTCTACTTTCTTCAATTCACGACCGTATAAATATCTGGTAACTTTCTGAATTTGAAAACCTGCTTACCATGCAGACCAACTGTCATGTGGATATTGTTGTTTACTTTTAGTCAGGTTTATAGAAAAATGTAAGGAAAACATAGTGAAGAAGAGTGTAAGTGCTCAGAGTTTTCTTAGCAAAGATGTGCTTGTAAAGTTAGGGCCAAGGAAAGGGTAGCTGCAAAAGAGATTAGAGCCATTATAAAGATGTCAAGTACTTCCCTGCAGGAAAATAAAAATTTCCTTGGAGAGTATTTCAGGAAAAGGCTGCACCCCACCCATGCAAATCACTCAAAAGACTTTCCCCTAGGAGGAGAGCTTTGTAGAGCACAGTGTTAATAAATAAAACTATTGTTTTTTTTCTTAAATGAGTATTTGTTTTATTGTGCTCAGCAACCCAGAAATTCAGAGGCCACATTCGCTATGATCTATGGGACCCAGCCATCATTTGAGTAGATTTTTGTTGTCATTCATCTGATGGTGGTTTTATAAAAATTCAGAATGAGAACACTGTGGGTTCATGGGAACTTCCACACAGATTTCTAAGGAAACACTCAGAAGCCAAGCAATGTGCTTGGCTGCAGGTAGCCCGTGACAGGGTGTCGTATGAAATGATAAGAATGAAATCAAAGATATAAGAGAAACTCTGGAAATGTAAAGGAAAGTTACTGAGAGAAGTAGAACCAGCCTGAGAGGCCATGTGGAATTCATTTGGTACACAGTTCTGGAGTTCTAGAGCTGAAGAAAACAAATAAAGAAATGAACAACACCACCACCAAACCCCCAAAAGCAAACATCAGGCATTTCTTGTTTCTAGGTCTTGGAGTTCATTTTGATAAACATCATTTTATATGGTTATATGTGTATGGTCATTGAACATTTGTGTTCCTCTCCTAAGAATATACTCTCGGTCTCACTGTGTGAATGTTTAGTGTCCTGAGTAATTTATCATGTACAAGTGTAATTTTTGTCTTTTATCATCTTGTGTGTTAATTGCAGATTTATAGGCACATTCTAGTTACTACAAATGATGGAAAACCTTCAATGTACATGTTTCTTTGGATCTAACTGACTTCACTTAAAATTATTTTTCCATTTCCTTAGGAATGATGCCATATCATTCTTTCTGATGGAGGCATAGAATCCTATTGTGTATATAAACCACATTTTCTTGATCCATTCATCTACAAGGGGGAATCTGGGTAGACACCATATTTTGGCTATATTTAACAATACTGCAATGAACATGGTTGTGTAAGTAGCTGTCATATGGCCTTGCTTGTGGTATGTTGTAAAAATGCCAAGGAGTAGAATTTATGGGTCTTTTGAGGAACCTCCATACTGCTTTCCAGAGTGGTAGAATAAGTTTACATTCCCATCAACAGTGTAGTAGCATTCACTTTTGGCCACATCCCTGTCAGTATCTGTTATTGTTAGTGTTCTTGATAAAGGCTGTTCTAACTGTAGTTGTTGGGAGCCAGAGTAGAATCAAATTGTACCTTGATTTGCATCAGACCATGGCTTTATTGTCCTATTGTTTTATGGCCTTATTCTGTTTAAATTACCTGAGATTTACCATATGAATGTAACAGTTGGAAGTTCCCTGGTTTCAAGAAGGGAGAAGCTGGAGTTGAAGAAACGAAGCAGTCTTTACTTGGGCTGCAGACATCCTGGACCCGGTGTGTCTGTCTCTCTTCTATTTTTTCCTAGTTCTTGCCCCCTATTTCAGGAACCCCAATCTGCGAACCCTGGTCTGCTGCCGGCTGGCTCTGGCATGTAGTGTGGTAGAATGTTAATATTATTCTGATTTGCATTTCTTTTATGGCCAGAGATGATGAATATTTCTTCTTGTGTCTACTGGATCTTCTTGCTTCTTCTTCTTTTGAGAAGTCTGTCTTTAAGACTTTAACCTATTTATTGATTGGGTTGTTGTTTCTTTAATGATTAATTTGGGGAAGTTTAATTTTTTGAGCTCTAAGTATATTTTAGCTATGAGTCCCTTGTCTGATACATAGCTAGAAAACAAAACCTCCTATTCTGTAAGCTTTGTATTTATCTTGCTAGCTATATCCATTGCCTTGAAGAATCGCTTCAGTTTGATACAGTCCCAGATATACAGTCTTTCTCTGATTCATTGTGCTTTTGGATCTTTACTTAGGAAGTGTTGACAAGAAGCCCTACCCCTTACATTAAGTACTTTCATCCATTTGGAATTGATTCTGCTACAGGGTGGTAGATACAAATCTAGCTTCAGTTTTCTATGTGTGTGTAACAAATTATGCAGCAGCACCATTTGTTGAAGAGTTTGACTTTCTTCCATCTTGTGTTTTTGTACTTCTTCAAATATTAGGTGGCTATAGGTCTGTGGGTTCATTTTTGGGCCTTCTGTTTTGTTCCATTTGTCTTCCAGCATATTCTTGTACCGGTACCAAATTGTTGCCATTTATCCTATAGATAACAAAAAAAGACTGCACTAAATTTACCAGCACAACCATGTTCATTACAGCATTGTTTACATTAGCGAAAATATGTAATCAACCCACATGGCTCCCAATGGATGCATCGATCAAGAAAATGTGTGTGTGTGTGTGTGTGTGTGTGTGTGTGTGTGTGTGTGTGCATACACAATAGAATTCCACCTTTTATGCAGAGAGTATATTTTACCATTTGTAAGGAAATGGAAATCTTGGAAAAATTAGTTTCAGTGAAGTCAGCCAAACCCAAAGAAACAGTGGTTCCATGTTTTCCCTCATCTGGAGTAACTAGAATGTGCCGATAAATCTACAAGTAAACACATGAGATGATAAAAGACAAAAGTTACACTTGGACATGATAAATTACACAGGACATTCACAAAATAATACTAAAGGATGATATTCTTAGGAGAGGAATACAAATGTTCAATGGCTATTGGCATATGATCATATAAAATGATGTTTATCAAAATGAACTCCAAGAACTGGAAATAAGGCATTCTTATTATTTTGCATTTGGATATTTTTTAACTTGTTTTCTTCTTTGTTGATATTTTTGTTGAATACTGCTTTTGTCTTGTGTGCAAGCTTATCTGTTTGGGGAGGGTAAAAGGAAGTACAGACATGATGGGAGAAATGGTGAACAAATGCAGCAATAATTTAGACTGTGTTGAAAATTAACTATACAACTTGTGGGGGAGTAGGGGAAGGAAAAATTGGTAGTAAAAGATGGGAGAGGTAATACTGTGCAAAACGAAATGTCCTCAATACAGGACGTATGTAACTATAAACCCTCTGTACATCACCTTTACAATAACAATTTTTTTAAAAGACAGGAAGGGACTGACACTGTATAGTATGATGCTAAATGAAAGGATCTCTAGGATATAGAAACATAGGCCATATAATGAATGATTGTTGTTCTTAAGGTACTATGTTATCTCTCATCTCTTTTGCTGTCCCTTGGTTATCTCATATTGTTACAGTACCTCACTTTGTTACTGATATATCAGATATATTTGTATTTGGTTATTTGAAATTGGATAGGGAAGGGGGAAAACAAGAGGAGGGGTGGGGGTGGGGGTAGGGAAATGGGGACCAAGACATGTGAAAGGGTATCAATATATGGGAATTAATGCACCATCTATCTGGCAAATATCATGAAAAAAAAAAAAGATACTACCAATGACCTGCTTCCTCCAGCTAGGCTCCACCTCTTAAAATTTCCAACCATCCCTCAAAACAGTGCCACCAACTTGCGAACAAGCCTTCATCACATGTGCCTGTGAAGGGTAGTTTATAATCAATCAGGGAATAACCACCATTCTATTTCACTATTATGCATTGGCCTTCTTTTTAGATGGCATGTACAAGTGAGATTATACAGCATTTTTCTCATTTGGTTGATCTCACTTTTTATACTATTCTTCAGGTTTATTCATTTTGTTTCTAATGTCAGGATTTCCTTCTTTTTGGGGGGTGGGGGGTCTGATCCTGGCTTTAAACTCTAGGCCTGGGTACTGTCCCTGAGCTTCTTTGCTCAAGGATAGTACTATACTTCTTGAGACATAGCTCCACTGATAGCTCCACTGCTTTTTTTTTGGTCATTCTTTACATAGTCAATTGGAGATAAGAATCTCACCAGCTTTCTAGCCTGACTGGTTTTCTGTCATGATTCTCAGTTCTCAGCTCTCTGAGTTTATAGGCATAAGTACCAATGCCAAGCAAGACTTTCTTCTTTTTACTGACTTAACTTTCTAATTTCCGTGCATGTATAACTACATATGTAAACACACACCTGTACACATGCTTATTTTATTAACTACTTATCTGCTGATGAACTTAGGTTATCTTTATATCCTGGCTAATGTGAATAGTTTTACAAAACTTGGCATGTAGAGATACTTGGTTATGATATTAATTTCCTTTGGCTATATATTGGCAATTAGAATTTCTAGATCATTTTTCATATTATTATCTGAAGTTTTCTTGTCTAATATGAATTCAGCAATTGGTTATATATATTACTTTTACTTCACTGATCTTTAAGGTCTTGAGATACTTTTCAAAGCTCTGTTTTCATCTCCTCTCTTCTAAATTTATAATATGTTCTCTGTTAAATGGAAGAAACTTTGTTGCTGGATAAACTTGCAGTAGCCATGAGTGACGTACTTATGTATAGCTCTCACCTCTGTTAGTGCTGAAGAAAATAGGTGAAAACCTTTCCCCATTTGTAAATATTTCTATATGAGGCAAGCATTCTTTAATGTGTTTGGAAGATTAATCAATAGAAAGAGTATTCTAAACCCTTCTCAAACCAAGAAGCCTGCTTACATGTAATATAATTTCTAAGTAGATTCGGCTTTGAATGATTGACCCCCCTCATTCTCAGTCTTTGCTAGATTTCTCCCCGGGGTCAAGATGTACAACTTTCTCTGTGTTTACTTCAGTTTGTGCTTCCCTTGTGGAAGCTAAACATTACAAGTCCCTTGCTTGGTGTTGGAAAATACAAAATAAAAAATATGGTTCTTTTTCTAAGAGAAGAGAATCATCTTTAATTAAAGGGAAGTCAGGCAATTTCCTGGAGGAAAAATACTTGTCTATTCCGTGTGCATCTTATAATTCCCTTCTGGATAGTTATAAGAAAGCTAAAATCTCAACTTGGTAATCTAGACAAAAGAGTTTCAGCTGGCTAACTCATCAAATTTGGAATAAATTTCTCAAATAAGCTTGAACTTGCCCTGCCATTGGGATAGTGATGATAGCTCTTCTGTGTTTATCTGGTCTCATTTGTGTTCAATTTAATGAAAAAATAGTGTTCCCGTACTCAGTTGAAATATAGCATCATAAATGTAAATTTTGCCATTGTGTTGCAGGTATGTAGACTACACTTCAGATAATGGAGGAAACCTCCAGACCATGGCACTGGCAAGAGTACTGATCAGTTCACAAGTATTTACGGAGGGCTAAATTTTGCCATAAAATCTATGAACTACAATTTGTTGTCTCTTAATTCTTACCCCACAGCAAGACATAATCTTTCTTTGAAGGTAAATAAAACTTAAGTAAAAATTTCAGTGTTTGAAAGCAGCCGGAACTCCATTTTCCTGGATATATCAATTTTGAAAAAGCTCTACATGCTTCGATCATTCAGATACAAATTGCCACACTTTTATCAGTGTTTTAGCATGCAACTCACAGCACCAAGGGCATTTTACTTGATAAATATCAGAATCCTCCAAAATGTATGCATTTTTCCCTCCATTTGTGTACTCTCTTTTTTGCTGGGAAAATCAGGTGCTGACAACCAACAAGTCATATTGAAGTTGAGTGCACTGTCAAAGGTAGCAACCATCAAGTGGGTAAAAATGAGCATTTTGTTTGTTTGTGGCTTAATGCTTTTCTGTAGATTTGGGCAGGGCAAAGAAAACATCATGCAAAGTAGGAATCTACAGAATATCCTGTTTACTCATTCAGCAGCAGCAACAGCAGCAGCAGTAGCACAGCTTGATAGCCCAATAGTGCTCTGTATACAAAGAGCCCAGTAGCATAGACTCACAGATTCTGCACCTCATCCTCCAGTGGTGCCTGGTAATACTCCAACTAGACAAAAGTCTCAGCTGGCTATGTGTGGCCTTAGGCTACCCAAGATAGCATGGAGGCCTAGTTCAGCAACAGTTGAATTATCTGAAACACTCCATTCTCCCTACACTGGTTCTCTGTGATACATCTGAAATCATCTCACATAAGTGACTTTCTATATATAAAAAACTATGGTAATGATGATGCTTATATTAGCAAAAATACAATTAAAGAAATGAAATAGAACCTTAAACCCGATGTTAGAGAACTCTCTTAAAAGTTTTCTATTGTTTGTATTATTTTGACAAGATCCTAGAGAGAAATGTAATTTGATGAGTAGAGCTGACACAATTTGAAAGTCTTAAGCATAGGAGACATATCTGTTGTGTAGACTGTTGCAGATCCAATGTGTATGGGACTCGGTCAATATTATTTATATATGTAGTTATTGAACAGTAGCTATCACTTCATTTTACAAATGTGGAAACTGAGAATTTGGGAGGTTATGTACTCATTCAGAGACATCTAATATGTAAGTGCTGGAGCCAAGAAACATAAATTGAAAGCCCACTGTAGGGTTTTTTTTTGGTATTTTATTGGTATTTTTTGGTAAAAATCATCCTGATTTTTTATTTTTAAAGAAGTGAATAGCCTGGGAGCCTGGGGGTCCTGTGACTCACACCTGTTATCCTAGATATTCTGGAGTCTGAAATCTAATGACCGTGGTTCCAGGCCAGCCCAGGCAAGAAAGTCCATGAGAGATTTACCTCTAAGTGTCTTAGACAGAATGAGAGATATGGCTCAAGGGGTCATGCAATAAAGTTCAAGGACAACCCTGAGTTCAAGCCTCAGGACTCACAAAAATAGCCAACAACAAAAAAGTGAGTGCATAGAATAAAGAGTATAGACTCTCGAGGGATTGTAATACAGAGACACCATGACTGGTTTCAAGCAAAAAGATGACACACAGTCTTCTCTCTTACAAAATGCTAAACTCATTCTCAGTGGTATGAAAGCTAATAATAGGTACTTGAATTCAATGGAAAATGGACTTATTTTTGCCATGGTCAAGGGAATCTGTCTCTGCTATTGCTGAAATTCTCTAAATGAAAAAGGGGTGGTTCTTTATTAATGGTTCAAGATTTCAACTATAGAAAAACTTAAAACTTTCAGCAGAACAAATGCATTTTCTCAGCTCCAAATTTCCAACTGTCATCTCCTGATCCTCCCCTGCCAGACCTGAAGTGCAAAAAAGAAATACATATTTTATTTCAAGGATGTAGTTTGTTGGTTTAATATCTCCCCTCTGCTATCTTAGACTGTACTTTCCCCTGTGAAAAGCCAAGCTCTTAATATCCCAGAAGTCTCTCTAGCACCCCTCTCCAGGCTCCACTCCAGTCTACACTACAGAGAGACAGTAACTTCCTTTCAAGTCTTTTTCCTTCTCCTTGTTCTAAGAAACACAAAAACACACTCTGAAATACTCTTTGAAAAATGTGTGCTTTTGACTGAGATCCACATTGATTCTAAACCCCAAAACTTTTAAGGATGTTTTCCCCAAGTAGAATTCAGAATCAGTGTCTTAAAAGTTACATGTTTGGAATTTTGTTGTGGTTATATCCTAGCTCAAATATGATTTTGGATTTTTGCAGAGAACAGAAAGTATTATGCAGACTGATTTCTCTTAAACTCTAATTAGTGGAGAACTACTCTCACTTGCTTTGATTTGAGAAGGTGAAAATGTGGAAATAATTTCTACAGTTTGCTATAAATTAAACAGACTGTTCAATGTATATAAGAAGAGACTCCAAGCCTTTGGAGGTTTATAATAATACAAGAAGGACCAATATTTTATTGAACTGAGGATCTCTTGTACTGACAAAAGGGGCTCCATGGCTAGTGAAAAGACAGTTGGCAGAGAAACCTGGGTACCATATCTTGTTACCAGCACTCTATTTAATTACATACAGGAAAACAGCTTCTGCCTGTGAGGTACATAATTTCCTTCCCACATACTCATGATATACCTTTAATTGTTTCTTAGGTAGGCTGATTAATCCGAATATACAGATTTTTCTAGAATTGGGAATGTTTGTGCACTTCATCTAATTGGTTATGGATGCATGAGTCTCTGCTTCAGCTGCTGGATGCATTTTATACAGGACATGGTGAAATTGGAAACTAACTGTTAAATTACCTGGTCTGCAGAATTTAACAAATGATTATAGGAAGTAGTGCCCAGGAAGATAACAGGAACTTCTTTTATAGAAATCACTGTAGATTAAAGGCAGAAAATCCAGCCTATAACATTTGCTCTCCCTCTCTCTCAAATTTAATGTGAATCACAAAGTACTAGGCAAAGGAGAAGAAAACATATAGATGCATAAAAATTCCTTGATTATGAAAATCATTTATTATGTTCTCCAGGGACTTCTTAATTGTCTTTGAATTTTTAAACAATTTCAGTAATTATTTTTTAGAAAAGATAAAGTATTATATACAAAGCACATATTGTAATTTAATTAATTTTTAGTTTATCGCTTGAAGTTTTATTGTCAATAGTATTAATTTTTCCATCTTCTCTTTAGTAAGAGAACTTTAAAGTTTTGGTTAGATGCATAGATGACTAGTTAGGAAAGATATCCCCAAGAGGAAAAAGCTTAGTCCTGGACAGACTCAAAATAATTCAATGACACAATGATTCATAATCTGTTGGTATAGCATCTTAGCTTTTCCTTTAAACTGCCGCAATGTTGGGTGATGATTTATTTTACTTTTATTTTATTTTTGCAGTACTGGAGTTTGAACTCTGGTCCATACGCTTGTCAAGTAGGCTCTCTTCCACTGAGCTGAAACTCCAGTCCTTTATTATGGTGTTTAAATTGAATACATGGTCTTAATTCCTGCCCAGACAAATGCCTTCCCATCATACACAGGGTAACGAATGTATGCCATCATGTTCAGCACTCAGTTGAGAAGAAATCTCGTGAACTTCTATCCTGGACTGACCCTGAAGTGGGACCAACCCCATCTCAGTCTGTCAGAGAGAATTATATGTGTGAACCAATGGTGTCCAGAAGGTTACTGTGTATTTAATAATTTGCCTCTTCTTTAAGCCAGGATGGAACTGTAGAAACTAAGTTCACCCTGCTTCATAAAAGAAAATGACACTGAACACAAAATGGCTTTTGAGACAGTGGCTTTTAGGCAACGATAAGATTGATTCTGGAAAGCAATATGATCAGCTGAGCTCAGTATTAGAGAGGAATCCCTCTTTATGTGGGGAGCATAGAACCCAAGAAGAGTCTATCTGTGAGGGTTAAAGTGACAAGACAGGCAAACGAGAAGAGAAGGATACTGAGGAGAAGAGGAAAGAGTAGGGAGGAATAGAAAGAACAGGATTAGGAGAAGAGAGAGGGGAGGGGAAGAAAAAGGAGGGGAGAGGAGGGGGGAAAAGAACTGTTGCAGAATGCAAGCCATTGAAATTTACAGAGGGCCTCCTTTGCATGTTCAAACTGAGGACTGGTGAGTGGGTTCTTACGAAGAATTTACTTGCAGCTTAGGAGAGGACACATCAAGAAGACGAGAGACAGGGCCATTTACTGAGAAAGAGCTTAGCGTATAATGCCTCTTCTCACTAGTCACTAGGTACTGAATAGAGCAGTCAGAAATGTCTTGCCTTAGTATTAGGGTATCTTGATCCTTGACTCATACTTATGACCCCAGAAGAAGCAAGACTTGGAAAGATCAGATTGTCTCAAAGTAAAGTAGTTTTGTTCCAAATAAAATTGAAGATTATTTACTGGATTACAAGCATTCCTACCTTCAAAAAGAGGAAATTTACAATGTCTGATACCCAATTAAAGATTTCTGGCCTTACAAAGTGGCAGTGACACACAATCTACAATAAGAATCACTTGATACGAACCTAAATATTAGGGACAGAAACACTACAGTTAAAACGGCAAGGAAAGTACTTTAAAGCAGCTGGTATACATATATTTCATGCATTCAAACAGTTTAGCAAAGCCAGAGAGAGTCTAGAAAAGATTCAAACATCTATAATTGAATAAATATCTGTGGTTGAATAATATGACAGTAGATAAAAGGCAGGGGTTACAAACCAAGGAGGATATTTCCCAAGACAATTAGAAACAGGAGAGGTAAAAGCTAGCATTTAATATGGAAGCACAAAGTCTTAATCTGGAGCAGAGATTCATAGTTTGAAGTTACAAGATGGCTAACGACTGATTTACATATTCTCAGACTCCTGTGTTCTCTCTTTGAAGATTTTCTGTTATTTAAGTATGTATTATACTCGGGTGATATAAAATAGTTGGAAGCATTTGCCTGACCTTCCGGATGATGACAACACAGTCCACCAGAGCCACTGCTCTTTGGTGCATATAGAGGTAAGGGCATTTTATCCTTAAGGTATTCCCTGGAGGCAGAACTGCAAAGTAGCTTTTCCAAGTGGGAATGGAAACTCTTGCACATTCAGATGCATTTTTTGTTTCTTCAGTATTTCTCTTCTGAGTTGGAATGTTCCTGTGATTCCAGCACTGAGAAAGAAGAAGAAAGAAAATTGTGAGTTTGAGGTCAGCCTTGTCTGTAGGGTGAGATCCTATTTCATAGAAACAGCAAAAAGAATTAAAACAAAATGCCATCCCACTTCCAAATGAGTGGCCTAGGTTTCTGTTTTTGGAGGGCTGTTATTCTTTGTTCAATGAGTAAATAATGGAAATGACACCATTCATGTGCTGGATCTTTACAAATGTTAGAAATCATATTTCATTATGTGCATTGTATTAGGAGAATTTTGATATAGTTGTATATATTATATATGTGATATTATTTGATATGTTTTTATATATCTCTTTGAACATGTACATAGAAACTGTAATTTTCCATTTTACAGTGGAATGGAAAAGTTCAGGATTTAAAAAAAAAAAAGCCAACGGGGCAGAGAGCTTGCCCTAGTTGTAGAGTGCTTGCCTAGCATGCACGAAGACCTGGGTTCGATTCCTCGGAACTACATACATAGAAAAAGCTGGAAGTGGTGCTAAGGTTCAAGTGGTAGAGCTCTAGCCTTGAGAAAGTTCAAGGACAGGGCTCAGGCTCTGAGCTCAAGCCCAGAACTGGCAAAAAAAAAAAATCAACAAGAGCATGTGGAAAACTCCTTGTAGGGTAGCAGAGGACAACAGTTTTGATGAGATGATTAGTTAGAAAGTAGTACTTATTTCAGCTAGATAAGAAAAGTAGTTTTGATTCCTAAAGCACAAGAGAGATACAGTAGATGTCCAGCTATAAGAAAATAAGAGAGGAAACCTAAATTTTATTTTGCTCAAAAACAACAACTGAGTGTAGAGGAAACTTGAATATAATTGAAAATATCTAGTATATGCCTTCTCTCTTATTAGAAGATTTCTTTACAAATTCTATTTTATCCTTAGTAAATAGAGAAAGTAAGGGACTATGTTGTCATGCATTTTAAGATCCTTCCCCTTTTGTACAGAAGTGACTTGTGATCTGAATCATAGTATAACTGGGATCTTGCATCTTTACTCGAGGAGACACTTCTTCTTGACCCGACATGTTTGAGCACTTAGCAGTCACAAATACCTCCTGAGAGTTGTTGAAATTGCACACAGAAGTAGAAAGAAGTAATTAAAATTTCCAGAACTTTTTTAGGAAACAAAATTTATTAAATCACAGCAAATGACAGAGTTGCCAATTGAGATACCCACAGGAGTAGTGATACTATGTTTAAAACAAAGGAAATATTGCACTTCAGTGAATTATTCTTAAAATAAGTTAATGATAGCCAAGTTATTCATACATGGTTATCATAAACTTAGACTCTCCTGAATCACTGGAATACATTCAATGAAATTAGATGTCACCAAATATCTGATTCTAATATTCAGTTTTCATTCTGGCACTCAAATTATCTCAGTTCTTAAGTTACATAGCTTTAGAGATTTCTGATAATGTGTACCTTTAAGAAACCTAAATCTAATATTCATTTTCCCCTTTGCCTGGTGTCTAGCAATCCCTCATAAAGCAAAATTGAACATTTTATAGCTTTATGACATTTACCTACTTTTTTGTCAACTACAAATTTATATTTTATCCCTGTAACTTAAAATGCTCATTTTATCATCCTATACCTTAGAATATGTAAGAATATCTATAGAAAGCTGTCTTTGAACACTAGTATTGAAATAGAAAACTAGAAGAAAATACCTCCTGTAATTAGTATTGTCCCAGGGTAAGAATCCCATTAAAGAATTTATTTCAGACTTGAGGGTTCTTAAGGCAGTAATATGTTTTCTTTTGTAATTATTTATATCTGATATTAATTTTTTATCTTTTATCTTTAACCTGCATTTTTCAACAGGTGATGATCAATTGAAGTTTCTACTCAACCCCCTTGTACTTACTGTGCAGCCTTATACAACACATCTATATTTGCAGCTGACCCTTTCTGTGTCAGTGACTGACCTCAGTCACAGAAGTAGCATTGAGATTTTCTAGAAAACACTATTGGCTCATTGCATTGAGTAAACAAGGGCTTGCCTCTTCCTCCAGGGAAATCAGATGGCTCTTGGGGGAGAGATCTGTTTATCCAAGATAAGCCTAGAAATGTAGGCTTCAGAGAAGAGGTCACCTAGAGAAGAGAAAAGGTGCTCAGTTCTGAAGAAAGTGGAGACCAAAGAGAATACTTCCGGAATAACCAGGGGAAGAAGGTCAGTTCCAATGGGACTGAGAAAAAGCAAAACAGACCTAGGGAGGACCTCCGACGGTCAGGTCCCAGTCAGGCCAGGCAGGCTGTTCTGCCACCTCATCTACTGACTTGAATGCTAACACTTTTTTGACCTGTGATTCCCTGCGCCTCATCACTTTTGCTATCTTTGCTGCACTTCAACAGTTATTCTAAGATAGTCTTTTCATCCACAGTTCTGTGTCTTCCCAAAACAATCTCTAACATTTAATACACACCATTTATTTTCTGTCTTAGGATAGATGATTTCAATTTGAAATCAGAGTAGTAATATCTTATATTGCTAATGAGTTTTTAACTTTTGCAAGTAATTTGGAGTTTATTCATTATTAATTCATTTGAGTTTCACCATAACACAGGGACCCCGTATTGTAGAATTATTAGGCTAGCTATGTGTAGAAAAAGAAAAAGCAATTGAAAAGTACTAGAAAAGGAACAGAAACATATGAAGATATAGATGATAAAAGCTCAGTCTAGGTAGTCAATTAGATAAGGTTAAAACCCAATGTTTAGAGAAAAATATGAAAAATGAAGAAAAAGACAGTTTCCATGCATGATATTTGATAACCTGGATGGGTTATCCAAATTCCTAGAAAATTTCTGATTACTGAGTGTTGTCTCTCTTTGAGTTTTTTTTTTTAATGTTTTCTGTGTGTGTTGTTTGATCTTATACTTTCAAACAACACTACAGGATTCCTGGTATCATTACACCTTTAACTAAGGTCCTAAAGTAATTAAACAAGTAGTAGGCATTTCACAAATAAATTAATAACTGAACTAACAACTGTAGTCTCATTTAACCAGTAGGAAAATCCTAAACATCATTGGAGCAGTATTGCTTGCTGTCACTCATGGTCAACCGTGACTTTTCTGGACAGTGACTGATGCATGTTATATTGCAATGTATGTAAAATAATCTCTTAGACGATATCTCCACTAACACATCCACTTAGACCTAATGCTCTCTTATGACAGTTTCTTAAATTATTCATAGATTTGCAGGCAAGTAAGGTGAAACTATGTAAATTGAATATTGTTTTTGAAAAAAAAATGGTTCGAAGCTAGTCGGTCAAAAAATTCTGCAGATTTCCATCTCCAATTAACTAGCCTCCTATTTGGGCAAGAGGTATGGCTCAAGATAAGCTGAGAACAGGAAAGCCAAGATAGAGATCTGTTGTCTCTGAGGCCAAACCATGGTAGAAAATAAATGAGCTTAATAGATAACCAGTATATAAATGATACTTTGTTTACTATGTAAAATTATTTAGCAAGTTTCAATGCTATTTTGTCTAAATATATGCTATCAGCAAGAATTCAATATGAGCTAAATTATTGTTATGAAAGCAATGTTTTGAAGGAGATGAAATTAGCTTTATTTAGGTTGAGAAATGGATGGGTGGAGGGTGAGGATGAAAATGGCAATTTAAACATCATGCTCATAAGCATCATAAGCAAATTTTTGTAGCTGGTAAGTATGATGCATGCCAAAAAAATGATACTGGAGAGAGAGATATTGAGATTTGTGTTGAGAGATGACTGGGGAATTATAGGTAGGTAAGGAATAATCAGATCTATATGACAGGAACTCTGAATTCTGTTTTCAGACAAAGGGGAGTCACTGACAGTACTGAGGAATTACAATTAGCACTTGCAGAAGGGAAAACTGAAGACAATAGCTTGTAGGTTCGTTGCAGTGAAAGTCATGTGCTATCAGGGGGATTTCCAAGGTTAAAATTTCCTCTTTATACTGTTTACAACCATTGCATCATATATGATGTCATATAACCCCCTCACCACTCCTGGGCTTCAAGAAAACCATGCACTAGGCTGACCTGAAGATAAATGAGAATTTTGTTTTGTTTTTTTTGAGATGCATTTCTTCAAGTTTGCTCCATCTCATCCTGGCCAGGATGACCATCTATATAAGTAGGTCAAATGTGAATCAACAAAGTAGTCTAAAAGAACTAATGATTATCCAGGAAGAAGGCAAAAGATGGGTCGTAGGTTGATTAGTTTCCACACTGGTTGATAAATAGAAATAGGGTCAGGCGTTTCTGGTTCAGACTAGTAATCCAGTTATTCAAGAGACTGAGATCTAAAATTGTGGTTTCTAGCCAGCTTTGGCAGTCTGTGGGATGGAACTACAGTTAATTTTATAAAGCTGAAGTGGAGCTTTGGCTCAACTGGTAGAGCATTAGCCTTGAGCAAAAACACATCCAAGGATGGACACACACACAAAGAAAGAATGCAAATGGTACAAAAGAAAGAAATCATTGTCTCATATAAATATATTAATTATGGCATAATGCCAAGCTATTCAGATTTATGATTGAATGTGGCTATTTAAAAACTATTATGACCTTCAATGAATGACATTATTACTTCTGATTATATTGTTTTCTTTTTTAATATATTTGTATTGTAATTAATAGAAGGGTTACATAATATTCGCCAGATAGAAGGTGTATTACTTCACAAACATTGATATCCTTTCTCATGTTTTTGTCCCCATGCCCCTTCCCCCACCCCTCCCCTCATCTTGTTTTCCCCCTTCCCTATCCTATTTCAGATAAACAAATAAACATATATACAATATACCAGATAACGAGGTAAGATATTGTAACAATATGAGATAACCAAGATACAATGAAAGAGATGAGAAATAACATAGTACATTAAGAACAACAAGCACACATTATATGGCTCTTGTTTCTATATCCTGGAGGTCCTTTCATTTAGCTTCATCCTATACAGCCTTATGTATCTAGATTTTGCCCTATGGTAAACCTCTGCTATTATAAATGAGGCAAACCTATGAGCCTATGTTCCTTTGAGTCTGATTTACTTCATTTAATATGATTTTTTCTAAGTCCTTCCATTTCCTTACAAGTAGGGTGATGTCGTTCTTTCTGATGGCAACACTGATTATATTGTTTTCTATCCATACAGCCTTCATGTCTTCTAGTTGTCCATGGCCTGATTTTCTTATTTTTTTTTAGATAAAACTTTGTAGTCACCCAACTCTCTCCTCCATTTTACATTTAGCTACATTGATTATTGTTCTACTGGTATGGGAATTGATTCTTGTAGCAAGAATGGTCAGTTAGGTGTTCAGTTAAACTAAGTTAATTTTATATATTATTGACAAGTGCATAATCTTATTCAACATCTGAGAAAAAGACGATAAAAAGAACGATGGTGTTACAGCATTCATAGAACTAAAAGCATACCTACAACAGATTCCAGAGAATGTGATAATTAGATACAATATACTTTAAAGAACAGAAAATGGCATACATTTTGTTATTTAGCTGTGCTGTGTAAAAATCACACTGTGCTCTAAGAGCTTTATAACTCACAAACTGAATGATTCTTCCTCAGCGGATGCAGATAACCTTTAGAGGAGATCACCAAAAGGTGAGGGGAGTGACAAATTCACAGTATCCTCACTCATACCACTCATCCTTGAGAATAAAATGATCTGATCATCTCCTTTCATATTAAATGGATATACTCAGCAAGAAACCTAAACTTACATTCAGCGTAGTCTTCCAAGATTAAAAATATTATCAGTGGTATTTGGTCATTAGATGTCATTGACTCTACCATAGCTCCCTTATCACCAGCATAAATACAAATTCCTTCATCAATTTCTTTACGGTGATACTTTCATGCTATCATAGAGGTAGACCTTCAATCACTGTGTATTTTGGACTCCATTTCCTCTGGAAGTCATGTTTTAAATTCCTTAAGAATAGAAAATAATCCTTCTGCCTTTATATTGTGTTCTGAAAAGCATGAAACTTTCTTCCTCTGTGACTTTGCCACCAAGATTCACTGAGTTTATTCCCAGCTAAGTCCTAATTGAGAATTCACGCTCTGTAATAGTCTCCTTGAATCCCTTACATCTCAACAACCAATAGACACATACGTATTGTGAATGAATGAATGGTCCATATATTCTGTTACCATGTACATTTTTCTAGCTTATATATCTAGTCTCATTAATAATCCTAGAAGAATTTTGGGCATATGTCTTGCTCCATTCTCAGAAAAATTGAAACTGAAATGGAAAGTAAAGTAATTCCCTTGCTCAGGGTTAAAAAAAAACTAATGTATTCAGGCTGAAATGTGAATCTTGTTATTTCTAATTGTGACATCCATACATTTATCAGTTTTAGAGATAAAAATCTCTCAAACTTTGCTTCCCAGGCTGACTTTGAGCCACAACCCTGCTCTCCACCTCCTGAATTAATGTGATTTTTTTTTTGGTGGCACTGATATACTTAGACCTTTCAGTATGAGATTGGTCATTTGAAACAGAGTATTTCATTATTAGAAAGTGAAAAAAATGTAGAAGAGAGTAATGTAGGATATTTTACATTGAAAGAACAGAACAGGCATTTCTAACATGTATTATACATGCCTAACAGTGATTTTTAAAGCTTTTAAGACTCTCCAAGATGGTATAGTCACCATTCTTTAAAAAAAATTGTTATCTTTAATTAGTTGTGCAAAGGAGTTTCAATTCAACATGTCAGTTTATGAGCACAATGCATCCTGATTGATGTCATTCTTTGTCTTTATCCATCATCCCTCCCAGGCCCATCTCTTGTCCTTAATTTTCCTATATCAATTATATACACATATATATAATTATGTATGTATATATAGTATGTTAAATATGTATATAGATATATTTATTATCATGACTGTATTCTCCAACCCTTCCTTTCTTCATTCATCTACCCATCTCTTCTTCATTTAAATGTGCTTTTACTTTTGTATCATGGACCACTTTTTATTATTTCTGGTCAATGCTAGGCAAAGAATATTCTCTATTTCTGCTGTTACTTCTGTCAGATCACACATAATTTAAAAGAATCAGTAAATGCTGACTTCCATGGTTTCTATACTACAATCTATCCCTGATCTCTATTTTCTAGTATCTTTTGTAAACAGAACTCAATTCTTTTCATGAAGATGCTTCATAACATAAACTTCATTGGAAGGAATGCTTTTAGCATGATATCTGGATGGCATCACTTTTTTGCCAGTCCTGTGGCTTGAACTTAGGGCCTGGCCACTGTCCTTGGACACTTTTTGCTCAGGGCTGGCACTCTGTCACTTGAGCCACAGCACCACTTACGGCTTGTTCTGATTATATGGTTCCAAGGAATCGCTCCCAGAGCTTCATGCATGCTAGGTGAACACTCTGCTACTAGGCTAGGCTCCTGGCCCTGGACGTCACATTTTATAGATTATTTTTTGTAAGCATTTTATTTGTTTTCTGTGATTTTGCACTCATATCCATATTCTGAAGTTAAAATACATGCATTATCTGGAAAAAAAGAAATGCAATCTACATTGGCATTGCCTGACAGCCAACAGCTCTGTTTGGTCAGTATTCCCAATTCTGCACATCCTTATTTGAAGATTTTATTGCAATTGCCTCTTATTCATTTCTTAAAAAAAATGGAATGATTAAAAAAAAGCGTGGGTGTCATAAACATCAAAGTTCGAGACAAAGATGGAAATAATTGGCTACATTAAAAAGGGTGGATTTTTAGCTTCAGTTTAGTACTCAGCTAATTGTGTGCTCAATTATGGGGAGAAGAAAAAATTTAAGAATATGTACAAATTCTGGAAATTTTCTGCCAGGAAAAGTGTTAGATTTCCATTATAATTTATGAATTTTATAAAGATGGATCTTTACTGGAAATTTTCACTTCAGTAATTTTGATTTTTTTAATTGCAGGAAGAAATAATTTTAAGTAGAGGCTATCTTCCCCAAATTTCTTTTAAACCATCTGGCCTACTAATGTTGCTTTAGTTAGAAAAGACGTAGCTACTTTTAAAGGTCACACTCAAAGTATCCTCAGTAGATGTGTTTTATTCCCGTATGTAATAAATACATTCAACTAGTATTCAGTAATTTTGTGCCTATTTTGGGATGTTTCATTTATTTTTAAATTGATTATAGAGGACTTGTTCTAAATTGTGTAAGAATTATTTAAGATTGATGCTATTATCTACTCAAAAAGCTGTGATTTGAGGATCATGGTTAGAGGATGTCCCAAGCATGAAAGTCTATGAAACACTTATCTCCAATTAAGCACTAAGAAAATCCAGATGTGGAGCTGTGACTCAAGTGTTCTTGTACCAGCCTTGAGCAAAAATGCTCAGGGACAATACCTAGGCCCCTAGTTTAAGCCACAGTCTTCGCCCACCCAAAAAAGCTAAATGTTTAATTGTTAGAAATTAGTTATTTAATTATTTTATATAAGCACATTTATTTGGTCCTCAGTTTGCTGAATATTCTTAACTGGTTAAACACAATACCTTCAGTTCTAGATAGTCCAGGGTAGATACAATTTGATTGCTCTTTCATCCGTGTACATAATCGGATGCCATTCACTCATTTATCATCTACCACAATCAACATCTTTAAATCGACCCTGTTGTAGTTCATTCTTCAGAGAAAGGGTTCCTCACACACTGCTCAAAACAACCCAACCCATCCTAATTCAATGCTAATCAACTTCATCATTTCCTCTCCTCATCCCCTTCCTCACTTATCACTTTTCATTATTTTTGCTGTGATTAATTAACAGTGTTAGATTTCGCTTCTTGTCATATCCACATAAGATTTATTTAGACATTCTGAGAGAGGAGAGGGAAGGCAAAATTATTGAAGAAGCAAAGGAAGGAAGAAAATACAGAGGAAACATGAGAAAGGAGAAGGCCTTCTGGTGGAGAGATCAGAGAAGCTCTCTGTTTTGTCTGGGTTTGAAGTTAAATGATCCTTTCCCCTATCTTCCTCCCTCCCTCCATTCCTTTCTTCCTTCCTTTTATCTTTCTTCCTTCCATTTTTATTCCTTCTTTTTTCCTTGTTTTTCTCTGTGCCAGTACTGGGGCCTGAACCCAGGGCCCTGGGTACTGTTCTTAAACATTTTTTACTCCAGGCTAACACTCTACCACTTGAGTCACATCTCTACTTCTGGATATTGGTCATTACTTGGAGATAAAAGTTTCACATGCTTCCCTACCTGAATTGTCTTCAAATCACGATCCTCAGATCTCAGCTTCCTGAGTAGCGATATGAGCCATCATTGCCTGGCATCCACTTTCTTCTTTAAAGACACAGTCCAATGTTGGAGTCTGTAACTCTAGGGGCATCCCAGGTCCTATGCCACTAGTGGTTGTTATTCTTGTGTGGTTGTTTTTTCCTGTGGTTGGTGCAATTTTGTACAGCTACCTTGGTACATAGGGAAGATGATGATGATCTTTTTCTTTAACTAAGAGAAACCCACATGTGTTTACCTGGTTTCTCAGAACATTCAGCACCTTCCTCTGGCCTAGAATTCTGTGATCTCTACCCTCCTTCCTGTACTGTGATGGGAGCTTGTTGACATGGATATTTGTTAGTCTTTTTCTGAGAGCTGTCAGCACCCTACTAAATCCAAAGGCAAAGTGCCCCTTCATGCTGAACTCTGTCACACACAGACTTCTCTCTATCAAATGTGTAAATTGAATAAGCTTCACTTGGTAGAGAGGAGGCAAGTGTCCAAGATAAGCAAAGCAGGATATTCAATTTCATACTCATGCTAGGCTTAGGCTCAAATTAAGTACTGCACTTGCTAGGAGATAGTGACTGTTTATTCCTGTTTCAAACTCCTTGCTAATTTGTATTATCAGATTACAGTGAAATAAACACATAAGAACAACAACCATTTATATAAGGGTCAAATTAGCAGCCAAACACTCTTCTAAGCCTGGGTCACAAATCTACCATCACATTTAGGAAAGTTTACAAGTGTAAAGAGAAATTATAAAAGAAAGAAAAATGAGTTCTATTATTTTAGGGAAAATGCAGCTGTTATCTCCAGTTGTCACAGCTCTTCCCCTGTCTTTCCAGGCCACTCCCCGAGTCTTAAGAATTGACTTCTTTTTTTTGATAATCTTTTTTTTTATTGTAATTAGTAAAAGGGTTACATGATATTTGCCAGATAGAAGGTGCATTAATTCACATACATTGATACCCTTTCACATGTCTTGGTACCCGTTTCCCTCCCCCCCACACCCCCCACCCATCTTGGTTTTCCCCCCTTCCCTATCAAATTTCAAATATCCAAATACAAATAAATTCAATTACAGAGGACCACGCCAAGGGAGAAAGTCAGCCCTTTGTTCACAGTCACTTTTCTGAGTCTCCAGAGACATTTCTTTTTTTTTTTTTTCTATCAGAATGTAAGTGATTAATAACCTAAAAGTTCTCCCTCAGACAGCCATTGGAGCTTAAAAACCTTGTCAGACAAATGTACTGAGGGCACGAGAAAGTACACCCGCATAACATACCCCATTTTGTTTATGCAGGTCTTTCCAGGAAAAATATATATAGGAGAATCTCTGACTACAACTCTTCAAGAAGCTCTATCTATCTATCTATCTATCTATCTATCTATCTATCTATCTATTAAGTTCTATGTATGTTTATCTCTTTTATTAATTGCAAACATCAGACACTGTTACAGCAAAGGACAGTGACATAGCTCACTTCATATGTCCTCATGTTTGGGCTTCTTATTGGAGAAACATCTTAAGGGAAAGGGCAGTTCAAGCCCAGTGCTGGTGGCTTATTCCCATAATCCTTTCTCAGGATGTTGAGATATGAGGATTGCAGTTCAAAAGAGCTTCAAAGATCTTTTAACAAATTAAACAGCATAAAACAAGACATCATGGTGTTGCTTAATAGTAGAACACCAGATCTGAGCAAAACAACAACAACAACAACAACAACAACAACAACAAAAAGCAAGCAAAGTTTGAACTCTGAGATCTGTAATGCAAGTCCCAGTACTGGCATGCACATAAAAAAATACCTTAATGTGGAAAATACTTGCAAAATTTTTCTCTTCTTTTGCTCAAGAACATAGTAAACATGTATAGTTTTTTTCTAAGGAGGAAGTTATACATGAAATTTGCCATCATATATCTATATATTAAATATATGATATACTATATATAACCATGTTTCATAGACAAATTTGTACAAAGTTCACAGTTATTGCTTTATTATGTCCATGTTATATTACCGCTCTCTCATTTCTAGCGAAGGGCTAGTCTCCTTATCTTAAAGAGATGTTTCTGCAGTGATACAGAGTAAAAACAAATAGATATCAATGAGAAAAATAAGTAAGAAAGGTAGATATTTATCAAGTTGGGGGGTGGTGTGCAAAAAATAGACTATGGATTTTAATTACAGGACTCAGATCTTAGAAAATGGGAAATAAGAAATTTGATAATTTGAATCATTAGGGCAGTGACCTGAAGGATGGAGTAAAGTTGCAAAGGGTAGAATTTGGTCAAACAGATTCATGACTCAGAATAAGTACCTATAAAATATTCTATACTTAGGTTTTTATCTACCTAGCTCTTCTACCTGGGTGAGCTGTCTCACACTACCAGCTTCAGTTGGTTGATTCTAGGAGCTGCTTCTGTAGCTCCATTGTCATATATCTATTTAAATATGTTACCTAACAATTATCTGCACAATCACTTCATAATAATAATAAGCTGTCCCAATTATTCCTTTCACTGTTTTTCAGTTAAAAAATAATACTATTAGATTTACAGTAGATATTAAGATGATATTAGACCTATGCTATACAACTAGGGATTTTACTAAGTAACCATGGAAACAGAAACTATGAAAAATCGAGAGGACATGTAGTGTCATGCTGGGTTTTGTCAAGTCAAGTGCATCTTCACGAAGCTTTACTATACATGTGTAAATCTACAATGTCTAAGGGCTGTACTAAAAACATTCACATTTACAACAAGGAATTTATGTTATGTTATGTGAAATGAAGAAAATAGTTGTCTTGAGAAAAGAAGACCTCAAAAGTTCTAGTTAAGTATGACAGGTAGATGGTCTATCTGTCTATCCCTGTTCCTGAGCTCAGCAGCATTATAACAGAAATAGAATAGCTAAAATCAAAAAGGGCAGTATATAAGAAATGCATGTAATGCTATAACATCTCTAAAAGGGAGAAGTGGCTAGGTTTGGTAGACGTCCCCACAAATGAGAGAGGAGGGTATATAAGTCAGTCTAAAAAATTAGCTTTGGGGAGATCTCAGGGGTCATGGAAAAAGACTATCCGAAGATGGGTATCAGTACCTATCAAAAATAATCTCGGGGCCAGGAGTTTGGCCTAGTGTTTAAAGTGCTTGCCTAGCATGCATGGAGACCCGGGTTCGATTCCTCGGAACCACATACATAGAAAAAAGCCGGAAGTGGTGCTGAGGCTCAAGTGGTAGAGTGCTAGCCTTGAGAAAGTCCAAGGACAGTGCTCAGGCCCTGAGCTCAAGCCCAGGACTGGCAAAATAAATAAATAAATAAATAAATAATCTCATAATTATGAAGGTCCACACATGCCTAGGCCAATTGTGTCATTAACTTGCACTATTGTTATTGTTGACTTCGTTGTAAGATTGACCTGGCGGTGATACTGTCAGCTGAGCTTGTAGGTGGATCATGTGGTAGAATCACTCTGCAATGTGTTGCATTGAAAGTCTGGGATAGCAAACTGACATAGACAGATTGCTGGGCCACCAGACTTTTATACTTTCTACAGTCAACAACATAGAAGTTACCAAGGCTCACTGTTTTCTGAGCCTTTCCCCAAACTTTCTAATGAGTTGGGAAAAGAAAAGTATTATTGTATGTGGTATTTTATGTATACTTTTCAATATATACCTTCCAGTCACTAGTTCTTCATCTGGAACTCAGGAAGTTATATTCTAAAATAGTCCTTTTGAAGTGTTTTTCTTTTTAGCTCATGGGGCAGGCATTTATTTATGGAAGTTTAGGCACGTTGTAAGGCAAGTATGAGGAAGACATCCTGGGCTACCATGATGTGGAAATAACAGCAATAACATACTACGTGAACTCTCAGGTGGACTCTAATCGTATTACCTAAATGAGAAATGGGAATATAAAATCAGCAGAGGGAACAGCCTTCTGCTAAATTAGTTTAGGGCTTTTCTTGGATTATTTTGCATTATCTCCTAAGAGGAGAACTTATTTGTATAGTCTCATATTTCTACTTTTGGGCAATCCCAGGCTTACTGAAAAGCTGCAAGGAAATCTTTTTGATTGTTTTGTTGGAAGTCATCTGAGACCAAGCTGCTGGATTAATGGCCCACTAACTCTTCAAAGTTTTACTGTATTTTTCACACAAAGTATATGTTCTCCTGAACAAATGCAATGCAAATGTGATGAAGCTGAATAGGAGTCAGGACTGCCAGCCCCTCCTCAGAACATGTTTAACCATTGCCAGGTGTCTCAATACTGCCCTCTATGACAAAAGGGTGTATAACAGAAGTTCCGTATTGGCTGATATATGGCTTTGGTTTCCAGTCTAGACGTATTCTTTCAGTTGTCCTTATTTTCAATAACCTCACACTTTTTTTCATATATTTTTTACTGTAATTAATAGAAGGGTTACATTATATTCACCATAGAAGGTGCATTATTTCATATACATTGATACCCTTTCTCATGTTTTGGTCCCCATTTCCCTCCCCCCAACCCCGCCCCTCATCTTGTTTTCCCCCCTGCCCTATCCGATTTCAAATAACCAAACAAGCACATATACAATATATAAGATAACAAGGTAAAATACTGTAACAATATGAGATAACCAAGGGTCAGCAAAAGTACATTAAGGACAACAATCACTCATTATATGGCTTTTGTTTCTATATCCTGGGAGTCCTTTCAGTTAGCATCATTCTATATGGCTTTATGTATCTAGGTTTTGTTCTATTGCAAATCTCTGCTAGCAGACCCCAAGGTTTCTACTGATTATGGCAAATGAGGAAAACCATTGAGCCTATGTTCCTTTGAGTCTGGCTTACTTCACTTAATATGATTTTTCCAAGTCTTTCCATTTCCTTACAAATGGGGCAAAGTCGTTCTTTCTGACAGCAGCATAGAATTCCACTGTGTACAAATACCACATCTTGTTGATACACTCATCAACTGAGGGACATCTGGGTTGGTTCCATATCTTTGCTATGGTAAATAGTGCCGCAATGAACATCATTGTGCTAGTGGATTTAGTATGTCCTTGTTTCTGGACAATTAGGTAAATGCCAAGTAGTGGATCTGCTGGGTCATAGGGGAGCTCTATGTTTATTCTTTTGCTTTCCATAGTTGTTGAACAAGTTTGCACTCCCATCAGCAGTGTAGTAGTGATCCCTCCTGGCCACATCTCCTCCAGCATCTGTTATTAGTTTTCTTGATCCTGGCCATTCTAACTGGAGTGAGGTGGAATCTTAGAGTTGTTTTGATTTGCATTTCTTTATGGCCAGAGATGTTGAGCATTTCTTCATGTTTTTATGGGCCATTCTTATTTCTTCTTCAGAGAAGACTCTCTTTAAGTCTTTGGCCTATCTTTTAATGGGATGGTTCTTATTCTAGAGATTAGTTTTAGAGTGATTCAATTTCTTGAGCTGTTGATATACTTTAGATATGAGGCCTTTGTCCATTGTATGGTTAGTGAAGATCTTCTCCCACTCTGTAGGCTTTCTAGTTAATTTGCTAGCTGTGTCCTTTGCCATACAGAAGCTCTGCAGTTTAATGCAGTCCCACTTATCCAGACTTTCTCTGATTTGTTTTTTTTCTTGGTCCTTATTAAGAAAGTTTTGACCTGTGCCAAGGAGACCTAATGTATCTCCTATTCTTTCTTGTAAAGTTTTCAGTGTATCTGCTTTTACCTCCAGGTCTTTGATCCATTTGGAGTTAATTCTGGTGCAGGGTGACAAAGAAGGATCCAACTTTGTTTTCTGCAGGTGCTTAACCAGTTCTGCCAGCACCACTTGTTGAAAAGGCTGTCTTTCTTCCATTCTATTTTTTTAGCTCCCTTGTCAAAGATTAGGTAGCCATAGATCTGTGGTTTAATATCTGGGTCCTCAGTTCTATTCCATTGGTCTTCAGTCCTGTTCTTGTGCCAGTACCAAGCTGTTTTGGTCACTATAGCTCTGTAGTAGAGTCTAAAGTTTTGACCTGATAATTCTAAGACTACAAGAACATTATAAGTTACCACAATTTAGGTTTTCTTGATATTTTCTGAAGACTATATTGAACTGATGTATCTTTGACAAGGATATTATAGCAGTGACCCTGTGCCCTTTCTCTATTGAATAGCTTTCAATTTTGATTTATCTTATTTCTGAGGATATGTTTGATCACTTGTTCAAGGTGACATCTTCCAATAGTCTCTGAAAAGTTCTCTGTTCTTTCTAGCAAACTGTTATTTGGTGGGAAATTACTTTGGGGTTGTAATATGTATTAGTACATGCTTCCTATTTCAGTCAATATGTTACAATATGTTCAAAATCATAGCCTATTCAAACAGCCCTTTAACCAATCTTCATCTGTCTCTGAGTACTCACTATTTTGCAAGTAGAATAAAATGGTCAAGGCTCATCTTGTACTTTGCCTGTAGAAGTCCTGGAACAGCTAAATACTCAACTTCTATTTGAAACTGGGGAATGTGTTCTGCAGAAATTAAGACCTTGACGGGGGTGAATTCAATGCTGTTGAGGTATGCTGATTTATCAGATAAAGTTAAGAAATACATGGAGAAATATGGGCATGTACAAGCATATTTACATTTATGCCAGTATTCATATTCATTTCCTTCTCTATAGGATTATGCCAATCCTTTTTATTTTAACACAACACCTAAATGCCAAGGATTTGTATGAGTTTCGCTTTTCATCTGTGCACTCCTCTCACCAAAAGTGAGAAAACTAACTTCCATTTTTCTTAGTACACTGACTTTTTGGTCGAAATGTGCTCTCTGCTTGTGGATCTTGTAGATAATTTTATGTCATTGCCACTGCCCCTTCCTCTCTACGATCTGTCCTCACTACACTAATTGGCTCAAGCACACTGTGCTGGACTGCACTCTACCCTGCAGGAATGTACAGACCATCCAGCTTAGGCCACCCTGCAAGTATAGGTACCCTCCTCATCTTGCTTGGCTCTAATTGTGTATACTGGCCTGCACCCTCTGCATGGACATTCATTTTCTTTAATAAAGGTCAAATATACCAGACTGGAAAACCCTTCCTGTACATATCCACTACCCTCTCCTTGGCCTATGACATTCTCTCTGGTGACTATGACTGCCTACCTATCACTTTGCCCACCACTGTTCTCACTATGCTTGACACAGAGAGTTTTTTATTAGGGAAGAATGAGTGCAAGAAGAGTAGCTTGTATTTAATCCCGTATACAGTGATTTACAGAGATTTGAGCAATTAGCATCTGAGTCCTTAATCTTTTAAAACTTTATCTCACCAAACTTTAATTCATAATAATATGATACATGAAAGTATAACGAATCTTTATTTATAATTATTGACTTATAAGAAAATAAGAAAGTGATGTTAAGTACCTCTTAATAATACTTAAGTACTGAATTTCTGCGAAAGTCCTAATCTACATGTAATTTCCTCCCAAAGCATTATTTAAATAAATAAATATATATATTTGTAAAAATACAGTGTATGTATCTTAAAATGGGTCATGACAAAACATAAATTTTAATAAATGAAATGACTCATTTATTGAGGGATATTTGAGTTTTATTTTGCAAGCAAAATCTTTTGGGTACTATCTTATAAATATTTACTAAAACTAAAACATATGTTAGCTTTTGTTTAGAAATTTCGCCCCACATATTTTGCAATTTTAAAATCACTGTCCACAAGAAGTCTCACTGAACTGTTCAGGAGCTGTTTGACAATGGTTTTGAAAATCAGTGAAACCTAAACATCTCATAAAATAATGTTTATAGGTATGTGGTTCATCTTTGGTTATGAAAGCTATGATTTAGCAACACAACTTGCATTTATTAACTGTCTCTTTGACTTTTAATGTCTTGCTTGCTTTTGTCAGAGAGGATAAATAGTAGGGCATATCTGTGTGTGTGTGTGTGTGTGTGTGTGTGTGTGTGTGTGTGTGTGTGTGTGTGTGTATTCGGTTGGGGCTTGAACACTGGACCTGAGCATTGCCCCTAAGCTCTTCAGCTCAAGGTTGATGCTGCAGCACAGCACTTGAGCCACAGCACATCACTTCCAGTTTTCTGGTGGTTAATTAGTGATTAATTGGAGTCTCACAGACTTTCATGCCTGGTCTGGCTTTGAACCATGATCCTCAGATCTCAGCCTCTAAGTAGCTACCAGCAACCAGCACCCAGCTATTTTTATATTTTCGCTTTTTACCAGATTTCATCTTCTCAAACTCAGGGAAGGCCTGGAATGGAATGTTTTGACATAGTTGTCAAGTATAACAACACAAAAGATTAACTGGGAATCTGTTGCCTAAAAATCTACTTATTCCCTTCATTTTCAATTCAACATCATTAGGCAATTCTAGGCAGCTAGAATGCCAGCTCTTTCCCTAGGAAGGCTATGCTCACCAGCTACGTATCAGTTCGAAACTATAGCACAGCATTACACAACAGTCTTTTCTTGTCCCTATTTCAGTTTTTCTGTCTCTCCCAGGATGCTTCTTTTCAAGGCTAGACCCACGCCCCCTTCACTGTGACCTGCATCGATGGCTCATCCATGGCGCATCGAATGCTTGTTATTCCTAATTAATTTCAAAATTATTTTCCCTGATATCTCATTTGTCATCAACTAATAGTTTACTTAAGATGCACAATTTGCTCATTGTGATCATGATGAGAAACTAGAGAGGAGAATAAGGCCTGCTCTTTGCCCTGTAAGTCACCAGTTAATAGGAAGACGTTGCTGATATACAAAATCAGGGATAATAAGACTAGACAAAATATGGTTTTAGATCTTAGTCTGGGTTACTATTTTTAGGGTCGGGCTAGACAGGAATATTCTAGCTATAATGTTGTTTTATTTAGGAAAATCGGATAAGTTTTATAATAAAATATGTTCCTGTCCTTTATTGACAGCAGATATTTTGTACCGATGGCTGTGATTTTAAGTACTCAAGAGACTGAACTTGAGAGGATTGCACTGTGAAGGCAGCATGGACTGAATGTTGGCTAGACTCCATCTTCAAAAATAACCAACAAAATATAAGCGTGGAGGCATGGCTCAGGTTGTAAGCTCACCAGTCTTGTAAGTATGAGAAGATAAGTTCAACTCCTAATACTAGCAAAAAGTGAGACATTTCTTCACCGATTTGGATTTTTTGTAAAACTTATAACTGATATACTACTAATAATAACTGATTTTAGTTGGCCTTAAACATGCCTGATATTCTTTTGATAATCTGGTTAATAGATAAATAGTTGCATTCATATGATTAATAATCTAGTGCATGGATCCCATAATGTTTCCTTTATTTCTTTATTTTAGTAAAACCATTAATTGCATATTATAATTAAGATCTTATACTTTCCTATCTTATCATATTAGTGATTCAAAACACTAAAAGTTTATCAGTGAAACAAATTGGAAAATATTTTCACTAAAGTATAAATAACCCTAAAATATTGCATATTACTCAAAAGCACATATCATAATAGTTATAAAATCTATAATGTATATTTATTATAGGTGTAACACTTGAAATTCAAAGGTTAACTTTTTAAGATAATATAACTGAATCTTATTAGATTTCAACAACTTTTTAGCACACAATGCCTTCCTCATTGCTCAAATAAATATTTTCTACTTTACCACATGTCTTCTAGATGTACTAAAATGCCATTATTGTAAATGAAAAAATATGTAAGAATAATATGAACATTTTAACATTGCAAAAGCTTCTAGTCACTTGGTAATTCTTGCAAATGCCATGCTAAATTATGACTACTTACAAAAAACGTCAAATTGGTTTAATAATTGAAACAAGAAAAGGGACACTGGGCAATCCTGGGGAATAATACTTGACTATGGAAGCTTCCATTGCAATCATGCAAAGTGAAGCTGTAAGTTTTGACACGTTAATTTGTCTTGTCGCTTTCTAATAGCCTCTTCAGTACTCAGATGGCTCTCAAACCATGTTCGTGTTAAACAGCAGCAGAGCTACAACTCACATGTGTGATGTCATTCCCTTGGGATCACTCACGTATCTATGGGGAAGAAAGGTGGGAAAGAATTTCTCAGAGATAGAACCATGTCACTCACAAAGAGATATTTAGGTTATAGGCTGCCATCTCCCAGGACCTAAATGCACTTGCATTTATGCAATAACTGCAGTCTTTCTGAAGCTCAACACCCAAAGGCCTTTCTTGCCAAAGTCTAAGAGAAGATGGAAAATTATTCTAGACTTGAAGGACATATTAGATTTAGACAAGAAAAGCAAGCAAAGAAAGAAAATTCTGGACAGAAGTAACATAAATGGAGAGAACAAAGTTACAGTGACAAACAGTAGGACCTGCTTGGTTGGATGGAGGTTCTGCTATCTAAATATATCAGCACATAAAAAGTAGCAGCCAGCTGAAAGAGAAAGGACTCTGAGGCATCAGTCCATTGTTTCTCTGCTGACTGTGATGTGCTGACAGTGTATAACTAACTCCTTCCTATAAGTGTGAAAGTGACAGACAGAAGAAGAAACCTGAGCAAGAGGGGATAATCAGAAATCATTTCCATACACCTATGTGAGATTGATGAAAGTTAGGGTAGAATGTTGGTTAACTGCAGGGCTGGAGGGACAGGGCTAATACTGAGAATGTCATGGGAAGGGAGTACATTGGTTTGGTGTGTTTAATTTCCTTCCAGGTTTGAATAGCGATATTCCAAAAAGAGTCCTTTTATTGATGAGTTATTAATTCCTTTGTTTAAAACTAGGATACTAAAGGTATGCCCACATGCATGTGTCTTCTGAATACTTAGTAAGAAAGGGGATAATATAAGGGTTCATTAAAGTCAAAGTCTCTGGAGAAATTCTTTCCACTGTTCTTACTGTATATATAAAAACAATTCCATGGTCTCTCTTTGGCCAACTTGCCTACATACATTTTTTTTTGCTTGTCATATCCTTTGTGCTATTTGTCCTTCAAGACAAATCTGAAAGTTAACAGAAAACAAATCTTGAGTTAATAATTTTATAAGGTTTTGAATCAATCATATAATAAAACAGCTTTCTCACCAAGAGGTAGAAACAGAAATACTTTAATAAAGTAAAATGATTGAACTTAGCTTAGTTTGTGCTATTTTTCTACTTGGTAATAAGCAAATTAAATTCTCTTTCAAGCCCTAATTCAGGAGATAGGACATTTATAGCGCCCAGGTGGATATGAGGCCTGGGCACGGATGCAGGGCTAATGGCATAGTCTGTGCTGGTGGTGTGGTCTTAGTAGCTCTCATGCTAGTTATAGCAATTGCTTTTCCATTAGTCCACAGGTTGTGCCTGTCCTGGGTTTTGAGGAACATTGATTAAGAGCTGTGTTTCAAAGTTCATGAGTAATTTCCGTAAACATCCATCCCTCTGCCTATTGATTTTATCATCCTACAACTAGTCTAAATGGTGTAGAAGACTGACTAGTTTTCATGTCTATATTCTTGACTTTTGAACTCCCAAAGATACACTTGTTTAGTTTGAAGTAAGGCATGAAGTAACAGAAGACTTCAAGAGCATTAAGAAAAGTATTCTGAACATGAATACACAATGAATTTGATGAAAATGACATGCATAGGATAGCTTTATGTCAGAGTGGAAAATAAAGGCTGTGAGCTCAATAGTATTGTACAATTTTTGCATGCAAATCATATATATACATATATGTAAATTTGAGCATCATCATTTTCTGGGTATATATCATATACATGGCATACATGTATATATGTATGCATCATACTGTGCATATATATATAAAGTAGCAATATATATTATATAAGATTTGCATATAATGGAGGGGTCATCTTGGAAAGATGTATAGAATTCTTAAACAATGTGGGAAGATCCTGTCTCCTTCATTTCTGTATTATAATCAAGAGATTGCATCACTAAACCAGCTAACATTAGTGCTATGGGCCACCATATACCTTGCCTGATAAGTCAAGTCTTATGTCTGTTGTTGATGCAATCCATTGCCTACATTTATTTATGTTTTTAATGGATAAATTTTAAGAAACAAGAAATAGGTTAACTAGAAAATGTTGCTCTTTTAGAGTAGTATTTGTATATTTGAATCATTGAAGTCTGCACTTGAATTTTATTTTGACAGTTAACTTGTTTGAGGTCAGGGCATTGCATTTGCTCAGCTTGCTTGCTCACTGAGCTGGTGTTTTACCACTTGAGCCACCATTTCTGTCTGGATTTTTCCTAAGTATGTTTGCAGATGGAGTCTCACGAACTTTTCTTCCCAAGATATCTTCAAACCATGATCCTATAGATCTTAGTCTCCTGAGTATCCTGGATTATGGGAATGAACCACCTCTACTTGACTGCAACTGACATTTTTTTTATATCAGTGTCTTTGTCAGCACAACAGGTGGAATAATCTAAGACCATTTTTCCATGCTATTTTATCTTACTGTCTTGTGTGAAATATCATGATCCTTTTATCTGTATACAGAGCTGTCACTGGAAATTTAATCTTAAGCCCCAGCTTTCAGACATTTGGAATTCTATTCTTCTTGACTGTGCATATATATATATATATATATATGAGATCTCTATTGCTTTTTCAATATATCTTTAAAAGTTTAAAAATGGCAGCTGCCACAGCATCAGCTAGCATACACCAAAAACTTGTGTTTTACATCTAATAAAAACTGTCTTTGTCGAATTCTTTTTTCCTATTTCAGGACTGGCTGGTAAACTTGAGTTCGAGGGAAATATAAGAAATAGGTTTAGGGTTAATGAGTTGTACAATTTCTATTAGGATTATTCAGACCAATTGTGGTTTAAGAAAGTAGATCACCAGCACATAAAGGAAAAGGGCAAGGCTATGTTCTGTTGTCCATACATTGCTCAGCTTCCAAGTTTAATTGTGACACCAACCTGAAAGAATCCAGGTTCATGGGTCACTGCAATAAGTACATTTCTGAAAACCATGATAGCTTCATTTTGTTATTAACTTGACGAGACCTAAACTTCCACTGTATTAACCAAAGAAATCTTGAGACTTTGTCATTTGTTTGTAGGGCAATTGACCATTGCCCTAATATTAAATTCCACACAAGAAGTTGAGGTATCTTTGCAGAAACTATTACCAAATATAATAAATCACAATCTGTTAGATACTGTAACAAACAGACCTACCCAAGTAACCCACTATATACATTCAAAGCCAGAAGACTCATTCGTACTAATGTATTTTGCCCAAATAGAACTTTGTAGTTCAAGAAAAAGCAAATAGTGATGTCCCCTGTAAGTAGTTAATTACACCTCAAATATTCTTTTCGGAGAAATAATTTTAGAGAAAAAAACAACACCTTATATTTCCATAAGAGTGTTTGGTTACTTTCATAGCCTTTGTGGCACCAGGTGTTCGGAACTAAAAAAAAACCATGTCAGGGAGAATTGTATCAAAGTCTGGGTGAAATTAAATCATGTTTCTTTCTCAGTAAGAACCTGTGTTTTATACTGGAAACAACATGAAGCTTGAATTAGGATAAACGCTAACATAATAGTGGATCCAATTTTGGACAATTTATATAACCTCTCCCAATCCACTTGTTTATGTAGAAGGAAGAAACAGTCTCATCAAAATGTCTTGAGTATTAAATGAGGTGTGGTTGTGGTATTTCAATTACCTTTATTTCTCTCCAAAAGAAATCTGCATTCTTACTCTCTACCTACTCTACTTACTTTGTTTTATATTACTGTAGTAAAACAGACAAAATTTAAAAAAACTTATCCGAAGACAAATTAATAAAACTATATGGTGAGCTACGAAGTGAGAGGAAAGGCGTGCATTAATAAACATGTGAGCCATGGGCAGAGCAAAAATATTCAACATCTCTGATAAAGGCTTGGATCCAGGATAAAAACAATAATGCCTGCAGTGAATGATCAGAGGACGAACAAAGCAATTAAAAATAAGCAAAGTCCTAGCATACATGTCACAAATGAAGACAAGAATGACAATGAAGAATCTCAGCTGGTCTCCCCCAGAGCCCCCTAAGCGCCAGCCCTAGTCCCCCATGGAGCCCCATTTCCACTCTGAAAAGATGAAAGAAACTATCACGAACCCAGAAAAACTCGCCAAACTGCAGGCACAAGTGAGCATTGGTGGAAAAGGAACTGCTCATAGAAAGAAGGTGGTTCATAGAACAGCTACAGTAGATGACAAAAAAAAAACTTCAGTTCTCCTTAAAGAAGTTAGGAGTGAACAATATCTCTGGTACTGAGGAGGTGAATATATTTACAAACCAAGGAATAGTGGATCCACTTTAACAACCCTAAAGTTCAGGCATCTGTGGCAATAAATACTTTCACCATTATAAGCTACGCTGAGACAAAGAAGATGACAGGAATGCATCTTGAACCAGCTTGGTGCAGACAATCTGACTAGTTTAAGGAGACTGGCTGAAGCTCTGCATAGCAATATGTGCATGGAGAAGATGATGTTGATGAAGTTGCAGGTCTTGTGGAGAATTTTGATGAGGCTTCTAAGAATGAGGCAAACTGAACTGAGTGAACTTCTGAAGAAGAAACAACTTGAGGAAGTTACAGGAGCTGCTGTTTTATATTATGACTGCTTTTTTAAAAAATATTTTTTACTATGATTAATGGAAGGGTTACATTATATTCACCTGATAGAGGTGCATTAATTCACAAACATTGATACCCTTTCTCATGACATGGTCCCCATTTCCCTCCCACCCTCCCCCTGCTTATCTTGATTTCCCCCCTTCCCTATCCAATTTCAAATAACCAATTAAGCACATATAAAATATATCAGATAACAAGGTGAAATAGTGTAACAATATGAGGTAAGCAAGGGACAGCAAAAGAGATGAGCGATAACATAGTACATTAAGGACAACAGTCACTCATTATATGGCTTTTGTTTTCTTATCCTGGAGGTCTTTTCATTTAGTATCATACTATTTGGCCTTATGTCTATAGACTTTGTTCTATTGTAAATCTCTGCTAGGAGACCTGAAGGTTTCTACTGATTATGACAAATGAGGGAGACTATTGGGCCTATGTTCCTTTGAGTCTGGCTTACTTCACTTAGTATGATTTTTTCTAAGTCTTTCCATTTCCTTACAAATGGGGCAATGTCATTCCTTCTGACAGCAACATAGAATTCCATTGTGTATAAATACCACATCTTCTTGATCCACTCATCAACTGAGGGGCATCTGGGTTGGTTCCATTTCTTTGCTATGGTAAATAGTGCTGCAATGAACATCATTCTGGTTTCTCTTCAGATCGTATAAATCTTTCACCTTTTACTATGACTGCTTTTTAAAATTCTTTTGTTTACGTATCTGATAAAATCTAGATTTTTTAAAAATATTTTTAAGCCCAAGCCTCTTGGACACTGTAGTTCTTTTCAGGTTTTGCTTATACACAATTCATTCTTTTCAGCTAATGAAGCTGATCAAACCTGGGAATAAACGTTGAAACAGAGATTAATAAAATTGTTTGCTTTGTAAAAAGAAAAAAAAAAAGAATGACAATGAACCCTAGGATACAGCATTCCATGACATGCACTTGGAAGGTCTGGGGAAAGGAAACTCCATGCAATCAGTTCAGGACAAGAGGGTGTATTGCGTGAGGAAAAAGCAGACCCCTGCCGCCCAAGACGGAGTCTGGCGAGCAAGAGAGCTTAGGGTGGGAAGTGAGAGATTATATAGGGGGAGGGGTATAGACACAGGGGAAGTGAATGTGATCACAGAGAATGGGGAAATACCTCAGTGGGGACCTCCCACTGCCCCCAGGCATGCCAGTTGACAGGGTTACAGGTGCTGGGAGGGGATTTCCAGGGTGCAGGGAGAGAGAGCCAAGGGAAGAAGTCATTTCTTTCAGGAGGACCTAACATTCCCGCCTTCTAATAGTTGTAAAGGGGCGCCGACTCTTTCTGGCTACTTCCTGCTGACAAGGGGCATCGACTTTGAGAGTAGAAGGTCCAGAAGGAGCAGTAGCAGGTCCATGGTAGTGAATGTGCATATGTATCCCTGGATGAAATTCAAAAGAAGTCTTAAGAAGCAAGGGTGCCATCTTCTTCCCCTGAAGAAGGCACCTTGGCATTATAGAAGGGGCAAGAGCAGGAGCCTTTTTCACTCTTGACAGAAGAAACCACTGTGGCTGTCCTTTGAGCTAAACTGCAGTGGGAGCGGTCAGCAGGACCTGATGAGGGCCTGTCCACTTAGGATGTAAACAAGACAGATTAAGGGTCTTAAGAAAGACTCCATCCTCAGGCAAAATTGGGGGAGAAGGAAAAGGGCTTTAAGGGGCTGAGGGAGCCTTGGATATGGGACAGTGGGGTAAGTAAGAGAGATATTCTATTTCCTGATTGGTGTCTTGATTATAAGACTATGTAAGTTCATTAAAGTTCATTAAAACTCACCAAACTTCACACTTAGGTTCCTTTTTATTCAGTATATGGGACTATTTCTCATAAGAATTATATTGTCAATAGTGCAAAACCTAGATACATAAGGCCATAAATGATTAGGCTAAATGAAAGGATCTCTAGAATATGGAAACAAGAGCTTTATATTGTGTGATTGTTGTTCTTAGTGTACTATGTTATTTCTCTTCTCTATTGTTGCCCTTTGGTTGATCTTACAGTATCTAACTTTGTTACCTGGAATATTGTATATACGTTTATTTGTTTATTTGAAAAAGGAAAGGGAAGGGGGGAAAACAAGTTGAGGGTAGGGGATGGGGAAGGGGAATGGGGACAAAAACATGAGAAGGGGTGTCAATGTGTGAGAATAATGCACCTTCTAGCTGGAAAATATAACTGTAACCCTCTATTAATTATAATAAGAAAGAAAGCATTTCACAGGTGTTACATAAATCTAAAAAACCCTAGGATTTATTTGGAAATAAAGTACGTTCATCATTAAAAAAACAACAAAAAAAGAATTATAGTGTAAAAGAAAATAAATAAACTAAATTAAGTTCTATCCTCTATAGAAATAAACTTGGCATGCTGTAGAGATAAGTCATGTTTAGAATATCAATTTCAAGTTGTCTTTACTTATGACCTTGTAGATCTCATCTTATCTTCCCGAGGAGTATATTCACTGAGCATTATTACACTACATTGCTCCATTTACGACTAGGCTAACCGATTCAATATAAAATCTAAAAACTGCTTCTCTTTAAGCCATATTAATTTTCATCATTTAATGTGACATCCTATTATGTATTCAATGCAATTCAATGCTTCATTATTTGCTTTTTTAGAAAAAGTAATCTATTTGTGGAGTAAAACATCTCTCAACTTGTCTAAAAATGTACATTTTAGAACTTCCTCCAAACCATTGCCCAATATACAATCATATGAAGTTTACAGATCTGATAGCATAGGAAAGAAAGTAGCTGGAATGAGTGTGTTAGTTAAGGACTATAACTCACAAATAAAAGTGTCTCAGAGATGACTATGAACACATCCCAGCTTTTAATTACTTTAAATACTTCTATGTTGTTTAATTCTTGTGGTCCAACAGAACACTTAATTCGTATTGTACTTCATTTTTATTTCAACTCATGTGATGGTGATAGCAAAAATATGACTCTGTGAACTGCATCATTGGCTCTCTTGAGTCTGCTTTCAATTTTATGGTAGAATATTGTGGGACTTATCTGTTATATCTATTATAACAGAATTCAAATTTCCATAATCAATATTCTCTTATCTATTGTATAGGCAGATAGATAGGTAGACAGATAGATAGGCTTTCCATTAGTCTATTTATATGGAGAATTTTAATGGACATATTCCTATTTGTAAAACATACCTCATACATGCATAGAAGATAGTTATCTATCAACCAAATAATTAAACAAATATTTCTTATATTTCTTTGTAATTGTATCTCAGCACTCACTTCCTCCCTGGCAAAACAAATCCAAATGACTCTTAAACCTCCAATTAACCAATTAATTAAAAAGCCAGAAGTGAAGGTGTGGCTCCAATGGTAGAATGCCAGCTCTGAGTAAAATAGCCAAGAGACATCATGAGTTCAAATCTCACTATCAGCCCCAAATCAAACATGTCTTTTCCTCTAGGTTTCTTTTTTGGTGCCATGAGATATGAAGGAAAACAAAGCTTTGCTGGTTAAGCCATTGGAAGTTTAATTTACTAACGCTAAAATAAATCATAGATATTATTTTTATTTCTTTTTAAACATCTTATTTTATTATCAATGTGACGTACAGAGGGGTTACAGTTACATTCGTAAGGCAGTGAGTACATTACTTCCCATGTTTGTCACTCCTTCCCATGTTTGTCTCCCACCAACTTGGAAAGTTTATTTTCCAACATTTTGCCTTGTGAATATCACTGTTACATTGGCTCATCCTTTGGTCTTTGTCTCAGCATCTTGTTTTCCCCTTTCTTTCCCTCATTCAAATAAGCACATAAATGTGGGTACAGTGTACCACGTACCAGAGCCAGGTGGAGCAACAACAGGGAGATTCTTTTTAAACTGTTTTGGAAGAACTGGCATTTGAACTCAGTGCCTTGAGCTTGCTACCGTATACTTCCACTGAGGCAATCTCCAGCTTGAACATTTTTGTTTCTTTTGTTCACTGCTTTATCCTGAGTGCTTGAATCTATATCTGGCACAGTGTAGATGGTAAGATTTTGTAGGATGAGTGAATGCACTAGAAAACGATGGGATTGTTGGACTTTTTTTCCCCGCATTGTGACAAGCTCTCAGTGCTCTTCCCTCCTACCTCATGGAGTGAAATTCCATGTAGTTGACTACACAGAGTTTCTGGAGAGATTAACGTGTTAGAAATGACACATAGCAGGTAAGGGGATCTACGGGACATTTTACCTTTCTTCCTTTCTTCTCTTCTCTCCTTACAAGGTAAAAAAAAACTGTCCCGGCATGGGAAGCAGAATGGAGTACAATGAGTTAGCTCTGAAGAAAGCACAGGGAAGCATGCAGAAGGATTTCCTCTTTGCAGCTAAACGTGTGTTTCTTGGCAGCACACTTAGACTCCCATCTCGTAGTAGTGTATATGTGGGGAAAATCCAAACACAGATGTGACATTCTCTCACACAGCAGTGAGAGGTTTTACAGGATGATCTTCCTGCAGTCACACATTGGTTACTGTGCTGTGCTTCTCTGATACCCAGGTTTTGTCTCCTGCCAGGCTTAGCAACTGTGCTACTGTGTGGTCTACAGCTGGGCATCTGGCATCTGGCACCTTTCAATACTGGGCGTGGCCTTCAGTTTTAGACAGTCCCTAAAGTACTCTAAAAGACTCTGCTTTTTTTTTTTTAATAAATAGAAACTCCTTTATTTTCTTTAATGACATGGAATGCTAACAAACAATTGCCTTCATTTGAACTAGACTATCAAATGATCAAGTTACTTATTTTTTCTTTTGTCATTCATGGGGCTTGAACTCAGGGGCTGTGTGCTGTCCCTGAATATCTTCACCCAAAGCTGGTGCTCTACCATTTTGAATCACAGAGCCACATCCAGGCTTTGGGGGATAGTTTATTGGAGATGAGAGTCTCAAGGAATTTCCTGCCTGAGGTGGCTTTGAATCACCATGCTTAGATCTCAGCCTCCTGAGTGGCTAGGATTACAGTTGTAAGCCACTGGGGCCTGTATAATGTATAGGCCTGGGTAATGTATAGAGGGGTTACAGTTACATTCGCCAGGTAGTAGGTGCAATACTTCTCACACATTGATACCCCTTCTCATGTTTTTGTCCCCATTTCTCTCTCCTATCCCCTCCCAATCATCTTGTTCTCTCCTCTTCCCTTTCCTATTTCAAAGAAGCAAGTAAATGTACATACAATATACCAGGTAACAAAGTCAGATATAGTAACAATATGAGATTAATCAAAGGGCAAAAAAGAGAAGAGATTTTGTATAAGAAACGGCTCTAGCTTAATCCTCTCACATTATGGCTTTACCAGCAAAAGGACATTTCTGCTCACAGCATTATTTGCAGTAACTTTTTTCCTGTGCTTTCATAATGTAACATAAATCCTTTTCCATGTATTACCCTTGAACCTACTCCTCATACAGAGCTTGCAAGCTGGTAGGCATGCTGATGTATTTGTTGATGAAATGAATGCACAAATTAGGGCATCTTGTTTGTTAAGCACACACTGCAGGGAGAAAAGGACTGTTTTTATTCATACTCCACAGTCATTCTTGGAATTTCCTTTCATAGGTGAAAACACAGGGCATCTTTGCAATCTCTGACACCAGTGACTCCTAAAAATATTTGTTAGGAGGGGATTGTAGGTATAAATGTTGCTTAGATGAAATTTCTGTTCAGTTTTTCTATGATTATTTCTTTTGCTATGTTTGTAATTTTCTGCCTTTTTTTCTATAGCTATGTTAAATAAATCTTTCCCTGCCCTTCATCCCTACTTGTTTCTGTAAGTGTTTTGTTGGTTCAAGTGGCTAAACCTAGTCTACTGGGACTATTGAAGGAGGGGCTTTTATCCTAACTTCTAGTAACAGGGAAGTCATGTTTCTCCTAGCTAATGAACACTGTCATGGAATATTGTCTCCTACTGTGCAGATGCACTCATTTTAATATTGCATATAAGAGAGCATTGAACCCCCTCCTTCTGCTCAGGACTAAAGGTGATATTCTGATTGTTGGAGGGATAATTTGACTTCATTCTACTTGCTGTCTAGATATCACATAAAACAAATTAAGAATCACAATTGCACTAAACAGAGTGAGAAAATGGGGATTGTGGTGGTATGGTGCAAGGTGGAGCAGAGGGATGTAAAAATGGGAAAGTTTTCTTGAGGAAGTAAGGATATGATGAACCTCACTTTGGTTTAGTAAAGAGATGTCAACCAAAACAGTATGCAGTGAAGACTCTTAGAGGCTAAGAGAATTCCCAGATTATTAAATTAGGGAGGGTAAAGGATGTGAGATATGGCTTGAGAGCCACAGTATAGAAAGTTTGGCTTTATAACAAAGAGGAGAGACAGAAACCTAAGGAAAATTAAGGTTAGCACGAATCCACATTTTAAGGAAATATTTTTCAATATAAATATAATTTGGCTTAGTGGGGCAAAATATGTTATTTGTGTGTTTCTGGGAGAGCAGGCAAAATAGGCAAAACTTTTACAAGTACCTGGTTAATTAGTGACACAATGCAGACAAGAACCCATCATCTGCTGCTTTCATTGCAGCTACTTGATTCTGGCTACTAGATAATTTTCTGTATATGTATGCAAAACCATATTGGGCTGGTTTTTAATATATCTTTCTTTGTGTCTTCTAAAACTGTTGAATATTTACTAAATGGTAGTACTGAACATTTATTAATAAATTTATTAGTGGTGGTATAAATTGAATGCTCCTCTTTTTGCCATTTTTATTATTTTATTTTTTCAAATTTTTTATTGTGATTAATAGAAGGATTACATTATATTCACCTGATAGAGGTGCACTAAGTCACAAACATTGGTACCCTTTCTCATGACATGGTCCCCATTTCCCTCCCACCCTCCCCCTGCTTATTTTGATTTCCCCCCTTCCCTTCCCAATTTCAAATAACCAATTATGCACATATAAAATATATCAGAAAACAAGGTGAAAAATTGTAACAATATGAGATAACCAAGGGATGGCAAAATAGATGAGAGATAACATAGTACCTTAAGGACAACAATCACTCATTATATGGCTTTTGTTTCCTTATCCTGGAGGTCCTTACATTTAGTGTCGTACTATTTGGCCTAATGTCTCTAGATTTTGTTCTATTGTAAGTCTCTGCTAGGAGAGCCCAAAGTTTCTACTGATTATGACAACTGAGGGCTATGTTCCTTTGAGTCTGGCTTACTTCACTTAGTATGATTTTTTTCTAAGTCCTTCCATTTCCTCACAAATGGGGTGATGTCATTCTTTCTGATAGCAGCATAGAATTCCATTGTGTATAAATACCACATCTTGTTGATCCACTCATCACCTGAGGGGCATATGGGTTGGTTCCTTATCTTTGCTATGGTAAATAGTTCTGCAATGAACTATTGTGCTAGTGGATTCAGTATGTGCTTGTTTCTGGATGACTGGGTAAATGCCAAGTAGTGGAATTGCTGGGTCATAGGGGAGCTCTATGTTTAGTCTTTTCAGGACCTGCCATACTGCTTTCCATAGTAGATGAAGGAGTTTGCACTCCCACCAACAGTGTATTGCTCCCATATTCAAATGGGCAGAACAAGAAACTCAAGAAAAATGTCAAATCAAGGAATAACATCTTCTACCCAATATAAACAGGCAATGGAGCAGTCAGTGGCAAATCTAGAGGATAATCTTTCAAGTGCTACTCAAATGCAATTGATAAACACCATTAGTGAAAAGTGTGAAAATACAAAGAAAGAGATAAGGGAGTAAGCCATAGCTAAACAAGAGGAAACCATAAAAAAAGGTGATGTGTGAAAAAGGAGAAGCCATAAAGGAGGCCATAACAAAGGTTTTTCAAAGAAAAATGGATGAATTCATAGAATCCACAAACAAAAAGTGACCAAACTCCAGCAAATGTCCAAAGAGAATAAAGCTACTGAGCTAACCACTCAAATGGAAATCAAGGAGTTAAAGAAATCCATACATGATCAAAAACAAGAGATGCAAGGCATCAAAAATGAGGAACTAGAAGCAAGGGAGATGAAGAATAAAGTAGATAGCTTTGATAGCAGGTTAGACAATGCAGAAGAGAGACTTTCCGGGGCTGAAGATAATTTAGTTGTTATAGAGAAAGAACAGAAAATGAGTCAATCCAAATCTAGGAAATTAAATGCTCCTCTTAAAAATCAGATTATGGTTTAGAAATACTTGTCTGAAATCTTGAAAATTCACATTGTGTACTCATGCAATGTGGAAAAAAATGCACATGTTTTAAGTCAGATATGATTTTATTGGACCAGAAAAAATGAATGATAGTTTCCATCTTTAGGGAAAGTTTATAACATTATACATTTATAACATTATAGAAACTTAAATACCATTACTACTAAAATTTTAGTATTTCTATTCTGCTGCACTGAATAAATGCCAAGAACATTACTTTAGAACTCTTGGTTAGACAATTCAGCTACAATGAGATCTACTATGAGATTAATCAGGGGAAACCAAGGGAAAAACAAAATAGCTATTTCAATTCAAATGGTACTATTTAGATAAAGGACTGTGTAAACATGGACATTTGATGTCACTGAAATTTGAACACATTTAAAATTCACTGGCTATAGGGTCTGTTAATTAAGGCAGGTATGAAGACCTTATAAATCTTAGAAAGGAATGTTATTTGCCACCTACAAGCTGTGGCTGACAGCAGTCCTTTGTATGAAATGAAAAAATAATTCTAAACCAATTAAGTTATAGTATGGGTAATTATGAATATTGTAAATGAAATGTGGTGACTATGGATTGCCCATTTTCACATCTGTCAAATGATATTTCATAAATTCTTGGTAATTGTTTACTGATCATTCTATTCCACTATAAAATGTAAAAAATAACCAATTATTTTCTGGACAGCTTACCATGTCCACAATAAAGAGATTTTATATAAAGACATTATGTTAAGTCTGGTCCCTGTTCAAAGACAAATTGTTCAAAGTACTATGTAAGAAATGCTTTGCGTGTATGAAAGTTATGAAGATATAATCTTTGTAGAGAGAACTCAGAATCGTGTGTGTGGAGGAGCAGATGCAGAAGTGAGTTATGATAGCTTCTGATATAATAAAAATTGCAGAGAGCATGAAAGGGATAGCAATTAATTCTCCTCTGGGGTCACTAGGATTCTTGAACTAGGTTTCTAAAGATGGAAGGCATATTTTAGATTGTGAAGGGCATTGAATCAGTATAACTCCCTTTAATCTTGCTTTAAGAAAAATCAAAGAAGCCTATCTTGAAAAAAAATCAATCTATCTATACAACCTAAATGCTTTTAAGAAAAAAAATATAGAGAACTTGAAAATATGGAAAAAGGATGATTATTTTTCTTCTTATTGTAGAAGAACATATATCTACGTCTTTTTTTTTTTTTTCAGGCAGTCATGGGGTTTGAACTCTGGGTCTGGGAGCTGTCCCTGAGTTCTTCAGCCCAAGGCAGCCGCCTTACCTCTGGAGCCACAGCACCACTTCCAGTTTTCTAGTAGTTGATTGCAGATTAGAGTCTCACAGTCTTTAGTGCTTGGGCTGGCTTTGAACCTCAATCCTTAGATCTCAACCTCCTGAGTAGCTAGGATTACAGGTGTGAGCCACTGTGCATGGCTTCTATTTCCTCAAGGATGTACTCCTTTCTGTTTTTCTTTTTGCTAGTAATGGGGTTAGAGCTCAGAGCCTTGTTCATGCTGAGCAGGTGCTCTACCACTTGAGCCAGGCCTACAGTCCAATGTACCTTTGTTTGAACTATTTAAACCAGAGTCAAATCTGCTTGATATGATGTTATGAACATGTACAGTTTATTCTAAGAGATGACTGTCATTTTCTTTTCAGTAGGAAGATGAATGAAAAAGTTGTGATTTCATTACCTAGAAGTACAAATGACCTACTTAAATTATCTCCACATTTATTCTTTCTTCGCTTCACATTTTGAATTCTGTGGTAAGCTTGATCATCCTGCCAGTGTTCTTGTTAATGTGATAAATAAATATAACCTTGCCATGTCTGTCTTCTTTGCTTGAAATAGAAACACGTTTTAACTTCACATCATTATTATTAGATAAAGCGCACACTGGAGTCAGTCACTGAAATTACAGAGGAGACCTTCAATCCCGCACCAGCACCTATAGACATTGCTTCTTCTTTACCGTGTTTATTTCTTTAGATCACTGAGGACATTTTAAGGTAATAATTCATCCTTTCTTAGACTTTACACAGGGACCCAGAAAAGCAGATGCGATGCAGTTCTTTGCATTGTGTTAGTCATTGATGAAGACCAGGCAATAAACATGAATGTTTTGGAACTTCTTTTGTTGCAGGGTATTTTGCAAACCCCATGCCCTTTTTTAGCTTCTCCAATGGAGAACCATTTAATAGTTTTATTCTTATTGCCTATACCTAGTTCCTCATAAAATATCTGCATCTGAACCTGTAATATTGTTTTGATGAGTCTCTTTAGGCTGTATTTTGGATTAAAATTATAACCTTAATGTGGAAGGTCTCAGAGGCACTGACAAACAGCCAAAGTGATATCCAAATATTCTTGAGTGAAGATGAGGAACATTATGAGACATTTTTGTGTGCAGCTTCTTTTGCTCCCTGTATGCCAAGTAAAATGTATACTGAATATCTGTCCTTATTTTGAACTATATCAACCATGGCATTTTGTATGTACCTTTGTATATCTTATCTCCTGTTTGTCAGCTTTCTCTACTGCACATTATAACTGGGCACTCTTTAAAGAGGAGGGTATATTTACCTAGACTTACAGTCTTGAAGGTTGAGGTCTAAGTAAGTCCGCCATGTTGCTTGGACTTATGATGCTGCAGAATGCCAGGGTAGAAAGCACATGGCTGAACAAGTGTCTTTCTTTATAGTGACTTTAAAGTAAAGAGAGAGAACTGGGATGGGATTGCACTCCCCTTCATGGGATTCTACTCCCTCCCAGTGGTCTCCACCTCTTGAAGGTCTCACTGTGTCTCAACTGAACCATAACCTTCAACTCAAGGCCTTTGGGGGACACTTGTCCAAACCACATCATCTTCAAACTTGTGCATTGGGGTCCCCAGATCAATCTTAGAAATGGCATGTTCCCTATCTTGACATTTAGAAAATAAATCCTAGGACTCAAAGTATGGCTGGAGACCATTTAATATTACTACCATAAAGTGTAGCTAATCAATGAAACACTTTAACATTCTTCACGATACCATTTCTCAGAAAGGACTTATCAATTATGCTATTCAGGTCGGAATCTTATCAGAACTATTCCTGCTAAGTAAACATTTCCCTTTCTATTGTGCCTGCAGGTACTAGATAATACATCTGAAATTCAGATATAAGTATCTGATCTTCTTTAGAAAAGAAGAATGAAGAATGAAGTCTAGTGGTAAAAATACTTGCCTAGGATGCATAAAATGCTGGGTTCGATTCCTTGGTACCATATATACAGATAAAGCCGGAAATGGTGCTGTGGCTCAAGTGGTAGAAAGCTAACCTTGAGAAAATTCAAGGACAGTGCCCAGGTCCTGGGTTCAAGCACCCAGGGATGGCAAAAACATTTTTAAAAAGGAGTGAGCAATCAAATTTCATATTTTAAGAGTAAAATATATAAAAGTATTGATTACATAATAGGAGTACATTTAAATTCTCTCCACTACTACTTTCTCTGTTTCTCCTAGGCATCTGTCTTCCATTCAAAGCAGTGATTCTCAGAGGGCAGATTTGATTAGCATATGGGTTGATAATGTACAATATGCAAATTGGGTATGAGAGCCTCGATTGTAAGGGCAAAGACAGCACACTAACCTAATTTAGGAATCAGATCTCTATTTGCAGCTACTTATCCATGTCATTCGGTGCTGCTCAACATGCATCCCTGGGTCAGATGCATGAAGCCCCGCAGAGTATCATCATAGTCAGTGGTTATTTTTTCCATCCATAATAGCACTCAATGCAGGAGGAGACAGTCAGCGACGAAGGGGTTAAATGCTTGCTCTCCCTTGTGAATGGTAAAGGAAGCCTTTCTGAGGCCACTACTCAGACTTCAGGACTTGAATATTTATATGACAGAGGAATCCAGACATAAATTTACATTTTTTAATAGTTAAGCCTATCGTACGGGTGGAAAGGAAGGGCAATTATTTCCAAAAGAAGCATTGGGCAATAAAATCAATGCTCCACAAAATGTTAAGAGATGACTATTGGAAATGGAAGGCCCTTAGTTCTCACTTGGACCAAGTTATTCTTTTATCCATCTATTCACAGCTTATCACTGGATTTTTATAGCAGCATCTCTTTTATTGGCCTCTGTTAGAAAACGAGATTTCTACATACGTGAATTGTAGATAACTGAAGCTTACGGCCCCAAGTGCAAGAACGTCACAGAAATGAACCATTTTAATGAAAACATCCTTAAAAATATATTATGAAACACCTGCTGTCTTAAATAGCATATGTCAAATAATTATGGCTTTCTCTTGATGTAGTCAGTATTTCCGCAGAACTGACAGATGGGAACAGAAGTAGAGCAGGAAATGCAAACTAAGATTCTCCAACTCTCACACTGCTGTAGGTTCTGAAATCACAGGTGGCCAAGCCTGTCCTCAAGGTCTTGTCATCTGTAAATCTCAGATTCCTACTGCTGCAGCAGAGAAAAAGGTCACTAAGGTGGACACTGTCCCTTGAGGCTCCCTTTGGCCATGTCTCTGCCACCCATCAATAAGTGACGGTACTGGTGCCTGAAAATCCTGGCTATACACTCTGCTATGAATATGATGTTTAAGTAGTGCTGATAAATTACACATTAAAAAATGGAAAATATCAAATTTATCAATATTTACTCAGGTATTAACTGAGCAGCCACTAGATAGTAGATTCTTAACCATGCAGTGATGAAAAAACAACAGTAAGTGTTTGCTGCCCTCATGACTTGGTGACTCTGTCCTACTTCCAATGGTACTATAATCTCCTGCTGTGTAGGTTGCAATCCTAAAGCTACTGTTTAAAAGAGGGCAGGGGTCAGTTTTGCTTTCCTTTTTGTAATTGGCTCCTTGGATCTCACGGGAATTTTTAAAGTGGAAACAGGTCTTTTATTTTTTTTTACTCCCCAAATCATAGTTTCTTAGGTGTAGAAAATTTCATCAAGAGAAGGCTATTAGACAGCATGAATAACCAATACAGTAGTGTTGCCCAAATAGCAAGAGGTTCTGTGATCTCTAAAAAGCTCTATGCACTTCACCAGCCCTGCTGATAATCCATATGTGGCTCAATAACAAGGAGAAAACAACTTACACTCGAGGTTCTAGAGAAACACCCAAGTTGCCATTATGATGACAAATTAGCCCTTGACTGTGTAGCTACATAGTGGTTAGGTGCCTGGTTCATTAGTAACATGCTGTCAGATGTATGTATGCTGTAGTCCTCCCACTTCTAATTGGCTATCTGCAACTCATTATGTTTTGACAACACAGCTAACTTAGCTTGGTGGTACTTCAAATAAAGCATGAGTTTATAAAGTAAAGGGCAAGATCATTGCATTAATGTGAAGTCATGCAATTCTAGCAGCATTCGCAGATAATCTAAAGTTTCCAAAACCGTCTTCAAGATCAAGTTTAACTATCACACCAAGGTATGCATCAGTATAATATCTTACAATACATATCCCTTTATCTGAAAACCATTAAAGCTCATTGACACTGGGTCATCTTCTTTAGAACCAGTTATTGTATCACTTATTTGCTAATTCATTTTTATAGTCTGCTAACAGGAATCATTTCTTTAAAAGGCTTTATCTAGCTCTGAGTCACAGAAGAAACCCCATTCATCTCAGCCTGCTATGTGAAAGACACCTATAAGTCAGCCACAACCAAGGTATGATGGTCTCCCCTGAAGAGAACTGCACTTCAACTGAGAGCCGTGCTGAATCACCTCCCCAGGTAGTCACGGGCTTCGGAATTGGCCCTCTGTAACTTTAGTCCCTGGGTGCCTGGGCTGCATGTACTTGTACCCTGCGTACAACAAAATGTTGCCCTACCACCAGATCATCTCTAAACTCCTATCCTACTAAGTTAGTTATACAATCTGAGACTGGGAGCTCCCATTAGGAACTTGAGAGCCTGCAAGATCGTTTTAAAGCTATACAGGAACAATGAACAATGCTCTCTCATTTTTCCTTCCTTCCCTCCAGGATTTTCCTTCTGCTAATTTCCCTAGTAATTAATAATAATAACAATAATAATAACCATACAAATATAACAAATATATACTATAATAATATAAAACAATAAGATATAATATAAAATATAATATTAATCGAGGATACCTGGGTCTAGAAAGCAATATCCAATATTAATCTTTCCATCATTTTTATATGGACTAATATCTAGATACACCCAAGTTCATTATGGATGCTGGAGGCTTGATGTCAAAGAAACACTCCTTTATGGTATGAAGTCTAGGTTGACAGCCTGAGATTAGGTAGCTTCATTAATTTACCATTGTTGTTGACCACTGGGGTTACATGACAACATGGCAGATGGCACCAGGATTGGGAGTATGTGAGACAGGGAGAGATCACGTGATGGGGGGTCAGGGAGAGGAACGGCCATCCTCGCCCCTTTACAACATCCCACTTTGGGGAACGGACCTGAGTCTCACAGAAACTAGGTCAATCCTAAAGGTGTATCCCCTCAATGACTTACTGGCCTTTGAGGGCCTCTTAGAGGCCCTGTTACCATCAAACTGTACCACACCTGGGACCAAACCCCCCTCACATAAGATCATCCTTTGGGAAACAAAGCACAGTGAAATCACAGTACCTAGGTATCAGGACCTGTGCCAACTATCACACACAGCTGCATAGAGCAGATCGAGTATGGAGGTCCGTTGAAGAAGTAGCCCCACCCCAGGGAGCCAGCATGGACCCACACTGACATGGTGTGATTCCTGTCCTGCGTGTGGAGAAATATGCAAAAGTCCTGTGCCAACCGACATCAAAGTTTACATAACTCTTCCAGGAGGAAAGGGAGAGTGTTTGTTCACATACATCAACTTAATACTTTAAAAAAAAGCATTTCAGATTTTTTAAAATTTAATAACATTGCCGAGGGATTTACCAAAAGAAGAAGATAAACATCCAGAGTTCCCATGTGTGGTTTCCATAGCAAGCAGACAACAATTCCTGTTTTAAAAAAATTCCCTGCCAGCTTTTTACTAACACATTTCTCTGCAGAAAGTTTTGGTTTAACAAGCTATACATATGCTCCCTTTTAAAGCTCTGTCCCGCAAGCGAGACTGTGTCGATAATGGCACAGGTTCTATTGATTTATTCTGAAGGACTATGGGTGATCTTTACAAGATTTTCTTTTAATGCATTAGCTCCAGGCTCTGCAGAAAAATTTTTCCCTGGGTTCCTATTACACACCTTTACATTTGTACAGCACATATGCCCACAAAGAAGCTTCCCCAAGATTTCGCACTTAATTCTCTCTTCGTTTCTCATGACTCTGCTTCCATGTTCCTGTTGCTTTCTCTCCCTCCTCTGTCCATTGTCTTTCTCTCTCATCCTCTCTCTCTTTTTCTCTTTCTCATCCTGTCTCTTTTCTCCTCCCATCATATTTCATATCCCACTTTCCTTTGTGATTATGGTCTTTTTTCTTTTTAAACTGGGCTTCATCTTTCCCTTCTCTACTCCATTCTGTCATTTTTATGCTAATTACAATGTGACTTTATGGTAAATATTGGCTTTGCTATGTTAGGATACACATTTGAAGGGTCTGGGTAAAATGATGCATAGGATTTTTAATTTTACAACTCAATAATATTTTATTGAATTTTTTCTGTGTCTTTACCTTCTCTTGAGAGGGGTCCTATAGGAGATTTCCATTCTATCCTAACTCATATCTGTTTAATATCTGAAAAAGAACAATACGATGGAATTATATTCAACTGTATACCAAATTTATACTATATACATGTGCACATAAATACCATGTGTAGTGACACTCCATCAAAATATATATCTTTTTAAATCTTTATAGATCACTATGTATATACATATTTCTCTCTATGTAGTTGTAGTTATAGATTTAGATAGATACTGTGGACAAAGAGGCCCACAACGTGTGTATAGTACTCATGAAAGACGAAAATGTAGCCCTCCCCAAAAGAAAATGACTTTTGAGGTAACAGAGACTGCACTGAGATACTCCTTTTCTGAAAAATCCTTTAAAGACTTCCTGTTGAATTTCATAAAAAGACTTCGGATAATATAATCTTTTACGAAGCTTCAGTCTTATTGTAAATCGATCACTCTCAAAGGACTACCGTGGTGAAGTTGGTTTCTGGACACACCTGATGTTTCCCTCCTCTGTCTGGAATGCTCTCCCTTTGGTGGTCTAAGTCTCTTCTGTTCATCCCTTAGCTTTGGTTGAAAGGTTTCATCATCAGGTAGCACTTGGAGGAGGGTAGTCTGAATGGAAATCCTTTCTGGTATCCCTGCATGGTAGCTTGAATGCTGTGATGTTACTCACTCAGGCAGTTAACCTCATATTCATTCTTCGATGTTTTTGTCCCCTAAGAGAAGAACAATGTCCAAACTGATCTATAGTGTGAATTGAAGGTCCAGAACAATGTGTGATATGAATTTACAGGATGCAACTCAGCTCCAGTGAACAGTCGTGAATTGATTAGCAGTATATTTGGGTCGCCTTTTAAGAAAAACAAACATTATCTTCCATTGTATTTCAATATCTATAACATGATTCATGATCCTTTTCTTTTGTTCATCCTATTGTTAAAAAAAGCATTAACTTCTAGGTAGGTGATGGAACTAAAAATCGAATGCTAGTCTTGAGAATGCAGGACTCAAAATTTAAAATATACAGGAGAATAGGTCTTAAAGTACTATTAATCTCAGTTGAATTTCTAAATTTACATATATTCTACAATACCTGTCTATATAGGTATCTCTCTATGTGTATATACATATATATATATGAATATGTAAACACACACACACACACACACACACACACACACACACAATTTCCTTTTTCTTTTTGGAGAAAAGCTCAAAAGGAGCCAGGAGAGCTTCTGAGACATTCTCAAGTATAACATTTTCTAATAAAATCTGTTACATATGAATTTCCTCTGGAGTTTGCTTTATTGAAGGTGATTATAACTTTTGATAGAGTCAGATTTGTTCATCTCCCCACTGCTGAGTGTGATGCAGGAGAGAGGTAGTGCCAGAAAATCAGCACCTTGCAGGGCGCATGCCTGTAATCCTATCTACTCAGGAGGATCTGAGGATCAAAGTTCAAAACTAGCCCCGTCATGAAAGGACCTGAGACTTATCTCCAATTAACCTCTAGAAAACAGGAAGTGGGGCTTGGCTCAAGGATAGGGTGGTAGCATTGAGGTAAAGAGCTTAGGGTCAGTGCCCAGGCCGAATTCAAGCCCCATGACCACCCCCCCCAAAAAAAATCAGCATCTTTGTTGGGTTTTGTATTTGCTTTCTTTTGTTTACTTAGGCAAGCCTCTCTCTTTAGGTGAAGAATAAAATCCAATTTTCTTTCATGGATTCCTGCTAGTGACTGTGTTGGCTGATTTGATGTAAGATAGACCAATCCACACAAGTCCAACAAAAATTCATGATACAGAAGTTCTACTAGAAACAAGGCAAGAAAGAATCTTGGGCAAGGAAAGAAAATGTCTCTTCTGGTATCCAGCATCTTGGAACATCTCTGTTTTGAGATGGAGTTTGTCTGGGGACAGAAAGTGGAGGCAAAGCAAGTTAGTCTCCAGTAGAGCAGAGACAACTGCAATAAGAATGGAGAGGAAAGCATGAAAGATGCTTCCTCTTGGGATAAGCTGATAACTTGTGGAAGAAATTCCAATGACTCATTTTGAAAATTGATATGACTTGACTTTTATTTCATTCTTTAACAAGTCTATTGCTGACCAATCTTGACCTTACAGCAGTCAGCTGTAAGAGAACACACAACAAGTAGAACTCCATAGTGAAGTTAAGTGTTAGGCATTTGGAACTTGTAGGAAAATGGCTATTGTGGGTTCTCAAGAACAAAGAAGTCTAAAAATACAGAAAGAAGCAGTTTGTTCAAGAGAGACATGCACCTAACATATCTTTTGCAAAACGCGAACTGCGAGTTAAGAAATTTCTCTTTGCAAAAGGAGTATTTAAGATTTGGTTCTAAGAACTCAAGGTCAGAAGATTTTTCTCTTGGTCATATAAGTACTTGTGTGTTTCTGCTAAAGTCAGATGTAAACTAGAATATAATCCATCTTGCAAATCTAATTTCTTACTAAAACAACAACAGCACAAAAAGCTAACCAATTCAGTAAGTAGGAACCTTGGTAATATTGAACTCATTTCTGTAAAGAATGTCTCTGAACAACTGAAAAATGTTAAGGACACAAATTGTTACAATTTAATAGGAAAAGAATGTTATAAGACCATAGACTATAATTCTTTTTAAAATAAGTATTCCTATTATTGAAAGAATTTAAAAATTAAACATACCCATGAAATAACTAATCTCAGGCATTATAGCATACTGGTTTCTTAGAAAATGATGTACAGTTTTCTCCCTTCTCATTAGATCTGTACAAATAAGTAATTCATGGAGGCTCCATTTTCTCATCTGTGAAATACTAAAATGTAGACTCAGAGTATGTGTTGATTCTGATTTTCCTAAATCACCTTTCAGTTCAACCATTTTATGATTCTAATAGATTTTCATTCCAGTCTAAAATGCTCTCATCAATGTATTACTTCTCTTTTTACAAATATAGCTTAAACGTTATAAGCCAGTGCTTCTGAAACAGCAATGAAAATTCAAAGTAGTGAAAGCAAATAGAAATATTCAATATTTGACATATTGCTTCTGATTTTAATTAAAAAAAACAAATAATATAGAGCTAGCCTTCCTTCAAGGATTGCTGAATAATGAAGCTGTATTACTACTTTTCTTTCCTTTTCTTTTCTTTTTTTGAGGGTCATGGGACTTCAACTTGGCCTGGGCGTGGTCCCTGAGCTCTTCATCTCAAGTCTACCACCCTGTCCTGGAACCAAGCCCTTCTTCCCGTTTTCTAGAGGTTAATTGGAGATGAGTCTCAGGTCCTTTTGTGCCTGGGCTGGCTTTGAACTTTGATCCACAGATCTCAGCCTGCTGAGTAGCTAGGATTACAGGCGTGAACCACTGTGCCCGGCTGTATTGCTACTTTTCTTGCATCGTACTTTCTTCTTCCCAAATATTGCTTATTTCAGTAGGAAAAATTTACTTGAGAGAAGAATAATAAAGTTCCCTTTGTGTTCTATGCAAGTGTGAGTAACTATTCGTTTTTCTTAGAAGGATATGATGTAAATTTCATTGGTAACATTTCAGTGTGAATGCTACATGTAGAGTATTTCAACACATTTGCAAATGCTATATCGCTATTAAAATAAAAGGCTAGATTTGGGACACCATAGATCATGTTTCAAAAACTACATAACCTTTTAAACAATCCCAATACTGTAGAAGGCCGGATCATTCTATAAGCTTCATGGATCTCAGTCTTCATGAGTGAAGCATATAGAGATAATCTCATTGCAGTGACCTGGGAGAAATGGCAGTGCGGGTAGACAGAGATGATTTCTTTGCTAAATAGGTTAAGTTTAGCAGACTCCTTCTGATCTAGCTAATGAAGCTTTCACTGAATTAAACCCAGTTGGTGAACCTTCCTAAGTTTTTGGAGGCTGTCAGAATCCTGCCAACAGCAGACACTTGAAGTTTTCAAAGGAAGGAGGATAAGTATCTCTTGAACAATCAGAGGCTGCCTTAGGAGATATGAAATGCTTAAATGAACAGAATTAAGACAGAGCGTGCCTTAATAAGGAGGCAAATTTCAAAGAGTTTGATAAAATGCTTTTCTTAATTATTTTTCTCAGGCTTTGCTACGATGTTGATTTTTAAAATGTGGTGAAAAAAATGTCACGTGAATGATAGAACAACTGAGAAATAAAGATTCCCACAATTGTATGAAATCGAATAGGTACAAGCCATGTTTAGAACTCTCTACTCCCTAAGGCTTGCTCTTTTTAGGCTCTGTCTCTTAATGAGGAAACGTGCCTTCAATTCAATGTTTCTAGAGAGCTTAGCTGTAAAAGTCTGGGCATAGGCCCTAATTGAGGTCCAACAGCAATCCTAGCCATGGACTCCCATTTCTCTACCCTCTGTTCAGTAATAAGCATTCTTACTTCCTGCCAGCCCTTGCATACCACCAGCTGCTCTAGTTACCCAAACTGACATCTCACCCAGGACATACTGATCTATCATCTATGTTTTATAGTTAACAGATATACTCATATTGGTAAGAGACCAAAGGAATAAATCTCAGCAATACCTCTTTGCATCTTGACATTTTTATCATCTGTGCCAATAGTTCCCAGAAGTGGAGATATGTTTTTAATACTTGGGTTTGAATTCAGTGCCTGTGCTTGCTAGTACAGGTACTCTGCCACTTGAACCACATCCTAGCCATTTGTTATTTTTGCTACTTTATTATTGAGTTTCAGACCACCCTCTGGCTATTCACACTACTCACTACATCCAGCTTGCTGATTGAGTTGGGGGGGTCGTCTTAACTTTTCACTCCCAATGACCTTGAACTGTCATCTGAACAACTGAAATTTGAGGTGTAAGTCATTGAGCCTGGTTCCAGACTTAAAGATTTTTCTAGTGCAATAAAATTATAACCACAAAATGGGTGTGTGAACAGGAAAGGGATTTATACATATATATATACATATATATATATGCATTATCAGCTCAATGTTGTGTTGATGGGAAGAGAACACACACATATAAATTATGTGATTCCTCCCTCTCTCTAATATATATACATATATATATATATATATATATATATATACGGCCACTATACTGAAATTAATTGGATTGTCACAGAGTAGAAGATGCAGCATGCTGCAGAACAGCTTTCCCCGGGTCCCTTGCTTCTCTGTGGAGCTTTCCAGCTCGGGAAACCTATCAGAATAAGAGCATGTGGCATTTCAACTGTAGAAACAGTTCCATGGAACACCTCTGTGCTCGTGTTAAGCAGAGGTCTACTTCTACTTCCCATGTCCCCAGGCCCTGCTTCTTTTGGAGCCAGCTTAGCAGAAGCCAGGGCCTACCTTCTCCATACTCACCACTGAATCTTGATTTGGATTTGGTGCCCAATTGAGGTACAAAAACAAACAATCAAATATTGAACATTTTTTGACAGATGTCACACTTGTATTTATTATAAAATGGCTAATTAGATTTACTATTCACAAGTACATATATTAAAATATATTTTCAATCTCCTAAAAATGCCATTGTCTCCAAACACAAAGACTCTTTGTCACCAGTGTCCACAGGTCCCTGGAATGCCCATTCCTAAATCAAGATGTTTCCATACCCCCTCTGTAGCTCAATGAGCAACGTTCATGTCATTTGTTAACCAACTGCTTAGCCTCAGCTTTGATTTTGTTAATTCAGGTGTGCTATGCCATCTTCCCTTGCATTATTTCAACATGCACCAGGTGGCGATAAGGATGCATGGAAAACCTACTGGTTTTTATTCAAGATACCAAGTCATATTTGAAGGGGGAGGAGATATCTCGTGTACCTCAAAATTTAATAAATTGGATTTCCCAAAATACTCTGATTGCTATATAAGAAAACTGAGTCTGCAGAGCAAATATCTAGAATATCATAACATCTCAAATATTTGCTGTTTTTTAAACATATTTTCCCCTTCCTAGATAATTTAAATGTGCTATTGCCCCCCAAATTGAGGCCAGGTCACAACTTGTACCTCTTTGGGGCCTCTTGAAACCACATTAGGTGCTTGTGTGTGTTTCATCATTCCTGCTGTTTTCCTTCTGGTTTTCCTGCTCTTTCCCACCATCCTGCAGCTGTCAGTATAAAGAACGGATATGTTTCTAAGCTGATGACAACTCTACCCCACAGAGTGGCTCAGACGCTTGGCATGACATGGTCCATTGTTGATGGTAACCCATCTCCGATGATTTTTGTCCTTTTTGCCCAAGGAAGGAGGGAAGTTGAGGTTATACTTGTGTAAATTACTGACCACAGCAGAAGGTAGTTTTTGACTATGAATGGTGAGGATGATGAACAGGAAAGGAATGCTGAGGCAAGAGAATAGGTACGTTCCAAAAGAGGTTTCCCTCAACCTTGTTTTATCTTTTTACTTTTAATATATTTTTATTTTCTTTTAAGAAGTTTGGTACAGAGGAGATGCCATTCAATGCAGCAGTCTATGAATACAATGTCTCTTTTAACATTCTCTCCCACCCCATCCCTTCACTTGCTTTCCTTAATTTTTAGGTTATATATTGAATATATTTTTGCCATTTAGCAAAGCTACACACACACACACACACACACACACACACACACACACCACACACACACACACACACACACGTCTTGATTCATGTCATTCTTTCAACATCTTTACCCTCCTTCAATCCACCTCTTCCTTTATTTTTCTCAGTTCTGTGACATATATAATGCATTACTTTCTTCATTCTACTCATTTCCCTTGTTCATTCTTCTTTTCCTCTTCTCTTGCCCATCCTCCTACAATTACCCATTTCCTTGTATTTATTATGTTAGGCTTTGTCTTAGTGTTTCTAAACAATCATGCTGTTTGTGCTTTCCAGAGAGTCTATTATACTTTAGTTAATTCACTTATAACTACATGGGTGATACTCAGTGTGTTTACTTGTAGATTTATAGGCACGTTCTAGTTCTCACAAGTAAAGGAAACTATGCACCCTGTCTTTATGTTTCCAACTCTTCCCATTTCCTTATGAATGGTACAATCTCATTCTATCTGAAAAGAGTAATGTTTCATTATGATCAACCTTGTTTTCTGTCATTGACCTAAATCATTGTGATTTTTAAGGTAAAAAATCAGATAATCTAGTTCTCAGTTCTCTCTGGATAGATTTAAAAATGACAAATCATTTCCATCCTCTTATATTCTGAATTAATATTTCTAGGATAAGGTCATAAAGCATTCATTCATTTTAACTGCCCCAAATGACTTTATAAATAAAGGGTGAGAAACAAGAAAATTAACCAATATTTAAAGGAACATGGTTGAATCTTGGTGCTTCTATTATAGTACAAATACTTGAGATGCCACATGAACTTGGCTCAGTAAGAAAATGAGAAAAGGAGTCTAATTTCTTTCCCATTGGCTTGCATTATCATTAAATCTTTTATAGAATGAATTATAAATTCATTAATTTATAATGTGAATGTATGTTATTTTATGAGAGTTGTCAGAAAAGTTTAGGAAACAAAGTTCTTCCCTAGGAATTTATCTACAATGCTGACAATATATAAAAAGGAAGAATACACAAATAGGCAAAGACCTTCTATGTTTATTCATATCACAGAGCATTGGAATGGGAACACAACATAATGAGCACCTCAGGATTTCTCAGACTGCTGCTATGATCTAGCAGGATGTTGTTAAACCAATTTAGAGAGTTGTAGCCAGCATCCTAGAAGTGGAAGACATAATATATGATTGAGTAGAATAGAATGGAAGATAAATTATGGGAACCCATCATATGCAGCAAAAGTATGTGGTCTGTGGACACTGTGTAGGATTTCATTTCACTGTCACTGATTGATAGGTAGAAGCCTTTCCTTGCAGTGGGTGGCCAGCAGAGCTTGTAAAAGCCACCTGTGTGATTTCTCTCTTTACCAGTGGAAAGAAAAGGGTCCCAAGGAAGTTAGGGGAAAATCTCCTACTCACAGTTAATTTGTAAGAAAGAAACTAGATGAAAAATCATGGTACTTGGTCATTCTCATGAATCCGGGACCTCCATGGAAAAATGAGGTGAGTGCAATCTTCCTGCAGTCATCCCATCCAGCAGAAGCAGAAGCCTGCATCGGTTAGGAAGTTACAACCTTGCAAAGGTGTTATTCAAACCTGTAGCTCTAAGAGAAAGCCGTTACTTTTCTTCTACTTTTTTGAAGACATTCTGCAATTTTTCTATCCAGAGCTCATTATTTTAAGACGTTCATATTGAATTAAAAGGCAAGATGGACTGAAATGGGAAGATACTGCGTAAGAACAACCAGATACGTGATTTTCAGAACCAAACTAAGTGATAGAGTATCAGTTTTCAGTGGCAATGGTATCCAAGGGTAAACATAAGCTTTGAGAAGGTTTAGGTATGGATAAACTGGACTTTAAGAAGAGATGGGCTGTGTTTCTCAATTGTCAATTTGGTCATTTACATATGGATCACTTGGGCTGGGGATTAAAATTCAGCTTTGTGGCTGCATTGAATTGAGTGAGACTGAGGAAGCTGTGTTTTAACACAGGCTATAGGATGACTTTTATGCCATTTGTCAGAAATCATACACAACAGGCACATGTCATATTTCATTTCATGTCAGAAAATCACTGAAATCAATTGTGAAACAAATAACATATCAATATCCCTAGCCAACGTGTATATGCATATCAGTTAGTAAGGCTCAACTCCATAGATGCTTGCAGTGCTAGCATATTGGGAGAGATCTATCATTGGTTTGATGTATTGACTTCCTTACTACTTAACAGGAGGCAAAGATTGCCTTCTCCTTTGTGTTTAATTGCCATTATTCATGTATTCACTCAAAGAATCACTTGACCCCCGAATGCCTCCTCTTTGCTTGGTACTCTGGTTGTGTTCTGGGAACACAAATGTAGAGGATTATATTAGAAGTGTAATTCAATTAACTGCCATATCCAACTTCTCTCCCCTAGTCCTTAGAAACTTCAGGTCCTTGTTGCCTGTGACTCACAATAATTTTCCAAATCAGAGCTGAGTTTGGACAATGGCCACTACCGAAAGGCCAGGCAACCAATTGATTCAGACACTCTTCTCCAGATGTAAAGAAGGAAAGCTGCTGGCTGCAGCCAGTGCATTGTGTGTGTTTGAATTGTGAATCAGCATCTCAGCAATGCCACTGGCACCTCTCTTGCATGGACCATAGAATTGAAGTTTACATGTCTCTTCCTGAAAGACCCCTGGCTACCCCCGTGGGTAGTTTATAACCTCCTGATATTTATTTGTTTGTGTGCACCACATTTCTCATTTGTTTGCTTTTGAACACTTAAAGTAATTAAGAGGTTGGGAGTTTGGCCTAGTGGTAGAGTGCTTGCCTAGCATGCACGAAGAAGACCTGAGTTTGATTCCTCGCTACCACATACATAGAAAAAAGCCAGAAGTGGTGCTGTGGCTCAAGTGGTAGAACTCTAGCCTTGAGAAAAATCAAGTACAGTGCTCAGGCCTTGAGCCCAATCCCAGGAATAGCAAAAAAAAAAATAGTAATTAATTGTGGCAATTGTTTCTGTCAGGTTTTCACAATTGAAATATATTTCCTGAGAACTAGTGTTCTTATGGTATGTTTGTAGTGTAAGTACATGTTGATCACAAAGTATACTTGCTTTGATTCCATATTTGCATAATTCTAAGTGGGTTGAAGTTAAAGTGTAAGGTATTTTTAAGCAATGATGGAATCTCCTAATAAATGATGGGAAACCAGCCTGATATGACTATATTATCCTTGAAATGCCTTTATTCTTTTGTTTTATTTGATCAGAAAAAATAATGCATGTGTGTATTATGACCCCTGTGTGAAAATACATTTTAAAAATCCACGAAGGTCAAGCATTTGTTAATAATTACTTTCCATCTTCAACTCTTCATTATCCACAGAAAGTCCTGTCCACTCTCATATATTAAAGTCTGTTATCTTTATCTCCACAACTACCATTAACTTAAGTAACCCTCATTTGTCACCTGATTCACTGTAATTGCCCGGGAACCCAATTCTTTTCTTCTGCTTTTTTCAAGAATATTAATAATATTGTTGAGCAAAGATGTTGCCACAGGACTACTGAAAGCTTTCCAGTAGGTTACAATAAACTTCAAGCTCCCTTCTCTCATTTTGGCTTTCTAGGCTGGGTTTTTAAAAATTTTTCTGATCTTAATTTTCTATACATTTTTGGTTTTTCATTGAACTACTCAAGGGATCCTGGATTTGCCAAGTTCATGTGTTACTTTAGAGCTTTCATATGCTTATTATTTGCCTAGATTTTACTTTGTCTGAAATGTTCTCTCTCTCTTCTTTTCTTTGCTGAATGCATCTTGTCCTTTACTATGAATACGGCATTCTCCTGGATACTCTCCTGACATTAGTTTCTAAATTAATCTACGTTAATTTTCTCCAACCTTTTCAGTGTTTACTATGAATCCTGTTTCTCTAATGCTTTGACTGTGAATCCTATCCAAGTAGAATTTAGGTTCCATGAAAACAGAACATTTGCACCAGTATCTTTGAAGTCTGGAATTGGACTCTGGGGGCAGAATGGGACCTTGATAAATATTTATCAAATTTGTAAGGAAATGGAGAGACTTGGAAAAAATTGTATTAAGCAAAGTAAGCCAAACCCAAAGAAAATAAGCTGCATGGTTTCCCTCACTTATAATAACTAGAATATGTCTACAAATCTATAAGTTAATCCAATGGATAGTAAAAGACAAATATCATTACACCCGGAAATAATAAATTAGACAGCACTCTAAGCTTTTGTACCGTTGGAACCAAGGAGGATATCCTGAGGAGAGGATCACAATGGCCCAATAGCTACATGCACATGACCATATAAAATGGTACTTATTGAAATGAACTCCAAGAAATGGAAGCACTGCTTGCAGTTCTTTCTTTCCCCTGCCCCCGTTTCCTTTATTCCCTTGTGTCACTGGCTTTCATTTCTTTACTGTTTGTCTTGTGTATAAGTTTATCTGGGGAAGGGAGCTGTGGCTCCAGGGTAGGAGGGTAACCTTGAGCTCTGGGACAGTGCCCAGGCTCAAGCCCCACAACGTGAAAAAATATTCCCTCGGCACTATCTTGGAAATGAACTCTACAACTTGGGGGGAGAGGAGTTGGGAGGAGGAAAAGCGTGAGAAAATGGGGGGAGGGGTAACACCCGAAAGAAATGTACTCATTACCTGACTTACATACCTGTAACCCCACTGTACATTACCTTTACAACAAAATCTAAATTTATTTTTAAAAGATTCATGAAGAAAGTAAAAACAATGAAAACCACAGAAAGAAAGGAAGAACCAGCTATTCCCTGAAGATGGAAAATCTCTGGGCTGTAATGCCTCCATTGGCCATAGTTGGAAAAGTTTATCCAAGTCTATTTGTTTTAACTGAATATATAACCTAACCAGAAGTAACATTTCATTTTCTATCAAAAAAAATTTCGCTGTACAAGGTTGAATCATTCCACATCCTTTGTCTTATGAAAGAGAAAAAGGGATTTGCTGTTACATGTGTCAGCAGAGATGAGAATACCTACTGGCAGAAGAACATTTGAGGTAAAGCCTCGTCTTGCACTCATCTCCTTGGATGAGAGGTTAACTCATGGAACATCAGAGCAATTTGCATCCTGGGGTTAATCATGGTGACCTTTCTGGCTGGGATCGTTTGGAGACTGAGGAAGGCTGCAGAAATAATGGTGATGCTTACTTTTCTTTGGAGAACACGCAGGGTAAACAAGGAAAATGTAGTGGAAAATCTTGGTACGCTGTAGAGGCTTCGATGGTGATGTGAAATTGTTTCCTAACATTTCCATTGTGCAGCCTGTTTTTATGCTTTGGAACTTTGGCCCTCAAATTGTTGCTTCCTTAAAGGCAGTCATCATCCCAATGTTATTTTTTTTTTAAATCTATTCTGCCAGGTTGGAGTAATTTTCTACTTTTCACTTGCCTGTAAGTGGCAAATTGTTACCCTTTTATTACAGTGCTCTATTGTGTCAAAGAAGATATGAAACATGTACTTAAATTACTGTAGACTGAAGCCATCCAGTTGAGTATACCTCTCAGATTTAATGAGATAGGAAGAGAGAAAACGAGTCCATTCACTAAGGGTCCTGAAGACCCATCTCCAACCTCATTAGCTATACTATGATTGTTGAATGGTTAAAGATATTAGCCACAGATCTCGTCATGTAGAGCTACCTGTAGGATAAGCATTAGAGAAATGGGAGTTAGGGCAACTTTACCATCATTTTCTTGCACTTTAAGTCTTCTTTCCTACATTTACCTTTATATTCCCAAGTCCCTGTTACTCTACTATGAGAGAAAAGTAGCAAATGGACTCAGTCGAAAGGAGCCATTGTATATTTCACATTGGTACTCTTCCACACAGGATGTTTAAAAAAAATGTAGGGATAAAGAAAACTTATTCTGAAAGAATGGATTCATAGTGGAAGATCTGTGCAAAGGTTAGTGTTTCAGACAGGGAACTTTTCATTATCTTGTAGATTATGTCACACAGTATTGTCTTATCTGACCAACACTTCTATAGGTTAAAGCCAGCCCTGGTTCAAGTTCAGTAATTGGGTCAGAGTTGAATTCAAGATCATAATTTTCCTTTGTAATAATGCCATTTTTATACCTTCCAGAAGCTGACTCCATCAGAAGAAAGTAGGAACCCTGCATTATGTCAGTACTTGCTGGCTAAGCTGCACTCTTGCCCTTTGTTTTAAGAGAGTTGTAAATTACGAAGTGTTAACTTTTGGAGTGAAGTTAGAGTGACTATCGGCAGTATTAAGAGAGTAAAGAAAGACCCACAGTGACATGACAGGGGGGAAAAAATCCAGATTTCTAATATTCCCAATTTGAAAAGAAACTAGTAAGCTTGAAATTCTCACTTGCTTCACAGAAGAACAATTTTCTCTGAGGTGATTTGTGTCCTCTAAGTGTCAGAGAAAGTCACAAGACTTTGTGCTTCAGTCCAAATGCTGAGAAAATGAAGTTGCTTATGTATAATACTACAAAACTGGTCAGCTCATCATTGTGCTACGGAAATTCTAAGGGGTAAAATACAGATTTGAATGAATCAAAAGCATCAGAGAAGTGTTTGTTTTCTTCCATCACACTGTGTCCAGGTTCCTTGTCATAATTAGAAGTGCAAAAAAAAAATTCAGCCTTCACCAAACTGCACGGAATGTTTCATGTAACAATAAAGGGCTGCTTTCATATATCCTCCGTTGACAGACAATAAAAGAGAAAATTGGTGTAGTAAAAAATGATAGTAGGGCTTTGGAGACAGGAATGGTGGTGGTAGATTTGTTAAATAGTTATTTTGGCTCTAATTTTTCTGGAGGACAAAGAGGATAGAGATGGATTTTTTTCTCTCTCTTCTTCCCATGCTATGAAAAAATCATATCTGAACCAAAAGAGAACACAAAACAAGTACTGAATTAATTAATGCAAATCTCCATATAAGACATATAGGTGGGCAGTTCGAAGCACATACTTGAGGAAATAAATGGGTGTTTTACCTCTTCTTGGAACTTTGCACTCTACAACTTCCTGAATCCCTTACCTATCCAGCTGGGTTCCTTCTTACTGCTTTTTGGTTCTGTTAAAATGTCTTTCAGATATGCCAATTGTACACACTATCACCCTAGAATATATGATTACAATTTATGATTCTTCATAAATGCTGTGATTCTTCATAGCATTCATCACCCTCATACTTTCTATAAATTTAAATTGGCTTACCTTCTTACCTCTGTTAAAACTTCAGTTTCAGGCTGGGAATTTGGCCTAGTGGTAGAGTGCTTGCCTAGCATGCACTATGACCTGGGTTCGATTCTCAGTACCACATAAATAGAAAAGCCAGAAGTGATGCTGTGGCTCAAGTGGTAGAGCACCAGCCTCAAGGAAAAGCCTAAGGACAGTGCTCAGACCCTGAGTTCAAGGCCCAGGACTGGCAAAAAAATAATAATAAAATAAAGTTGAATAATAAAAAACCTTCAGTTTCATTATGGTTAGTATTTTGTCTTTTTTTTCATTGCTCTATCCCCAGATTCCATAACATAAAATTTATCACAGGTACTTATGAAGTAAATATTTACAGCATAGAATAGGTAAAAAAATCTTTGATGATAATTAATGCCAGTGTCTCTTTTTGAACTTAGTATTAACTTTTGCTTGGAACCTGGGAATAGGATGTCTTAAAATTCATTATTTTCTTGCATTTTAATGGTACAGTTATTGTGATTTTCTATAAGTAGTCAAATTATATTACTTGTTTATTTCTTTTAAATATATTATGTAATTGTAGGGTTAGGTAAAGTTTCCAGTCTGTTTCTTCCCAGTGGAGCCTTTCTTTGTTTCCTACAAAAAAAAATTCAAGGGCCGGGAGTTTGGCCTAGTGGTAGAGTGCTTGCCTAGCATGCACGAAGACCCGGGTTCGATTCCTCCGTACCACATACATAGAAAAAAGCCAGAAAGGGTGCTGAGGCTCAAGTGGTAGAGCTCTAGCCTTGAGAAAGTCCAAGGACAGTGCTCAGGCCCTGAGCTCAAGCCCATGACTGGCAAAAAAAAAAATTCAATCAAGATAGAAGTTACATGAAGTTGCATAAGGAGACAACAGTCTCTGTGAACAGACAATTCCACACGGCATTTCTGTTGTAAGCATATGTTTAATGAGTGTGGGGTTGGCATAGTTGAAGGGGTTGCCACAGAAACCTCCCTGTTTCCCTTGCAGGCTGAAGGGCTGAGACGTAGAGGGGCATCTCTTTTTTCAGCTTCTGTGCTCATGTCTGATAACTCCACCTGTCTGTGCTTCTTGGCAGTGCTCTTCCAGAAGTGCAGAGGTTCTATTTTTCTGTGCTCACTGGCAGGGCCAGCTCTGAAGAGGCTACAGTGTAAGCAGGTTTACTCCCCTGGAATGAGCAGTGGCTGTCACCTTCAAAGGGCAGAAGAGAGCCCGTGGTTTGCCATTCCTGGGGATGCTTATCTTCTCTCCTCGGTTCACCTGGTTGCATGGAATTTCATGGAAACCCTGCCATCTCTACTGTCATCTACTTCACAGTGTAGCTGGGCTTGTCAGACTGGCTTTCACCTGCCCAGGAGTAGTGTGCTCTCAACACAGTGTGCTCTCTTCCCTTGCTCTTCTTCAAGCTCAGCATCCTCAAGGCCTGCTTGAACTCTGCCTCGGCATGACTGACAGTTAAGGGGAAAAGTCAGAGACTTCCCTATAACGTTTTCCTGCTCCTCCATGATGCTTCCTCAGCAGAACCAAGTGAAAGAGGCCCCTGCCATCATGTTTTGGGTTTGTTTGTTTTTTTTTTTCATGGCGTTGTGGTTCACCTTGGACCTTACGCCCATGCTCTGTAGCATCTGAGCATGAACTGGTCTTGTTAGAAAGATTATAATTTTAGTCTGGAGAATTTGTATATTAACCCTTCTCCTCATTCAGCCTGATCGTCCTGCGAAGTCGCACCCAGTCTGTGATGTCCTGGGTGAGCCCCTGGATAGGATCTGTGCTCTGGCTGTGGGGCTGTCATCACAATCAACGGGAGAGAGGAGACAAGCTTCTTGAGGTCAGATGACTGTCAAGCACAGCCAAGGGGAGAAACAATATCAAAAGCAATACTGTTCTGTGGCCCCCATTTCCTTATGTAGCTGGAGCACCCATTTTAAATTGTGTTCATTAGGATAAAATAATTAGAAGTAATGTTAGTATCCCTATCGATCAGTCACTATTATAAAATAAAACTGCTCTATTTTATCCTGCTTTTTTTTTTTTTACTTTCAAGTGAGACAGAGGGGTTGAACTCAGCACATACAGGTACCATCGATGTCTCTTCTCTTACCATGCACTAAGTCTGCCTCTCATTCCCTTTATCCTGATTAATGGTGCCAGGCTCTGTGCCCATGACCACATTAGATCCTAGACCATGGAACTGGCTCTTCATTTTCTGTACAATTTTAGAATTCGTTTGATGACTAACAGATCCCATTTCCATTGTTTCTTTTTTAATGTTCAGTTTCTACTGCCTTTCTTTTAGGCTGTGGTCACTAAAGCCTATTTCCATCTTCCAGTCTTTAGATTATTGTTGGGGAGTCATTCCTCACCGAGTCATGCCCTATCACGTCACTAATTCAATCCCTTCAGCTCCGTTGGCTAGGCATCCTGGCACAATCCTCACAAGTCAACATGGGTCCAGTGTTTTGCAGGTCTACTACCACTTTGGTCTCGTATCAGATCTCTTCTCTAAGCCTGCTTCCACCTCCACTGGCTTGCTGTCCTCTCTCCTCTAGGTATTAAGTTATTCTCACCTTTATTACCACCGTCTGTATGCTTCGCCAATTGTACAAGTCGTTTTGCTTTTCATCCCATTGCCAGGCTCAGCTAAATAGTTTAAGATTCAGTGTGTTCTTCCACCTGAAGTAAATGTCACTTGAATGTTGCTGGGCCTTTATGCATACTTCTGTGAAATATCTTTCACCCTTCTTTGATGTCCTTTATTGAATAAATCAACACTTGAGTGGTCCTATAACCGGAGACTGGGGTCAGGTTCATGGCACCCAGTTAATGCTAGAGTTTGAAAATAACACACACACATATACACATGTGTATGTGCATGATATATATTTATATATACATACATTCTTCTGGAGCTAGATTAAATTAGATGATATAAGAGTTTCCTTCCAGAGTATCATAGACTATGAGATCAGTTCTTCAAGACGAGTTTAAATAAATAACCAACAAAGTTCCAGGGCATGATCATATTTGATGATGACCTAAATTTGATGAAGAATATAAAATTAGGATTAAATATGATAAAGCTCTCTGCAGACCTATTTCTAAGTTAAATTTACCTGTGAGTTTAGCCAGATCTTAAAAGGGTGATTAACCTGATATTATCTGGTGTACTCATACACCAAGCCATGCCGACTTAGAAGCTCTGAGAGATTCTGAATACATGACATATGGCAAAATCAATTATCTCATCTTTTCTGACGAGATAATTCTGTTTACACAGTTGAGACTCAACAGAATGACATACATGAAATACTAACTGGCTTCTGAATGGGTGACAGAGATAGCCAGAGAGCTCAGCCTTATCTGTAAATCCCAAGACAATTTAAAAACAGATCCTCAGTAAGACACTGAGCCAACAAATGCTGTCAGTCCTTTGAACAACTAATTTCCAGTCCAACAAAATGAATATCGAAAGCTGGCACTTGAGTTGTCAAGGGTAAGGAAAGCGACAAATGAGAGGAAGGGTGGGGAAATGCAGTTATAATAGTCAAAGGGTAAATGTGAGACTGGAACTAAGAAAATAGAGAGTATGGATATGGGGGAGTGGAGAAGGATGGAAGAGGTGACTTTCATCAAGATGTACTATACTCATAAACTAACATGCTGAATTGAAACACCTTTTTGCAACCACTTAAATATAAAATAAAAATAATGATAAAACTAAACAATAGAGAATGGCTTTGAGATCAAAAAGAAAAAAAAGGAAAGAAAAAAATAAGCCAACCCACTTTGACTTTCTTTAAACAGATGTGATTAAGGAAAATACATGTTCAATTTGACTAAATTTGTTTAATTGTTCACAGTGTTAGCTATAAAGAATGCAAAGAGAATATATAAAATTCTATCTTTGCAGTATTCATAAATTTTATGTTATATAGTAATGATATCATTCAAATTTTGTTAATAATTTACCATTAGTTTTGTCTGTTTTAAGTATTCATATAATTGTATTTCATGAATATTCTCCTTGAGCATACCATTTGCCAAATTATTTGAAAGAAAGGCTGTTTTTACTTAAATTTTGCTAAATAATTCTAGCTCATGTGCTGTGGCACAGAAACTGTTTATAAATGAATAATAGTATCTAAAATTGGAATGCTCTTCCAAAAAGCCATTTGATTTAGGACATATGTCAACCTTAAGAGCATGTGCTATAATAATTTCCATCATGTAAATGTTCTTCTCAGTGTTTTTCATAGAATATCCAAATACACCTGATGTTTATAAAAAATATTCCCCAAGTTCATTTAAAGCCACCTGGCCAGGTTCTTTCTATGAACGCTTTCCAGAATATAGAACACTCTTTCTGAAACATTAGTGCTTGTGTTTTGCTTCTGCAAACATTTCTTTTTTGTTACTACAAAATTTCTTTTTTTTGTGAGTCTTTTCAAAGTCTTGACTCCATTTCATGTTTAATGCTATTACATCCAAAGCCACTTCTAAATAATCTTATCATCTCTGAATATCATCATGTCCTTGTTGAAGTTAAATTTAACACTGAATAGATCTTCTAGGAAGTAATTATAGATACTGACAGATACTTGGAGAACAATAACAATAACAACAAAACCATTCCTCCTCTGCCAAATAGAAAGAGAGGGGTTTTCATACAGGCTGAGAAGGTTTTTATTGTACTTCACTCTGCATCCAAAAATCAAATCATAGTTTAGTGTTGCCCGCCTGCATTCCTAGCACATAGGAGGCTGAGTGATTAGAACCCAACTTGCAAGCTTGCCTAGGTTACACACTGAGACCCCATCTCAAAAAATATCTGTTTTGTAGCCTCACTCTGGAAATTAAGAAAAAACAAAACTAATATTTATATAAAGTAACAAGCATATTTTCTAACACTACTGAATAATGAATACTGTGTAGAATATAACAATATTTAAATTCTATTCACTGTGCTATAATTTCTGGACTTGATAAATTCCTTTTACATATTGTGGGGGAGAAATAAAGCTTCAAATAATGTCAAGAGAAACTGTTTCGGGGTCCCAAGCTTAGGTTATGTTTACTTTAAGTTTTTTTTCTGGTCACTTGACACAGAATAAGTCAGTGAGTAATAAACTACCACCATTACAGGCCAAGTTTAATTTAATAGGGGTTACTAAAGGCAGAGTAGACTGAAAGAGGAAGAGGTTGGGCTATTCTCCAGGACAGACCTAATAGTAAGGAAACTGAGACAATAATAGAAAGTATAACTTTTTCTTTATAGTTCTTTTATTTAGCCCAAACATTAATCATACAGAAACCTTTCTTAGATTGTTTCTTTTAAGCAACCATAGTTAGACAAAATATATGGCTTTTAAAACCATACAAGTGTTGATTTCTGAGTTAGATTGGATCATTTCCATATTAAATTAACTAACTAAAAGAAATACAGCCAATTAACAGGATGGGAATTCACCGAGATCATCTCACTGATTTTAGCCTGGAGATAAGTTCAAAATTCATAGACAGAGAGGAATACATTGTTTAAATATTAATTCTCTCTTTGTGAGCTGAATTCCTGGCTTATTCTCACAGGGAACAAAACACAGCAGCTTATTATACTGTACAAAAATGAAGCTGTCTGGATTGGGCAGTGCATACCTGTAATCAGGTATTCTGAAGCAAGGGGAAATCACAATTTTGCTCCACCTTGAGCTTCTTCATAGCTAAATCCTGTCTCAAAAATCAAAAGCAAACCAAATACATAAATTAAAGACAAAGCATATTCCAGGGGTCAAATTCTTTAGAGATATTTATTGGTTGTAGGAATTTTAAAAGGCAAGATATAAAAATGACATTTAGGTTTTTAAATTGGGCAACTGGGTGAATCATGGTGGCATTTAATAAGAAATTGGGAAAGAGAGCAGAAAGTTCAGGGTGCCTGGACCATGTGATGAGCTCAGCCTTCAGGTGTGGTATGGGTAGGGCACCTGCCTGCCTTGTACCTGCACTGATGCCTGTCACTCTGCAGCAATGCAAAGCTGGCACTCCAGACCCACCATGTGCAGAAGTCTGGCCACGAGGATTGCATAGAATAACCGGGAAAGAAAATGGAGTCAACGTTCTGAGAAATGGATTCAGCCGAAGATGAAGAGGTAGAAATGGCAGGAATACATATTTTTTTCCATTGATAACGGATACAAAAGCAAACACAATCACAACAACAACGAAGAAACAGCTCAGGAAGAACTTCCTTGCCTGAAGTCATAGACACACAAAATAAATAAGGGTATAGGATTCTTGAATTTTCAAACTGGTTTGGAGAAGAATAATCAGTAAAGCAAAAATAAAACAGCATATGATGATGGCAGTTTATTAACCGGTTTCAGCCATTAATGATGACAATGTCCTCAAAAGAAATAAAGGGAGGGACATGTGAGCTGTTGGGACTAATCTATGCAAGGTCTGTCTAGAGGCTGGATGATGACCTTGAATTCCTCTCTCTCACCAGAAGGTCACTGGCAAAAGAAACCACAGTTCTCCAGGGACAGTGGTAATCTTCCTTATTGCTGTGCTAATGATCTGTTGATGTGATTACATTAAGCTTACGATGGATAACAAGAACCAAACACAATCCACTGTAGACATGCATGGAAAGTGACTGTTAATAGGAGGTAGTGAAGGCCAGGAATATCGTCCACTGCATTTTTAGCTTTGTGAAATTTAAAACGGATCTACTGTTTCTCAAAGGCAACAGAAAAGACTTACAGTGTCATCTCAAGAAGCAAATCTCCTTTACAACACTTATCTCCATCTTATCAGAAATAGGAAGCACTGATAATTTGAGAAAGCGTCTTAAAAAATGTATTCCCCCCAAATTCCCTAGTGTGGACAGGCAGGTGTTTCACTCTCTGAAAGAAAATTACACATTCAAAATTATTGAGACTTAAGCCTCCATACTCAGAGAATTAACTTAGATTGGACATAATTTATTTTTATTCTACACTTCATGAGTAAGTCCAGGGAAGACTGATTTTTCATGAGGGGATCATCTCAGCTTCAGGACATTTGGCTTCCATTTGTCCCATGCGGGGATACTTGAGATCCTAATCTAGTCTTGAGATGATAGAGCACACTTCAAACAAGATTCAACCAACTATAGACCCAATTTAAATGTGAAGGATCTGTGCAGGAGCTCAAAATAGGCTGCTGTGATTATCCCTAAACTTTAAGAACTTATATGTACTGTTGAGATCCACTTTTTGTAAGTTTTGAGTCCTTATTATAAATTATGTAATCAATAAAAATCTATAAATTAATATATGCTAAGCAATACTTTTATGTTTCCCTTTGTTTCTTTTTATTTTATTTTTTTATTGTTGTTTCCCTTTGTTTCTTAAAATACACATACATATATTATTATTTTATTAAGGTAATATCTTAGTATGTAGCCCAGGTTGAATTATTTTGCAATGTACTCCAGGCTAGGACTCTTGGTCCACCTTGCTCCTTCTCTCAAGTGTTGGAATTATAGGAATGTAACAAATACCTAACTTAATGCACACTTAACCAGTTTTTCCAGCATGTTCAAAGACCATAGAAGCTGTTGATTGTCTTGTTAGAAAGTGTTAAAAAAATTACCAACTGTTTTTGTCTTATGTGATTTGAACATTTTGGTCAAAGAAGGACAAATGCAGTTGGTAATATTGTTGATATGCATAGTACTTCAGATTTCTCTTTCAGTTCATTAAACTGATACAAAATTATGCCTATTACATCTTTTTATCTTAGCTTAATTGAAGATATAGAGGCTTCTTTCTAAGATTTGAAACAACAAATTATATGGCATAGTAAATTCACGAGCTAAGTGACTGAGATATAAACAATTATTTTATGATATTGTTAGTAATCTCTGGGTTTTTCAGATAGATAGAATAAGGCATAAAATCCATTTGTTAAAATGTATTTCACAAGCATTGCTACACTTGAATTTAATTTTCCTCAGTATGTTTATTATATTCTCCAGAGCAAATTTATCATTCCTGGAAATACAATATTTGCATTTCTTTCAGAACATATGGATTCTTTTGAAAATCAGATGACATTCTATCCCATTACATGATTTATTCTAAAGCTAAGAGGTCTTTTACTCTTCAGATGTTGAAGAAACTTTAGAAGTTATTGATCTCCACAAACATGAAGCTGGGTCAAAAATATACTTTATTGAAGAGAAAACTCAATGTCTCCTTAGAGAGAAAGAGTACTCTTCTTGCAAAATTGACATAGGTGTTACAAAGTTCCTTCAGAGATAAAACACAAATGTGCTTTCCTGTAATTTCTTCAGTTTTCATTCTGAAACTTCAGAGAGCAAGTCTCTCCTTCCTTTGACATAACAATAGCTAGTGAATGATTACAGTTTTTATAGCTTTTATTTCTTAAGGTTGCGAAACCCTAGTTCCTTCATTTTTTCCCTTTAAAGTCAGTAGATTGCTCTGGTTACTTTAATCTGGGTAATTGCTAATGTATGTGTCCTTTGTTGCTAATGTAGGTGGCTTACCTATGTAGTATAATTCCATAATTAACCCAGCATAAATCTGACCCGGAAATTCTTGTGAAAAATATTAGACCATAAAGTATTCCATAAACTTAAGGCAATTTCAATGCTAACTCAGCTTGCTAACCAGTGATCCTAAACTGTGCTATTTCTTTTTGCCAAAGTTAAATCTAATACTTGGAACCCATTAAGGGTTATCTTGTACCACACACTGAGCATATTTTCATCATTATTTTTTGCATCAGCTCACGGTTGAGGATCTACTAGACACTGGCAACTCAGTTAATGCCTTAGAATAAATATTGATAAATTTGATATTTTTATTCTCTTAATGTATAATTTATCAACACTGTTTTAATATCACCTTTATAGTAGATTTTATAAGCAATATTTGTAAGCTCCTCTTTGGTCACTGATATTAATATCATCTAAGACAAGCTCAAGGATAAGGCTTGATGGAAATCCATCAGGGACTCCTTAGAGTTTCAATTAAGTCCCACAAGCATTTATCAGTGCTAAATATGTCAGGCTTGTGTAGGCATTAACAATGTGTTGCCCTCGAAAACACACACAGGCTAGATTCACATGGCCCTATTAATCAACTGTGATTGGGTACAGTGATTCAACTACATGTTAATTCATCTTGCTATTCTATCATTTATATCTCATTTCACCTGCTACTTACAGAGCTATTATTAGAGATTCTTTGATGCATCAAGATAAACTGTGTCTTCAGCATTATATAATCTTCCAACCTGAAAAATGCCATAAAAAGCATATTAGGATAGATTTTAATGACTCATTCATAAGGCAACTACCTTCAGGAAGCTATATTGTTTGGCATAGTAAATGCTTCTATTTGCCTACCACTCCTCCAACTCCTCTCTCAAGATCCTGGACAAATTACTTGAGTTTTATAACCTGCACTCTTTATTATAAAACTTAGATATTAATAGGATATGCATCAAGGAGACTTTTTCTTTTTGGTGGGGGCAGAGGGGATAAGACCAGATTATTAACTTTCTTAGGCAAGATAATCAACTTTTATTCAATTTTTTTATCTTGCGTTTATTTTGGATTGGTTGAGATTTTTTAATAGTTCTATACCAAATGCTATATTGGCTTATTACTTATATATTTTTTGTTTTACCTAAGGCTTGTGGTATTTATACATCTACATTTAAATAATATGATCACAACACACTTAGTGTGAAGGCTTTATAGCAGCAAATTTCCTTGTTTTGTCCTGATTCTTTTTGATGCTCAAAGTTCCTTGCTTTTTATCTACCTCAGAAATTTCCTCATGTGAATGTGCAGAGGAGAAATATCGACCATTTCAGTACTATATATGTATCTGTCTCCTTGACACTTTTGTATTCTATGAAATCTACTCATTTTGGCTTTTCTTTTCTTTCTTTTTCTTTTTCTTTTTTTTTTTTTTTGGTGGTCATGGGGCTTGAACTCAGCCTGGGCACTGACCCTGAGCTTTTCAGCTCAAGGCTACTGTCCTACCCTTGAGCCAAACCCCATTTCCATTCTGTAGTGGTTAATTGGAGATAAGAATCTCAGGGCCTTTTGTGCTCTGGCTGGCTTTGAACCTTGATCCTCAGATCTCAGCCTCCTGAGTAGTTAGGATTACAGGCATGAGCCACCATGCCCGGCTTTCATTTTGGCTGTTTAAACATCTTTTTCTTTACCTCCAATTAGCGTGGACTCCGTATTATGTAGGTTTGTTCTCTGTACTCTCCATAGTCCAGAAACTTTCCATGGACATCTTGGTTTCCATGGGATTTATTTTTCTTGTTTTGATCTTTCACTCAGTGCTTGTTTCCCAGTGATGCTGAAACATGGCATGTATTCCAGATTTTCAACCACTTTAGGACAAATCTGGTCCTGGTTAGTGGGTTATAACTGGAGAATACATAATGTCAAGTTTCCTCATACAGTTTTGATATCACTCTCATGTCTAATTGTATTTTGAGAATTACTTTGAATTACTTGCTAATTTAAGCATTGTCAGATACTGTGTACTACCTTCAAAGCTTATGATGTAGAACAAAATAATCTAGAACTCATATATCATGATCTAAAAAAAACTTCAAGATCTCACACTATTTTAATGTTTCTGAGGATATTGGTAATGAGGTGAAATTTCATGATGAACTCTGGCTCTATACTGATTACAGTATTTCTTAGCACTACATCTTAATATTTGTGGAGCACTGAAAACACACATTCATAATCTCTCTGCTTAATGGATTTTTGAGTGATTCTGATAACTGGAAAAATGCTCACTCTCTTCTAACTTCAAAAATATTTCAGTTTTTTACTACCCTACAAGAATTACTCTGTTTTGTTTTTGTTTTTGCCAGTCCTGGGCCTTGAACTCAGGGCCTGAGCACTGTCCTTGGGCTTTCTCAAGGCTAGAGCTCTACCACTTGAGCCTCAGCACCACTACCAGCTTTCTGGTATGGAGGAATCGAACTGAGTCTTCATTCATGCTAGGCAAGCACTTCACCCTTAGGCCAAAATCCTGGCCCAACAATTACTCTTTTACTGTGACTCTATCTGTCCTCCCTCTGGTATAGCCTATGAAATTAGAAACTGATTTCTTTCTGATATACAGAACAGCTGGGTTATGTGTTGGTTTATTCTTATGTTTGAACATCCTGAGGTGTCCCTGTGTTAATCCTCAGCTAAACAGTAATCCCTACTGGTTGCATACAACTGAATCCAAAAAATCTTAGTTTCAAAGAGGTGAAGTTTTCTCTGAAAAGCATGGATACAAATAGAGAGCCTGAGCTGAACTCCAAGATTTTCCCCAGTTCTCCTACCCAATGCTTTCTGGTATTAGAAAAGTAAGGAGAAAGGAATACATGGCCCAAAGTATGCTATTTTCATATGAATATGTATTTTATTATCTATTACTATAATCTCCACATCTCGGAGGCTGAAATAGGAGAATTGTGAACTTGACTCCAGACTATGCAACAAAACAAGGTCCTGAATCCAAACAAACAGAAACTTCATGGTAATTTTGTGATAGAAAAGTGCATGTTTTTCAACCTTATTGTCTGGGATAGAAGCTCACCATGTAAGTCAGAATGGCCCCAGACTCCTGATCTTCCTGCCTTCTTCCCCCCAAAACTGGGATTTCTAGATAGATTTTAAAATAAGAAAACAGGCTCAGTCATCTTAATGTCACTAGTTTAATTCATCTACCCATTCAGTAAATAATTAAAACCACACACGTTTATTGAGCAAGAATCATATTAAACAATATATTTTAAAGACAAATATCTGAGTCCCTGATCTGAAAGACCTTCCTCTGTTGTGGGAGACACACATCTGTGCCCAAAACGAGGTCATGGACTGAGCGTCCAGGATCGCAGTCATGGAAAACAGGAGCAAGACATCACCTGGGGCCTTGGAGACCTCCCAGGAGAGGCAGGCAGATCAGGGCAGAACAGGGCTTGAGGAGACCTCGGGAAGGGTGACTATGGTGGCTGCAGTGGTCTGCACTTCCTCAGAGAGGTGGTGGCATGTGATGAAAGAAGTTGACAAAAGAGAAACAGGAAGATTTAACACCAGCAAGAATTTAAGATGCCATTGCCATTAGGTGAAATAGATGACAGTTGTAGTTTTATATTTGCCTGTATTTTTTTCTCTTTTTGTATCCTGACTAGCAATACGAAAGATCAAAGCTTTTCCCCAAAGATCACCAGTACAGGAATTTCACTTTGTTTTCCTAGTAAGATGCTTTTATGTATCAAACATATACTTTTCCTTATGGAGACAGGGTTGGTTTAGGTCCCAGATATATTGATAATTAAGGAGAAAGAACTCCTCTTTCCATCCCTACCTAATTCATGTAACTAAGGACTTGTGAATCAAGATGGCAGAGCTGGGGTGGAGGCTATGACTGCATGTAATCTGGTGTATGACAAATGAATATCTGGCCTGGCTAGAACCATTTATATCCTAAAATGTGAAGGATACTCTTAGCTGACCCCAGGGCTTGCAAAGTATTTTTAAAGGAAATCTAAAAGCTTCGTATTCTGTCTCTCTTTTTAATGGAACTTCCTCATATAAAGCATACCTTTTCAAAGTTAGGGGGTCTTCAGTGGATAAACAGGAAATGATATTATAATTTCTATGCTCACTTATAAATTCCTTGCCAACAATCTTCCTTGCCTAGATATGGCCAAGAATCAACTATTTTTAGATAACAAAATCTCTTAGATTATCAGTCAAGTTAATTTATTTTTTTATTAAGTAGTTGTACAAAGGAGATTCAATTCTAAAAGTCAGATTATGGGAACAATGCATCTTGATCAGTGCCACTCCTTCAATTTTTTCTTGCTTTAATTATGTTATTTATGGCTCATTGTGACATTCCATCACTAAACTGTAAGGAAAGCATGGTGTACATTAAGAAGAAAGTTAAATTTTTGATGAGTTCTTTTGAAATTAAATATCCAGCTATCGCCTTAAAGCATTTATTCCAGCTAACTGAGAACATATAATTGAATAAAACACATAAACAAGGAAACAAAAGAAAGTTAGAAGGAAAAGAATGAATGGAAGGTCAATGTGATGACAAATTAACTCATTTAAAGAATCTTAGGTATATGCTGACAGGCTTTGACTATTTTATGAAAGTGGCATATGAATTTTTCAAATATGACACAATCTCATAGAAATTTGACACTAATCAGTAGAGCACATCTTTGCTACTTATCATAATCATCCGAAGTGCTACATATATATATGTGTATATATATATATATATGTACATACACCAGGTCACCTGACAAACCAATTAAATCAGAATATCTAGCAGTAGGAGCTTGGCACCACTGTTTTACTTGGGGAAAAACATAAAATCAGAGCATAAGGCTTCAGAAGTGCTGCTGATGTATTTTTACATTGAGCTCTAACCTGTATCCAAATCCAACCTGGAGAAGCATTTAGTGCTTGAGCTTACAGGCCAGAAGTGGTAGTTTTCAAGAAAACATCATGGTACTCATTTGTCCATCAAGGGTATGCATAGCCTGTGCAACGAACTTGGAGCACTGAGACCTTGAAATTATTTTCTCTGCCTCAAATTAGATATTAATAGCAAACATACATTTGCTCCTACCAACAAGCCTGTAAAGAGAACTTGGAGATTTTATTCCCCCCGCTTCTTTCATTCTCTTCCTCCCTTCCTTCCATCGGTCCATCCCTCTTTCCTTCCTTCTTTTCTTATTTTTTCTCACCTTTCAGCATGGTCCAGTAATTCTATAGAAATGAGTAGAAGGCACATGTTCATGGTTCATTTGCAGAATTGTCCTGTGTGTAATTTCTTCCCTTCCTCCCTTCCTCTCTCTCTTTCTTTCTTTCTTTCTTTCTTTCTTTCTTTCTTTCTTTCTTTCTTTCTTTCTTTCTTCCTTTCTTTCTTTCTTTCTCTCTCTCTCTTTCTTTCTTTCCTTCTTTCTTTCTTTCCTTCTTTCTTTTTCTCTCTCTCCTTTCTTTCTTTCTCTCTCTCTCTTTCTTTCTTTCTCTTCCTCCCATCTTTCTTTCTTTCAATCAAACTGCTAGCCCTTTCCTCATTTCCCTTAACTGCGTTGCAGTTTTATACATTGTTGGGACATTTTGATGGTTTTGTCTTTTCCATAAAATGGAAATTTATTTGATGTAAATGATCTCTCTACATCTCTGAGGTAAAGTTCAAAAAACATGGTCATGCAAGAAACTGCTGAGTTATGAGTGCATCTTCCCTTTTTAGGCCCCATAAATTAAGTCATTCAGAAAATGCACATAATGGCCTCTCAGGCATAACGTACTTTCTTTTTTTTTTAATTTAATACAGCCTTGTGATCTTAGACATGTCAGATACTTGTGTATTTACTACGGGTCCATTGGCAAATGGCTCCCATCTTCTCCTTTGCACTCCATTCAATCAAAAAGGATTTTCTGTTCTTTATTTCAGTCTACCAGTTCATATAACAGCAGAAATTTTCAGTGATAACATTGATGCTTCCAAGGCCAAATATAATTTGTTTTGTTTATTGTGCAGTTTGTTTTTATTGGGTTAACCCCCAAGGAGAATAACTTTACTTATTGCTATTAATAATTTCTGGAATTAACCTTGAGTTTATGATTGGGAGGGGATGGGGTAGGGAAGGGGACAAAACCATGAGCAGAATGTTTGATAAGTAATGCACCCACCACCTGATGAATATAATTGTAACACCTCTATACACTGCCCTGACAATAAAATAAAATAAAATAAAATAAGTGGTACTATACCCAATGGAATTTTACTCAGTCATTAGAAATACTAACATTATTTCAGTTGCAGGGAAATGGATCGATCTGGAACAAGTCAAGTGAAGTGAGGTAAACCAAACTCAAGGTAACAAATGGCACGTTTTCCATATGCAGAAGCTAGATCTACAACATAACTAGACATGATCGCTTACACAGGACTTTAGGCATTCGCACACAATCAGACTCCAGGAGGATATTTTTAGGGGAGGGATCCACACAAGCAATATTTCTGAGCATTTAAAATGCTATTTAACTAAATGAATACTAGGAAATGGAAATATGTCTCTTGTGGTTGCTGTTAGTGGTGGTGGTGGTGTTTGTTTTTGCTTTAGTTCTTTTCTTCTTTATTTCTTTAGGAGGTTACTGTTTTTGAGGAAAATGTCCTCACTAAAGACCAAGTCTGTTTCCATTTTTATCTACGGTTTTCCATTGTCTAGAATTGTGACAACCAAATTTCTTTTTTTAAATGTGTTTATGATGCTTATGTTAGAGCCAATTATATCCATACATCCATTGTTTGGTAACTGGCTAATTTTTTAAACTCATTGTATATGTTTTCTAACTGGCCAAATCAGAACAATGAAATATATCTTTTCAAATTAGATGAAAACATTCAAGCACTATTATTGTCCAGAAAATGCATTAGAATTTAACATATTCTGTAGGTCACCAATTTCAAGCTTCATTAAATTCTGAAAAAGCAAACTTTTAAATATGAAGCTCTTCACAAACAAAAATCTGAAATGCTTTAATGCTTTTCCTCCCAGGGACAAATGGCTGAAGTCTAAAATCATCTGCCAAGATGATTAACTGGGAGCGATCTGATCTCTGAAGTCATCAGAAATAATCAACAAGGCCAGGTTTCATCTCGTGGACAGTACAGGGTCCCATTTACTTCCAGGTGCTCCAGATGAAGATAAATGCTCTGGGACTCCAGGAAGCATGTATCCCAGAAAGGCTGTGCGTGAGGTAGCACACAGGTGTCATGTCAGGCAGTGAACCCAAGCAAGCAAACGCCAGAAGCTTGGCCAGCTGCTGTAGAGGCAAGGCTTTCAAATAGACATTCAAGTGAAAAACAGAGCTAGCTTAAAGATCTATACATAGATCTGTAGTACAAACCCATTGTGGGGTATCAAACTGCATGTATATACCAAGTTTATACTGCAGTCTAGATGTGCAAACAAGATGAATCATGTGATCATATTTAACATGATAAAAAGTCTACCCTATAAAATAACTTGCACTGCAGATTAAAGAACAGCAGATAGTGCAATATAAAAAAGAAATAAATCTAGACTTTGGACAGAATCAACAGGAATCCCAGCTCTGTCACTGATTCTGTTATCTCGAGCCACTAGCTAACTTCTTTGACCCTGAGCTTTGCTGGAATTAAAAGGGGGTTTTTAATATCTGCCATGAAAGTGTGTTGGCAAATACACTTACAATTTATAAAGTAGATAGCATAATACTAAACACAAGGCAAATTCTCAATATAAAGTAGATAGCATAATACTAAACACAAGGCAAATTCTCAATATAATATTGATTTGGTCTTTTTATCCGTGGTTTGTTTGGCAAACAAAGGACAATATTCTACTTCTGCCTTCTCTATTTTATTTGAGATTCTTTTTGGAAATAACAATATGTAATATTTTAGGGAAATAATGACAGCATTGGCATAAATACTGAGTGATATTAAAAGTTGTTCATGATTGAGAAGAGTGAAAGAGGAAATGGAAAACAATATGTAATTTACTGTGAAGTTTTTCCATTTGGTTTAATCTTTATAGATATTTTGACCCAATGCTAGTTATTGCTTATAGAAATGAAGCATCAAGCTGGGCCCGGTGACTCATGCCTGCAATCCTAGCTACTCAGGAGGCTGAGATCTGAGGATCAAGGTTCAAAGCCAACCCAGGGAATACAAAGCTGAGAGACTCTTACTCCAATTAATCACTAGAAAATGGGAAGTGGGGCTACGGCTCAAGGGTAGGGCAGTAGCTTTGAGCTGAAGAGTTCAGGGAGAGCATCCAGGCTGAGTTCAAGTCCCATGACCCACAAAAAAAAAAGAAAAAGAAATGAAACATCAGTCTGGTAGACACATTTCTGGAAGAAGGCAGTGATGGAGTTACGTGACGAAAGTGAGTTCTCTGGAGCACGTCAGCTGGAAGTGGATGAATCAGGATTGTGAACTGTTCCCAAACAGAAAGAGAAAGTGAAATAGCACATATATGTAAATTTCCTCGTCACAAGTTTTAGGGTCTGACTTTCCCATTTGTCCATATAAAGACTGACCAAGTTGTATAAATATTCTTTAGTACTACTTAGAAGATTTTTCAGGGGTGGATCTGGGGTTTGAAATCAGGGTTATGCACTTGCTAGAAATGTGCTTTACCCCAGCCCTTCTACTCAGTATTCTTTTAAAAACCAAAAGATTAGGCTACCCGTAAACACCATAACCTCTTCCATAAAGAAAAGGTTAGCACTGAAGTCACAAGTGTCATCACGAGAAAATGGAAGAGTTACTCGGCTTTCATAATGCGGGATTAGGATAATGCTAAACTTGGATTACACATTTACCTTATCATAAATTCAGACAGAACACAGGGGCCAAAGGAATCTTAGATAAAAATTAGCTTGCTGGTTTACAGGCGTGAAATAGTTCTGAGATAGAAAAAAATACATATAAATGTATATATGTAACTTCCAGAATCATGTAACTGAAAAATGAATCATTTTAAAATGTAGAGTTTTAGCCACTATCATGCCTAGACAATGCAGAATTCTTTGTGCCTCTGATGGTCTTGTCTCTCTCCTGAACCATGACTGACTTGAGATGTGAAAGAGAAGAAACCTTCAAATCCAGCAGTTATAAGAATAATAATGCAAATAATAATAAGTACGTAACAATGAATCCATCTCAAAAATTAACAATACACAAATCATTGTGCTGAGTGCTTTACATTCTCTACTTGCATTCCTCATAAAGGTATGTAAGATCTACTGGGTGTGTGCAGATTCATTATTTTACAGTTCTAGTCTTGCAAGCAATTAGGGGTGTGTAGCCACTCTGGTTTCTGTCTGGATTCAACTATGAGTATTCCATTTCCGTGGTGCCCTGCGGCTGTCAAACATTTTCTGTAAGCAGGTATATGTTAAATATTTCAAAGACAGCAAGGCATAAAAATCTCAGTGCAGCTTTGATGCACCGAAGCAGCCAGTAACAATACATGAAGAAATAAATATGGTTCTGTTCCCTGAAAGTTTATGTACAGACGTTTACACATCATGCCACTCTGGCTTTGTACCAAGATGTGCCGATCTCTTCTGTAGAGGGACATTTCACAAGGTAATCTTGGGCAGTAGTGGAAATCTGTGTCTGTGGTGACAATAATGTGTCCCTCATATTTGAAATGTGGCATTAGTGATGGGCAAACTGAATTTGACATCTTATTTTACATTGATTAGTTCTGTATCTCAATGTAAACAATGTTATCTACCTGTGTGTTATGGCACTGGGGAGGCACGTCAGGCATTTTAACTGAAGCAGTTTAGCAATAATTAGGCTGCGTTGCCTTTCCAATGTTACATCAAAAAGCAAATAAAACAAACAGTTATAAAGCATGCAAGCCAAAGATGAGAATGAAATAATTCAGTCATGCAGAACTATTATCTCGGCTTCTTCCTCAAACATCTTCCTTAGGTTACTGTCGGCTTTCTTAATTTGTTCTCTCTTCTGTGGCACTTTCATTAGACAAGGCAACACTTTCCCTTTCCTTGCAGTCTGAGGAAAGGGTACCCTCTTCTCTTTCTTTTTGAAGCTCAGCAGATGGGTTCCCACTCCAGATTACACACTATCCAGTGCCACCTCCAGGCAGATGGTTTCTTCAGCTGTAAATCTGGACTACGAGTTCTTTTCTCCCCCTTTGAAAAGGTATGGGAATTAATGGGAATAATTGGTGGAAAATGCTCAGCATTGAGTGTGGCCCAGGACAGGTTACTTACAACAATTCATTTGCTTATTCCACTGCTTGAAATTTCATACTGGAATGTTAGTTTGCAAATCAAGAATTTACAGTGTGGGGCTGTCTTGACATTTTGGTGGTTGATATTTCTTTTGAGGATAAGTTATTGATATTATCTTTAAAGAACTTAACCCAGTAGTTGACTATGTATAAAGTGACATTCATAAAGAGCACAATTACCTAGCATTCTAGCTTGTTTTGTTCTCATTTCTGTTATGTAAATGGTTTGTAAAAGCAGATGAAGCTGTTTAAATGAACAAAGATGTTAGGGTCACAAATGTCTCCTCTGTTTGAGAGCACAGACTTTCCAAAAAAAAGTTATATATTCCTTCACCAGCAGCAGAAAAATAAATTCTGCTTCTGTATAGAGATGTTTGAAAATGAATATCGGATCCTGTAGGCATGAATTTGGTTTACACCACAGAGCTTTATTTAGACATCAGGAAAATATTTTGTCCACATTAAAGCCAAAACATCGACAAACTGGATTTTAGGTGTTAAATAAGCTACTGAATATGTAATACTGTAGTAGCTGTACATAGCTACTCAAGAGGCTCGTGGTTCAACGCCAGCCCAGGTAACAAAGTCCAGAGACTCTTTATCACCAATTAATCATCAGAAAACTGGAAGTGGTGCAGTGGAAAGTGATACAACACTAGCCTTGAGCTGACTTTCAGGCCCCAACACCAAACAACCAAATAAGCAAACAGGTTATTTCAAAGTGATGTTTCAGTTCCCCTAGTTTTCTTTTATTTTCTACTCAGGATTTGCTCTCTGAAAAGTGGTCATTGATGTCCTGTGGGACTTAAATATATATTTACTGAAGCACTGGCTTGTCCCCATCCTTATGAACTAAAAGTGGTAGCTACCATACATGTGGTGGACACGTAAAAATGCCTACTTATGCCCAGATATTATTTTCTTATTTGTTGTACAATAGGTAAGGCAAGTCATGAGATGGTTGATATTGAATTTATGTTCTGTGAAAACATCCATGAAGGTTTGAGGCTAAGCAGAGCACCAGCATCATTTCATGTAAACATTATCTCAACTTCCTCCTCCTGCTTGTGTGGACGTATTTTCTGCATATTTAAAGTTTATAGCGGAGCGCAGGTTCAGAATTTCTTTTCATATTCAAATGTGATAGCAAAGCTACAACTACATATTAATGTAGCAGCTGTAATGTATTTCCAGTTAAACTGTCATAAAGTCTGGGGTTTGCACATCATCACTTTTGAAGGTCGGTGCCACAAAAGAAAAAGCCATTTGTACTGGATCATCTTGGAGCTTTATAATACAGGGGGCAATAAATATCACCATATATTTCATTTTTATATGTTTCTGATGAAGAGGTAAAAGTGCATCATCTACAGTTGCTTTTCAGAAATTGCTCATCTGTTTGGAATAGGGATAAAAGAGACTGAAGACCAGCATTATTTATGGAGACATTACCCTCTTCACTCACACCACGGCTGAGATGATAGAGGGGTCCCAGTGATATTTCATTTCGGCATTGATTTCCAGAGCTCTCCTTATGAAGGACTGCATGTGTTTGGGGGATGAATATGAGAAAATGGATGTATTCTGATATGTCTGGTGTCCTTTGTTTCATATTTTTTATCATTCTAATAATGTATATCCTTTTCAACTGCAATTGCAAGTGTCTCTTCAGATATCATTTCACTGCTTTCCTGTGGAAATCTAATATCTATGAGCATGGTAGAAATGTTTAGGGGCTAAAGGATATTGATGTCTACATTCATATATATGCATGCATGTAAGTATGTAAATAAGTGGTTTCTTATATTAAAAAGGATTTTAGTGAATGGGGCTGTTGTAGAGGTTAAGTTGGTTAAGTTGCATCTCTATCTGGCCATCTCCATCCCCCAGCCCCCACAATATGCTCCCATTTGGCTTTCCCTGGTCTTAACTGTACTATAAAGTTTTAGCAGAAAATATTTCCCTGTTCAGTATCATAATACTATTCTTCTTTCAAAAATAATCTTCTTTGACAACTTTGATACACAGTCTCCTTGTGAATTCATTATTGCTTCTCACAATCATGAATATCTTTCTGATCAGAAGAGAAAGGATCAGAAACAGGGTAGTGATGATGTTGGTTTGAGCAGAAAACACATGTGTCCTGGGAAAGAGGGGAAGCACAGGATGGGAGGGGTGGGTTCAGGCATATTGGTGTTTGACTGTTCTACCCCATCTCAGACAGGGAAGGTTCCCTAAGACCGAACTCCTATTTCCCCTCTTTCCTTCTTTTGCCACCAAATTGGCCCCAAGGAATTTACAGTGGTTTTAGATAGTTTGGACTCCTTCCCTTGCTGCTTCTCAGCACGTCAATTATCTATTATGATATCAACTATTTAGTTTTCTCTCCTATGATATACATATCAATTTCCTGGTGTTGAGTCTATTTTTAAGATCAAAAGCTTAATTTTTTTACTGTAAACATTTCCTAAGCTACCATCTTAATTTGTTCATTGCTTTTGTAATATAATAGCAAATCAATATTTATGTCCTGGGCAATTTTTTTTTGCTAGTCCTGGGGCTTGGACTCAGGGCCTGAGCACTACCCTTGGGCTTTCTCAAGGCTAATGCTCTACTACTTGAGCCACAGCACCACTTCCAGCTTTTTCTGTGTATGGGATACCAGGGAATCAAACCGGGGGATCCGACACGCTAGGCAAGCACTCTTTCACTAGGCCATGCTCTTGGCCTCTGTGTGAAATGTTTTGGGCATGTGATCATGTGGTCATCCTCAGATCTAAATATCTTGGTCCAGATAGGGAACAGAGGGAGTGAGGATGCAACAGGGAGAGGTGAGAGTTGAACACAAAGGATCATTATATCATGTTAAAAATCCTGAGTGTTACTGTGGCTCAGGTGATAAGAGTGCTAACCTGGAGCTGAATTGCTCAGGGACAGAGCCCAGGTCCAGAGTTCAAGCCCCATGACAACAACAACAGCAAAAGTTGTAAGCAAAAGCTTATGATTTTTAAAATATTTTTATTGTAATTAATAAAAGGGTTACATGATATTTGCCAGATAGAAGGTACATTAATTCACATATATTGATACCCTTTCACATGTCTTGGTCCCCATTACCCCCCCTCCACCCCCCGTCTTGGTTTTCCCCCCTTCCCTATCCAATTTCAAATAACCAAATACAAATAAATCCAATATATCAGATAACAAAGTGAGATACTGTAACAATATGAGATAACCAAGGGACAGCAAAAGAGATGAGAGATAACATAGTACATTAAGGACAACAATTATCCATTATATGGCTTTTGTTTCAATATCCTAGAAGTCTTTTCAATTAGCTTCATACTATATGGCCTTATGTATCAAGGTTTTGCTGTATTGCAGATCTCTGCTAGTAGAGCCCAAGGTTTCTACTGATTATGACAAATGAGGGAAACCATTGAGCCTAAGTTCCTTTGAGTCTGGCTTACTTCACTTAATATGATTTTTTCTAAGACTTTCCATTTCCTAACAAATGGGGCAACATTGTTTTTTCTGACAGCAGCATAGAATTCCATTGTGTACAAATACCACAACTTGTTGATCCACTCATCGACTGAGGGACATCTAGGTTGGTTCCATATCTTTGCTATGGTAAATAGTGCTGCAATGAACATTGTTGTGCTGGTGGATTTAGTATGTCCTTGTTTCTGGATGACTGGGTAAATAAATGCCAAGTAGTGGAATTGCTGGGTTATAGGGGAGCTCTATGTTTAGCCTTTTGAGGCACTGCCATACTGCTTTCCATAGTGGTTGAACGAGTTTGCACTCCCACCAACAGTGTAGTAGTGATCCCTCCTGGCCACATCCCCTCTAGCATCTGTTGTTATTAGATTTCTTGATCATGGCCATTCTAACTGGAGTGAGGTGGAATCTTAGAGTTGTTTTGATTTGCATTTCTTTTATGACCAGAGATGTTGAGCATGTCTTCATGTGTCTATAGGCCATTTTTGTTTCTTCTGCAGAGAAGACTCTCTTTAAGTCTTTGGCCCATCTTTTAATGGGATGGTTGTTACTTTGGAGATTAGTTTTGGAGTGATTCAATTTTTTGAGCTGTTGATATATTTTAGATATGAGGCCTTTGTCCGTTGTTTGGTTAGTGAAGATTTTCTCCCACTCTGTAGGCTTCCTAATTAATTTACTAGCTATGTCCTTTGCCATACAAAAGCTCTGCAGTTTAATGCAGTCCCACTTATCCAGCTTTTCTCTTATTTGCTGTGATTCTTGGTCCTTATTAAGAAAGTTTCTACCTGTGCCAAGGAGGCCTAGTGTATCTCCTATTCCTTCCTGTAAAGTTTTCAGTGTGTCAGCTTTTGCCTCCAGGTCTTTGATCTATTTGGAGTTAATTATAGTGCAGAGTGACAAAGAAGGATCCAACTTTAGTTTTCTGCAGGTGTTTAACCACTTCTGCCAGCACAACTTGTTGAAGAGGCTGTCTTTCTTCCATTCTATTTTTTTGGCTCCCTTGTCAAAGATTAGGTGGCCATAGGTCTGTGGTTTAATATCTGGGTCCTCAGTTCTATTCCATTGGTCTTCAGCCCTGTTCTTGTGCCAGTACCAAGCTGTTTTGATAATTATAGCTCTGTAATAGAGTCTAAAGTTTGGTATTGAAATTCCTCCAGTGCTGTTTTTTCTGCTAAGAAGTGTTTTTGCTATACGGGGTCTTTTATTATTCCATATGAAATTTTGGATTGCCTCTTCTATTTCTTTAAAGAATGCCATTGGGATATTGATGGGTATTGCATTGAATTTGTAGATAGCCCTTGGCAAGATTGTCATTTTCACAATGTTGATTCTTCCAATCCAGGAGCATGGGAGGTTTTTCCATTTCCTTAGTTCTGCTTTAATTTCCTTTTTTAGGGTTTTAAAGTTTTCATCAAAAGGTCCTTTACATTCTTAGTTAAGCTAATGCCTAGGTACTTTATTTTCTTTGAGGCTATTGTGAAAGGAGTTTCTTTCCTGATTATTGCCTCGTTCCTCTCATTGTTGGCGTAAAGGAAGGCAGTTGATTTTTGAGGGTTGATTTTATAGCCTGCTACTCTTCCAAAGCTTTGGATCAGCTCAAGGAGCTTGGGAGTAGAGTCTATAGGATTCTTTAAATACAAAATCATGTCATCTGCAAAGAGGGAAAGGTTTACTTCCTCTTTCCCTACTTGGATCACCTTTATGCTTGCTTCTTGCCTTATTGCACTGGCTAGGAATTCTAATACTATGTTAAAGAGGAGTGGAGAGAGTTGGCATCCTTGTCTCATTCCTGATTTTAGAGGGAATGGCTTTAGCTTTTCACCATTAAGTGTAATACTAGCAGTGGGTTTCTCATACACAGCCTTTACTATATTGAAAAATGTTCCATGGATTCCTAGTTTCTCCAGAGCTTTTAACATAAAGGGGTGTTGGATCTTGTCAAATGCCTTTTCCACATCTATTGAGACAATCATGTGATTTTTGTCCTTGCTCCTGTTGATGTGTTGAATTATGTTAATTGATTTGCGTATGTTGAACCAGCTTTGCCTTCCTGTGATGAATCCTGTTTGATCCTAGTGTATAATTTTTTGATGAGTTGTTGTAGACGGTTGGCCAGTATTTTGTTGAGAAGTTTTGCATCGATGTTCATCAAAGAAATAGGTCTATAGTTCTCTTTCTTTGATGGATCTGGTTTGGGGATGAGGGTTATACTGGCTTCATAGAATGAGTTTGGTAAAGAACCTTCATTTTCAATTTCGTTGAAGAGCTTGAGGAGAATTGGTGTGAGGTCTGCTTTGAAGACCTTATAAAATTCAGCTATGAATCCATCTGGCCCTGAGCTTTTCTTAGGTGGAAGTTCTCTTATTGCCATTTCTATTTGAGAGCTTGAAATAGGCCTGTTTAGTTGGGTTAGTTCTTCTTGGTTCAGTGTGGGTATGTTAATATTGGCTAGGAATTCATCCATTTCATCTAGATTCTCAAATTTGTTGGCATAAACATTTGAGAAGTATTCCCTCATGATATTCTGGATCTTGGTAATTTCTGTCGTGATATTACCATTTTCATCTGCGATTTTGTTTATTTCGATATGCTCTCTTCTTTTTTTGGTAAGATTTGCTAAGGGTTTGTCAATTTTGTTAATTCTTTCAAAGAACCAACTCCTTGTTTTGTTGATTCTTTCTATAGTTTTTTTGGATTCCAAATCATTTAATTCTGCATTGATTTTAATAATTTGCTTCGTTCTACTGGGATTAGGGTTAGTTTGTTGCTCTTTTTCCAGGAGCTTAAGATGACACATTAACTTGTTTGTGATTTTTCCAACTTGTTGTTGTAGGCACTCAGCGCTATAAATTTTCCTCTGAGTACTGCCTTTGCCGTGTCCCAAAGGAGTTGGTATTTTGTGTGCTCCTTATTGTTAAATTTCATAAACTGTTGGATTTCTGTCCTGATCTCTTCGATTCAAGAGATTCAACAATGTGTTGTTCAGTCTCCATGAGTTACAGGGTTTTCGTTGGTGGAGATGTGTGTTCAGTTCCAATTTGATGCCTTTGTGGTCTGAGATAGTGCAGGGAATAATTTCAGTGTTTCTGAATCTGTCCAAGTTTGTTTTATGGCCTAAGATGTGGTCTGTTTTGGAAAATGTTCCATGTGCTGCTGAGAAAAATGTATATTGTGTTGTTGCTGGGTGGAATATTCTGCAGATGTCTGTTAGATCTAGTTGGTCTATATAGTTGCTCCGTTCTAAGGTTTCTCTGTTGAGTTTTTGTCTTGTTGATCTGTCCATAGGTGAGAGTGGTGTGTTAAAGTCACCAACATTCACTGTGTTTTTATCTGTGTATGGTTTCAGTGAAAGTAAAGTTTTCTTGATGAAGTTCGGAGCTCCAGGATTGAGTGTGTAGATATTTTAGTCATTTCTTTGAATAATAATGTTCAGTTTTATACCATTTTTTCCTGAGAGAATATAAAGGAGTTTCTTTTTAATTTACTGAGATTTTATAGAGGATCTTTATAGAGGAAATTATATGTGCTAATGATAAGATTGTGTATTGTGCTGGATGGAATATTCCATAGGTTTCTGTCAAGGCCAATATGTTTATGGTATAATTTACATCTGAATTACTGTTCTTTTTCTTTCTTTGTTTTTTTCCTGCTTTACCCGTCTATTGGTGAGACTGTGGTGTTAAAATCTCCTTACAACTTTGAGTTTGTTCCATATGTTTTTAAGTCCAATAGTATTTACTTAATAAATTTAGTGTAACAATGTTTGTTGTATAAATGTTAAGGATCATTATGCTCTTTTGATAGCAATATGAAGTGACCTTTGCTCTTCTGCCTAGTTTTTATTTTAAATCTATTTTGTTTGATATGATTTAGATATTCTTACTAGCTTTCAGGCTCCATGAGCTAGGAAACATTTTTCTAGCTTTTTAGTATAGATTGATTTTTATTTTGGGAGCTAGCTGAGTATCTTATCGATAACTGATGAGTAAGTCTTCCTTTTGATTCAATTCACCATTATCTGACTTTTGTTTGAATGTATTTCCTTTGGCTTTGGCTATCCTTTCTTTACCTTTACTATCTTCAGCATTCAGGTTTAGTCTTTTAAATTTAATCCTTCAATTTTTGGCACATTTCTTCCATATTCTATTGATTTCTTAAATCATTTTCTTCATTTTTTTAAATTTTGTTTATTCTAACTTGAAATTCTGTCTCCTATTTTATCTACTTTTCTGGATAGGCTTTCTATTTTATTTTCATCTCTCTGCTTTCAGTTGGATTATTTTTCATGACTAGAGTCTGTTTATGGAGATACCATTTTCATTGACTTCTTTGCTTCATATGTGTCTTCTTTGATCTTTTTAGTTATGTTTAGCAATATTCTGTTCAAATTCATTTAGCTGTATATTTGTATCTACTTGTTATTTATCTTTGTATTTATTTTCCATTGGATTTAAGTATTTCTTGTTCATACTCTTAGTGTTTGTATAGTCTCTTGTAAGTGTTCTCATTCACATTTTTGAATGTTTTTCACAGCAGTGCTTTGATCTTGGTGTATAATATTTTCTCCATTATCATTATGGCTCCTTGTGGAATTACTGGTTTTTAGAAGCTTTTTATTTCCTTAGGGTTCCATATTTAATTTATTTCTATATTTGGGTAACTCGTTTGCAATGAATTTGTTCCCTGTGGTTTTGGTCACCTGCAGTCTTTCTATTGGGTTACTCTCTTGATTTTCACAGTCCTGGGAATTGCAGACAGTTTTGTTCCTTACTGAAGCTCTGGGCTCTGTCTGAAATCTACAGAATTAACCTATGTAAATTTACACATTGAACCTCATGTGTAAATATGATCATGGTTCAAATATAGTTTCTAGTGCTCTGTGAAGTATCACAAGGGAGAAGAAGGATATGAGTACTATGTGTGCCACTTATAACTTATCTATTAAGAGTAAGTAGAAGGATAACAGGAAATACTTTGTTTAAATGAAGGTAGGGTGAGGAAAGAGATATTAAGTAAGGAAGATAGAGAGGATGCATGGAGTGATGTCTGAAGGTTCCCAGGATACTTGTGTGTAGATATATAGTTCAGTTGTTATAGAGAATAGAGATACATTAGATAGGATAAGTTGGTGGGATAGGCCAACACTAAACACAATTAAGAGGTAGATAGTACCACACTCTTCCAATTAGATTTCTATGTAGAACCTGATCCCTGAACTTTTCTGAGCAGTGATCTCAGCACAATAGTACATTGAATTAAAGAGAAATTCCAAGTACATGCTGTTTCTTTTCAGCCCAAGCTTCTCCTTTGAGTGTATAGAAACCTGCTGATTAGGTATAATTTTTCAAAGGTAGTCATATGCCAATCCTGCTCCACCAATGAATTCCTTTCCTGAGCTGGCACCTTCATATCAAGTAGGTTGGTATGGGTAGGCCTCCCAGATTGAAGTTGATTATAGAAAAGTTCAGCAGTGCATGACCCCTGCTCTGATGGCAAAGAGATTTGCTGCTGCCACTCTATTGAAATCACCGACTTTGGAGCTAGATTTGTGGTATTTTTTTTCTCTACATAATACACTGGACTCTTCTTAGGGAGCTGTGTGCTCAGATCTTCCTTTTATGCTGAATGACTGCAGGTTAAAAAAGTCTACCTTACTATAGGTTAAAAAAAATTCTGTCTTGTCACATCCTTTTACTTAACATAAGCATTGTTTACTTAATCATAAGCATTGTTTCTTACAAGCAATATCAAACAACATTGCACAACTCCATAGGAAATTCGCACAAAAATTAATTCCACTTCTCTGTCACACTTTTATACCATAGTTGTCAGAAGTTTTACTTTGAACTACATTACTAATAAGGAATATTATTGATCACGCATTATTACTTTTACAAGAAAAAATGGGAGCCAGGTGCGGGGCTTAGGCCTGTAATCCTAGCTCCTCAGGAGGCTGAGAGCTGAGGATCACTGTTCAAAGCCATCCCAGGCACTAAAGTCTGTGAGACTCTTACCTCCAATTAACAACCAGAAAACCAGAAGTGGTATTGTGGTTCCAGGGGTAGGGCAGTAGCTTTGAGCTGAAGAGCTCAGAGACAGTGCCAGGCCCAGAGTTCAAGCCCCACAACCAACCAAAAAAAAAAAAAGAAGAAGAAAAGAAAAGAAAAAAGAAAGAAAGAAAGCAAATAAAAAGGAAAAAAAAGAAAAACAGTGGGATACTTTTGAAGTTTTTTATTTTTAATCTTTTTTTTTCTGAAACCATCTTGGATAATCTAGCAGTCACTAACTAAGCAGTCATCAGACAATATCCAGACCATCATATTGCTCCTGCTGTTATATTTATTTATAATTCATACTGTAGTATTAAGACATCACTCATTCAAATAATCTGCTTGAGTCTTACCTGTGTACATCTTTGTTCCAATGGATTCTTATTCTACTGAAATTTACTGTAACTTAAAAAATATATAGTGCACTTAAAACATTCTTCCTTAGCTAGCATAAAACAATGCCCCTCCTTCCTTTTTGTTGGTACTAGGTAGTGAACAGTGTCTTCCTATTTGAGCCATACCCTATCCCATTTGTTTTCCCAAGCTGGACTCAAACTCATGATCCCCCTGTCTCTGATTCCCAAGTAGTAAGCATTGTGGATTGTGCTAACACACCAGGATTGTACCTACTTTTAATCTAGTTTAACATGGGCTTTCAACTATCTTGAAATATACTTAGCAACAGCAATGTTTATTTTTTATTTGCATAAGAATGTAATTGTGGTGTTCAAATGATTGGATTAGAACTAAAACAGTAACTTTTCATTTTAGGTAAGTATCACTGAATAGATATTACTAGGGATTTAATGCTTAAACATACATTTATATGACTGTAACTCTAAGAAAAATGAATTTATGTCTTCGAAAATTGCTGAGTACATTGATTTAAAAACTTACCTGATCTTCCAGCAGCTGTAGTAAAACATTTCATTGCATAAAAGTCAAGGAAAACACTACCTGAAACTATGTCAAAATGAGATAATTTTTCATTCAAATAATAGTCTGGCCATAAATGGGGGTCATATTTAGAATGAAACTCCGTATTAATAGTAGTTCAAGTACAAACCTTAGGAATATCTGGGCATCTTGCTCCATTTGATTATGGTTAGCATAAAAATGAAATTCTCATTTTCAATGTTTGGTATTGTAAGATGAATTATTTCTAGACATGGTTAGCTAATTTGGTAGTAGAAACAATAGCATTTTGTGGAAAAATATTAGGATGATGAATTCCAGTTGTTTAGGATCTGAGTCTCTTTTGATTTCTGGAAACCACACAGGGAATGTTCCATGGCTTCAGGCCCCTAAAGCTACTGTAGCGGGGAAGCTTGGAGGTCAATTGTCTCTATGAAATTCATTTTGCCTCCAAGAGAAACTAGTTTACTTCCAAGATCAACAATATTTGAACCATAAAGTGTGATTGAGAGAATTCATACAGCAGGGGGAAAAAATTGACTTGAAGTTCAAACACAGTTTTACAGTAGTAAAATGTCTAATGTGTGAGTAGAAATTAGTCATCCAATGTGACTGAAAGTGTGACTGTTAGTCCTTCCAAAGAGAAAATGGTAAGCCTGAAAAAGCAGTTTAAAATGTAATAGAAGGGTAGGACTTATTCGAAAATTTATAATGCCTGGGAATCTCAGATCAACATTACTTTCTGCTCATATGTGGTTATAATGTTAGGGGCTTTTATTTTCTGCCTCTGGGCTTAAGTGAGTGGCCAGGAGTAACTAAAGAACTATAAAGATAGCATTTCTCTCTTCTTTGTTTTGTAATAAATGGAAGCAAAGTTACTCTTCCTTTAAAGTGAGGACTGAGGTGTTTTAATAGTTGAGCTTAGAAAACTGTAGATCTAATTCAATTTTTCAGTTATTCTTGGAAGTTTTCTTGATAGTACAGAAAGATAGCCAAGTAGCTCTTTGTCTTTGCTTCTAAAACTTAGAAATACTCAATTGTTTAGATGTTTCTCGAAAGAAAATTTACTTTGATGATACAAATCTATCTGATACCTTTTAGAAATCCATAGGATGAATTTATTCTGACTATACATTCATTGTCTGGTTCTCAAGGCCTCTCTGTATGGTGTGATTCCAATGTCTCTAGTATTTTGGGCAACTTTTTCTATCTTATATTCCAATGAAAGGGAATCAAGTTGCATGTACTACTTCTCCTCCATGCACCTGTTTAAATCACTTATTCACATCCCCTACTCCACATTTGACCTCCAATCTGTCCACCTGCTCATGTTTTTATCCTTCGCCTAACTCCTATGCTCAAGAAAACATGTGAAATTTTCTTAAAGGATACTCTATGCTTTTCTGTTTCCTATTATAATTTTGAATTCTATCAGTGTTCTACACAGAATATGGATTTAGGAATGTATCTTGATAACTGCTGACTAATTGAGAATTATGGGAGCAGGTAGAAAAATAATAACCTTGGGACAATATCAGAGGGATCATGTCTTAGACTTTCTCTGATGCTTTTACAACTAGCATTGAAATTTTTTTCTTAAATGCAAACAGTGAGGCCATAAAATATAGATGAAATCATAAATGGATCTGGCTCATTTCTAAAAGGGAATGGGTTTATAAGCATATAAACAATGGCACAGTTCTGAAGGAAAAGTTATACATGATGTATGAACAATTTCAGAGATCAAGTTATAATGCCATAAACAAAGAAGTCAAAAATAGTTTGGGAAATAACAGAAATAAACAAGACAATGATAAAACTTCCTTAATATAAAAAAAGCATTTGGCAGTTGATTTTGGAGATTTAGGTTTTTTTGGCTTTTTTTTTTTCTGTGTCCATGCTGGGGCTTGAACTCAGTGCCTCACACTCTTGCCAGGCTCTTTTACTAATGTCTGCCATGCTCTCGTTTTAACTACACCTCTAACCCTAGCATTTTACTAGGTAATTAGAGATACAGTCTTTTGGGCATTTCTGTCCTGGCTGGCTTTCAAGTAGGATCCTCAGATCTCAGCCTCCAAAATAGCACCCAGCAGGAACCATGGCTTTAACCCAACAAGACATGAACATGGGACGCATATAGGTCATCTCCTCCTTCAGGACTAGAAGGAACAGTTGATTTCCAGCAATGGAAGATTCCAACTGGAAACCCAAGGCCATTCGAAAGTAGAAATGGGTTTAGAGAACATAGACACAATTTCCTGGGACTGAGGGGTTGTGACTGAGTTTTATCCTTTTTAGTTTTCCATAAAAAGAGTTCTATGGACATGTGTTATTTTTAAGAAACAGAGTAACTACTGCACAGGAAGTGGCTACAAGAGGCTCTGCAGGAATGAGGAATTTTTCTCTTAGTTCTACCAGAGAGCAAAGTTACCAAGCCTGAGAGGCTTCCTGCTGAGGGCAGTTAATGGGAGACAGGCTAAACACCTGCAATTCCCTTCTGAAGTTCCCTCATTATCCCTGCTGGAGTCACTAAGTGGTTTGCTGAAGAAAAAAAGGGAAAAGCCAACAACCAAACAATGATTTTTATAGACATACATCTTAGGACAAAAATGCAGATGAAAACTATAAGGACCTACGCCATTTTAAATTTAAAGCAATGACTTCAACTAAATGCCACAAACACAAATTTGTAGAATCTATAAGTCATTTGGGAAATAGTTTATCTTGCCAAATACATTTGGAGATCTCACCAAATGTGGGTTTTTGTGTGTGTGTGTGTGTGTGTGTGTGAGAGAGAGAGAGAGGGGGAGGAGGGGGAGGGGGAGGGGGAGAGAGAGAGAGAGAGAGAGAGAGAGAGAGAGAGAGTTTTTATACATACAAGGCACTTAAAACTTTGGGGCTAGATAAAGAACACATTATCTTTGATGTAGTCCTCTTTAGTTTCCCATTTTCCAAAATTCTCAGTATGTGAATCATGTCTAATTCCATTCCTTCCTCTTCCATATTGAGTGTAGCATGTTCACAGAAAAATATATAATTCTGGACCAATTATTAGTAAAATTTTCCACAGAAGCATAATTTATGATTGTCATTTTAAATTTAATTTTCCTCTAGGTCAGAACAAAAATAAGATAACTTATAAGTACTATGTCTTAGGTCTCTGAATCTGTTATGTTCAATCAAAATAAACACACTTTAGAGAGAAGGCAAAGCAGGCAAAATCCAGCTTTTCAAATATTGATAGTCTAATCTGCACCATGACTTCGTTTCAGGCTAACTTTCACTATGATCACCATTTTTGTCATCTCATTTTTGTAACCTTCAACCTTAGATAATTGATGACTCTAGAAGGATATTAGGAACATTTTTTCCCAGTGATTTTTTGGCAGGAGCAATGTATAGAACTTGTCTTCCTTTTTATTATCACTATATCTTCTATTACACATAATGCAATTTTTTTACAAGTTACCTTCATATACCACTGAGGGGCCTGGGACAGGTTCACCCACTCCAGCCTTACCTTCATCTTCCTCCAGCGTGGACTGTGTGGATGCAGCATGGCTTGGCACAAGCCAATTCTCAGATTAGAGCCCTTGCACCTCTTCTTGGCCACCAGATCTCAGCTGGCCCAGCCCTGCTCTGAAAATTCTGAAGCAAAATTCTGTAACCACTTTACAATATTTTTCTGAGTCAGACAAAATAAATGAGGCATAAAACTTAGCAGCTTCTAGGATCTTTGCTATAGTGCCCCTACTTCTTTTCCTTTCCCTCCTTTTTCCCCTTTCGCTTAGCCTGGCCCTACCCTTCGAGTGAGTTCTTTTATCTCCCCAATCTCTTAATATATATCTTATTTATCATTTAACAACTCTGTTCCTAGCAGTGGTATTTAGTCCATATTTCAACAGAGATACATTATTTTTAAAGTAATGATCATATCATAAATCTAAACAAACTGACCTTTGAATCTTTAAATTCATAATGCTGATTTTTTTCATTATTTTCTCTGTGCAATTAACTTTTAAAAAAACATTCATTTCCTTCCATAAGGGAACTGCAGGGAGGATGACAGTTATATTTCATAACTTATTAACAGCAATGGATATAAAATAAATTAGGAAAGGAAAGATGATGGAGATTAAGAGTCACCTGGGGCTTTGGTGCTATGCCAGGTTTTAGGGACATGTGCTGATTCAATTATTTGCTAATATGGACAGTAAGGAGGGAGCTGTATTTATGAGCCTGCAGGGCCAGAGTCAGATCTGTTTAGCAGTATTTTAAGACATCACTTTTCCACTTACAGACTGTCTCTCATATATCACGAGTCCTCACACCACCATCTCATTCATGCCAGCACACATACATTTTCTAGGAATACCCATCTTAAGACGAATCACAGAAAAACCAAAACCAACCCCAAATACAAATCCTCAAATGTCTTTTCACTCTATACCCCCCTCCAGCTGACACCATAAACTTCTTTCTTCCTTCTTTTAGAAGAAAAGAATCACCCAGTGTGATGACCTATCTTTGCTGTCTCCAACCCTTTATATCTCTTTATTCCTTAAAGCTGTTTACTTTCCTTTTAAAGTCATTTATTGTCAGGGTGCTGATGTCTATGGGAAGTATTTTTCTTATTTTACCCAACTGCTAAGTAATGTTCTGCCACTAGACCATCTCTCCTTTCTGTGGACCTCTGTCACTAGTGTTTTGTGCCACACTCTCTTAGTTCTCTGCAGTCCTGTCAGTGTCTTTGATGGCTACTGTGCAATCACAGCGTTCATAACAGTTCTGCTCTACTTTAAATGCATAAACTCTCAAGTATCTCATGTCTTGGTTTTAAGCATTGTTAAAATAACATAATTCAATATCATTCTAATCCTTATGTCCCACCCTTATATGTAACTACCAGTTTGGAGATTTGATAATAAATATTCTTGTCTTAAAACAAAGAGGACCACAGCCTTTCCAATTCTCTTAGTATCTCAGTAAAATCACTTTCCCATCCACTTGAACCCAATTCATTATCAAGTCCCTGTCTTTACATCTGCACAAACTCTCTCAAACCGATCTGCTCATCTCTGTCTTTATTGACCCCCACTATGTCCCATGTTAAGGCTGTCTCCCACCTACAAAACTATAATTAGACTCAACTTGCCTTCTATCTGCTTCTACTTTTGCTCTCTAATTCATTGCTTACACATTGGCCAGAATGATCTGACAAAGCCTGAAAGAGAGAAAGCTCTCCCATGTCTGATGTAGAGAAATTGGCTCTCTATTTCTCAGTATGAAATTCAAAGCCTCTTTAATACTTTTCCCAGACTTGAAGGATGTTTGTGCTCCTTCAGTTTCACCTTATATACTCTTGGCTCCCTGTATTTCCACACATTTTATTCTCTTTTCTATCTGTCAGCATACACACCATTGTCTCAGAGCCTTGGTACATGCTGTTCTTTATTTTTCTTTTTGTGAAATTAATTTACCTCTACTCATGTCAAAGTTGGCTCTTATCATTTTTAGTTGGCAAGGAATTTCTCTTCCAACCCCCTCAAATTTAGCTTCTTTTCTATCACATCTGAGTATACCCAGTATACTTTTTATCAGAATTTGATATTTATTTTTTTATTTGGTTATCTATCAGTATTTCTGATCAATATGGGAAAATTCACTTTCTCCATAATGTCTGGATTCTAATAGCTATAAAGTTTTTTTCAACCATAGGTATATCTAATTGGCTTGAGGAAAACAAGATACATAGAGACATGAAGTAAGATTATCCTGGAATCTCTATGAGCATTGAAGAAGTCTGAGAGTAATTTTAAGGAGAAAGAAAGTATAAATATTAAATCATAAATGATAATGGCAGCCAAAGATTTTTTTTGGCCAGTCACTGGGCACTGTTCTTGACCTTTCTCAAGGCTAGCACTCTACCACTTGAGCCACAGCACCACTGGCGGGTTTTCTGTGTAGTGGTACTGAAGAATCAAACCCAGAGCTTTGTGCATGCTAGGCAAACACTCTACCACTAAGCCACACTGCCAGTTCCAACAGCCAAGCTTTACTGAAGGAAAATGCAAGGGTCTGACTATATGAATTAAGTCTGACCTTGCTAATACACTCGCAAATTTAATTTTAGTTTATTTTAGAGGTTTAAAAATTCATCTTACATTAAGGAATTTGGAATCTCCACTGAGAAAACTATCAGTGCAACACTGGTGTAGCATCCACTGCTTTCTGTGGCAATGCAGGTCAATTTTGCCAATTCTTTTTCTAGATCATAAATCGTGTTTGCCACATAATATTTTATAATATGAATATCAAGTTATTTGTGAGCTTCATTCAGTTTTATTCCTATGGTTGCATAACTATTCTCAATTAAGTACTTCCTTTTTTCTTCCTTTGCAGGTCCTGATCTGCTTTCAAAGAGGTGTGTACTGTATGATCTGATATGAGATAGGAAGGCTTATTGATGACTAAGTCTAAAATATGAGAAAGAACATTGCATGAGAAATTTGGAAGTTACCCTGCTGTATGTTTTAAATACTTTCCAGCATGTAGTATTACGTGAAAATCATGCTTCTTCCTTTATTCTCAATTGTCGGCTATCTTCTGGATTGTCACCAGCTTAGGTGGGGAAAGGGGAAAGTCAAGAAGTTGTCACTGTATTTCCTTACAACAAAATATGACAAAGGTGGAATTAGTGAAACTGAGGAAATGTGGGTTGATCTCACCTCACAAAACGCATTATTCCTGACCAAAATCTTAACTATGCAATGGAATAAGAAAAACATATGAATTTCAAAAGCGACTGTTGAAATGCTTAGAGACAGATGTCCAATTCAAACACTCCTTGAAATGAATTACAGGTTGATGATGGACTTGGGAAGAAAGAAATGAATGCTGAAAAAAATATCCTTCAACGCTTCTTTAATAGATCAAGAGTTTAAAACACATCTGCCTGATGGTAAAGGCACATAGCAAGACATCTATCACCTCACATTCTGAAAGGCAGCAATGCTATTCTGATTTCAGAATCTTGAATTTCCTTAATGAGCTCTCTGCGAGCAGATCACAGGCTGCTGCATTAAATCATTCTCAGGAGATTTAAGTGGGGTTTGTATTAAAACCATCGTATATCTATCATTTGTGTAGAGGGAGAGAAATGAGACAAGCTGAAGAAGAATGGAAGGTGGCTTCCTAAACCTGAATCCTTTCTATTTTTCAACGTTCTCCTCACACAAGAGCTTCCTAATGTAGGCTGAAGCCATCCATTTAAGCATGACTTATTCACACTCAAAACATGATTGATGTCCACAGCCAGTGGAGTGCTGAACTCTAGACTCCTGCAGCTTGACATCTACTGAAGATTCTGATGGCTGGAAGCAGAAAAGTTGACTAAGTGGAGAGTCAGTCAGACTTCCCAGATGGATCAGGGACAGCCACGTTGACTTCTAAATGAAGGCTTCACCAGGACAGGGAGCAGGTAAGATGGAACTATCGGAGTGGACTGCTTCCTCACAGTGGTTTCTAGATTGGACCTGTTAGGTTGTAAGTCAAGTTATAAGCTACAAGAGCGAGTGTTTTCCTTACAAGGAACTGGCAGAACATACAAGGCTGCAAGTAAACGGAAGCCTCCTTTAGATGTCAATATTGGGTATGAGGCATCAGTCAGTCACAATTGAGGGGTTCAGGAGGCTGAGATCTGCAGAATCACAGCTTAAAACCAGCTCTGGCAGTGTCTAGTTCACTAGATTCCATCTCCAAAATAATTAGCTAAACATCGAGGGTAATGTGTGGTTCAAGTTGTAGATGCTTGCAGAACACGATGATGAGCTAAGCAGTGGGCTTTGATTACCTAGTATCACAAAGAAAACAAACAAACGATAAAAATAAACAAAAATATTGTAGCTATTTCCAATTCTGCACTCCCAGAGTACCATATCTAGGGGTAAGAAGTGCGATGGAATTTTTAATCAAAATAAGAACAACTATGCGACATGAAAGAAGCTTTTACTGATTACAAAAATTTCTCTGAATTTATTAGTATACATTTTGTGTCTACTAACTTCAGAAGCATCTGCTGAATTGTTCTTCTCAACAGCCAAAGTCTACTAGACACAAAGTGTACCAAGACATATTAAGTGTCTTTCTGCTTGAGGAATATTTTAGAATAAAGCCCAACATAGTAAATTGAACTATGACAATGTACTAATAAGAAGGTTTCTTCACTGAATAGATTTATAGGGCTAAGTGTTTAGCAGGTTACATTCCTCAGTGTATTTATCTGAAAGATAGAATTTATAATATAAACAACTTCTATAATGGTTTTCCATATTAAATGGTAATTTATGACACCTATAGAGCCTGTTCAATTGTATGCACTAGTGAAAACCACTTATTACTATTCTGATGCTACTTCTACTAAAATTACCAACATTGCTATTGTGTATAAATGCAATTGGAGGATAGTGTGTGTGTGTGTGAGTGTGTTTGTGTGTATGTGTGTGTGTTTGCCATTAGCAAGCTTTTGTGCTGGTGCTCTACAAATTAGGTCACAGCTCCACTTCCAAATTTATTTTTGCTGGTAAAGTTATTTTTATGTTGGGCTAGCTGCAAGCCACTATTCTCAGATTTCAGCTTCCAGAGCTGCTAGGATCACAGACTAGGCCACCAGAACCTGGTTGGAGGGTAGTTGTAAACCAGAACAGTACAGAAATAAAGAGTCCAGGAATGATTCCATATGTCCATTGTCCACTTTCATGGGTTTTATTTTTCTCATCCTGAGTCCTTCAAGTAGTTTTAATTTCTACCAGAAAATTAAGTGCTGTTAGGTTCACAACTCATATCATAATCTTAACATTTAATGAAGTTGGCAGAAGCAACATTTCATATAGTATGCATGACTTTTACTGAAGATCATAAACATTTTTATTCTTCAAATTTCCTATGTCTTAACGTACTATTAATCATCCTTCCTTGATTAATTTCACAAAGTGCCAGCATGCAGTGCTGTCCTGTTTTCTTATGTAGAACTACCTTCTAGACTCAATATTGAACATCATCTTAAGTAAATTCTGTTGAAGAGTCATTACAGTCGGAAGCATCAATTTGTTTTTTTTTCCTTTTTTGTTTTTTATTGTAATTAGTAAAAGGGTTACATGATATTTGCCAGATAGAAGGTACATTAATTCACATACATTGATACCCTTTCACATGTCTTGGTACCCATTTCCCTCCCCCCCCACAACCCCCTCCCGTCTTGGTTTTCCCCCCTTCCCTATCAAATTTCAAATATCCAAATACAAATAAATTCAATATATCAGATAACAAAGTGAGATACTATACCAATATGAGATAACCAAGGGATAGCAAAGGAGATGAGAGACAACATAGTACATTAAGGACAACAATCATTCATTATATGGCTTTTGTTTCAATATCCTGGAGGTCCTTTTAATTAGGGAAGCATCAATTTGTATTGGAGGAAATTCTTTTGCTATTAACAAAAATGTTACTCAGATACAAGATAGAATAAAATAAATTCATATAGAAGTCATGTTCTTTCCTATGTGATAACTCTCCAATCAAAGAGTGCCTAAAGTCTTCTCTATTTCATTTTACCCAATAGGAAGAAGATGAAAATCCGTTAATTAGTGATGGGAAATGTCATACAACAGGTTTTCTATGCAGCAATGCTATGCTGCTGAAGTGGGAGATTAGATCGTCTAATCTTGATGGAATAAGTTCATCATAAGCCTGGAGCCTAAAGAAAATCAGATTTTGATGTTCTTTGACTAAAGGTGGATCAAAGCTCTCATCCAGAGCTTTGCTGTGGGATCAAACTGAGGCTAGTTTGCCTGCAGAAGAAAACACACTCTTGTTTATTTCTTTCCTTTGTGTTATTCTACTGCCTAGCTATTTGCTTTTACCTGAGGGCACATCAGCAAGGATGACATTGCCCCAGTTGTAAGGAAATGGAAAGACTTGGAAAAAATCCCATTAAGTGAAGTAAGTCACATCCAAAGGAACATAGGCTCAATGTTTTCCCTCATTTGTAATAATTAGTACACATCTAGGACTCTCCTATCAGAGGATTACAAGAGTGCAAAACCTAGATTCATGAGGTCATATAGGATGAAAATAAAAGGATTTCTAGAGCTTTATCTTGTGTGATTATTGTTCTTAATGTACTATATTATTTCTCTTCTCTTTTGTTGCCCTTGGTTAATCTCATTTTGTCACTATATCTGACTGTGTTACCTGTCATATTTTATATACATTTGATTATTTGAAATGGGAAAAAGGAAGGAGGGAAAACAAGATGATTGGGAGGGTGTTGGGGGAGGAAAATGGGGAAAAAACATGAGAAGGGGTATCAATGTGTGAGAAGTAATGCACCTACTATCAGGCGATTGTAACTGTAACCTCTTTATACATTACACTAAAAAATTGAAAAAATAAATTTAATAAACACCAGGATAATTGCTTTTATCTCAGAGTCAGCTTTAGAAGAAAAAGATGTGGAGAGGAGCCAGGGGTCAGGGGAGATGGAAGGATTGGAGTTGGTTGTGGCTACTTTGTGGTTGAGTCTTGGTATGGGTGTGGATTTTTTATGTATTTACGTTAACTTTCCAGTTATCCTCAACAATCAGGAATTGGAGCAGTGATGCACAGCTTGTGGGTTACCAGGATTGGTACAAGCAGGTGCATTGTTCTGGCATAGACAATGTTGGTGTGTCTCACCATGGGATCAAAACCAGAAGTTGTATGAAAAATGCAAGGTAGCAGCATGGTGAGGTAAGACTAAAACGAGGAAGCCCAAACTCTTGTTTCCATATCAGCTGCATCCACTCTTTGCCTTTACCTGTGCATGGCTTTCATTCTGAACCTCCAGTCATCCCAGGTTCTGCAGAGCAGTGAACGCCCTCAAGTGTCTCCAGCAAACATCAGTTATGCTTTCCCCAGGAAAAGAAGGATGTGTGACATGGTAATGATATTGGAAAATAATCGACAGTTAACTAAACCAATTGCCAGAACTCAGAATAATGCAGGATGGATTGTTAAGGATATGTACCACTTGGGGCTCAGTACTTTTATATATCAATATTTTTTTTGTGGGTCATGGAGCTTGACCTCAGCCTGGGTACTGTCTCTGAGCTCTTCAGCTCAAGGCTATCACCCTACCCTTTTTCCCATTTTCTAGAGGTTGAATGGAGATAAGAGTCTCAGGTCCTTCTGTGTCCGGGATGGCTTTGAACCTTGATCCTCAGATCTCAGCTTCCTGAGTAGCTAGGATTACAGGATTACACTGCTCCCAGCTGTATATCAATAATTTTTGTATATCAGTGTTTATCCAAGAATGATATCCTCTGCTATTTAAGAACACCATGCACAAAATTATACAAGGCAGCATCAGATTTCTGAGAGAATATGAGACGAAATAGTGAAAGCATCTTTTTAATTCCCAAGGTTATCATCAACTAGCTCTCGCTCTGAGCAACTTATCTCTTGTCCAACACCCTCAATTTCTTTATTTGTTCAATAAAGGTGGCATCTTCTAGAATTTACTATTGCTTTCTTTTTAAATATTTCTTGATATTAATCTATTATTAATTTTTAAAATATCCATTATTATCTATGTAAGCATCTAGCATGTAAGTGCTAGATCCTTATTCTCTACAAGTTTGTACCTAAGAAGAAGGTATAAGCCACAACGAAGACTTGCGTTTTCAGAAAAGATCAGTGAGAGTACTAGGAAGAATGAAGAAGGTTAATCTGCTTGCAGCCATATGAAACAGTGATGGAGAAATGAGCATTGAGGTTATATACTATAAACTCCTTTTCATTCAAAGCCTGGGAAGGCAGAAAATCCATCTTAAAATGTAATACAGACAGAAGCCAGTCTGAAGCTCCAGTGGCTCATGTCTGTAGTCCCAGCTCTCAGGAGGCTGAAATCTGTGGTTCAAAGTCCCATGGCAGCCCAGGCTGAACAAAAAGCCAGAAGTGGAGGTATGGCTCAAGAGGTAGCATGCTGGCCTTGTATGAAAAAGATAAGTAAGAATGTGAAGTCGTGAGTTAAATACACTGCACTGGTACAAAAATACTGTAGTGCAAACTGGACTCTGATTAATAGCTGAGAGCTATCATTGAAGACTAGATTGGATTGTGTGAGCTGATGGGATTGTCTATGTTTTTACTGATTACTATCAAATCTTTGTAAACTTGACTCTCACTTTCCCATAAAAAAGAATATGGTAGCCAGGCACGGTGGTTCACGACTGCATACCTAGCCACTCAGGAGGCTAAGATCTGAGGGTTGCTATTCAAAACCAGACCAGGCACTAAGGTTCGTGAGACTCTTAGACCTTTAGAAAACGGAACACGAGGCTTGGCTCAAAGGGTGAGGTGGTAGCCTTGCCCTGAAGAGCTCAGGGACAGCGCACAGGCCCAGAGTTCAAGCCCCGACTGAAAAAACAAACAAACAAAATCATAACTTGAATATTTCCTTTCAAGTCACTATACTTAGTAGAAGCACAATAGATCTTTGATTCTTATTGCATTACATGTCATTTTTATTTTTGATGGTTTTCATAAAATTCACAGGTATTTATCATAAACATAAATGGCAATCTTCACTTTCAATGTTACTGAAGGAATATTGCTCTATTTTATTGCATTTAGGAAATTATTTGTTTACTCGAGGGCTGGTTTTATTATTTTTGGTAGAAATTTTTATGAGTGGGAACTATGTTAGTAGCATGGGAAATTCAGTAAAGATGGGATTAAAAAGTCGAGCTTGGAGAGAGGCAAGAGATGGGGAGACTTTCCTCACACATGGGCACATCTAAGAATTCAAAAGAAAACTACTCAGGAAAGGATCATGTACAAGTTTATGTCCTTCAGCTCTCATGGCTGGATGTAAGTCAGCATTGGATGGTATTATATGAAAATTTCACAAACACAGAACTTATTCCAGTTGGTACAAAAAGGTTTTTTTTTTTTAACCTCTTCAGTACAATATAGTGCTTGGTAAGAATAAAAACTAAAGTCAATTCAATCTACAGGAGGTTGAGTGAAGCCTTCAAAATGTCAGAGGTAGACATGCATGTCTTTGAGATGCTTATGAACTAACTAGGGAAAATACAATGATAAAACAATGAAGTACTACATTCTTAAAACAGACCATAAATGCCTCAGAAGCTCCAAACAGAAGATGCCACAGGACAATAGTTAGGTGTCATCAACGGAGTCCAGCCTTTCATAAGGAAGAAAGTTGTGGATAGATTTATACAAAGGCTAATTTTCACATCTACATAGCATCACTTGTGTCCTTCTTCAGTTCCTCTTACAATTCTTTTTTTTCTTTTTTTTCCAGTCCCGTGCTTGAGCTCAGGGCCTGAGCACTGTCCGTGGACTTTCTCAAGGCTAGAGCTCTACCACTTGAACCTCAGCGTCAATTCTGGCTTTTTTCTATGCATGTGGTACAGAGGAATCAAACCCGAGTCCGTGCATGCTAGGCAAGCACTCTACCACTAGGCCAAACTTCAGGCCTTCCTCTTACCATTCTTACGAGAGTCTGGAGAGAAAGAAATTCCATTGGTGAATATTTTAGGCTTCTATCTGTCTGACATTCCAGACTGCTAGACAAGCTTAGAATTGGCCTCAAAACATGCATTAAATGTTAATAGCTTCCTTTGTCCTCTTCCTGTCATGGCTTTTCCTCCCCTAGCATTGCCACAGACAATAGAGGCATATGTCCTCTTTGCCTGAGATGAAATATAACTTTTTCTGAGTTTAATTCACTTGGTTGCTTTGCAATACCAGCTTCGTGAAGAGCTTGAAATAATTAAGATTTTGTAAATTACCAAGCTTGCTCTTGCTAAGAGTGGAAATTAGTTTTCTTTTGTGGATTTCTACATCTTCTGTGAATGCATAACTTCCCCCTTCTCTTCATTCTCCTGCACTTAAGCCATTGTGCTGGTGACCTGTACTATTGATGCATTTGATTCAGGACTGCTTCTTTTTCAGGCCCCTAAAATTCCTAATCTAGTCACCCAATTATTAATTCATCAAATGATTTTGGATACTGCAGGTCAAAGAGAAGGGAAGAGGAGTTTGCTTTCTTATTTTTATTTTACTTTTGCTTTCTTAATTTTTACCAGGGATATTAAAATAAACTCAAATTTATTATTTTAAAATTTTGTCTGCTCTTATAGCTCCTAGAAGTTATGGTTTGATTTACAACAAATGTGTAGCAGTTTTTGGTGTGTGTCAGAAAATGTCATAATCTTACAGTGACACATGAGTTATAAAATTGAACAAAAAACCCTGATGTTGTAAATACCATTAAGAATGCTGATCTCAATGTAATCTGGCTGCTAGCCTAAATTGTTTCACAGCAGGGTTATTATCACTCAAGTGAGAAGAGTATATTTAAAGCAGAACGAAAAAGATATTACTTATTCTTTGAAGACATTCTAACCTTCATCTATCAACATTATCTGCATTCTTATCAAAATATGTGGTTTGGAAGTGAGAGTAGTTATGGCTTGTGGAAAAGGAATTTGAGGTTTCTTCATCAATCTTCCCACTAAAAAATAAATGTTATTAAAATGTATTAAAAATTAATGTGTATAAGCTGAACCCAATGAGCCAAAGCCCACATGTTCTTAGTCATTTGTATAGACCCAAGATGATGATGATGATGGTGGCGATGATGGTGACGACAATAATAGCAATGGGACATGAATGCAAACAAGAATGTGTCTAGGGGATGATAAACAGATTCATTAAGGAGAAGAGAGGATGAAGGTTGAAATATATCTGAAGGCAGCATGATGAAAGGCAAAGGCTGTTTCAGAGGCAGGAAGAGGGAAGGGGAGGAAGTCTATGGTGTAGGAATAAATTTGTTCAAAATACATTGTGTGCAAATATCAGAGTGAGACCCTCTCACACTACAAACATACTTTAGCTTAGGCATAATCATGAAAGGGTAGTAGGGTCCAGGAGGAGATTTTAAGTCAAGGAGTTAGACCTTCAAAGGACATTAGTATGAAATGCCAGCTAGTTTCTCACTTGCTCCCTGTCTCACATTGCATGGAGAGAAGCTTGCTCTACTCTGAGCCTCCAACTATGGTGTCTGCCTTCCACAGCCTCACAAAATAGGGGAGTCAGCCTACTATGGACTGAAACATTTAAAAATGAGAGTCCCCTCTCCTCTCTTTTTAAAAATCACTTTTGTTTGGTTGCTATTCAGAGGGGTTGCAGTTACTTGCATGAGGTACAATCAGTATAATTCTTTTTGAACTATGTCTCCCTCTTCTGTCACTCTCTCCCCATCTTATCCCCACTCTCAACCCATTAGATATCCAGTTCATTTTCCATATAGCATCTAGTGAGTGTCACCATTGTATTTGCTCATCGTTGTTTCACCATTTATATGCCCTCCCTTACTCTCAAAAATACAAGCTCAATAAAAAAGTTAAAAAAAATTAAAAACCTGCTTGGTACAGGCACAAGAATAAGCCTGAGGACTACGGGAACAGAATAAAAGACCCAGAAATAAGCTTACAAACATATAGCCACCTAATATGGGAGCCAAAAATAGAGATTGGAAGAAAGACATCCTCTTCAAAAAATGGTGCTGGCAAAATTGGCTATGTGCAGGAAACTAAAGCTAGATAACCATATGCTATCAACTCTAAAAGAATCCAAGACTTCAGTGTAAGGCCAGATACTGTGAACATATTATAGGAAGGGGTTGGGGAAAATCCTTTCTTAAAGTTAAAAGAAATCATCGTATAAACCAAGGTGCAGTCAGAAAAATAGTTAGGCCTTCCAATGCCTTGAGTTTGAGGGAAATCACACTGTTTTTACCCTGAGGGCACTTGGGCTATGACTTGATAGCCACTCTGCAGGTGAGAAAGTCAGAAATGAAATCCTAGAATCTAGCCAGCCTCTAAAATGTTTTGTTAAACAAGTCTGAGACTTCAAGAGTCCTTGTCCTTTGAATAATGAGGTACTAGATAAATACATTTATTAGTCCCTTTTCCTGAATCCCCAGGATACCAGTAAGGCCACTATGTCCTTAAGGAAGGCAAAAGGACAAAAGATAAAGGGAGAAAATAAGGGCATAAGGATTTGTTCTCTAGGTACAATTGGCCTGAGGTGATAAAGATAGGAATTAATGAGAGGGAATTTCTCACTTGCCTTGGATCTTTGCACTGGGAACACTCTTTTTGAAAGAGAACTCATATCTCATATCTCTCAGGAGTATTCACAACTAATTTTTCAATTGCAATGTCTCTCAATTAATCAAAGATAATAACTATATTAAGTATCCATGCTTGCTCTTTTCAAATATAAAAATGTCAAACATCACAATATGATATGATAATATGATTATATCAATGTGAGTCAGTTAGTTTGAAAAAACAACCATGGTTTCTCATCTGAATATCAATAATCCAAACTAAAATTTAGTTGTTGTAGATAACAATAGATACTCATCCCCCCCCAAAAAACTTTGAGAACTAGTGAAGGATAAGATTAAACTATTATCTTGGTAAATTTCAGAATGATAAAAATATTAGAAGCCAGGTACTGGCTGCTCACACCTATAATCACAGCTATTCAAGATGAAATCTAAGGATCGTGGTTTGAAGCCAGCTGGCACAGGAAAGTCCATGAGACTCTGATTTCCAATTAACTGCCAGAAAACCAGAAGTGGCACTTTTGTTCAAAGTGGTAGAACGCTAGCTTTGAGAAAAATAACTCTTAACCTTGGGCTTACTTTCATGAAGTACTTCAGTCAGTGGGATGGTAGATGAGGAAACTAAAAAGGTACATGCCCTTGGGTAGATCTTTCTTCTTGCACATCTGCTATCTCCATGAGAGAACTTTCAGGAAACCAGCTTCTGAACTTGTGGTCTTAAATCAGGCAGCATTATTCTAAAAAACGGTACCAGAAATGCAAATTCACTGAGCCTATTTCAGATCTACTGAATCTGAAACTCTGGAGACTCTCCATCAGTATACATTCTGTTTAAAAGAGAGAAGCAAATAATTCTGACTTCTGATGAAAAATCTGCCTTACATAAATAAGAAAATGTATAATGTCAAAGATACAAAAATATACAAAGCAAGCACCCTTCTACTTAAGAAAGTGCTTTATTATTTCTTTCAACTTATTTGAAATGGGTCTAATTTCCTCTTAAATTTGCATTTTCTTCAGGTAGAGAGTTGGATTATTGATTTAGGATCTTTATTTTACTTATTATGATGCTAGTGATTAAACACAGGGCTCTGTGCATGCTAAGCACGTACTCTCAAACTGGACTTTGCCCAAACTATATTTAGATTTAGGCATTTGCAGGAATTAAACTTCTTTAAGCATTGTTCTTGCTGAACAAGGTTTTGATTCATTATAGCTTCATTTTTATTCATGTCTACTTTCCTATTTGATGTCCGTTGGACTTATTGGCTATATCTATTTCTTGTAATTTACCATGATGAAACTGGCTTTATGGTCTGTATGGCTCAGCATATGGCATAACTTGGTGGATATTCCTTGGACAATTGAAAAAACTATTATTTTTCTAATAGTTTAATGTTCTATGTGTATGTTAGGCCTAGTAGATTGATAGTCTTCAATTCTCCAGTTCTTACTGCTCTCCTTTCTAGCCATTCCTAGCCACTATTAAAAGTGGAAGCATTGAGGTCTATAACTATTTTTACTAATTGATATGTAAATAAAATTCTATAGAATGAAGGTATGAATTAAAACCCAGTATCACCAAGACACACTCACACACGCACACACACACACACACACACACACACACACGTACACACACACACACATACACACCAGAGATTTTGCTAGCTAATGTCAACCTTAGATTACCCTTATACTTTCTGTTCTCTATTTGTTTCTTTATACCTTTCCCTTGTCTCTACAGTTATATGCTTTTGTAGTGAAAGTGGCCTTTTCTCATTGCCCTCTGGGTTCATTACACAGGCAGTGGCTGGCTACGTTTGTTTAATATGACTCTTACCACTGTTTAGTGTCTGATCTTGTCCCTTAGGAGGTACAGGTATAGCTATGGTTATATCAGTATGCTAGTTGACATTGGGGAATACATATTGTTTCACTTATTGTATATTCTTAGGATCAATTCTGGAGTTGTAAGTGTCTGTGTTTTATAACAATTTTCAGCAATGTCAGTAGTCTGCAGACCTCCTCATGCTCATGCTACTAGATGTTTTTATAAATTCATTTTCTATTTAAATCTCCATTTTTATATTACTTTATAGTTAAATCTCTATTTTTAAATTTGATTAATATGTACTAATTGCACATTTATAGGCCCTGGTATTGCATTAGAACTCATGTTGAGGAAAGTAGTCATTATTCAGGATGTTTGGAGTTTAGTACTGTAAAATTATTCAAACTTAGCTGGGGACAGTGGCTCACACTTGTAATAATTGCTACTCATTAGTTTGGGATCTGAGGATCATGATTCAAAGCCAGCCCAGGCACTATTGAGACTCTGATCCCCAATTAATCACTTGAAAAATGGAAGTGGGGCTATGGCTCAGGGGTAGGGCAGTAGCCTTGAGCTGAAAAGCTCGGGGATAATGCTTAAGCCCAGGGGTAGGGTGGTATCCTTGAGCTGAAGAGCTCAGGGTGCCCAGGCCCAGAGTTCAAGCCCCATGACCCACAAAAAATTATTCAAACTTAAATATATGATACACACAGTAGGTCCAACCATCGATAGCTTGAAAGCAAATAGAATTTCCCTGTACCAACATCTTGAAGTTTTTGAATCTTGTTTTTCTTTGTCTTTTTTTCTCCTAGTGTCTAAGTTTGTAGTTTATGTATCTAAATTATTAGAGCACAGATCTGGAAGCGAATGCTATTATTTTACCTTAATATCTATCCCTAACTTGGTGGTGTGGGGAAGTTTTTGCCAACAGAGAGATTCAGTTTTCACTTTGCACTGGAAGACCAAAGTCAATGGGAATTTGAGATGTGTAAGTTACAGAAAAGAAGACAGCAGAATAGAGGCTATGACCTGATACATCTGGACATACTTGGACCCAAAGAATAGTTCTGGGTATGTGTTTGTGTGACACAGAAGTAGGTGGTGAACTTATTTCTAAATTTTATTTCATTCCTTTTTTTGTTGCTGTTCTCATGAGTTTATTCTCCCTTTTGCACAGTGCCCAACCTCTTCTGATCTGCTGGAACAACAACCTTGTATGAGTAACATGAATGGAAGGGAAGTGGAGAGTTAGGCTGCTTCCTCTATTAGAGGATTATGGGTCTCCTCTGCAGAAGCATCCCAGAGAAAAACCAGACATGAAATTCATCCATGACTAACAGTCATCCTTAGAAGTCCTAGGAACTAGTTTAGGATCGAGTCTCAAATGGAACATCTTTTCCTGAAGTATTGTTAGAGAAAGGTGACCTTGAAAGTTGAAGAGGTGGAAATGGAGCAGCATGATAATAAAGCTTTGTCCTGCATAACATTTCCAAACGGAATGTCACATTCATATGTATAATGTCACTTGAACTTAATGGGAAGTTGGTGTGTTAGCTAGAGTAAGTCATTATTAGTATTTTCTGGATGAATGACATTATTATGTCATATGGGGTCAGAATCCTAGCCCAATGGCACATAGCTATTCAGAGGCTGAGTTGGGTTTATATATAGTTCTTTCAAATATTTTCCTCTTTATTTTTCACAGTAATTCAGACACACAGACAATGCAGGCGCCTAACCAAATGATTCTGCAATGATTTTGACTTCTAATCCACTGTGAGGTATGTCTGGCTATCCTGGGCCATCATGTCTCCATCTGCTTTATCGAAAACTGACTAGGGTGAATGGCCTCTGCTTACTGAAGATGGCATTTAAGAACTGAGACTAAGCCCAGATCAATTGGTCATGCCTGCAATCCTAGCTACTCTAGGAAAGGCCAGAAGATCCTTACCTCCAACTAACTGGAAGTAGAGGCTTAAGTGATAGAGGGTCAGCCTTGAGGGACAGTTCCCAGACCCTGAGTTCAATCCCAGTACTGGTACACAAAGACATACAGAGTCTCTCTCTCCCTCTCTCTCTCTCTCTCTGTTTCTCTCATGCACACATACACATACAATGCTTCTTAAGGCATTTTCAACTGCAACCAAAATATGTGTTTAAATCTTCCTCCTCTGAAAAATGATAAAGCTGCTAACGGCAATTCATTTAAGATCCCTGACCATCACCAGTTTGACAGATATGTATCAAACTAAACTTCTTTTAAGAAAATAACTTACTCAATGATTCAGTAAGCTCAACTTTAAAATATGCTTCCGGTACCTATGTATATGATGTTATGCATGGATGACACCTCAGATTTCCACTTGACTGCTTGCAAAGATTAATGACCACTGTGGCAGGCAGAAAGAAAAATTGTACTGATTGTAGATAAATGCATAGCACATTTTCGTTTCCCTAAATAGCACTTAATTTCTTTATTCTCCTTGGATGAAGCTATATTTTTTATTCTTACCAATGGTGAGAGCTTTGAAAAATGTAGTGGGTTTTTATGTTATATTTTGTCTCCAGAAGCTCCCTCCACAACTTTTTAAAACTCCAGGATCACCATTATGCATCCCCAATTGCTTGACCATATCATGCATATCTAACACAGGCTTTAGCAATAATATGAAAGCTAATTTTAAACATGCTAATTGTGGAAGAATCTACTTTTTCTCTAGAACTGTATGCATAGAAATTACTTAAGCTAAGGAAAGTTCCCTTTCCAATAATTTGTTCCAGATTAGCTGTAATTTAAATAAACATTTTCTATCATGTGTGGTGGCATGCAACTGTAATCCCAACACCTAAGATGCTGAGACAGAAGAATTATAAATTTCTGATGAGCTTAGGCTCCATAACAAGATCCTTTCTCAAAGAAAAGCAAGTTGACCCTGTTTTGTATGTTGAACTGTACTAAGTATCATATATAAAGAGATCTTAATGACATGCTGAGAGTAACGTGATCGCTCCAGATGATACAATCTTCTCCTGATTATGCCAATACCAAACCGACTTATAAAACTGAAAAAAAGAGAAAAACTTACAAGTGAGGTAACTGAGCTAGTATATACTAATAATATACTGTGAGAGCTCAAGTGACTAAAAATATAGTTCCATTTGACATTGCAAAAAATAAAAGAGGGGATTTAAAAATTAATCCTATTTATTTCTGAGTCAACTTTGCTTAAAACATTTTCACCTCAGTTAAAGAAACTATTTTATAGCTGATTTACTTAGAATCAGCTTCAACTGTTATGCATGATAGTGAAATATTTTAAAATTAAGTAGCCACTGTTATAGCAAAGATAACTGCTCATTTTCATTAAGTACTATTTCTTTTATTTTTAAAGAGTAATTTAAAATCAATTACATTCATACAGGATTTCATAGTAAAAAAAACAAAACCTTGGAGGCCAGAAATTCGCATTTTACAAGATTTTTTTTATCACACATAATGGAATGTTTTGAATGTGGGTCGAATGAAGTCTGTAGAATAGTTGAATTGGTGCTGTCTGGTACCTGAGTTTGCTGTGTACACTGAAGTATAGAAATGATTCCATCTTTTGAAACACAATGCTTTGTTCCTATCACTGCTTACTCTTGCAAGAATTCAGCACAAAAATGTCCTCTAAAATAAGGAATGAGACAAGGATATCCATTCTTTCTACTCCTCTTCAATGTAATACTGGAATTACTAGCAAGAACAATAACACAAGAGACAAACATAATAAAGAGTACCCAAACAGGGAATGAAGTAGTAAAAATATCCCTCTTTGCAGATGACATGATACTGTATTTAAAGAACTCTATAGATTCCTCTCCAAGTTACTTGAGCTGATCCAAAACTTTGGCAAACAGCAAGGTATAAAATTAACCTACTAAGATGAGTAGCTTTCCTGTATGCCAGCAATAAGAACAGCGAGGATGGAATCAGGAAAGCAACTCCATTTATAATAGCATCAAAAAATACTGAGGAATTAACCAAAGATGTGAAAAAACTCTATAGTGAAAACCTTAAAAATCTGAAAAAGGAAATGAATGCATATTTAGGAAATAGAAAAACTTTCCATGCTCCTGGATTGGAGGTATTAACATCACGAAATTGGTAATACTGTCCAAAGCTATCTCCAAATTCAGTGTAAATCAACAAAATCCCAACAATGATATAGAAAAAGCAATCTAAAAGTTCACATGGAATAATAAAAGACCTGAGTAGCAAAAAAATCCTTAATCGGAAGAATAGTGCAGAAGGAATATCGATACCAATCTTCAGACTCTATAACAAAGCCATAGTAAAAAAAACAAAAAACAAACAAATAAAAAAAACCAGCCTGGTTTTGGAACAAGATTAGGCCTGATGACCAATGGGACAGAAGAACCACAAATGAATCCATGTACCTATAGCCACCTAATATTTGGTAAGGGAACCTAAATCACAGGATGGGAGAAAGACAGCATCTTCAACAAAAGGAGTTGGCAGAATTGGCTATACACATGCAGCAAACGGAAGCTATGTCCTTATATATCATCCTGCACCAGAATCAATTCCAAATGGATGAGAGACCTCACAGAAGACTAGAGACCATGAAAATATTGCAGAAAGGTTTAGGGGAAACACCAGGGCTCCCTGGAATTGGTCAAAACTTCCTAAAAAAGGATCCAGAATCACACAAAAAAAATCAAAGAAAGACTGAATTACTAGGACTGCTTCAAACAAGTTTCTACATGGCAAAAAAAGCCCAAAATGGTAGTATATTTTTACTATATACGCATCAAACAGGGGCCTCATATCTACAATATACTTAGAGCTCAAAAAATTACCCCTTCCAATTTAAACCCTTAAAGAAGCAAGCCAATTAATAAATGCACTAAATACTTAAAGGGAAGAGTGCCTAATAGACATATGAAGAGATGTTCACCATCTCTGGCCATAAAGGAAATGCAAAACAGACGAACATTGATATTCTACTTCATTCCAGCTGGAGTGGCCACTACCAAGAAAACTATAACACTATGTTGAAAATGAACTTTGTAACTTACGGTGGAAGGTGAGGAGAAGGAAAAACTGGGAAAAATGAGGGAAAGGTGACACTGTTTAAGAAGAAATGTACTTATTATCTGTCTTATGTAACCATAACCCCTTGTACATCATCTTTACAAAAACAATAAAAATTTTAAGTGGAATTCAGCACAAAACAAAAGGTACATTCTTGAATATTTTCAGGACAAAAATTATTCTTTTAAAATGATTTTTATCAATAAATTAAATGGATTTAAGATACATTTTTCTTCTACTGAATTTTTTTTTGAAATGGAAAGAATAGACCACATAATAAAATAGGCCATTGCTAAGCTAATAAAGGTCAGTTTGCAGAAAAGTTTTTTATTGAAGTGGAAGCACATCCTTCTTCCTTTATTATGGTTTTAAGAGCAAAGTTTGTGCTCATTTAATTTTTGAAGAATAATTTTCATTTGCTTCAAAGTAGGACTTTTAAATGGAATTTTTTTTAGCACTTTCCAATTAAGTAGTAAGATTTCATAGGACTTATTTATTGTGGTCATGTCAGTGAAAGAGACAAACTTTTGTTTCCTATGCTATGTATCTCTGTATACTCTCCCTCTAATGGGTGAAAAACCTTCATTTTAGAAGATAGGTTTCTTACAGGACGTGAAAGATCTGCCCGTAGTATTCTAGAGCCTTACACATTCTAAGGAAGCCAAGTACTTGTCTTGCCTGCTACAAGTACCCTTGGAAGAAAATACCCAGTCTCTCTGTGTTCACATGCTGTCATCGGGCTTTGCCAGTTTCTGGCATCTGCGTATTTCGTATCCCCGAGAACCAAGTTCTGCTTGGCTAGGACAGTTCTCTTTTCCCAGAGCCAAAGGTTGCAATGTCACCACTGTTCATGGCTGGGTCCCACTGCAGAACTGACAAGAACCTCACAGAAATCAAGCATGTCCTTCCAATAGTAATATTTTATTTGGCATGTTAACCACTGAGAGATATCTAAGTCACAGTTTGGTCTCAACTTGAAGACAGGACTTTTGACTTTAATGGATGCTTGTATCTGTGATGCACAGTTAGAAATCAGAGGACACACACACACACACACACACACACACACACACACACAGACATCTAAATAAGGTTACTAAGGAGAGATTATATCCAACAGAAGACATATTTGGTACAGTCTGATCTGATGTAGTTTCTCAGGAGTATGCTAATGAGGAACCTGATGGCTCACTTCCTTTGTATCTTGCCACCCATATCAGAATTCCTAATTCCAGAAGAGGAGCAGCTATAAGGGAAGTTCACAACTCTAAGAAAAAAGAAGTGAATCGTTAGTAGGTAATAATAAGATGCTTTACATTGAATATTTAATTACAAGGAAAAGAAGAGCTAGTACATTGAGGGCAATTCATTGTCACACTTCTTCACTCTTTTATTATCCTTGGCCTTTTTCCAAAATAGGAGCAAGGAATCAAAAAGAAAGGATTAGGTAAGTACTGGCTATGATCAAGGCGCTTTCCCTGAAACCCCATGGCCTCCTGGCCAGAGCCGAATGGCATCGGTGCCTCCTGGCTTGGTCCGACCTGAGGCTTGGGTCAGTCCTGTGACACAGGCTCTCACTTGAAGTTCATGGATTGGGGAACAGGAGATTTCTGGTCTCAGGCCTGCATCCCTGGGTCTTAGGACTAGCTGCATTCATTTCCTAACCTTTCTGCCAACCATCCATCTTTTCTCTGAGAACTCCAGCTAGATCACCCCCAACCCCCACAGTGAACACAGAGTATGAACCAGTGAATGCAAACCAGGCTCTCGATCCTCAGTGCTCCATGCCTAGTTATGGGTTGCTTAGTGGGGTGGGCCCGGAAAAGGATTCATATCTTAGCCTTCTTCTTGTCTTCCTGAATAAGAGAAGCTTGCTGCATGTATTTTGTAGCTTTACAAGTCCCACTCAGGAAGACAGATTTTGTAGACTTTGAACAGAAAGAGGGGGGAATTGTTTTCACGGGCAGTGCTAACTTTGTTAACAGGTTACCTGACCATAGCAGTTGTGAAAATAAATTCTTTCTGACAAAAAGGTTCCTCATTAGCATACTCCTGAGAAACTACATCAGATCAGACTGTACCAAATATGTCTTCTGTTGGATATAATCTCTCCTTAGTAACCTTATTTAGATGTCTGACTTTTTCACAAGGCTGTCTTTTTTGTTTATCAATATCTGACTCAAGCAATCTTAGTCAACACTTTCATACCCCTAGCCACTAATGTACACAAAAGCACATCCCATAGGAAGGTGACAACGTACTGTACATCAGGAACATGACAAGTGTAACCTTTGTCTCTGTACTCTTTTGTCATTTTCCCCCCTAAGGCAGAAAACTGGGCCAAGTATGTTTTCCGCACTGTTTCATTTTGTTCTTTGCAGTTTCCTTGACTGGAAAACATGTCAAATTATCTATCACGGAATACCCTAATGGCACATGCATTTTTGTTCCAGCAGGGATATGAGAAAAGAATTTATCCTTGTCTCTTTCCCTTTTATGCTCAGAGATGTAAACAGCACCTCATGAATGTGTGGCTCCCGCTCACTCTGGGTATTTTCAACTGCACTTCTTTGTTTTCTCTGCTTTTTTATTGGACTTCCCTGCAATGTTATTTTTGAGAGGCTGTTCATGTTTTTAACCTTGCTAAGAAAGTTCATATCAACTGAAGCACTTCATGCATTAGGAAATGAGATTTCAAGATGGTATATTCATAAAATATGCTGTAATAACTTTTTCTCTCATTCCAAAATCAATGGAGGGGGTTTCATCAGGATTCCCAGAAACAAATCAGATGTTCTTCCCCTTCTTAAAATTATTGAGTGTTTTAATGACAAATTTTTTCCAAAGATTGAAGAGATAAGAGGAAGTACATGAGTGCAGTCTTGTTATTTGATAAACCATTTCCTCTAGCAGACACCTGCTATCCCATCTCATCCCTACACACCTTGAACACTGCTCGACACTATGGTTTCTAATCTTCCTCTTCCTCTGTTGCCATGACAACCTCATTCTGGTAATCACAACTAATTTGCTGGCGTCTCCTCTCCATCTGTGAGCAGATTGTTATGAGTATACAGGACAGTTTCATCTCTGGTCTGAGTGTGCAGAGGTGCAGGAGAAAATGTCTGATTTTTAAGAGAATGAGAAACTACTGAAATAAATGTTAGTAGGGCTTCAATGATGACTACAACCTTAGAAATATCTTTTCAGCATTTTTAAGCATGACACTTTTCCTAGATTTACCGCTTATCAATTTTCAATGTTCTGCTACTTTTGCATCAGACTTCCAATTCATTGTCAATACAGTCTGTCAATCTTCCAGCACATAGATCACTTGAAAATTTGAATTTATGATTTAGGTTATTTACAGCACTTGTCTCTAGGAAAATATTTTTGCTCTGGTAGATTTTTTTCATTTTTAAGTCCAAGTCCACTGTTTAACCCAGACTTGCACAGGCACAATCACCTATATGTGTTCTGAAAATAAAAATATTCTAAGTGCTATGATTTTATTTGAAAGACAGAAGAGAGAAATAATTTACACTGAAAACCGATGAAAGCTATTGTAGTATCATCTTTCTTTCTCTCTCCCCCACATCTTCTTTCTTTGTCTCCTTTCTTGCTTGTTTCCTGTCTCTGTTCTTAAGAAGGGCATTAGAACTCATGACCAGAGTTTTATTAATCATTGTAAAAAATAATCTCTTGACTGATTTTTCCTCCTAGGCAATTTAGAATCATTTTAGGGTTTTGACCAATATCCAATTTATATTAGATGTAATAATATGCCTTGGTGATATGTACTAAAATATTTTCAACATCAAGATATGTCCACTAGTTCTGCTGCATCTAATGAATATTACTTCATATCATTCTAAACATTGCACATATATTTTATCCTGTTTGAGACTTTTCAGCCTGTGATAAGTACAATAACCATGTCTGTTTCTGTTTCTATTTATACATTTTCTTTCTGTAGGTATGTCTTTTCAGAGAAAACTCTAGACTCTTCTCTCTATATTTGATATATTTTTCTATAGCCACATAGATATGACAAGATTTTACATTAAATCAAGTCATAATAATGTATGTCTCCCATAATAAACAAGTTAATTTATACTCCTATCTAGAGAGTATCTACATTACATTTTAAGTTTTTTTAAATCTCTTCTCTAGAAATCTAACTGATTGATTACCCTAGGCAATATTATAAATTTCTTCTCGGATATTTTTGCCTGTGAGCAGGACATTTGTCAAGTATCTACTTTCTCAGAGCCATATCACAGTTGACTTGTTTTGGCTATGTTGTGTCATAGCTTATATATTGCCAGAGATGAAAATCTGTTAATGTGAAATTAAGAGTAATGTCCATTTTGTGCATCAGAATGCACAGAATAACATATTTCCATGACACCATTCCCACGATGATGCATCCTTATGATGGAATTTTGGCAGTGGTGTAGGTTGGGAGTCAGGCAGTACAGGAATCCAGAGTGGTAGCAATACAGCTACTACCAATCCCAGGTCCAATGAGTCAATGAGCAGTAGGAGTGTTCAGGCAGAACCGTGACTTTAGTAGAGGGACAGCTGGCATGACACAAGATTTCTGTGTGGAAATCAGGGGAAGAAAAAGTTATGGGATTAGAAGTCATCGTGCTAGCCACAATCATCCACTCAGAAGGACAAATATGTTTTCGTTTCTCCTCTGTGTGGAATGAGTTTAATAGAACAATAAGAAAGCAGAAGGGAGACTATTGGAACAAGAGAAGTAGGAAGAGAGAAAGGTGGGAGTTGACAGAGAGTAATGGGGGCGAAATATGATCAGACCTGGCATATGTGTATGAAAATGGCAGGACAAAACCTATTTCAGTGTAAAACATCAAATAAAACAAAGCATGAAATGCAAACACAATGATATTGGCATAGAGACCAAAGAGAATGGTAGAACCTAATGACCCCTGGTTATCCTTCCTTCTATCATCGTGGGGTGCTTCATGAGGAGAACAGGCTACAAATGGAGGCCATTGGTATCCTGGTTTTACTGACCCTAATAGTGACCCCACACCCTCTGTGACACAGAATAGAATGGAGAAAAGAGCAGAGAATGGCTTTCACGTGACACAAAGGACATATTTGAAGCAGTCACCCCTGTTTGATTCATGTCTGTTGTAACTTGAATCAGATATTTTTAATATTGAATGACATTTGCTCAGCCATTGACATTACAGTGTCACGAAAGGCTAAAGTTTATTGGTATTCTTTGAACTTGAGAGAAAATCAGAAAGTGACTTAGTAAAAACAGTAATGCACTTTGCATTGCCATTTATAATTTTTTCACATGCACAGCCCCATTGAAAATGTAGTAATGAAACAATAAATCATAGCCATTGCTCCCAGACTTTACTTTGATTGATATTCTGAATAATTTTAATTCCCACAACTGTGTAAGGTGGTATATTTTATAGATAAGGAAAATGGGAAAAAATGTCAAATATTACAACCTGGATATATACACAAAACCTGTCCCCAAACTCAGTACCCAAAGTGTTTGTGACACATACATTCAAAATGAGAGCAAAACACAGATTGATAGTTATTTTGCAAAAGAAAAAAATCTATATTTTGAAAAGCTAAGCTGAAATTCTGAGTTACTGTGGCAAAAGATTCAGCAATAGTACAATGGTCTTCTAACTTTAGAGCAATTTCCATTTATAAAAATAATTTATTTTGTGTGTGTGTGTGTGTGTGTGTGTGTGTGTGTGTGTGTGCTGGTACTGGGGCTTGAACTGAGATTCTCAGCTGGCTTTTTTAAAAATTCAAAGCTGATGTCCTGGAGTTTAGAAGTTTGGCCTAGACCAGGAGTTTGGCCTAGTGGAAGAGTGCGTGCCTAGCATGTACAAAGCTCTGGATTGGATTTCTCGGTAGTACATACACAGAAAAGGCTAGGAGCGGTGCTGTGACTGAAGTGGTAGGGATCTAGCCTTGAGGAAGTGCCAGAGCAGTGATCAGGCCCCAAGGTCAAATCCCAGGACTGGCAAAAAAAGAAAAAATTCAAAGCTAGTACTCTACCACTTGACACAACTCATCCTCCACCATTTTGCTGGTCATTTTGAGATGAATCTCACTGACTTTTGTGCCTGAGATTGCTTTGAGCCTGATTCTCAGATCTTAGCCTCTTGACTAGCTAATATTACAGGTATGAACCACTAGCACCTGGTTAGCTATTTCTTTGGCAGTTATCATAAATTGTAGCTTCAGACTTTGTTAGAGCTAATGCAAATTTCTATTTGGCTAAACATAAAGAACAAGTAAATTTTTATTCATCATACAATGACCAAAAGAAGAGGGAGAATAAAACATTGTTAGATACCGGTGTTTTCTGTACCTTGCTAGTCTGCTACAAAGCCACTTGAGCCACATAACTCCTCCCTATAAGAGGAAAGAGTTTTATTTGTTTGTTTGTTTGCTTTTTTGCTTACTTTTTGGAAATGGACTCAAACTGGCCTTGGACCATGATTTTCCTTCCCATGCCTCCTCTATAGCTAGAAAAGTCAGCATTAATCAACACAGTTTGCTTAATGGTTGAGTGGAAGGTATTTTACCCAGAGTCATGCTCAAACCACAGTCTTCTTAGTGTCTGCCTCCTGAGTAGCTGAATCATATGTATGAACCACTGGGCCTGGCCTCAAGCACTTTAGGTTTTAGTGCTTTTTCACTTTTTCTTATCTCTAATTGAGATACCCCTGGTACTTAACGTTGCTTGGCTAATTGCCCCTTTATTTGTGAAATCAAATGTTAAATGCTAGTACCTCAAGAAAATTTCCACTTAAACCCTGCCACTACCACTGAAATATTTATTTGTAGCACTACAATTTGTAACTCGCAAAGTAGTATCTTGATTTGTATTAATTAATTCATGCATTGTGGAAATGCTTTCATTCTCCTTTGTTCCCATGAACACTAAGCCCCTTAGGGACAGAGATTCTATTTCTTTTGCACATCAGTTACTAGGTGGCATAAAGTATGCAGATTAGCCCACAGGAGTCACTCAGCAAGTAAGCTCTGAAACAACAATAAATTTTGCTTATCGATGAGATTCCAATGCTATCTGCCAGAGGGATACTGTTTGGATCCCTCAAAATGTCTGGAAGATTTTTAACTTATTTAAGAAATCTGCTGCTGCTATCCTCTTTCTCTTCTTTTCCTTTTGCCCAAATCGTTTCCACTATCCTAGCTTGTTTGATGTAATGGGAGATTTGCATGGATAACTTTAGCCTCTCATCACTGTTCTGCTTTAAAAAATATTTTTTTATCATCCTCAAGTATTCCCACTGCGTTTATCTTTTTTAATTTATGGATTCTGACTTAAATGTATGTATTATTCAAGTCTCACTATGATTTATATTATTTTTCTGTTACTCATTTTTTTATATTTGTGACAAGAATTCTGGGTAAATTTTCCTTCTTAGTCTGCATCCTTTTAACTCATTTCCTTCTTCCATCTCCCCTCTTTTTCTGTCTTTATCCCTCTTATCCACTTCCTTCATTCCTGTTTCCCTTTCTCTAGCCCTCTCTCATTTTTCCATCCACTAACTCTATCCCTTCTTTCCGATCTTCCTTCTTCCTTGAGTGAAGGAAGCTCACTGCTTCATTCATTCTTCTTCCATTAATAGCTTCTTTGGACATGGTATTGAAAACACAGCATCTAAGAACAAATATAGACAAATGGAGTTATGCCAAACCAACAGAGCAGAGAGTAGATAATCAGCAGGATGAAAGAAGTCTGCAGAATGTGTAGTACTTTTAAAATCAGTTATTTGATAAAGGACTGATATCTCAAACGTAAAGGAATTCCTGTAAATGAGTAGAAGAAAAGCAAATATGGAACCTTAGATAGGAATGAGAAAATAATTAGAAGTGACTACATTATCATCATGAAATAAAAAGGAAATAGAACTTCAAGGGGGATGATTATTAGGTTGAATCAAAAAGTTCTTTAAAAAAATATACAGGAAGGGGCCGGGAGTTTGGCCTACTGGTAGAGTGCTTGCCTAGCATGCACAAATAACCAGGTTCAATTCCTCAGTACCACATACCTACAAAAAAGCCAGAAGTGGTGCTGTGCCTCAAGTGGTAGAGCTCTAGCTTTAAGGAAACCCAAGGACAGTGCTCAGGCCCTGAGCCCAATCCCAGGACTGGCAAAAAAAAAATACACAGGAGTATTGAGATAGCTTCCCTGGAGAATTCTCCTAAACTTTTAAAAATTATTCTAGTTGTTTCATGAACTTGTCCATAAAATGGAAATAGAGGAAATATTGAAACTCCGTTTTATGAGGCCAACATTGTCAAAGTACCGAAAGCAGAGATACCACAAGGAGACTAAAAAACAAACCAAAAATATAGACAAATAATCCTGATGAATATAGTTGAAAAAAATCCTAAAGAAAATATTAAAATGAGTCCAGCAACATATTAAAAGAATGAGGCATCATGACTGAGATGTATCTATAAGATGCAAGGATAGTTCAACATATCCAAACAAAAGGAAGGTTAAAACATCAAATGATCATTTGACAAGTGCTTTGTCAAAAAGCACTGGGAAAAATACAACACAGCTTAATGATTTTAAAAAAAACTCTATCAAAACATTATCCCTTGAAAGAATTAATGTCAAGCTGATAAAGATAAACATAATAATTTATAGCCACAGTCATCATCAGTGGGAAAACACTGGAAGCTCCTCCTTGATCATGAGCAAGGCATTTTTACCCACCTCTTAAGACGTTGAAATCATTTTTGCCTTATTTTTTTAAAATTTTACAATAGAATTCCTAAGCTTCCAAAATTCTTTCTTAAAAGCAACACAATTTGATTCATAGTGCCTCCGTAAACTTTATTTGCTGAAAAGATATTGTTTAGCCTGCAGACAGTTGGAGAGTTTAATGGAATAACATAAGGATTAAGGAGCCTTGATACCACTTAAGAGACATCTGGAAGAAACACTTGGCCTCATTCTTTTAAATCCTCCACATTCAGCCCCTGTAGGTGAGAACAAATGATTGACATAAGGTCTCATGCTCAGGTCCTCACAATCAGCAGTGCAGAAAAAATGCATACTCAAGATGGTCTTGTTTGTGTTATGAGGTGAACCTGCTTTCTATATATTTATACTTTGCTGTATTTGGCAATTAAGTAATGACCCTTATATTTCACTATCTAAAATAAACAAAAGAAAGAGAATTTGTCTCTATATGAATACACATATAAATAAGATTTTGGGTTCCCTGAAAGTAGGAATACAGTCATTTCAAATAGTATGCAAACAAGAAATCACAGGTAGAAGAGAAAATGGCAGTCAGATAAACATTAGTGTGGATATATGCATAAGGTAATAACTCTTTTCATTGTGCATAGTAAAGGGTTAATTTATCAAGCCTATGCTGACAAATTTCTGGAAAATCTGGGCTCTCCAGAAACACTGGCTTTGGGAAGGTAACTTAGTCTTGTTCTATGTATGTGACTTTGTAATTGTTCATACTTTGAGATATATGTCTCTGCATCTTTGAACACATCCATGTGACAAAATCCAAGGACATGGCTGAACACCAAAGGTATGCCATATGGATATTTGATGTCTAGACTAGTTCCCAAATAAAATAATTTGATTCAGGGCACAGACCAGCCTCCCTTGTGGCTGTAAATCATTTGGGGAAACCAGTACACTGTGTGATTCTTCCAGAGCGAGGCAAACAGGGATTTAGCTGCTTTTCACAGGACCTCTTATGTGCTTTATCTTTTGCTATAATAAGCTTTTAGCAGTAGTATACCAATGTGTGGTACCCAGAAATCTTTTCCATGAATCCTCAAATCAGAAAGTAAAACTGGGGACCACCTCTCAAGAATGAGATGTTCCTAATAGAGTTCAGTTATTGTCTCCAGTTATCAAAGTCTGTGTACTCAAGGATTGCTATTGAAATGTGTTACATGCTATTGTGTTCTATTTGCATTTGAGGTTTACTATCTAATATTTGCATTTGAGATTAATTATCCAATAGCAACTGGAAAGACACAGAAAACAATACGATGGGAAACTAGTTCTTGACCAAATTTTTCCAAAATATTGTGTAGTAACAGAAGATGCAAGACAGATCAGAAACAAAAAAAAGACATGTAAGTTGACATTACTCATAGGAATTAATGTAACAATAAAAGACTTTGGGATCCTTTCTTTCTGAGAATGCAGTATGTTGCATAATGCTTTTGCATAAATTGTTTGCTTTTTATTAACTTTCATTTTCCTCTGCTTCCTGTATAGGTGTTCGTTATCTCTTTATGGGTTGAATTGGAAACTTGTGAGTTATGGTGACAAAGCAAACATGATAAATTTCTCCTTTTCTGTGAAATTTGTTCAGTATGGAGTTCTTACACTGCTTGGAATCTTAATGTTATGCTCAAGCAATCCTTTCCATCTATCTGATAGCTTGCTGCCATCTGTAGAAGTGTCAGAGTACTAAGATTTATGTGTTACTATTTAAGGAATTTAAATCTGGCAACTTCATGCTGTTCCTTTGGCTGAACCATGGTATGCTAATTAACCTGATTAACCCAAATAATGCAGCCTATGGGGTTGATCAGGCAACTCCGTTAGTTGCTCCACTGGCTAAACAGTCCTGTCCTGATTCTTTTGCCTACAAAGAGCATTACAATGTAAAGCAAATAGCTGCTGGAATACTCTACTTCATCATCTGAAAGGGGATTCATTACCTTCAGCTTAGGAAGAGAAACTTATATTTCATTTCATTTGTTATGATTATACCAATATTTCACAATTAATGTGTATTGGAAGGGAGAAAACATTTACTTTTCCTTCTGGATGATTTGTGTGGTCCTTTGTTGGCTGAAACACTGATAAGGAAGTACAGATGTTCACATTTATTACAACCTGCACAGAGGACATGAAATTCAAGATCCATCTTCTATGTGGGTTGGGTTTTTTAGGACACAAATGACTAGAAACTGCATGCACACAAACACACATTTGTGTCTATAGAGTTTTTTTGTTTTTTTTTTTTTTAGGACACTACCCTTAAGATTTCCAAGATGGATTTTATCCCCCCAACATGAAAATAAAATAAAAATATTTATTAGCTATGCAAACAAACAATCCTTTTTAAAAACAGCTTCCTTCATGGGATCACGAAGGAAGTAAGTGTCATTGAAACTTACTTTATTTTGGAAACATTTCTGTCATCAATCCACACCAGTAATCTGTTAAATGTTTAATTCAGCAGAATTTTAATAAATGTGACCTTCCAATGAATTGAAATTTATGTGAAATAAAATGTTGGTCTTATTTTCTCCTAACAAAGTCTTGCACAGATTAACAGGAAAATGTTTGCATTGCTGTTTTATAGATTGCATAAATAATACAAGCTATTTTGAATTGTTAATTGGAAACCCCGATTTTAACCATAAATTTATTCTAAGTAGAGAATATATCCATAAGTAGCTGATCCATTGTGCTTAATAAAACAATTTCATTGAAAAAAATTGTGTTGAGATTTAATATTCAGATTAATGATTGTGTTAGATATGAATTTATTTGACCACAACAGGTAAGAATGTCACTGTTCGACACACTATGCCTACTTTAGTATTCTCCTGTCCTCCTCTTTACCTCTCTCCTGTCATAAGAAGAAAAATAATCTTCACAACTCAGACTTTAGGTCAGGATCTAGGCAGAAAAGCAATTCATTGGGACACAAAGCCGGTACCAACAAATATCACTATGGAAACACAAGCGTGAAGGTCTCCATGGGAGCCCCAAGCCTTCCTGCTATATTTATAATGATATCAACTTACAATAATACCAATTTTTATTGTTTTTATTATATGTAACAAAAATAAGAGGTCATCTGTAATAGAAATGCTGGGACCATAAATAGCAACTAAGGAAAAGATCTATTCATCCAGTCAGCCAACTACCTACCCGTGCATGCATCCAATAAACAATTCTTGCTATTTTTTTCTGAGGAATACATAGTAAATCAGCAAGATAAAACTTCTAAGCCTTGAAAATGTTTATATTTGTGTGAATAATTTAAAAGTATGATGAAATCAAGCACAATTCAACTCTATAGTCCCGTAAAAGAATTAAGGTCTCAGAATTCATGTGGTATTATACTGGATGTATTAAGTGTACAGTGTTAGGTGGCTATAGCTGCCTTCCTAGTATCTCCCTCAAACCCATCATGTATCCAACAATTCATTATCATTTTAGTCTTCAAGAACCAGTCTGTTCTTGCCAATACCATTTTCTATACATTCATATTTCTGTGCCTATTTTCTAAAAATATGAGTTTTTTTACTTTGCTTCAAACTAGAACAATAACAGAATAACAACTAGAATAATAGAATTATACATTTGCATTGAGACTCAATATCAGATTCTAGGAATCATAAAGAGGAATATTATGCTCCCAACATAGAATCAAAGACATTTCTTGGGGAAAAAAAGAATAATGTTAAGAATTGTCCTTGACTTATGGGAAAAGAACTAGGTAACATGAGGGGATGACAGGGATTTGAATAAATGTTGGGGGAGAGGCTGATGAAAGGCACGGTACGGTTCAGGATGCATTGACTCATGAAATGATGAATTGAATTAAAACTGCTTCATCTAGCTACTTGAAAACACTAATGCTGATACTAAAAGAACAGTCCTTGACTGCTTGCATCATGACTGTATTAAGGCAATTTTCCAGGGGTATCTAAGAAACGTGCATAGATTAAGTATCACAACATATAGCATTCTAAAAAATGCTATAATCTCTTACAGTTTATTCTTTTCCTCACTGTAAAAGGAATAATTAACCTTTATTTTAGTGCTTGTTATAAGCCAGGTATGTTTAGATGATTTAAAGTCATTAATCTAATCCTTGAAATATCCATGAAAATAGGGTCTTTAAACCTCCATTTTAATAATGAAAAAAACTAGACACAGTTAACTAAAGCCACAGATATTGAATGGCAGGAAAAGGATCAAGTCCAAATTCCTTTTTTCCATGATAATTTTTGTTCGGATCATTGTGTATACCACTTTTCTCCTTGCAAAATTGCAGAGTGAAAGAAAAATCTGCATTTGATCTTGAGGTTAGACGAGACTCATTTGTCTGAGAAAATACTAGAAATATATTTTACCATTTATTATCCACATGAGTTTAGATACTCATCCTTATTGTACAAGGCAGAAAAATAAAATTTGGGTAGACTATATTCTTTGAGAAAAATATTACTACAAGTTGGGAGAAAGCATATCTAAATAAATTATTACCTAGCTTGATTCTACCTATCATATCTTTAAAACTGGTGATCACAGCTAATGGACAGAAGAGATTGTTTTTCCTTGTGTACTCTGTCAAACTGCCTGTGAAACACTTGTCTGCACACACAGGCACACACATACATATCCATACACACACAGGTACACATATACATAGAATTACAGAGTTAATAATGAATGAGGCTAATAGCTTTTTGCTTAGAATTTATAATTGAAATATCATATCATCTGCTTTTCATTGGAGGACAGACCAGTCTGGTCTATGTGTGTGTTATGGCATTTAAACTATTGCCCTTTGACAAATTCCATTATTTTTTTCATATATTTTTATTGTAATTAATAGAAGGGTTACATTATATTTACTAGACAGAAGGTGCATTACTTCTCAAACATTGATACCCTTTCTCATGTCTTGGTCCCCATTTCCCTCCCCCCCACCCCCACCCCTCATCCATTCTTATGCTTGGTGTTGATAGCAGCTATTTCATTGTAAGTTGTTTACATGTATCAGGAAGCCTAATTTACTTTTCTTTTTCACAAAGACCCTTCATAGTTAATTAACTACAAATGACTCAAACAATGGATGATTCCCTTAATCTGATAATCACAAAGATGTCAGTTGGCATTTCTTTATACCTTGTCCATGCCCACTAAGTAACTAGATGCTATACTTATCTAATTAATTAGATTAAAAGTAAATATTTTGAAAAATATTATACCTTGATAATTGGTAATAGTACCATTTTTTTCTGCTCTCTCTCACACACACATACACACATAGGTACAAAAGAACTCACATGAACACACAAACAATGTGCAACTGTCATAATCAGTAACTTACACCATAAATACTATTATTTTGGGGGATAGAAAGCATTATCTCCATAACAGATCTTAAGACCCTCCTAGATCTTCTTGTAAAATACAGGTAACTTTTGGCCAGATACTACATTTTTCTGTAGCATAAGAACTTGAACTCTCAAGGGGAATAGCTATTTTTAAAGGATTTCCAGCAGCTTTGTTGACCAAGACATCATAATCTTTCTCTATTACTGAAGAAAAAATTATTTCCAGACATGTCCGTTAAAAGACAGTCTACTATCTGTAATACTTAAAAGTCTGTTGACATCTCGGCATTTTATTTTCATTACTTACCAATATGATGTCCACACACTGAGAAAGGCTGTTTCTGACCACACAGGGAAATTTATTTTCCTTGGAAGAGAGTTAATTCAGCCCATCAACTCATGACAAATTTCTTAAGGTTAGAGCCTAATAAAGAATAGACCTTGATTAACAGAAAAAGAAAAACAGTTTAGACTACAGAGGCCACACTTCACAGCTTCCTGTAGAGGAAGATGGTCATTTTAATTCTGATGATGTAATTGGATCCAAAGAAGTTCCCTTAATTCTTTCACGTTTACTTGAGATTACCAGGGGACTTTTCAATCTGAGAAATTATCTTTCGAATTTTTCAGAGAATTAAGAAGCACTAAATCAAACCATATCACTTATATTTATTACAAATATGAACGTATTCTAATATATTCTACAGGCATAAGAAAACACTATTGACATATTTCTGATGAGTCTCTCTACACTTGTTGACTTGATGTGGTTTTCCATCTCATCCACTAGACTTTTATCTCAAAAGCTTTTAACTCTTTTTAAAAATGAAAGGTTTTCATGGATCTTTCCACATCAAGTAGACGACCAAAGATTCTATCACTCTTTAAGATATATCAGTCATTTAGATAGATGTGTGTGTCTCCAAAGGACTTACTTTAAAAAAATCAACAAATTACTTCAAGATTTTCTAAAATATTTGTAAAGAATTTGATCACACTTCTTGTATAACATGAATGTGTCTTACCTTGATTAGTTCTGAGGAAGCCAGATTACTAGTCTTACTTTAAAAAGTTACTTTGAGTCCGTAGTTATTTTTAGTGATAATAGACGAATATTTAGGAAACATTCCTTCTTAGTGCTAGAAATTGCTGGAGCTTTATATGGCAGAACTTGGTAATCTTGAATGTTTAATGTGGGTTTTCAGGTTTATATTTTTGATATTTGAAATGATGAACACGAGGGAAAAATGACCTATATGACCATAAGCTTGAAGTGTAAAATCCTTAGATTGCTTTTAAATTATCATATTTTGGATTACAGGTCTGATTCCACATTCAGCAGTTAAGGGAATTTGGCCAAGCCTTGTAAGCTTCATTGGTATGGAAGGTGTCTCTTATCTGGAATACAGCACTCTGAAAATACACCCTGAGGTCACATTGTCACAATATACAGAAATCAATGCTGATTTCCCAAGCAAGAGGAGAAATTTTCTCCCTTGAAATTACTAAATTTCCATACATATACTTGACTTTGTATGCAGGATAGATCAAAATCCTTATCATTATTTATTTTCCTTCAGCCAAACATTATGTACCTGAATATGGTATTGACAACAATTCATCACGTAGGCTTTCAGTCACTAGTCTCACATTCTATGGGGGTTATTAATGTTTTGTAGAGAATAACTAAAAGCAGAAAAACTTGCATTATTATTGATTATGAATCCAGGAATCAGAATAGCCACCAGGAAAATTTCATTGGAAAATATTAGGATAATAGTGAATGTTGTTAGGATATGTCTTTCTAATCAAGAACTGCCAGGAATCATGATTCTTTCCATTTTCCTAAAAGAATTATAATTATGAATTTCACAGCATTCTAATATACTGGAATACCTGATGTACTGGAATACCTGATGATTGTTGACTGCTGTCACTATTTAATTCTACCCCCAAATACTACCTTGTGAGATAGACTTCCTGTGAGTGTCTATCGTGTGTGTGTGTGTGTGTGTGTGTGTGTGTGTGCACAGGTGTGTCTCTGTGTGTGTGTGTAACAAGTAAGATGGCCAAGTTCATGCTTAACCTCTTATTGAACAATTTAATCATAAAAGGGAAGATGAATCTTAGGAAATACATGTAAGTTGTAGATTTTATAAAAGACTTTAGAACAGCAATGACGTTTGACATAATCAAATATGACAATTCTTATTAATTCAATTATTCGTATGGAATGTTTTATAAGATATTTTGAAACCCATAGAAATTACCAAATTCATTTGAAGGATTTTTTTTCCCTTGTAGTTTTAGTTTGAATGTTCTTCATTGTTTCAATTTTAAGGAAAACTAACATTAAAACATTTCTGGCATACTGTACAACAACACCTGAGATATATTGAAATATAAAAGAAATTGCATTCCATTCAAGGATTTTCAGACTTAATAGTTCTTGCTGAAGTCAAAATCTGTACTCATTGCTTATTTTTATTCCTGTGTATCCTGTTTTCTCAGTAAGACTGAAGAATGAAGTCTGTGACTTATACTTGAGTCCATCTTTCAGTCATGTAGGTAGAGTGAACTTATGGGGATAACGATGCTACCACCACTGGTGGTTGAAATGCCAGCCAGTGCTGTTGGCCAAGCAGTGGAATCGTGCTCAGATGCTGCACAGGCTGGCTCTGGTTGTCATTCATCGAGGGTACTGCAAGTTTCATTGCTGATTAAACCCTATGAGGTGATGCACTCATACCCTGAAGATGTGACACCATAATGACTACTGGACTAGAAATGCATATCTCAACTTCTTTGCTTTGAGTACTACAAAGTCCTGTGCCAGCCGTGCTGCAGAACGTGACCAGTGATGAAGTCTAATATCACATCTTCACGACCTTCCACCCACTACCCTGCTTTTCTCATTCACTTACATATTTGTTTTCAAGTGTCTTACTATTGCTTTCCTATGTTCTCTCCTTGAGCACAGGTGAGAGTTTTTCTGAAACTTAAGGAGGAAAGACACAGGCATAGGGATGCAAAGCATCTAGAGGTGGATGTGGGGTTGTGAGAGTTAAGAAAGATTGAAATGAATACATAGAGTATTTAGCCTTTTGGAGGTTAATGCTATTTTTACATTCACTCCTGTCCGTGTTACCCGCATGTCCCTAATGGTGAAATACTCAGGAGGTGGAAATGTGGAAATGCGGTCACGCACATTTCTCCCAGGCTCCTGACCACATAAACAATACTGGGCTATTCTTGTTCATCAGAAGCCAGAGTGGTGAAATGTCCGAGATGCTGAATGAGCGAACGGTAGTTGCTGGTTTGTCTACAACTGCAGATTGTGTCTTTAAAGACATCCACTTCAGAAGTTTCAATAAGTCCTTTAGGCCCTTTGGGTATTATTTGAAATAATTTGGGGCTAGCCTTAGCAAACCCCAATCTGGTGAATGACTCTCAACCACGCACTAGAGGGCGTTAACACAACTCTCAAACATGCCTTCTGAGTGAAAGCAAAGCTGATGCCTGGAAAGAAGGTGGCTTTTATGTGTGGCAGTTTCTAGGGCATATATTGATAAAATTTGATAGTATAGATTAACCTATAATTTTTTCAATGCTGTGCCATATGTTTATGATGTCTTTGTTTCCAACCTTTTAATTTTTTCACTGTTTTTGCTTTTATTAAACAAACAGACAAAGCTGAATGTCTTAATATATGTGCTTGCATTTGGCTATCTCTGTCTTTGCTGGTTTGTCTCTCAGAAATCAATATTTTGGATCTAACTGGAATATATTCTTGCCATGATCTCATTCCATTCCATAGGTGCAATATTCATGTTGAAGCCTGTGTGTGTAGGGGCATTTATGCTTTTTTTTGGTAGGGTTTCCATGGCAAGTTCCTCAACTTAGGAATTTGAACTATTTTCCAAATTATTCCTCTACTCTTACTTTCCACAGATGTTTTGTCAGGATATCAGACATTGGTTAGTACTTACCCTACTTCATAATGCCTCTACTATGAACCTACAGTGACCTTATTTCTGGAGAAGGTCATATTCTGAAGTTCCAGATGCTCACAGACTTTGAGGAATCCCATCAATCCAGTAAGTTTTGACTTTTTTCTCTATATGTATTCAATTGACAATTTGTATTATAGATTTTGTGTGTTTTCATGTTTCCTTGACATGATTTACACATGCCCCTTATAAAACGAATCATCTATGTTGAAATTTAGTCAAGTAATAAATGTGCATTCATTTTATTACTCACAATTGTTATGCATTCCATGTTAATAAAATGTTATTATTCCGTTATTTTGAGCAGATAGTTTTCCAATTGTTGCACTTTTTGCAAATCCCATCTTCCCTTGTGTTCCTTTTCATGCATGATTAAAGGTTCTCTAACACTGATAACCAAGAAAAGATGGAGATGTTAGAAGAAAGACAAATCATGTCTTTTAGACACAAAAGTGTTAGGTTTTTCAGACTTCCTTACATTCGTGATGGAGTCTGGAGACTAGATTCTAATTAGACCAATGTGGTGGCTCACTGAAAAATTCCTAGGACTTTCCAGCCCTCAGCTAACTCCCTCATCCATGTAGCTGTAAGCTGTAAGCAAAAGGCACAAGGGCACGAAACTAGATGAGTGCAAACCAGTGATCAGCCACGCGGAGCAAAGTCTTCATAGCCTCTGACACACATGTGGCAGAAACACTGCTCCCGGAACGTGATTGTCTTCGTAATGTAAGAAGTCGAAAGTTCCCTAAAGAGTGATAACCCTGGGTGGTGACAGCCTGACAGGTCTTCTTTGCTGGTAGAGATGCGAGCATTATACTTCATTGAAACCCTCCCATGGTGCCCGGAAGAACATACAAAAAGAGACATTTCCACCAGCAATAGTCCAGAAGCATTGCAAAGAGGGAGAAGTATTAGATGCACTTTACACTTGCAGAACCATATTTTCCCCCATGCACTATAACCATAAAGAAATTTCCCTTAACCATTCAGTACAAGAATACAGAAAAGACATTAGAAAAAAGAAATTTAGTTTTCCTATTTTAAGTGACGTTGTTATTATTATGAAGCTGATTCAGGTGGTCTATAAAAAGCCATACAGGACGTGGTGCTGTGGCTCAAGTGAATAGGGCAGTAGCCTTGAGTTGAAGAGCTCAAGAATAATTCAAGACCCACAACCACCACCCCCCTACCCCCCAAAAAAGTCATACATGTCAGGAGTAAATCCTTGTGTCTCCAAATCATTTAGTTATCTGTATATTTTATTTTTTATTTTCATTCTTGCTGACACAGTAGTGTGGACACAGGGCTTTGTGCTTGCACAGCTTGATTGCTACAGAAGCCATGCCTCCACTTCTACTTTTAGCTGGAAAATTGCCATAACTGACCTTGAACTTCAATCTTGTGAATCTCAGCCTACCTAGTAACTAGGATTAGAGGCATGACTAACTGAGGCCTGGCGGTTAAATAGTAAGTTTTTCTAAAATTCTTTTGTCCTTCTAGTTGCCCTGAGACTACAGAAATCTAAAATTCTCCACAAAATTTCATAAAGTCTGAATCGTGCCTTTTATATTTTATTGACCTGAAGACTCATACATTTTTTAGTAGTGTTTATGTCCCACCTACTGTTAAATGTGGATACATGAACTCAGAGTTGGTGGTTTTTATATTCACAAAAAATATGAACATTAAAAACATTTTGAAATGATGGACTGAAATTGTTTCAAAATAATTTAAATTATTAAAATTATTGAAATCAATTTTAAATGACCAGTATAACTATTCTTGAAATTATGTTACCCCATGTAAGAAAATGGCATTTATAAAAACCCCAAAGAAGCCACATTGCACAAGTTGCCGGCACAAGTGGAGAAAGAAATGAGACACATGAAAACCAACCAAGATTTGGCCTTCTGTCTTTGAATTTCAGAATAGTCCGCTGTTGTCACCTTCCACAGACAAGCCAAGACCACCATGAATAATTTCAGGTCCAAATTTTGTTTAAATCAAGACCTAAGTAGCTTATTTCAAATTTGAATAATCATTTTGTTTGTTGTACTGCAGAATGAAGTAATGTTAAAGCAACAAAATATAGTGTTGCTTCATGTCTAAAGCAGACTATTATTGTGTTGTCTTGCAGGGAATCACTTGGGATGTGTAGTTGAGAGATATGCAGTCTAAAAATTGCTTCCTCCTCTGTTTCTTTGAAGAGACATGGAGTGTTTCCATATTTGGTCAAAAGTGCTACTACAGAAGGATTCATTGTGAAACTATGGACAAATTCTCAAAATAGCATCCAAGGAGGATGCTCTCTCTTACAATTTTATTTGAGTCATGGAAGAAATTACAAGTGATACTGGGGGGACATATTCAGTTGACCATATTTAAAATGTTTTTGATGCTAATGTATTATTAATATCTTTTCTATACAGTAAGACTTGCAAAATTGAAACTTATTTCCTTTTTTGAATCCTCATTTAAATGTCTGTAGAATTATAGAATCCTGTTTTTCTGTTTATCACAATTTTCTACTTGCATACATAAAAATTCTAAAACATGGTATAAACATTTAAAGCTTGAGAAATTTGGTTTGAAAGCAAGATTCATGTTTTCTAATTCAATATATACTAACTTGGCTGTAAAAAAAATTCAGATGTCCTAGTTGAACATGTATGTTAATTGAAAATATGTGATTATAAAATTAGGTAAAAATGATTACCATATATCTAGAGGTTCTAGACCTTGTTTGTGCACACTAGTAACGTGTGTTCTTCCTTAAATACATATATAAAATGCACATAGCATTATATACCATTAGAGTATTGTGAATGAAAAAAACAATGCAAGCCAGTCGCAAGTGGTTCACCCTATTATCTTAGGTTTTAGTTGAGATCTAGAAGATCATGACACAAAGCCAGCTGTGAAAGAAGTTTGCCAGACTCCATCTCCAAAATAGCATTTTTGCCAGGAAGTTGTGCAAGCGTGACTTCCTTAATTCAAATCCTAGACCAGCACAAAAATGTAGGTAAATTGGCATTAGGTACATAAGAAGAAAAACTCAACATCATTAATGACAAGGGAAATTCAAGTCAAAACTATAAAATTCCCATGCCTCAATAAAACTGGCTTAATGGTAAAGTCTGAAGATGACTATTGCTGGAGAGATGATAGAGATATAAGAATGCTTGTACCTGTGGATGAGAATGTAATTTAACAGAGCCAGCCTAGAAAAGAGTTCAAAGGTTCTTCACAAAATTAAAAGTAGGATTATCCAGCATATTCACTGTGAGAATATATATACTTTCAATGAAATGAAATCCGTAGCAAAAGAACCATCTCTGCTCCCACATTTACTGCACCTCTATTCACCATAGTCAAGAAATGGGAGCCATCTAAGTACCCACATAATGAATGGCTAAGGAACACGTAAGGGAGGCATACATTGTTTAGGCAAGGAAATTAATGAAGTCAATGATGCTTTCTAATTTAGAAAAACTATCAAACAAAATTGAAGTCAGACACTGGATTTCAGGGTTGCCTTCTGTTCTGCTGAAACAGTAGGCAAATTGGGAACAGGACACTAAATCATTGTGGAATCTGTGAGGGGCTGTGCAAGTGAGCAGGCAGCTCTTCCCTGTTCTTGCCATGGATGTGATTTGTTACTGATGTCCATACTGTGGGCCTAATATTTGGGATGAAGTCTCGGCAATGCATTTCCAAATAAACGTGCAGAAGTAAATACTGAGGAAAATGTTCATAACCCTCCTTGCATCACAAAGGACCACTGCAATGTCTGAATTGCAGATACTTATTTTAATGATGATTGAGTGAGACAAGAGACATTGACAGCCAACCTTGTAAGGAAATATGCATCTTATCTGAATGATTCAAAAGAAATTTTGATCTGTTTTCATGCTAATGATTCTTCATTGAATCATTTAACTTTTCTACAGTGGAGACGCTTCTATTTTCTTCCTAAGTGTAAGATTGTTCCTAAAATTTATGAGCTCAGGTAATAATTGGAATGATGCTGCTATCATTTAAAAGCACTGAGGAATAAAAAATGGTTTTAGATATTTGATTTTAGGTCTTTGAATTCAAATGTATAGAAATAAGCAGGTATTGCTTCTCACTATTTAAGTTATATTATTTTGTTTTCTTTTTTTTTTTTTTTGCCAGTCCTGGGCTTGAGCTCAGGGCCTGAGCACTGTCCTTGGCCTTTCTCAAGGCTAGAGCTCTACCACTTGAGCCTCAGCACCACTTCCAGTGTTTTTTGTATGTATGTGGTACCAAGGAATCAAACCCGGGTCTTCGGGCATGCTAGGCAAGCACTTTAACCACTAGGCCAAACTCCCAGTCTTAATATACTATTTTATATATTATTAAATATAAACCTTTTGCCTACTTGTTGGACATCATCCATTACTATTAACCTTCAGCTCTCTGTTCTATCATTATTCTGTTTTATTATTTATGTTTTTTATCTAGGGGATAATATTATGCTCTAATTCATTATATATTTTTATTATATATACTCATATAAAATATAAATTATATAATATGTATTATGTACTATATTATATATTCTTTGCATATATGGTATATGTGTACATACTATAGTATATGTATATATATATAATATATATATTTTTTGTTTGTTTTTTTTTTTGGCCAGTCGTGGGCTTGAACTCAGGACCTGAGCACTGTCCTTAGACTTTCTCAAGGCTAGAACTCTACCACTTGAGCCTCAGCACCACTTCTGGCTTTTTTCTACGTATGTGGTACTGAGGAATCAAACCCGGGTCTTCATGCATGCTAGGCAAGCACTTTACTACTAGGCCGAACTGCTGCCTATAGTATATATATTTTGGCAGTTCCAATGAAAAAAAACAGTCCTTGAGCATACATACAAATACCACAGACACACATACATGTACATGTAATTTTGACAGGATTTACCACGAATTCCTCATTATCTTTTTGAGTGATTTATGACTTGTCATTATCCACAAGTTAATAGTTTATCAATAGCCATTAACTTAGGAATAAACAGAAGAGGCAATAATATGTAAACACATTTTAAATATTCTACTCTATTATGTTTCTTCCTCTAGAGTAAATCAACTCTGATCCCAAACTATTACAATATTATTTGAAAAATAATATCACCTCTTTTTTTGCTAATGCAAGACAAAGTTAGTATAGATATCAACCTAAGAACTGAATTTCAAAACCATTTTTATTTTATTTATTTTGTTTGTTTTATTTTGTTAGAAAAATGTGAAAATGTGTTTAAGGAACCTCTATCTAAACAAGGATTGATCTGACCATAAACTTTTCATTACCTGAAAAAAAGTCAGAAGCTTCCACAAAATCTCAGTAACGAGAAAACTTTTTTCATGACTCTGATAGAAATAGAGATGGCATAGCTTTTGCATCTAATTACTTTGATCTTGGCTTTTAATTATCCAGAGTTAAAAAAGTCTGTTTCTTCTTTCTGCCTCCTTGAGTCAGTAATTTCAGGAACTCAAATAGAAATAAAACACATGAGAATTGCTTAGGTTTGTTGCATACAAGATGTCTGCCACTTGAGTCACAGCACCACTTCTGGCTTTTTCTGAGTATGTGGTACAGAGGAATTGAACGCAGGGCTTTGTGCATGCTAGGAGAGCACTCTACCACTAGGGTACCCTCTAGGTCCCCCCTTTTTTTAACCAATTTTTTTCAATACATTGGCAAAAAATAGGTTACACAATTTATTTAAAATCCTGTAGTTCTTGCTTTTGTCATAAAAAGCTATTTATATGCTAGGAGAGTAGAGTGGCTTATTTGATAATAATAATTATATGTAGTCACATCAAACGAAACAGTTCCTACCCAGATATTTATGTCTAAATTCTACATGTCATTACATACATGCAACTAAATCTAACTCATTCTCTTTTTTATTTTATTATTGTAATGTATAGAGGGGTTACAGTTACGTTCACCAGATAGTAGGTGCATTACTTCTCACACATTGATACCCCTTCTCATGTCTAACTCATTTTCTACATGAAAAATCACATAAATCCTTCCTTGGAGAGTGAGTCAGTATTTATATATTGACATTACAATGTAAAGAGGAGGAGAAAAAAGAGAAAATCATGTCAGGATACAGGATGGTTTATTTTTATGAATCTATTTCTAAATTGTATATTCAGAAAAATGAACATTCATGGAAATAGCACAAAATTTAGAAGAAAGAATTCAGCCATAGAATTATAAAACAATTTCTCATAATTTATCAGTCAATCCTCCCACAAAAATATAAGCAAGAGGGCCATGTATCACCATACCTACTTTATAAAATTGGAAATAAAGTTTTAGAGGTATTTTCTTCAATTTCTTGCCAATGTTAATGCAATGAATGGACAAAATATTGGTTGTCAGAATCAATTTATGTTTTGAATTTATAATTTCAGACCTTATAACTCAGGTTCCTTTGCAATAATAGGACAGTCAAGGCGGCAACATATTCTTAAGCAGGTGAAGAAACAGGGTCATAATTCTTCCCCTGGAAGCAGTCAAATGACAAACAGGACCTGTGGGAAAATGATTTCAGACTTTGGACATCAGATAAGGCATGATCCCCAGGAAAAGAGAAACAAATGACAGATGGAAATGAAGCGCACTGAAATAGTTCATTTTCTTTTCCTGAAAGAGAGACAGAAAGAGATGGAGTCAGGGAGAGAGAGAATGGGAGAGAGAGACCTGATTTTAGTTGAGAGAGAGAGGGAAAAGATTTGCTTGACATTAAAGTGAGGTCTGATTTATGAGTTAATTACATAAGGCTGAAAGCTCACTCGGAATTATTAGCAAGTACAATTTACAGATATCAGAAGTGGTATCAGAAAGACCAATTTTATAGCCATCAGAAAGACCAAGTTTATAATTAAGAAGCAATGCATAGATTTCACAAAATGTATTGCCTCTGTATCCGAGCATAACCAGCTCTTTAGTAAAGTAACATACAAATTTAGGAGCCATTGGATGAAGCCAGTAACTTACAGGTAAGTTTTAGTTCTCGACTTTATTCCATTTCTCAGATTTCTCAACATCACGTTGAGATTCCAGGAAGGAAGAAGCAGGGGGAGGCACAATAAACAACCATGAGCCAGAAATCTTTCTCTTTTGAACTCAGCTAATGTTTATTTAGGTAGAAAGTGGAATGCTTTTTCCTCAGCAAGGGGTGTGTGTGTGTGTGTGTGTGTGTGTGTGTGTGTGTGTGTGTGTGTGTGTGTGTTGGTGTAGTGAAATGGACCCTTTTGACCAAGAGAACCATATGCACTGAGAACCTCACTGGGTTCTCCACTGTCTTGAGTGAATATTGAAAGGTCTGAGCTGAAAGCTGTGTTCACTAGACAAGGCTGGGGATTCACTGTGAACTGGGTGCAAGGCCAGAAGAAGCAGAGCTGTGTTCTCATCAGTGTGGACAGAGTCAGGTCCAGTTGGAACTTCCCTCCACTAATTTGGACTCTTTTCTACGTTAGTTTATTGAAAAGAAGAACAAAGGAAGCCTTCTGAAAAGTGCTGCCATATTTCAGCACTCAATTTTGATGAAATAAAGACTTTAAGAGAGCAAATATTACCACTAGATTAACTTTTTTCCTTTTTATAATATTTGAATTCTGTTATTAATTTCTTCCTGGTAGACTGAAATACACAAAGACCAGGAGAGAAAGATTCAAACTTGTGATTTTCTACCTTGTAAAATCCTGTCAGCTACTATTATCTCTGTAATTTGGTGTGGTTGGCTGTGAATTGAGAGATGGGATTAGAGGTCTAGAAACTATTTATTTTTTTCTCTCTGCAAGTGAGTCATCACTGTACCCTCGTAGTCTTCCTCACATTTGAAATCTTAGTCAGGTTTAGTTAGATCATTTATTATGCCAATCATATGAAAGTAAAATGTATTGCTACAGGTGAATTAGCTTTCATTCCAAACTATTTTGCTAGTTTGCAAAGCTATCAGTGTTCCTCCTATTTCTCAGTGTCCTAACAAGGAGCACTGGTAGCCTGGAGAAGTATAAAAGTGGAAGATAGGTTGTATTTTCAATTTTATTAAAATTCTTATTTTCCACTGGCTATATGCTTTTTATGCTTGGCCTAATTTCCTTTTGGCTGTGGGCAACTTTTCATGGCTTTTACAATCTCTTCATAAAACACAACCCATTCCATTATCACATTACATACCTCTGTAGGCATGTAATATTTTTCTCAATTTAGAGGTAGAGGAATAAAAGCAAGAATAGTTTTCAAGATTTTGAACTTTTCATTAAGGTACAATTTCCTGGGTTTTTCTCTATGTCACCTGTTAAACAGTATTCATGATAAACATATTTGAAATATTTGCATTTACTGATGTATGTAACTACCATTATACATAAACCATTTTAGACAATCGCCTATCTGTTAATGATATTCATGTTCAGTTTTATTTTTGCTTTATTTCTGTGACACTCATGAATTAATACTTACAAAAATGTTCTAAAGATAAGCAATCATCTGCACTTATATGTAGCAAGAAAGTTTAGACTATTTTTATCCGATGACCCTTCTCTCCACTTCCAGGAAGTCAGTGGGTGGGGTGAAAAGTCCCAGCCGTCTAGTCATTCTTCCATTCTAAAGAACAGTCTCATCCTTCAGGAACCTACAATTTCCATCTTAAATCTTTTTAGTATGAACTCAGTCGGGATTGAACATGACTCAAGAGTAAAGGATACTCCTATTTTTAGGACATTCCAAGGGTTCAAGGAGCTTGATGCTAGGAACTGGGACAAAATAATGACTACGTAGTTGATATACCACACACAGTCTAATTTCTCACCAGTATCTCAGAATTAGTTAAGGGTAACTTTGACAGGCATTATAGACGATGGGATATTCTCTTCTAGTACCCCAAGAACCTTACTGCCTGCCTCCCTTCTGCTACATTAGGCCTCAGTTCTAAATGTTTGTGGGTTTTTCCTGACATATGGCATGGCTTCTGCAAAAAGGGATCTGGTATTTTATGTACGTCTTTTTATTCAGTCTACATTTGTTGTCCCCAATATATAATGATTTTTTTCTGCAGCTAAAATGCTTGCATTATGTTTGTAACTTTGGTTCTTACCCCAATTTATAATGTTTTTTCTGCAGGTAAAATGCATGCATTATGTTTGTAACTTTGGTTCTTACAATGGTGCAAGGAAATTTGGATCCTGGGATTGTGAGGTTAAAATAAAGGTCTTCCCTCTCTGTGCTCTGTTTTGGGGAAGAAATCTAACACTTTCATCTGAACTACATAGGATGTGTAGGAAAGATGATACAGATTCATGTAATTGAATAAATAGTGAAATCAGAAGATAAAATAAGTATTCCAACCATCAAATGTTTAAATCTTGATTTGGACAATTTCTTCTATGGTAAACAGAGAGTCTTAAATTTTTATCTTAGTATTGTGTTCATGGGATTAGTGCTATCTAATTCTGCTATACAACAGAGTCAATGGGCTTATGAAGTATCATAGGGAACACCTTGATGAAAGCTAATAGTTGATATGTCTTTAATATAACACATACTTATGGAGTAACTCTAATGTATGTCTCTCATTTTCTCACTGTTTTTTTTTTTTTTTTGCCAGTCCTGGGCTTGAGCTCAGGGCCTGAGCACTGTCCTTGGGCTTTCTCAAGGCTAGAGCTTACCACTTGAGCCTCAGCACCACTTCTGGCTTTTTTCTATGTATGTGGTACCGAGGAATCGAACCCGGGTCTTCATGCATGCTAGGCAAGCACTTTAACCACTAGGTCAAACTCCCGGCCCCATTTTCTCACTGTTTTATATAATACATATAATAAATATCTCTCATTTCTCACTGTTTTAGTGGATGGAACATACACACAAAAAAGATTAAAAAATCCCTATTCAGCTCTGAGTAAGTGAAATAAAATAGTGGAATATAAATGCTACTTGAAACAAAATTATAGCAAGTAATTAGAAACTACTTTAAGAGGAGGCACAGGCTCTACACTTACAGTTAACTAAAAGCAGGAGCAAAGCTTTGTGTTCCTACCTCCATTTTACATGTGGAAACTGAGTTTACATCTGGAACTCAGTCACATTGAGTTCCAAGAAGGACAGGCCAGATCAATACCTTTACAATAAAGAAATGAATCTATTTCAACAAAAGACACATCAGAGGCTTTCAGAGGAGAATTAGAATGATGAGCTTGTATCATGGAAAAGCAACAGTCATAACATGGAAACCAGCTTGCTCCCCTCAAATGATGCCAGCAATAATGACTTTGTGGAACCCCCCTATAAAACCAGAACTGGAGTCAAACAGGCTATACATTGACAAGGACTAATTGATGAGTACCTCTTACCCTTTGGCACTATTATTCTTCCAGTAGCACCAAAGGAGAAGCCAGCTAAACTTCACAGAAAGGATTGAAGTACATGAGAGCCAGAGAGAGAATGATCGAATACAGAGTGATGTTTGGTGGTGTGAGGGTTTCAGATTCTTCTCTGAAAGCAATGAAGAGACGCTGAGAGACTCTGAGGCATATTTGATATAACGAAACGATTTGTAGTTTAGAACTATTGCCTTTCTTGTTTAGGGTAGGCTGGGAGCATGGGACCATTATAGAGCCCACTTTAAAAACTTTCAATGGAAATGGTGGTACTTGGGTCAGGCTGGTAAAAAAAAAAAAGGAGGTCTAAACAGTGGGGAAATTGCTCTTGTATTTTGATGGGGTAGTATAATTTTCTGAAGAATTAATTGTGGGGGTTAAGAAGAGAAAGGATTTATGGATAATCATGAAATTTAGCCTTTTTCACTTAGAAAAATTGAGCTACCCACTATGTAGGCTACACATAAAAAGGCTTTTTGAGGGGATGGAATTGTCACACAAAAGTTTAGCTTAGAATAAGATTAGATACCTGAGAAATATCCACATAGAAGTATCCGTATAGATATATCCACATATAGGTTATTCTTGTGTGAATGTTCTCTAGATGGTTTTCAAACAAAAGGGAGAAGAGTCTGGATTTGAGAAGGGTCAAGATATAACCTTGCAGGGGAGTGAGGGGATGGAGAAGTGGGGGTATTAGCAAACAACTAATGTAGATTCGACAGCTAGCACAGTAACTAACACCAAGGGAATTAGTCTAGGTAGGGAAGAGTACTGAGAGTTCAGAATGTTACAATTTCAAGAGGTTCAGTAGAAACAAAGGAGAAAGAAAGAGAGACTTAAGGAGTAAAAGATCCTGGTTAAAGGATACCAGCAATTTAGCTTGAAAGTCAAAAGCACTGTAGTATGATAGCTTACATGCAGTGGGCTTGAGGGAGCCTAGAATTGGCCAAGATTATTTTAGGGAGTTTCTTAAATAGTAATGATGAGCAAAAGAGAATGCTGGCTGATAGAATAATGAGGTCACAGGAGGGGGTTTGGGTTGGTTTGTAGTACAGAAAAACAGTAAGTTTCAGAGCTCATTGAAGTTAACTTGATCATGTAACAGGAAAGAAATCCTATAGCAGCAGTCATGTAGGTGAGAAAGGATGGGGCCTAGTGCCCAAGTCAAGCAACAGGGGGAAGGCAGAATTTATGCACACCAATGCAGCAAGACAAGAGAGAATCCTGCTAAGGTTCATAACTCCCTGAGAAGCAGGAAGCAAGATTATGACCTAGAAGTGGATGAAAGAACCAGTCAACTTTGGGAAGCATTTAGTTGATGAAAGAATAGATGAACACACGTATGATTTTTTATTGTAAACTATGTATGTTGACACAATATAAATCTTTCCTTTGTGTGTGTGTGTGTGTGTGTGTGTTATGGGGCTTGAAAGGCCTGGGTGCTGTCTCTGACCTCTTCAGCTCAAGGTTACCACCCGACCCTCCCTTGAACCAAGCCCCACTTTCCATTTTGTAGAGGTTAATTGGAGATAGGAGTCTCAGGTCCTTTTGTGCCCGGGCTGGCTTTGAACCTTGATCCTCAGATTTCAGCCTCCTGAGTAGCTAGGGTTATAGGCATGAACCACCTCACCCAGTCTGTATGGTTATTTATTTATTTATTTATTTTCTTTGCCATCCTGGGGACTGAACTCAGGGCCTGATGTCCTTGGGCTTTCTCAAGGCTAGAACCATACCACTTGAGCCATATCACCACTTCCAGCTTTCTCTATATATGTGCTGCTTAGGAATCATTCCCAGGTCTTCGTGCATGCTAGGCAAGCACTCTACCACTAGACCAAACTCCCAGCCCCTGTATGGTTATTTTAAAGGACAAAATTCTATGCAATTGCATTCTTTCATCAAGATGTATTTTCTTTAGTTTTTTTCATAAGAAATCCCAAATCTACCAAAATGAACAAATATATCAACTCCAACACATTATCCATAACTCACTTGGCAGCCACATTTTAATTCTTCTCTCATTCTCATAGAATTGCTCTAAACCTTCCCAGCATAATGTGGTGCTAAAGCCAAGTCATGGATAAGTAAGGCCAAATGCAGATTCAGATTCTTAATTCAAAGGTAATGAGAAATTCAACAAGTTCTTTTTCTTTTCTTTTCTTTTTTTTTTTTTTGTGGGTCTCTAGGCTTGAACTCTGGGCCTGCGGAGCTGTCCCTGAGCTCTTCAGCTCAAGGCTACTGGCCTACCCCTTGAGCCACACCCCCCTCCCTGTCTTCTATTGATTAGTTGGAGATAAGAGTCTCAAGGTCTTTAGTGCCCAGACCAGAATCATTAAACCGGGATCTCAACCTCCTGAGTATCTAGGATTACAGGCATGAGCCAAGCACCCAGCATGGGAAATTGAATAATTTCTATAAAATTATCTAAGCTGAAGTCATGCTATTACAAGGACTTTAAAAATGTTATGCATAAAACAACAGAAGTTCAACAATGTACATTTATTTTAAGGAATAATTTCTTGATCAATACAGGACAATGATTCCTAGAGTTTAAAGGAAGACATATAAGATGAATAACACAGTGATCATTGATTAAACCATCTCAGATTTTCCTGAAAATATGAATTCATTTAGCAAATATTGAGCACCTGATGACAATAATGCAATTAGAAATATGTTCTTGTGTATGCATTTGGATTATTCTCTGTCCTATTTGTTAGTTAATGAAAAAAAAAGGCTCACATGATGAACTATGCCAAAACCTCAGAAAGTATTTTATTTTTACAGTCCTGGGGCTTGAACCCAGGGCCTGATAGATGTTTCAAATAATGATGCTGTAATTATTGGATTTATCTTTTATATTTGAGGGCTATTGCTGTGTCTCTGTTTCCTTGCTTAGTTCTTTTACAGTAATGTCAGAATTTAAATGATTTGCCTGTTATACATACCTTCACCAGATTATTGTCCTTACCTTCAGAATTATAGTTTAATCTTGGCTTCATGGGTGTTCAGTATTTTGGAGGTAAGCCATTGATTCAACATAGGTTTCAATGTGCCGCAGACATATAACACTCTGTTGTTAAAACATTATTTAGGTTTCAAAGTACATGCAAAACTCAGGTATCTGTTAAACAAGCCTCAGATTTTTTGTTTAGTTTTTTTTTTCTTTGAGATCTTCACTATGTGTGTGCATAGCCTAAAAAAACAGGCTGAGATGTGTGAGGAGAATGGAAACAGCCTCTAGTAGTCCTCTCAGTTTTAGAGTCTCCTTCAGTTTCTGACTGTTCTCTGGTCTGCTCCTGGTCAGAGCAGATCTACATACAATCAATCCAGGAGAGTTGAAGGATTTCCTTATTCCTTTTATGGTCACTTTCCTACTTTTATTGACAATGTGTCTAGGTGAGAGAATTTCTCTTCTCGTTTTACTTCTAATTGAATCAGGCATTTTGTCTTTGGTATTGATAAGTCATGGCCAAGTAGAACCATAATGTTGTCAGATGGATGATGGTAGAAGATTCAGGAAAAAATGCTACGGGCACTCAAATCTTACTTAAATTTCAGCAGGATATTGTATTTTTACTGGAAGAATGGCTATGGTTTCTTTTTTGCATTTTTTAATTGTAATTAGTAAAAGGGTTACATGATATTTGCCAGATAGAAGGTGCATTAATTCACGTACATTGATACCCTTTCACATGTCTTGGAACCCATTTCCCTCCCCCCCCACATCCCACACCCATCTTGGTTTTCCCCCCTTCCCTATAAAATTTCAAATATCCAAGTACAAACAAATTCAATATATCAGATAACAAAGTGAGATACTATAACAATATGAGATAACCAAGGGACAGCAAAGGAGATGAGAGACAACATAGTACATTAAGGACAACAATCATTCATTATATGGCTTTTGTTTCGATATCCTGGAGGTCCTTTCAATTAGCTTCATACTATATGGCCTTATGTATCAAGATTTTGCTCTATTGCAGATCTCTGCTACTAGAGCCCAAGGTTTCTACTGATTATGACGACTGAGGGAAACCATTGAGCCTAAGTTCCTTTGAGTCTGGCTTACTTCACTTAATATGATTTTTTCTAAGTCTTTCCATTTCCTAACAAATGGGGTGATGTCATTCTTTCTGACAGCAGCATAGAATTCCATTGTGTACAAATACCACAGTTGTTGATCCACATCAACTGAGGGATATCTAGGTTGGTTCCATATCTTTGCTATGGTGAATAGTGCTGCAATGAACATTGTTGTGCTAGTGGATTTAGTATGCCCTTGTTTCTGGATGGTTGGGTAAATGCCAAGTAGTGGAATTGCTGGGTCATAGGGGAGTTCTATGTTTAGCCTTTTGAGGCACTGCCACACTGCTTTCCATAGTGGTTGAATGGAAGAAAGACAGCCTCTTCAACAAGTTGTGCTGGCAGTACTGGTTAAGCACCTGCAGAAAACTAAAGTTGGATCCTTCTTTGTCACCTTGCACTAGAATTAACTCCAAATGGATCAAAGACCTGGAGGTAAAAGCTGACACACTGAAAACTTTACAGGAAGGAATAGGAGATACACTAAGCCTCCTTGGCACAGGTCGAAACTTTCTTAATAAGGACCAAGAATCACAACAAATCAGAGAAAGGCTGGATAAGTGGGACTGCATTAAATGGCAAAGGACATAGCTAGTAAATTAATTAGGAAGCCTACAGAGTGGGAGAAGATCTTCACCAACCAAACAACGGACAAAGGCCTCATATCTAAAATATATCAACAACTCAAAAAATTGAGTCACTCCCAAACTAATCTCCAAAGTAACAACCATCCCATTAAAAAATGGGCCAAAGACTTAAAGAGAATCTTCTCTGAAGAAGAAACAAAAATGGCCTATAGACACATGAAGAAATGCTCAACATCTCTGGTCATAAAAGAAATGCAAATCAAAACAACTCTAAGATTCCACCTCACTCCAGTTAGAATGGCCAGGATCAGGAAAACAAATAATAACAGATGCTGGAGGGGATGTGGCCAGGAGGTATTTTTGTTTTTAGTTGATATTATTTTCTTAGACAGTGTTGGGCATTTCTACAGTTGTTAATTGGGGAAGACAACAAACTTGTCACTGACTTGTTGATGGAGGCACTCCTGTTCTCTGTTATTTTTATTTAGTGTTGATTTCATTTCTTCTACTTTTTTGAAGTTTATGGTATTTTATTTGTTATTTGCATGTCACATGGATTAAAGTTTATTTTAATCACTATCAATTACTTTTAATATTCTTTTTTTATTCATGACTACTTTCTTTGGAATTTGATTTTATTTGACTCAAATACAGCCATCAGAATTTTCTTGTGAAGCTGGGTGCAGTGGCTCATGCCAGTAATCCTAGCTACTCAAGAGGCTGAGATCTGTGGATCAAGGTTCAAAGCCAGATCGGGCACAAAAGGACCTGAGAATCTTATCTCCAATTAACCTCTAAAAAATGCAAAGTGGGGCTGTGGCTCAAGGATAACGTGGTAGCCTTGAGTTGAAGAGCTCAGGAATAGAGCCCAGGCCCAGAGTTCTAGCCCCATGACCCCCCTCCAAAAAAAAAGGTAAAAGAAATGCGATTTTTTGTCCATCATGGCACTTGAACTCTGGGCCTAGGTGCTGTCCCTGAGCTCTTCAGCTCAAGGTTAACACTCAACCACTTAAAGCCACTCCTCAGACCTAACAACTGTTTAACATCTACTTAGTTAAATACATAGAGAAATATATTGCTTATTATTGCAAGTTTTATGTATGTTCAAGTAAGAAATCAATTACTACATTTTTTGTGAATATTTGAAATACTATAGAAAAGTATGTGAATGCCTAAGTCATTGGTCAGTGGATGTATCAAATTGATATTTCTAGATATTCTTTAGTCTCAGAAATGTACTATGAAAAATAATTAGCCTGTCTACTTTTCAGGAAACTAGAGGCAACTTTGATTAGTAGTTATGAACAATGCTTACCCCAGAACCCATAATTAAGCCAAATTGACAGTTTCAACAACTTCTTTGCTATATTAACTGTCAAATAGTCACCAAGTTGAGTCATATGTGGTTGCTCTAAGCCATAGTCAAGAGAGGAAATGTCTTTCAAACATCTTGGCTAAATCAATGGTAATGGAAGACACTAAGTAAATATTTGTGAACATATATGCTTGTGTTTAAGTAGTATTCTGTCGTTTGTAGAATTACGAGAATACTGCCATTTTTAGGCATTAATCTTTTATAACATTCTTTTCACTATTCTCAAAACCTTTACCAAAGTAACTGAACAACTTCGCATCCAAGGGCATAACTTACTTTTTTATCTTTAGAAAATGAGCCAGGCAGCTGTTAAGCAGAAGCAAAATTTTTAGTGATTCCTAAAATATACTTTACATGAAGACAATATTTCCCCTTTAGGGGAAAAATACAATTAAAACCAATTTAATTTTAGCATTCTCTTTGGACTAATAACATTTCAGTTGTCTTTTGTTAAAAACCTGAATTTTTGTCAGCAGAAAAAAATGGAGCATAGAAATATTTTCTTCAATATTTGAATTGCTAATCAAGTGTGGGATTTATTTTAGGGTTGTAGTGTCTGAGGAAGTGGAAAGAACAGCTGTGGCTGTTCACGTGGTACTTTTGAGACTCTATACTCTCAGGCAAAATGTGTTGAGTATGAACTATTCCATCTCTAATGTGGGACACTGGAATTCATTATAGACTTTCTTCTATGTTGATATAATTTCTCTGAAGTTTTTAATCTGTTGTTAGTCACACAACATTTCCTTCTCCATCCTCCTTTCCTTCTCTTCTTTCTTTTCCACAATTTTTATCCTGTCTCTTTCTCTATCTTCCCTTTCTTTTCATATTTCCTCATGCTTTACTTCCTTTCCTCTCTCTCTTCTTTCTTTCCTCCTTCCCTCTTTCCTTTCCTTCTTCCTTTTCTCCGTTGCTTCCTCCAGATTTCTTATCAAGTGGGTAATCATGTGGAAAGAAAAACTGGGTGTTATAAAATATTTTCTACATGAACCACATAGAAATGGATCATAAATACTCAAAGTGACTCTAAGAAATATGTACAGTTTATCCACAATATAATCTAAATCTTAAAAATGAAGCCTTTTTTAGATAACAAATGAACAATCCTAACATTCGCACAAAAACAGCCAATACATAGGTGAATGAATATTGCCAAAAATATATTGAATTCTCCTTATTTTACCAATGTGTTTGCAGGGATTTTGTTTTTTGTGGATCTAGGTTTGCTTTGCCTGCAAAATGGGAATAAAAGCACCTGTTCTACAGTCATTCAACATTTCTAATGACTAAGTAAGTTAAGGGAAAATGAAGCAATTTTTTAAAAAAAAATTATTGTGGCAGAAGTTGCATATCATAAACTCCATCTGCTTCAAATTCACAGTTAAATGATATTTGTATATTTACTGAGTTGTGAAAAACATCATCAGACTCTCACTTTTAAAATAAAATGAAGCATGTTGTTGCAAGAATTCTGGGATGACTCTCTAGGCTTCCTAGCCTTTGATTATCCAAACACTAGTATAAGTAAAGCTGAAAGAATTCATCTCTGGCCATAAAAGAAGTGCAAATCAAAACTACATTGACATTCCATTTTATCCCAATTTGAATGGCCATTATTAAGAAAACAAATAATAACAGATTCTGGCTGGGATTCAGGCGAAAGGGAATGCTACTACATTGTTGGTGAAGATATAAATTTGTAAAAACAACTTTGGAAAGCAGTATAGAGTATGTGAACTTGAAAAGTAGCATGGAAATGAAAAGCAGTATGGAAATGTAAACCTGTTCAACCACTCTGAAAAAGTCTCAAAAGACTAAAGATAGAGCTCCCCTGTGATCCAGCGATACCACTCCTGGGCATTTACCCAAATGACCACAAATAAGGCCACACTAAAGCTAGGTTCACATTGCATTAGGAACCTGGCTAATCTCCTTCCCCAGTTCTCTGCCAGGCTCACTAAATTCTTCCCAGTTGTAGTTTGGATCAGGAACTCATCTTTCCATGCTGGTAACAGCACTGCCTCTGCTTCCACCTGCCTCTGACTGACTGGCCTGGATTCTCTTATTCTCTATCCCATTTCTTTATCCAAATCACTGACCATGAACTGAAATTCGCTCTTGCTCTCTCTCTCCCTCTCTCTCCCTCTCTCTCCCTCTCTCTCTCCCCCTCTCTCTCCCTCTCTCTCTCCCCCCCCTCTCTCTCTCTCTCTCTCTCTCTCTCTCTCTCTCTCTCTCTCTCTCTCTCTCTCTCTCTCTCTCTCTGCCTCCCTCCCTCCCTCCCTCCCTCCCTCTCTCTCTCTCTGTCTCTCTCTCTCTCTCTCTCTCTCTGTCTCTGTCTCTCTCTCTCTCTCTCTCTCTCTCTCTCTCTCTCTCTCTCTCTCTCTCCCATTAATTTCAGATCTGATATTGCAAAATTGCAAACTTCCAGCACAGGGGCCAGGTGTTTCTTCCTTTGAGGTGAGATGGGCAGTGACCCAACAACCAGATGGAGACAGCCATAAACTTTGCATGCAAACTGCTGACTTCTGGGTCCTTTTCATTCTCTCTCTCTCTCTCTCTCTCTCTCTCTCTCTCTCTCTCTCTCTCTCTCTCTCTCTCTCTCTCTCTCTCTCTCTCTCTCTCTCTCTCTCTCTTCTCTTGCTCTTTCTCCCCATCCTTTCTCTTTTCTTTCCTCCTCCTCCCCATTCCTGCTTTGTTCTACTTAGGAACTTAGGCCAAACTTCTAATTGCTGAGAGCCTTTCCACCACTTTCCTAGCACCTTACCCTCACTTGTAAATAAACTTTACTCCATTTCCACTTTTTCTGACTCATAATTATTTATATTTTTTGGAGAATAAAAAAAGACCCCAAGACCCTAGACTGTGTCAGTTTTACTACTCAATTAGAATATAAAGTTCAGAGGAGATGCCTTGTTTTGCTTTTCAGTATAATGTTAACTTCTGCATTTCTGATTATCTATAGAAAATGGTAAGGTGTTGCTAAATGATGAATACCTATATTTTGTCATACACATTAACATAAATATAATAAGGATACAAACTTCTGTCTAAAACTAGAAAAAAATCTAATGTCTCATAGCCAAGAATGAAGAATAGTATGGGGGGAGCTATGTGGAATTAACTACCTAAATAATTTCTTTCAAATTTAAATATTGGAAGTAAGTTGATTAAATGTGAAGAATAGGTAAAGCAAGTACTCCAATGAGGATTTCATTATTCTGTATATTTTGAGGTAGCAAGGATATTTCTGGAGAATTATAACAAGTAAAGAACTTGAAGAGATTCAAAGACTGGCTATAGTAAAATGCTGACTTATTTTTCTTCTTGCTTTAAATTAACCTTTTTACTGCCTGAGTGATGAAAGAGTACATTTAGCTTTATGTGAAAGTGAGCTATCATGAAGATATGAAATAAAAGGAAGGAAAGAGCTTGCACAAAATTAAAGTGTTGACCTTAAACCAACAGGAAAAAAAATTTTCTGGCCACAGCCTTTTCTATTTTAAAGCAGATGTCATTATTTACATAAAAAGTAAAACATAGAAATGAAATTAAATTTGATCCTTTCTGCAAAAATGGAAAAGTGATTTTTATAAATTCTGATGCTTATTAAATATGGAAAGTAGAATTATTAAATTTTAATCAAGATAGCAAGAAAATGCAGCATTGTGATTATTCATTATTCAAGTTATTCTTGAAAATTTTCATAGATACTGCTTTAGTGGCTAAATAAAATATTTCTACTGATAAGGCATGTATGTTTGCCGTCCTTTCTTTGAAGTAGTGTTGTGTGTTAAAGAGAAAAAATTTATGTAGACATCATTTCTTTGAAATGACGGAAGGAAACCAAACATTCTTAAATTATAAGCATATATTCTTAGTGCTACATGAAGAAAGGTATATTGCCCTGGTATATTATTACCAAAGTAGCACGACTTTGCTTCCTTGTGTCTATTGTTTCTGAGATACAGCTTTTGAAGTGCTTCATCCCAGATCTGACAGAAGGATGCACGATGTCATACATAACCCACACTCCATATCCCGACTTTGGTTAATTTTTGTTGTTGTTGCAATGGGAGGGATTTCATTAAGACCTTATGAATGCTAAGAAAATATTTTGTCTGCATCTGTCTGCTACATTCCCTCACCACACTGGTCAGTACTTGCCCTGAATATCCTCACTGCTCTCTCCTCCTTAGTTTGGTTTCCTGATCCAGCTAAGCAGCCTCTAGGGAGATCAAAACTCCTGACCCACTAATTGAATGCAATCCTGCACTGGAGCCCCTGGTGTTGGGCAGCAGCCATATTGGAAGGCCATCCTACAGCGGCCTTCCCCGCTGTGAAACTTACATGATTGCTGTTAGATGGGGAGATTGTGACAAGAAAATGGAGAGAATCCCAGGGCTCTTCTGTGAACAAACGAATGAAACCTGCTTGCAAAGATAAAACCAGAGAAGTGTAGATCATCATAAAACCTGTGATAGGCAGTATGAAAAATTTAAAGATTGTTTTTTACGGAAAAAAGAAATGGACAGATTGTACTTTACCATAAAAAATAAATGTGTGGTAATTTTCTTTACATAAACAGGCTGTTCTTGCATGAATTTGAGTATTGTACAAGGAGAGAGAAAATGAGGAGTGCTATTAATCTTGTGAAAATGAAAAAAAAAGAAATCCTTAATCCCAATCAAATTTCTCAGGAGAATTGTCTAATGAGGATTGCTCTCTGTTGAGAATTGTCTAATGAGGATGATTCACTGTAGATTGGAATTTCCCTTATGAATTAGTCTCCAGGTAGAATCGAGGTCATTTGGAGGATTCAAACAAATTATTTGTCAGTTCTTCAACATGAGGTCAGGAAGCTTCTTTTTCTAAAAATTGATGTAATAAATGTTTGCCTTTCAAAATGATCTAGAAATGCCCTGCCAGCATGCTGTGGCATGCTGCCATGACTTCTAGCTTGTCTTGGACAAGTTTCTGAGTTTCAGGTATTTGGGATCTGGGTGAGTATCTGAAAGGATCTGTTCAGAGATCTTGCTTAAGGGAACCTGCTAAACTCGGCATTTTATGTTTGACCAGTTGAATAATATTATTTAATGAGGTTAGAAATATATTTCAGAAGTAATTGGCAGAGCACACAGAAGATTTTAAATACTAGAGGCAGCATGACAGAAAGTATAGACTTTAAATTTCTAGCTACATCTCATTGAGTTAATTTTGTTCCAATTTCCTTCTCTTTTCACTGTTGAAAAGAACATGGAGACATCAAACTCATTGAAAATTAAGTGAGATCTTTATGTATAGTGACATGTATACAACTTTGATTTGGGTTGATTTTTCTAAAAACTACCAAACATTACCACAAAATTTTGGTGCTTTGGCCAATCATCATCTTTCCTTTGCATTGTTTTTATAGAATACAAAAATCAAAAGGAAAATTTGGGGCAAATTTTCATCCATGATTTTGATTAAAAGTCTCCTTAATGGATTACCATTACCTCACCATATGGTGTTATCTACACCAAAGAAAACAAGCTTTCCCTTTGTCCTGGAAAGCTAGAAAATACTGTCTTCATTTTTTACTCAGCTCCTATTATCAAATGACAAAATACTGCATTTTCCCTGGAGTCAAATAGAATTAGGTAGAGTAACTTGAAGGGAGGTCTCACCCCGCATGAACACATATTTTTCAGCTTGTGATGCCAATTGGTTATGGAAGCATGTGGTATGCTTTTACTTTTAATGGAGAGAAAGCACTCACAACCTTTTGCACTGAAGGTTACATCATTAATGATTGCCATGAGGGCTGAGAGAAAGAGAAAAAATCTTGTTTGGAAATGCAATAGATTTCTACTAATCTTTCAATCAACAGCAAGGAAAGACTTCTCTATCCAGAGGCTTGAAATATCTCATTGATTTCAGGGGACTTAATAGAAAGAATAACATATATGCAGCATAGGTTTAAACTTCATTTGCTGCCATGGAAAAGCCTTTCATCTGGTTGTGTATGATGAGAAATATACCACTCACAAAAGAATGAAGAAAGGAGTATGCTGAATTCTGCAAACAACTGTTAAATCCCATTGTGCTCTCCAATTAATAGGAGGAAAATAAAAGCATAATGTTGTTGATGATTGGTTGGTTTAGAGGTAATAAGTAGGCTTGTCCCTCTATAAATGACAACCTTCAGATTTATACTTGTGAATATAGTAGAAGAGGGATATATGTCTAGAATAGCTTTTTTATGAAGAATTAATTATTACCCCCTCCTCCAATGTCATCAATTGGAAACGGGTAACACATGATTTTAGACACCAGCAATGACAGTTTGTCTGCATCTCCACATTGTCTTATAATAGGCCTCTGAAAGCACATAGTACTGGAATCTAGGCCACCGTGTTCCTTTCCTTTGTTTGTTCCTACCCCTGGACTCCCGAGACCCCATGACTCTATAGGTTAACATGCCTTGTTGTTGACAAGGAACCTACATAATCAGATTTCATCAAGTTGAATATGTAATTTGAAGGAACTTGAGTTTTATGACCTACAAGTATTATTTTTTAAGGATACACATTAACTTTTATTAAGTGAATACAAGTATCACGTATATAGCCACAGATGGATGGTAATATTGGACTCTGCTTAACCAACTCATACTGAGTTTTTTTTAATTTATTTTTATAGTCAAAATGCTATTCAAAGAGGTTGCAGTTACCTATGTAAGGTAATGAGTATATTTCTTGTGGAACATTGTTAACACTCCATGTTTTTTTTTTCTCACTTTCCCTTCTCCTCCACTCCCTGCTCCAAGTTGTAAAATTCATTTCCAGAATATTATATCACCTTTGTTTTTCATCTCACCTTTTTGTTGTTCCCTTTCCCTTCCTAGATCTTATAAATCTTTTACCTTTTACAAGTATTATTAAAGCATAACTATATTAAAAATGAGTACCTCTCTCTGTATCGTTATAGACAAAATGAGTATATTTTTAAATATTTAACTCATATGAACTATATAGTCATGGTATTTAAAGTTTCAGGATTCATCTATGATAATCAGTAATTCCTCTGATAAATCATGTATTCTATATTGCATCGTAGTCTTATTTGCCTAATACATTCATTTATAATCACTGGCAAGTCTAGAAAAGTTGCTCAATAAATTTCAAATTGTCCAAAATGTCCATGACACATGTAATTTCCCTATCAGTCTAATGAGTTGGAATATGTTTTAGTAGAAGAAATATTTTGATTATCTTTATAATAGACGAGAAAATAACACTTTTAAGAGGTATGTATGTTGTGTCTTTCCGATTATTATCATTGGCAACACAATTCTGGTGAAAGAATGATCATAACGTTTGCTGTAATGCACATATTTGCAATCCCAGCCCACTGGAGTGTAGGACAAGGGAATCTTGATTTCCAGACCAGCCTGGGCTATGCACTGAAGTGAAGCATACAAAAACAAAAGTAACCAGCAAACAAAATAGAATAATTCTGAAATATAAAAGACTAAAACTGAATTTTCTGTGCAAAACTGTTTCTTTTAAATATTTCTACAAGAAAACTCAAGAGAAATGCAAACTCATTTGTTTAAAGTAAATGTCCAAAAATAAGAGACTCAAGTTGTAGTTCTCTTTTTTCAACTGTCTCAAAAAACCATATTACTCAATTGCCTTCCAATTGCCTTGCAATTCAAATTTGGGCATGTCATTGGAAGAAATATAAAAACAAAAAAAATAGGATTTTCATGAGTTACAACCAGAAAATTGCAAAAATTTTGCTGGAAAATAGCAGTTTTGTCTTTCTATGATACAGTTTGCAGTGAATTTGAGGAGCATTCATTTCAATGAGCTCAAGTCCAGGCACAGGAAGGGCCATGACAAACACTGGTTCCTCAGCTCCTAGTATTTAAGAATATCACGCATGTGTGCAATCTGGGTGGGTAGGAGCTGTAAGAACACATATACTGGCTTTTTAAAATCATAAAATGGGAGAGATTCAAATTTTTAACCTTTAGAGAACATTCCTATAATTTAATGCATGTAAATTACTCATATAATAAGAATAATCATAACCATGTAACATATTGGCTTATCTTCCCGAGGGCAAGATTTTTGGTTCCAAATGGAATGAAAGTTTCATTTTATTTTTTCTATACATTGTTTGAAACACTCAAAATTTCCTCGCATTTTTTTAAACTGATAGGCAAGTTTTTTGTTTAATTTTCAGAAATATTTTCTTCCTAAACACTTTGTAAACTTTGTGAAATTTGGCAGGTCACATAAACACAGCTGGGCACTTTGGACAAGCGAATGCTCAATCTTCTCAAGAGGGTTGTGGGGATAAGTTGGTTTATTATAGAGGGTTAGAATAGAGCAAAAGGTAGAAGAAGAAAAGGATAAGGATGAGGTAGAAATACAAAGTTCTGAGACAGTAATTTATGGTCATTTATGAAGGAGTCATAACTAGAAACATTCCTAGAATTTTGTAACATTCTTCTTATATTTGGTTTGCAATGTGCTTTTGTTATGATCTGCTATGCAAGAACTATGTCAAACACTTTTGGGGTTTTGGCTCCATACTTTGAGAATTTGACTATTTGAGGTGCTGAGTTCACATCTTAATTCCTGTTTCATAATATTTGTGGATCACAAATTTACAAATTTAATGCAATCCCTATCAAAATCCCACTAAGTTTCCTTACTGAGGTAGAGAAAACAATCCAAAATGCATATATAACAACAAAAGATCTTCAATAACCAAAGCAATTCTAGACAAAATAATTCTGGCGATATCACAATCCCAGACCTCAAACTCTACTTCAGATCTGTAATAAGAAAACCAACTTGGTATTGTTAAAAAAAATAAACCTGAAGATCAATGAAACATATTAGATGATCTGGAAATAAATCCATGTACTTGTAGTTATCTGATATTTGATAAGGTAGCTTATAATACACAGTGGAAAAAATAGCCTCTTCAATAACTGATACTGGGAAATCTCTGCATCCATACGCAGAAAACTAAAAGTGGATACTTATTTGTAACCATGCAAAAATATCAATTTATACTTGATCAAAGACCTCAGTACCAGATCTAAAACTGAAAAATATTACAAAAAAGCATAGGAGAAACACTAGAACTCATAGGCACATGCAGAAACATTTTAAAGAGTCCCAGAGCACAGCATGTAGGAGAGCACTTGACAAATGGGATTACATCAAGCTAAAAACTTTCTGCACAGCAAAGGATATAATTACTACACTAGAAGGATTTAAAAAAAATACTGAGAGAAGATCTTTCCCAGAAATACATCAGACAAAGGCAAAATATAAAAAATACATAAGGTTCTCAAGAAACTAACCCCTCCCAAAGCTAATAAGCCAATGAAAAATGGGCAAAGGATCAAATAACAAGTGTTGGCAGGGATGTGGGAGAAAAGGAACCCTACTGCACTAATTGGTGGGAATGTAAACTAGTACCACTCTGTGTAGTAGTCTGGAGTTTCTTCAATGAACTAAACATAGATTTTTCCCATCCATATCATTCCTGGGCCCCTACCTAGCATATCACAGGTCGGGAAACCATAAAGACACTTGCACATCCATGTTCATTGTTGCACTATTTACTGTAGCCAAGTTATGGAAGCAGCTCAGATGCCCTACAATAAATGAGTGGATCCAAAAAATGTGGCATACCTTCACACAATAGAATTTTACGCAGTCATTACAAGAATCATATTATGTCATTTGCAGGCAAATGGCTGGATCTAGAACAAGTCATTTTAATGGTAGCAAGCCAAGCTCAGACACAGAATGACACATTCTCTCATACATGGAAGCTAGGTCTAAAATACATGGGGACAAAATTACACAGAACTTTTTGCATTCACACACAGTGAGACCAAAGAACACTCTTGGGAGAGGACTAGAAGAACACAATTCCAGTGTGCTTCCGATTCTACAAGATAATTCTTATTGAAATGATCTCTGGGAAATTGAAACAAGTTTATTTTTTTCTTTTTTGATGTTTTTGTTTTCTTTTTGTCTTGTTTATTGGTTGTAAAATGAACTATGCAATTTGTTGTTGGAATGGGAGGGAATGAGTGATATTCTCCAAAAATAAATGTACTTCTTGCATGACTTACAGAACTGTAACCCCTCTGTTTTTAGCATTTTCTAATAATAATAGTCATAATAAATAAGGATTTCAGGTTACATGAAAAATGTAATAATTTTTTCCTATGCTTGTTTACGAAGTCCATGAAACAGGAGCTATGTATTTCCTCTTTCTTGAATACCTCCAAATAACGTCTGGATTGGCATATTCAGAAACAAGGAATCAATACTTCCTTAGTTTTTGGTAAATTAATTACTTTCATCACTTGTTATTTCTACATTACTCAGAGGTTTTAATTTAAATTCTAATTATTAGTGATATGGTTTTCCTTTTAATTAAAAAAATCTCCTTCAGTATGTACAATGAATACGCAGTTAATCAATTCTCCTCTCTTCTGAATGTTATAGATGACATGGGAAGTATTTTAATTCAGAGTATTGATGATTTCTCTGGGTATATTGTGGTATTATATCTTGTTTGACAATTCTGAAGGACTTCAGAAGAGTTTCAAGTATTTCGAGGATTGTCTCTCTTGTATTTCACATTTAATTTCAAATACATCTTGTTGGAGCTTGCAGTTTGGAAGTTCTTTGCTCATTATTTACTTATGACATTGTGCTAGGTCTTATCTCAAGCCTGGCAGTGTGGACAGCTCAGTGAATCCTGCAAGTGCAGCTATTTATTCTCTGTCCCCTGAAATATTGATGATCACGGAACTTAACTCTGTGTTTAGCCTTGAACTCTAATCACTTTCACCTCCAGTTGAAGCTTTGCAGGCTAAACAGCTTATTGAACAATGGGAAAGAATTATATTTCTAACAATCTATGGATAAAGTTATAAATTTTGAAGTAACAATACCACAATAAAATGACCAATATCCTTTTAGAAAATTTCTTCCGTGAAGTGATTTAAAGTAACCTTTTTACACTTTGAAGAAACATGGATGTACATGGATGACAGAATGCCACATTCAACCAAAACAAATGTGATTTACTTGTGCACAAAGCAAGACTAAGTTACCAACTTTACTCAAATGCTGGTTGGCAAATATTACAAGGGAAACAACAATCTAAAACAAAGAGTAACCAATTTATCATCACTGCAAACCCTGTCATGCTACTCGGTCAACACAACTTCAGTAGTGACTGACTAAGAAGAATATTAAGCTGACCCAATATAGATTTGCCTCCATACTGACTTACAATTTTAGACCTTCACAGACATGTTTAGAATTATTACTATTATTGTGTTGTGTTGACAATGGGGTTTGAACTGAGGAACTCTTGCTTTTACTTGCCTTTTTCATTGAAGGATGGCACTCTACTACTTGGGCCACCATTCCCAGACTTTTTGATTCAGTGAAGACAAAACTCTCACTGACATTTTTCTCAGGCTGACTTTAAACTATTATCCTTAGCCATAGCTTTCATTCTCCTGAGTAGATAAGATCATTGGCATCAACAACCAGCACTCGACTGGAATTATGGTTTTTTTTAACAAAATATTGATGTAGACTCTTAGGTTGCTTTAGTATTTTAGTAGATTTTGCATCTATGGATGTTCAGGTGGTGAGTGCATGAACGTATGTGCAAACAAAATATCTTAGAGTGAAATTCTGGATTAAAAAATGCATTTAAAACCTCCTCTGTAGGGGCCGGGAGTTTGGCCTAGTGATAGAGTGCTTGCCTAGCATGCACGAAGACCCAGGTTCGATTCCTCAGTACCACATACACAGGAAAAAGCCGGAAGTGGTACTGTGGCTCAAGTGGTAGAGCTCTAGCCTTGAGAAAGCCCAAGGACAGTGCTCAGGCCCTGAGCTCAAGCCCAGGACTGGCAAAAAAAAACCCCAAAACCTTCTTTGTATTATGTAAGTTCTATAACATTATCAACAAACCCATGCATCTTTGCATACTTCTGTATCTGTCTTTTCAGATCTCTTATAAACTTTAAGTTAAACATTCAAGACATCTGGCCCCATAATTGTTTTGATTAGTCTGTTTTCATATATATATATATATATATATATTTACTTAAGTTCTGTGAATTTGCTGACTATTCTCAAACCAGGAATATATCTTTCTGGGAGCTTTTTTTGTTCATATTGAAGGAGCTTTGTAAGATTTTTGATACATGTAACGTCAAAGAAGAATTTATCCATGTGACAATTTTAGTGGATAATACAGTGGCCACTGGCGAACCTCAAGTGGAGACTTTGCAGTGCTAAATTTTATGACCAAGGTACATAAGTGCCATTATACAGGCTAATTCTGCACTCTACATGTCATGAGAATATACTGCCATTAATCTCCTACAGTGAATTTAACTAGAAGACCTTAGAAAGGTGTGTGGGAGCATTAGACAAGGAAGCTTACTTCATTTTCCTTGGAGTGCTACACCCTGGGAAGAACAGAAACTTGTTTTATTTGATGGCCTCTTTAAACAACATTCTTTCAGATGGAAAAATTAAACCAGCACTTAGTAATAGTAATCCTACCAGGGGATTATAGTATCAGGTTTAATTATTTTATCAAATTTAAAGACATTTTTGAAAAACATATTTTTCCTTCCATCCCAGGGAGAAATTGCTTTTTATTGTACGTTTAATAAATGGATAGTTGGCAGCTCAGAGCATGGTGATAAAGGCACACAGTTCATTTTGATGAAGACACACAGTTCTTTTTTAATGAGTCAATTTGGAGTTTTCTCAAATTTTCCTTAGTACCTCCATATTTATGACTAAGCATTCAACAGTACAGAATATTGAGGATTCAAGAAATCTTGTACAGTAAGGAATAAATTAGCAATACCTGGGTATTATTCTTTTTATCATTCTGAGAGAAAAATCTCAGTGTAAGTATTCATTTCTATAACTTCACTTAAGCTTCTACTACACTGCAGTTAGTCTACCCTATTAATTCACAAAATTAAATATTAAAAGATAACCATCAATTTTTGTTTAACATCTTTAGGGTGAGCACACACATAACCTCTCTCAAACAAACTCTACTTCCAAAGACAACACACATTCATGTTCAATCATGCCTCAGGAACATAGTTTTGAAATTCTTTAAGTTTTCTAGAGGAACTTAAAATTTCAGAACACATCTGAATGATAAAAATCTCACCCTTCTCCAGAGACAAGGAAGAACAGAAGAATAATTTTGAAGCAGAATGCTGTCAACTATTTTAGGAAAATAATAGCATGCAGGGAGAGTATTGGGGGGCTGGTGAAGGGTTATTTTGGAATTAGATTGAAAAGTTAAGGCTCCAATGTGATGCTAATTTATTTAAGTAGCTTGATATTTATTTTGGAGAAAATGCAGGGTAGACATCAGATAATTTTAAAAGGGAGAATGATAATTGTTGGTCTCCATTTTCTGTATGATTTACTCTGAAGAGAATAAAGAGGGATAGATTGGAAGTGCAGACTGTTTTACCCAGTGATGAGGAATTAAAAAGTCCCTGCAATTAGTCTATATTACCGTTACCATAAATTGCCAAAACAGGAGCCACACCAACATATACGAAGGTCACAGCATCAAGATCATTCTGAGAGGTCAAACAAAAAGAAAACAGTTTTCTTACCCCATTAGGTATACAAATGACAATTGGTCATTGTAACATAGGTTAGCCAGCAGTGGAAACATCATTTAAAACAGACTGTGTTTGACATGCCTATAGGTCTTTTTATGGACAGCTTTCTAAAATGCTCTGCTCAGGTAATGAAACTTGATATATCTCTAATTTCTATTAATATATTCAGAAATATTTAAATTTCAGTGCATATGTCGTGGAGAAAAAATATATCCTGGCATTTACAATATATTTAGAGTTCAGAAAAGATCTCAGAGGAACAGAATATTTATGGAGTTCTTTAGGGCCTGATTTTTTGCAGTGGTCTCTCATAACATATGTGGGTTTTACGGAAAAAGAATAAAGACAGACAGTACAAAAATGAAAACATATACATATAAGCCATTAATTATTTCTATATGTTGAATAAATAATGTCATTTTCTGTACCTTATAGATTAGAATGAATTATCAACATTTGTTTATTAGTTTTACAGCATATAAACATATATTCATATATATACTCCACACATAATTCCCCAAAAGTTTTCTATAAATCAAGGCCTGAAGTAACATTTACTTGTTAAAGAAAATCTGTAAATATATTTCAAAAAGGTTAGATACATTTTGCAGGTCACTAAGAAACATTTTTAAAGAGAATTTGAGCTGGGTATTCAGATTAAACTTAGTGTTCTATCTAAATCTTTTGGAAAATCAATTGTTAAGTTTATGTTCAGATGTTTCCAAAGAAATGCACGTACATCCAGTGTTAGGATCTGTGATGTTCTTCCATTCCTAGTACCACTTAAGACAACAATGGGCAGTAAGTAGAATATGCTAGCATCAATCAGAGAAGCAATGATGTAATACAAATAATCACAGAAGAAATCATTGCAGAAGCTTTAATCACATCAACTACTTACTAGTCTATTTTGGTGTTTAATTATAATACAGTAAAGATATCTGTACTAGAAACTTCTTCCAAGGACTTGTAGAGGGCAAAATACAGAAACAGGAATTCAAGTCATGTGTGGTGTCTTATTCCTTACTCAGAAAATGAAATCAGGAATACCACAGTTCTAGGCAAGAGTATCTGAAATGTAAGTGTGAGACACCCATTTCCAAGGAAAATTTAGACATGATTATATGTGCCTGTCATCCTAGTTATAGTAGGAAGTGTGAAATAAGAGTATCACAGTCCAGATTGATTCAAGCAAAAGCGAGACCCAAGCTCAAAAATAACTAGATGAACAATAAAATAAAGGCTGAAGTAGTAGCTCGTGTAGTTGGGCTCCTTGCTGGCAACCCACAAAGCACCTGAGTGTCACAGAAACAAAATAAGAAGTAAATACAATTTAATGAGAGACTGATAATATAGATTTGTTGCTAGGTAATCATTTGTGCATATGTCATATATATTAAACATGAGGGGAGGTTGCTTGAGAAAGAATAGTTGCTACATGTTGTTTTTTAGTTACAATTGACAACTACTGAGACAATGTACAATGCAGATGTATTTTTATGGGATGACACATTCAGAGTTCAAAGTCCCAATGTTTAAGCAAGAAAAAAACACCTAAAAGCACAGGATTCTTGTAAAAGAATAGTCAAATCAATAGAATGGACCAAAGAGCCCAGGAATACACTTATTACATACATGTACAATCAACTGGCCTTTGATAAAGGAAGAGAGGCAGCATTTTAAAAATGTACCACAGATGTTTATAGTCATAACCACTAAAACTTTGAAGTAGCCAAGGTGTCCTTCAGTAGCTAATGACTGCATGGGGGTACACCCAGTCAACAAAACACTTTTCATAGCTAAGAACAGATGAGCTGACACGGCACAAAAAGACATGAAGGCCTGCCATACCACTCTTGGGCATCTATCCTGAACATCATAACCCAAAACATGATAAGGACACCTGCTCAGCTATGTTCATCTCTGCACTATTCACAATAGCCAGGCGATGGAAACAACCCAGATGCCCTACTGCAGGTGAATGGATACAGAAAATGTGATATATATATATATATATATATATATATATATATATATATATATATAACGGAATTCTACATAGCCAACAGACAAGATAAAATAATGGCATTCACAGGAAGTGGATGAATCTAGAGCGAATCATGTTGAGTGAGACAAGTCAAGACCAAAGGAACAAAAGGCGCATGGTATCCTTAATATGTGGCTATTAGATCCAAACAGTACAAGGGCGAGGACTCAATATTTGCATACCCAATGCTATGGACAAGGCACTGAAAATATAAACACAACTACGTAGACATAAAAACTTATGACTTTATAAACATGTTTTATTACATAGATTAATATGTATCTATGACATACCAACCCTCAGCCTAATTTTGATTATGTTCTAAAATCTAAGTAGCAGTGATTGTATATAGAGATTCCCTTCTTGAATGCTTGTTTGTTAAATATGTCATTTGAAATATGATGTAAAAATCAATGTTAGTCAATTCTTTAATAAAAAAAGAAAGAAAGAAAAGAAAAGAAAAAAATAGATAAATTGAAAAAGAAATGGTGAGGGAATACAGTCATAAAACACTATGTATGCAAAAACAGAACTTAGTAACAGGAAGAGATGAGTGGAGTTGGGATAGGTGAGGGGGAGGAATGATGGATGGGATGATATTGATCAAGATACACTGACCTCATAAACTGACATGTTGAATGGAAACTCGTTTGTATACTGCTTAAAGATAATTTTAAAAATAAATCCTTTACTCTTCAAAAAAAGGCATGACGGAAAGATAAATGTATATTACTAAATAAAGAAAAACAATATGGAAAAGATACCTGGCAGTCCAATTTACACCAAAGTCTGGGGAAGGTAAAAGAAAGGATTAGGCTGGGGGAGCTGAGGAGCAATGAAAGGAGAGAGAACTCAGAGATGGAACACAATGGACATTCTAGGGGCATGAAACTCTACTACATTGTGTATGACACTGCCATGGTGGACCCATGCCAATCCACACATGCCAAAATCCACACCATGTACACCAAGAGTAGACAGTAATATACAAAATGGTCTTAAAATAATAATGACATGTTCATGCATGTCAGGTCTTGATTTGAAACAAATGTACCACCCTGGGCTAGCACTCAGATAGTCGGTGCAACTTAAGTGGAGATGCATGGTATGTGGGGTAGTTATGCCTTACCCTCAGTTTTACTATGAGTCTAAAACTACTTTAAAAAATTACATGATGGTTGGGGGTGTGGGGGGTAGCTCGTGCCTGTTATCCTAGCTACTCAGAAGGCCGAGGTCTGAGGATCACTGTTCAAAGCCAGCCTGGACACTAAAGGCCATGAGACTCTTATCTCCAATTTACTATAAGACTGAAGCGGGGCTGTGGTTCAAGGGGTAGGGCGGTAGCCTTGAGCTGAAGAGTTCAGGGGCTGCACCCTGGCCTGAGTTCAAGCCCCATGACACACACAAAAGAAAAACAAATGACATGAGGATGATCAGGACACATTGTACTTATAACTTGACTTCTAAAATTGAAACCTCTTTATACAACTTAATAATAAGAGAGTAAAAAGAGAAATAGCTTAAAAGAGTGGCATGTGAGTATTTCCTGAAGCAATTGAAGTCTATTATCTCCATGACAGAAAAATTGAAAAATTAGAATTTCCCTTCCTTATATGTACATTCCTTTCTTCCAGTTGCTCCTTGAGTAGAGAATGGTATGAAATAACATGAAGAATAAGAATACTTATTTCCCTTTTTAAAAGTCTAGCCTCCAAGAAAGAATGAAAAATAGGGGTTAGAGTAGAATAAAAATGTATAAGGATCATGAAGTTAAATTATTAAAATAGCCTTACAGTCCTACAGCCCCACCTGTTTTTTAGGTGCTGGTTGGGTCTTGGAGAAAAAAAAAACTAGAAGTCAATAGAATGGACACATTCTGTGATCTTTCCAGCTCACATCAGTATCAAGGTACAAATGTGGATGTTTCTGGGTTCTGTGGTTTTATGTGGACCCCATGGAAGAATTTGCACTATCAAAATGGAGAGGTGTTATGAAGGAGGGCTGATTGTCTTTAGGAAGCTGGTCAACTAGTAAACCAATGACTGAAAGTTAGCATTCACTTTAGAAGTCTGCAGCAGAAGTAATGAAACCTCATAGAATCAATCAGTGTTAACTAGCATAAGCTTGGTGAGCATTCCAGACACCTTCCTATGCCCAGCATGCTGCAGAATTCAATACCAGGGACCACACACATTGGAGGCCATACTGAGATGATAGTTGGTGGCTCCATGGATTTGAAGATGGGTGACTTTCAAGCAGCTTGTCCTCTGTTTCTTCATACCCTGACGATGTATAATTAACTTAAATCTTGGGGAAAAATGAAGAATCAGGATAAATCTTCTCCCCCAGAGACTAAAATTAGTACAATCTGGTACTAATTAGTACAACTGGTTCTGAATCTGATAAGTAACTTAGAGACACACCTATCACTCTAAAGACTGGAAAATGAACTTGGAAAATTTAGAAAAACTTGCTTTTGATTAAACAGTTTTGAATGTCTATATTAACTCTACCTTAACTAGAGATTGTCCTAAATACAAAAGGATTCAATCTCTGAGAAATGTAGCGATAGATCATATCCGTAGATTTGGAGAAGAAAAGCTTGTTTGGTGTAAGTCCAAAGACATATGGAGCTACAATTTTTTCATATTTTTTATTATCTTTAAGAAGTTGTACAAAAGAATTGCCATCTTTTTGTCTTTGGTTTTGACTATTGTTATCTATCAGTAGTTGTTCAAAGATTTGCCATTCAACAAAGCAGTTAATGAAAACAGTATGTTTCAATCAATTCACCCCTTTCAGCATTCTCACTCACCCTCTCAACCCACACCTCACTTTCTTTAATTTTGTAGGGCATACATTGAATTTTTATTGTATTCTCACCTCCTTCTCTTCTTTATTCATCTAACCCTTTCCCCTTGACTCCACCCTGCCTCTTTCAAGTACTTGCTTCTTGATGTTCACTTGGTGCAACTAAAAATTTTAACTTGATGTGGATATTAATGAAATGATGCTAATAATATAGAAAATTATAAAAGTTTAAAGTTACTTTATCTGCAGTGTGCAAAGTATTGCTTTTTTTCCCCATGCTTTCTGAAAGATAACCCTTCCAGGTGCAATCCACATAATTCTGACAATATACTTAACTACACCATATTCCTATAAATTTGAACATCTGAATTTCAACTGATTAATGTTAGGTGAATGAGTTAATAAAGAAAATATGTCTATTAATCCGTGAGGTTACATACATCCACAGTTCAATAACAATTAAGATGAAAAAGTAATAACAATTTTCCCAGCAATGAAAATAAAATCCTAGAATCAGATTGATTTACTTGAAAATTGTTTCAAACTTTTAAGAAAGAAACTAACAACAACACTTCTCAAAGTATTACATAAAGTAAAAAAGGAAGAAATGTTTCCACATGTATTTTTATTAATTATTACTCTGATATCCAAAGTGGATAAAAACCAATACCAAAATAAAAGAAAATACAGCCCCCAAATTTAGTGTATAGTCTAGAATAATGACATTGTTCAAGATTCATTGTATTTATATCCTACTTGTTAAATGACAACACTTCAAGATAAAAAGAAAAAGAAAAGAAAAAGAAGAAAGAACAGAAAAAAATGAATAAAATTTTGAATTATTTATCTGATAACAGAAACAAAAGTTCTCAATGGAACAGTTACAAATATAATTCAGCAACACATCATATGCCATGATCAACTTGATTTAATTCCAGGCATGTATGGTTCAGTATACACAAATTAATGAATGTAGTAAAGCATATAAACATCAGAAAGGGCAGAGATCACAGGTTTCATCTCAAGAGAAGTAGCAAAAACCTCTGACAAATTTAATCACTCCTTCATAATAAAATCTCTGAAAAAAGGAATAAGGACTGTATCAGTATACATTGCTCAGCCTAAACCCACCAATATACTAAATGGGAAGTAAAATGAGACCATGTCCTCTAAAGTGAGAAACAAGACAAAAATGTCCACTTGTTTAATATAGTAGTTTAGCAATCAGGCATGAAATAATACAGGGAAGTATAGAGTCAATTACACCTCTTGGTGGACCGTACAATCCTAAACTTAAAAGACCTTAAAGATTTTATAGAAGAAACAAAAACTATAAGAGCCGATAAACGCTTTGGCCAAATTTCAGCATAAAAATCTGACATACAAAAGTTAAATGAATTTTCTCTATCAAACATGTTGATAAGGAATACAGAAAAAATTCATTTACAGTATTCAGAAAAAGTAAAAAGTACCTAGCAGTAAATCTAACAAAGGAGATGAGAAAACTATACTGAAACTGACAAAACATTGAAGGAAGACCTAGAAGATGACAGACAATCCATGTTTATACACTGGAAAATTTTAATAATGTGAAAGTGATGATAATGCCAAAAATGAACTACAGACTCAATGCATCTGTAATGAGAATACCAATCTCATTCTTTTTGGAAATTGAAGAATCAATAGAACATTTCATAGGTATGCCTAAATGAACCCAAATCCTCAAAGCAATAGTAACCAAAAAGAATAAAAGGGTAACACTGAAGGTTTCAGAATACCTGATTTCAAACATTACAAAATCACAATAATAAAGATAGAATGATACTCATACAAAAGCAGACATAGGCTAATTGCATAGAAATAGGATCACATTATATTAAGAAGCTTCTGCATATCACACAAAACAACTATCACAATGAAGATACAATAAACAGAATAGTGGAGAAAATATATCGTTGCAAGCTCTTCTTCAGAAAGCGGATTAATATCCAGAATACATAATGGGCTGTAAATTGGGCATATATCTAAATCAATGTAAAGCAATATAATATATAAATATGTATATATACCCCTCCATGTTTATAGAAACAATATTGTTAAAAAAACAAATTATCTAGCCAACCTAGGTGGCCGACATCCAATTTATGGTAAACAAAATGTGACATATACACAGCGATAAAAAGGATTGGGCTTACACCATTTGTAGAAAACTAAATGGAAGCGAAGTGCACCATGTTGAGTAAGAAAACCAAACTGTGGAAGACAAATACACTGTTTTCATACATGTGAAGGATTTAGACTTAAGTAGTAATTATATGACACAATTACCGAGGACAACTGTTTTTGTATAGGGGCAGTGGCAGGAAAGGCTGATGGGGATAATTATGAATATAATTATATATATATGATAACAGCATAATGAAACATAATAATATTGTTTTTAAAAAATAGTGAAGGGTTTTAATGAGATAGTCATATGAATGGGGTGAATTGGCAGGGTCTGTTCTATATATGCGTACCCATGCATATAGATATCCAAATATCACAGCGATTCTTTTTTGTGTAATGTATGCTAATAAATATTTTAAAACTCATACATATTTATGACCTCTTTCTACTGTGGTGTCTATTTTAATAGTGATGGTATGAGATTCATAAGCAATTGAATAACCTGTACTCAAAATAGGTGTGCATGTTTAACAGATATCTATTGGAAACAAGAAAAAAATGTACCCTATTTTATTTGAGCATTCTAAGTGAAAGAATATGTGAAGTCAGAAACTAAAATGTCCAAGTATGTCTTCTGAAAGGCAGTAGCTACTGAAGGAAGATGTTCCAAGAAGCTCATTGGCTTAACCAGTAAGATGAAAGTTCTGAGGAAGTGAAGACACTGATTTCAGACACATTTCTGTCATCAATCAGAACTTGCATTTTAGGATTTTTCCATTTCTGTATTGCCAAGGATGAGTTTCTGTATTATCAGTGACCGTACACAAAATACTCTATTGTCCTCAAATAAAAATAAATCCCAGATGGGGCCCGGAGTTTGGCCTAGTGGTAGAGTGCTTGCCTAGCATGCACAAAGACCCAGGTTCAATTCCTCAGTACCACATGCATAGAAAAAAGCCGGAAGTTGTGCTATGGCTCAAGTGGCAGAGTGCTAGCCTTGAGAAGGCTGAAGGATAGTGCTCAGGCCCTAAGTTCAAGGCCCAGCAGTGGCAATTAAAATATCCCAGAGGTATTCCCCAACAGTGACGACTCTGGAACAGAAAAATGAATGTGAAGGACTAAGAAAAGAAAAAGATAAAAAAAAAGTCCCACCTGCAAAGCAGCAAGGAACTAAGTTTTTTCCTTTTTTTTTTTTTTTTTTTTTTTTTGCCAGTCCTGGGGTCTGAGCACTGTCTTTGGCTTTTCACAAGGCTAGCACTCTGCCACTTGAGCCACAGAACCATTTCCAACTTTTCTATGTATGTGGTACTGAAGAATCGAACCCCGGTCTTTGTGCATGCTAGGCAAGCACTCTACTACTAGGCCAAAACTCCCAGCTTGGATTTTTCTTTTTACATGATACTTAAAATGTAATTGTAAATAGAATATTTTATGCTTTCAAAATCATCTCATAGGTTTAGCATGCATTCACTTTCAGTGACTTTTGAATTGTCTTAGTTTATCAATCAAATCATTTTTGTTTGCTATGATTGCAAACCTTACCAGCAATCTACTAATCAAGCTATACTTCTTTTTCAAGCATCAGCAGGAGTCACAAGTGGAGCCTAGCTGACTGTATGTTAGTGGATGTAGGAGGTGAAGACAGAGAATCCAAGCTACTCTTTGTCAGCTGCATTGCTCAGCAGGAGGCAATAGCGATAGCAACTTGCTCTCTGTTCCTGAGGTAAGGAGAAGCAAAGCCAAGACACCTGGGGAGACGAACAGTGCTAGGGGAAGTTCTGCAGCATTCGCCATCTGGCATTTGCTTTTCCTGACTGTTCGCTTCAGTTCATGTGGTTTCTTATCCATTACATTCTATTTTGTTTCATTATAAGTACAGATGGAAAGGCTTATGGGCAAAACAAAATCGCAGGATTTCCTCCCAAAGAGCAGACCCATAATTCCTTTAAATATTTTGTCTGTTTCCTACTGTAATGCAATCATCAGCCAAAAATAAAATGTTGATGGCATGGCTCAAAAGAACAAGAAAACTCAATTTGGCCAAAGGGCCCTCCTTAAAAATCAGGAATGTCTCCTAAAAGAAAAGCAGGGAGATATATACAGCTTTAAAATAGAATTGCATGCTATTTTTAGGGAGTATCAAGTTCAGACTCTCAGGGAAAGATATGAATAAAAGGGGCCTGTCACATACCTGATTTCAAGAGCAAAATCACAACTGGGCATGAGTGATGCATGCCTGTAATCTAGCTCACATCCAGGGGATTATGGTTTACACAAAAATTGAGCAGAAAAGTCTACAATACTCCACAGTCATCAGCCAAAACCTTGGCAAGAAGCCTGGCTTAAGAAGCAAAACACAAGTTGAACAAGTTTGAAGCCCTGAGATCAGGATCTAGCACTGGTTAAAAAAAAATTAAAATAAAAGCCAAGTAGTAAAACATGATTTCCTTGATTCTGAGTCTGAAGTTTATAACCCTATCACATTTTATAAATGAAGACAACCTGAATTTGAATTATCCCTCTGACGTTTATCAGGGTTTTTTGTTTGTTTGTTTGTTTTTATTTTTGAATGTCCAGTTTCAGCTTTCTTAGTTTTCAAGTAAAAACAGCAACTGGTTGCTAATCAAGTTGTGTTGAGGATTCTGTGAAATCCCTTCTTAAAGTGCCAGTAATAATTTTTAGGACACTGCAAGTGCTAAATGACAGGAAGAGCCATGAATCCAAGGCCTGGAGGAGATGGTTAGCTTTGTCTGTGAGGCTAGCTTGCACCACCAGCTCTTTGGTTAAATGAGAATCTAGATGCTACCCTGTAGGTATTTTGCAAAGCTAATTAACATTTGCAATCCATTGACTTTAAGATTACCCTCAATTATGTAGCTAAGCCTCATCTACTCACTTGATGACATTACAAGGAAATGTGAGATTATTTTTTTTCCAGGAGAAATAATCTTGCCACAGGAATGTTATATAGCAATGCTTCTTGGGTTTATAGTCCATTTGCCTGCCTAGAGACATTGCAGTCTTCATTTGAGACCCAAAGTCAAATGTCACCTCCTTAAAACAAATTCCCTTTTGTCCTTATGCAATTGTCCTGCTCTTAGTATTTCTGTCTTTTTTTCCTCTGGTGATGGATAAAAATCACTTAAAAGAATGTGTAAAACATTGAAGCTAAGGGCCACTGATTTCTTACATCACAGAACGCTTTATGAATCTTAAAACTAAATTTCTTGTCTTCACAAAGTTCCACATTCATATAAAAGGAACTAAACACCATTGATATACTTAAATGTACCCATTTTATTCTCACATCCATATCTAAAATATTAGAGCTGTATTAGTCACAGACTGCCTTCATTTATAAAACAAGAAACAAATTTAACCTTTCAACACTCCTTAGGGAAAGAGATGTTCAGAGGGAGAATCCCGAGTCAATTCTCCTCACGGTGGCTTTGCCATACCAGCCATTCCTTGTAATGCATGGAGCATGTTCTTATTCCCTTCAAACCATCATTGGAATGTGCACTAGGTGGAGAGAAAGTGATTTGTTTATGTGAGGAAGAGGAGTTGAGGCTGATCTGCAGCAAAGTCATCAGAGTCTGCGGTCAGGAGCAAATGTGAGTGCATCTATTCCATGTCAAGGCAGAGACTGTGCTTATGAGACATGTTTACTCTCATCCCCACCAGGACTGACTTGCTGCAGGGAGGTGATACATAAAAGCTCTGTTACTTCAGTGTGGGAGAGATGTGCTGCGGAATGACAGGCAAAGGAAGAGAGTAGGCAAGACAAGCTGTGGGAACCTGCTGACATCAGCTTCCCTGAGTTTGGCCACATTCTCAGATAGAGAAAATCCTCTTTTCCAGCCCACCATGCCCTGAGGAAACTCTTCTCATTTTTTTATTGCCTGAAGACAATTTGATCCTTGTTCAGCCATTTATATAAACCAGGGAAAATGGAAATGGTACTTAATTTTTACAATTAAGGTATGGGTTTGCCTGACCTTCTAAATTCTCTTCTATTTCATTTAATCCAACAGTCTCTTCCTCCTTCAACTTCTCTCATTCAAGAGAAATAGAAATCACGTTGTTGAGATAAATCTTCACGTGGTTTTTGGAGGAGGAACTTTGTTAGGGATGATGAGTCAGTAGACATTTGATGGCTTCCATTTTGGTTCCCTTTGACTCGAGGCTCCAATTTCCACACCTGATTCCATTAGTAAAATATTGACGGTAACTGAATATCTTATTCTTGCTTCCTCAAAAATGAAGCTTCTAAATCAACCTCTCTATATCTTGCAATAGATTTTAATATTCCATTAACAGCAACAGCCAAGAAAAGAAACATGCATTTTTAAATAGGTAAAATCCTTAGGGAGGGAAAACAGACTTGCAGCATGGAGAACAAAAAGATAACACAGTTTAGAAGAAAGAATCAAGATGGATAATATGAAACTTCAACTAAGGGAAGAACGATGTCTCTTACAAGTTGAGTGATGAGCTGCCAGCAACAAAATTAGAAATCAATATGCTGTGTAAAAATTAGTCTGTGCAAGACCAATAGCCAAATACAGTAATCATTTTTAAAGCTGGGATTGAGAATCAAAACAGAAGTTCTTGGATCAAATTTAAAGCTGATACACATTTGTCAAAGGAAAAATACCCCAAACTGTCAAAATAGCATTCCTCTGTCTTACTTTTCTTTATTTTTTGGAGGGAGAAAGAAACAAATAAATAAAAGCACATCCAACGTGCCAATTCTTCTCAGCAAAATAGAGGAAAAGTATACTGAGAACAACGTTTGCTTACAAGCCAACATTAATTGCACATAATATTGGGAAGTAAAACACTTCCTGAAGTTAGTGTCTTTCTTTGGAAATCTGTGGTATTTGTGGTCTATCCATTCCGAGTTCTCTGTTTGTGGTGTTTTCATTTTATTTACCTAGAAGTTGGGATGAATGGTTCACGAGCTTGGGTTCTTTCAGTGCAGAGCCTCTGGCCTCAGGTAACCTGTGCATGTGGTCTAACCAACCACCCAGCCACCCAAACACTAATTGACTCAGGGCCAGCATCTCAGCCTATGTTCACAGAAGGCAGCTATAAAAAGGCATTGCCTGCCTGTCTTCCTCCCTGAATGAATCATACTCCATCCTTACCAAGTGCTCAGGACTTAATACCTAATTGACATACAGATGGCAAACACAAATGAGAAATCTTATAATCCCTTTCTTTAGACACTAGCAGGAAATTTCATACCTCTTTTAGAGAGCAAGGAAACATTGCTAGTAACGAGGAGAAGAGAAAGACAAAGTATGTTGTTTGAAATAAGGAAGGAGGAAAACAAGATGACTGAGAGAGGGGAAGGAGGGAAGGGGAACAAAAACACGAGAAGGGCTATCAATGTTAGAGAAGTATTGTACCCACGACCCTGTGAATGTAATTGTCACCCCTCTATACATTACTCTGACAGTAAAAATGAAAGTAACTGAAATTAAATTTCTTTTTGCCAGTCCTGAGCTTGAGCTCAGGGCCTGAGCACTGTCCTTGGACTTTCACAGGCTAGAGCTCTTCTACTTGAGCCTCAGTACCACTTCCAGCTTTTTTCTATGTGGTACTGAGGAATCGAACCTGGGTCTTCGTGCATGCTAGGCAAGCACTTTAACCACTAGGCCAAACTCGGAGCCCCAGCTGATCTTCATTTTAATGTGTCCCAGTAACAGAAAATTTAAAAAAGAAGAATAGTTATGTGAGAGGGAAAAGAACTTAGGCATGCTGGGAAAACGCAAAGAGGCTTGAGAAGATGTCTTACAGTTGATAGATCCTAAGAAGGAGCAGTTGCTTTGTTCTGGTAATTCCTCTAGATCTTTCCGTTGTAAACTCTTTCAGCAGAGTGGTTAGGACAAAAGAAGTGGAGAGGTGATGATGTAAGGCAAGGCCTTCTTGCCCTGAGCTGAATCCTCTCATCCTGGATAAGAGGACCCTCTCTTTCCCAGGACGTAAGTATCCAGGTTGATATCACAACTCTCTCTTCAATTATATTCACTAGAGAAGTAATTCATGTAGACAGTTAGGGTCAAATGTATAGGACACTCTCATTTGTTACTATGTTGAAGGGTAACAACACTAATAGGTAATAGATTTTCTACCTGCTTGAGTCAGCCAACCAATTTGGGGAGGTAAATGAGAAACAAAAGTAGAAACCAACAAAGTAAACAAGATGGTAGATCTCTTGCAGAGTTGTATGGTAGAGGGATTAAGACTCATGAAAACTAGTGACTATGTTATATGACAAAACTAAGCCAGCTTACAAAAGTCCCCCCAAGGAAATAAAAGATTTAGAACATATAACAATAAAGACAAAATAGTTGACAAAATGTAAAAGCAGTCTGCAGGTACTGAGCAGGATTTAGATTCCTGTTGGAATGTTAGGAATGTAATCTCAGTGTGGAAGACTAGTGGATGTGTGTTTGCACCAGTGGGACTAAAATTGTGAATATGGGGCGGGAGTTTGGCCTAGTGGTAGAGTGCTTATCTAAGCGTGCACGAAGACCTGGGTTCGATTCCTCGGTATCACATACATAGAAAAAAAAGCCAGAAGTGGTGCTTAGGCTCAAGAGGGAGAGAAAGTCCAAGGACAGTGCTCAGGCCCTGAGCGCAAGCCTAGGACTGGCAAAAAAAAATTGTGAATAATACCCACCAAACAAGATGAGGAGACAAAGGACAAAACCAGTGTAACAGTGATATTCACAGAACAATATATTGAAAATGAACTTTGCAACTAGGGAGGGGGGTAGAAGGAGGGAAGGTGGGAGAAAATCAAGGGAAGTAGAAATAATGTGTAAGAAGTATTGTACTCACTACCTCATGAATGTAACTGTAACCCTATTTTTAAAAAATAAGAGAAATTATTAAGTAACTATCAAAACAGTGTGATCTGGTTTGGTTTGGTAACATGGCATTCATTGATATACCTTGGGATTCATTTCATTCATTTGATAAAAGGAGGTCATTGGATCGGAGAGAAAGACAGTCATCAAAGCTGGATGCTTACTCCATCCCAGCTCCGGAAACACAATTTACTATGGCCATCAGTCTAGGGTCCTTTTTAGATCCTGAAATATTGAAGGATGTGATTTTCCAAGTCTATCTAATAAATAGTATCTTTTTGGATCTATTTAGCTCATTCTGTTGTTACATTTCCGTTCAAGTATGTTTTCCAACATTTTAGGACTTTTCTTCAATACCTTGAAATTTGTTATACTTGATGATTTTTTTTTGTACCCTAAAGATTCACTAATAAAATAGACAAATTAACTTTACACTCTGGTGCAGTTACAGATTGTAATTTAATATCAGACAGCTGTTTTGAAATTATATATGGATCTAAAGAGAGAAGAAAGAAAAGTGCAGGTGGCTTTGTGAGCCTCCAAATTCGCTGTCTGGCAGCTCAAAGCACAAGAATTGGGCCTGTATCTATAAATCAGTGCTATCTGATTTTACATGAAAGGCAGGATGAGATTTTATCCAATCTTCTTTGGTAAGCTGAGGCAAGAGGATCCTGAGTTTGAGATCAGCTTGCTGCTTCAGGGGGTCCTATTTTAAAGAAAGAGATTGAACTACAAGGATGATAAAAATGTCTAGCTGTGTGACAAACCTTTATATTCTTGATAAAGAAGGAGCTGGTTTCTTTTCATATCTTATCGGTTTTAAGTTTAGCAACGAGGTAAAGTTTCGTTTTTTTAGCTGCATGATTATAAGGCAATAAAAACATACCGAGTAAAGAGAAAGTAGCTTAAGGATTGGATCAGGGGATGAAATGCACAGCAATAACAAAGGAAGGAACAACTGGGAGTTGTTGAGGGTGAAGTATAGCTTTCAAATTGAATGTGTCCTGAACTCAATGTAGAACATATTGTAGATACAGCTGCATGACAATGAACTAGTGGTGAATCCATGATGATTTCCTTCCCTCCTAAAATTCACTCAAAATATATTTGGCCATATCTATTGTAATCAAATTTAATAAAGCATCCATGAATATCTGCTGTTGATCTGTGGCAAAGAACATCCAAACGGATTGCAGGAGGTCATCTCGCGTTGGCTTGTTCTGCAATGCTGCATAGCAGGCAGACATCCTGGTCTGCACTGTTTCAGAACAAAGCCCTGGCTTCAGAGGTCCTCCCCAAATCTCTGCACAAGTGTTCTTATTGGCTGATGTGCTTCTCAGTATGTAAAGATATAAGGATGAGTCACTACCTTACTGATATTGGTATGGAGACATGGAGAGAGGTTTCTGTGCTTATAAGGGGGACGGGAGATTAGAAAACCATTCTCTGGAGCAGAAGTAATTTTTTTAAATTAAAAAATAATATTGCCACAGGCTTGCCAAAAGGCAATCAGTTATTTATCCATTTCATTCAATGGTCAAAGGGAAGACAAGGTTGGAAAACCAATCTAGTGCATGGTATTAGTGAGTAAATTCTCTGAGATTTGCCAGCCTGGGCACTAAAGGCCCATGAGACACTTATCTCCAATTAATTGCTAGAAAACTGGAACTGACACTGTGGCCCAAGAGGTGGGGTGGTAGCCTTGGGCTGAAGAGCTCGGGGATAGTGCCCAGGCTGAGGTCAAGCTCCATGACACACAAAAACAAAAAAAGAAAAGAAGTTAGAAATGAAGGTTAGAAAAGTCAGTGCTACTGAGCACATATTTCTAACCAACTGACAAGAGCCTGTCCGTTTGGTATTTGTGTGCATAATAGTATAAATGAACATTTCACCTTGATAAAATTTCTGTGACTTAATTTACAACTTTATTTTTCTCCCTCTCAGTTTCTCTGGAGCAGTGTTCTAAAGAGCTAGCTCATCACATTATCTATTACTTAATCTCAGCATGTGAGTTTGAAAAAAATAGGATTGAAAAAAAAATAGGAGAGAGTTATCACTCCTGTGACGGGCTGCCTCCTTGATAATAAAATGAATATGAGAAAATCAGCCTAAGGAAGAATATTTTATTAGATCAATTAATATAGGAAAGGAGTTTTGTTCCTGGGTTAATCATTGGTCTGAACTCTTCACTTGAAGTTAAGGTTTGGGGCTAGTCATAAAAGTGACTGGGAAAAGGACACCTCTGTTCTTTATTCTCTATCGAAGACTTTAACTCAGAATTACTCACTTTGGCACATGGAGCATTTTCAAACACGGATTCTCAAAGGAGCTGTGGGAAAGATTACCTTTCAAGGGTATTTTCCTCTTGTTGGATAGGATATTTTACTTTTTTCTAGAAGATGATGGGAGATCACTAGGTTCCCAATAGTTTATTATATAGAATCAGCTTGTATGTAAGTACATATATAGGTGTATATACAACATATATGTGTGTACATGCACATTTCTTTAAAATATTGGGCATGATTGTTCTGATGAAATGGCAGCATGAAGATGGGTCATGGGGCTATTAAAACCCTGAAATTCTAAACCCTAAAATTCTAAAACCCTAAAATTCTTCTCTTGTGTGGCTCTCTGGGTTAGATGAGGTGAGTTGCTTCCTTCATTCAGTGCTCCCTGCCGGGGTATGACCACTCAACACAGGCCCAGTGGCAATAGAGCCAACTGACCATAGACTAAAACTGTGCATTTAAATAATCTTTCCCACCTCTAAAGCTCAGTATCAACTCACATGTTATCCCAACACTGAATGCTGATGGATACATGTCAATACCCTTTTACTAATCTATCATAAGAAATCAATGGAAATTTCAAATCTCAAAAAAGATTGGCTCAGTAAAATATAGAAAATGATGACTTACTATTTGAAAAACAATTTACCCCTCACCTTTGTTTATCTATACTTTAAATTGTTAATTAACTTCCAGATGTCAGCTTAGCCGTGTATGCTTTGGAGACAGAAAAAGAAAACTGCTCCTTTATATGATTGGTAGAACAAACAAGCAAAAACAGACAAAAAAAAAAACCCTGATCTTTTTAAAGTTGTCCCTTTACAGTCTGAGTTTCAACATGCATTATAAGATCATTGACGGCTGAGTAGGGAGGTGGCTCAGTGTGTTAACCCATAGTTACTAGATATTGTGTAGAATTTGGCCTCCTTGGTGAATGCTGGTAAAAGGCCTGTACTTAATATGATTATGGCATCTGAGTCAGTATCGGTATCCAAGAGCCTCTTACTCTGGTAAATCTTTATGGAAGAAAGGTTTAAACACTTGTGATTATTAAACTTTTAAATAAACCTGGGTCGTACCTGTCTATAACTCCCTTATTTCAAGGCCTTAGGCAGAAAGACTGTGAGTTTGAGTCCAGCTTAGGATATATAGTTAAACGTTATCAGAATTCAGAAATTCTAAAATGGCATCTGTTAACACAAAACAACTTTTTTGTATCTAGCCTTGTCATTTGATTGGATGCATTCAAATAATATTTCTTATAAGAGCATTAAAAATTCTACACAACTATGGGATACTTGGGGGTAAATATGTGTTGTACTTCTTTACCAGGTTGCTAATCTCAGTGATGACAGATTTGATTTTTAGAACTTAATAAGTTATTAAGAGTGAGTTTTAAGTTGTAAAATACATCCCTGAACCAGAGGCCAAAGTGAAGTCCTCTGCTCTTCCCTGCTGAATGAGAAGAGGTTTTGAGCCACCTGCCTCTCTTGCAGAACAAGAACATAACAGCGTATGCCCTGCCTCATTGGGCACTAGGAGAAAACATGTTTTGCCTGAGAGGACAAATAGCCACAACCAAGAGCAAAAGCCAGGAGCAGAGGCCCTTGAGTGAGAAGGTCAACCTAATGAATTTATTCCTTTCCATGGAGAATCAGGACTTGATGAATGTCAGGTTCATTGGGTGGTGTTTGCTCTAAAGGAAATACTTTGGATACGTAACAGAAAGGCAAACAAATAGGCAGTTGGCATAATGTCTTAGTTATGCAAAATCCTGCTTGCTGCAACCTGTTATAGTTGAGTCCTGTACATATGGAAGTTTATTCCTGTTATATTTTTTTTCCTGTGGTATTCTATTAGGTAGGAAAAACAGCATAATAGTAACTAGTCTTGCTCATGAATTAGCGGGATTGCAATTGCTCAAGACTGCTGGACTATCACATGCATGCTTACAGGCAAGGTTGAATCTTTGTATTCGTTCCAAATTTTCTTCTTGTTTCTTTTTCTTTTCTCTAAATGCCTGAAAACAGTTGCTGTATGTTATAAATTTTCACCTTTGCATTTACATTACTAATATTAATAACTAATATGTATTTCTTAGATCATTCTAAGACAAATCTACCTAGATCATTTTTAATAAATTTTCCACTATGATTTGCTCTCCTTATTTTTTAGAGACTTTTCCAAAGTTTCTTTCAGCAAATTTCTCTTTTTTTTCTGTTGTTTTGTCAGCAAAATTTCTTAAGAACATGCTTAGTTATACTGTGCAGATTGAATTTTGAAACTTTACATACTTTTGTGAAAATTATCTTCATGAAACAATTTAAATGATTTTAAATTTTGGAATCCTAGTCTGAAATGGAGAGAATTGGTGATAGCGCGAGGCAAAATGTAGATTAAAATGTCCCGTATTTTCCTTTTCATTGGTGCAGATGGAGTGATTAATTAAATATGGGTATATTTCAGAGGCTCTGGGGCTCTGTGTGATAATGTGAAAGGGTCTTGAACTATCCAGAGCCACATCGAATGTCTTTTTTTTTTTTTTTTTGCCAATCCTGGGCTTGAGCTCAGGGCCTGAGCACTGACCTTGGACTTTCTCAAGGCTAGAGCTCTACCACTTGAGCCTCCACACCACTTCAGGCTTTTTTATCTATGCATGTGGTACCGAGGAATCAAACCTGGGTCTTTGTGCCTGCTAGGAAAGCACTCGACCACTAGACTAAATTCCTGGCCCCCACATTGAACGTCTTTACCTGATCTCCGTGCCTCCTCTGCCTCTAATGACAGTTTTCTTCCCTTATTTGAAGAAAGACACAGTTTCTTGTCAGCGGTGTTTATCTTTCAAGGGGAAGTTAATTTTCCTCCTGTCCTTTCTCCATCACTCCTTATTATCTTTGGACCTATAATTAGAATCCAATTCTGCCATGTGTAGACCAATTACTTTCTCAAACATGTAAAGCAAAGGCTCACACACCCAAGCATCACAGGGCTTTGCTAATGTAGGGAAGAGCCAGGACAAAACTAGCGTGGAGAGGATGATGGAGATCAAAGTGGAAATAGGCCGGGAGAGAAGGTTCAACGTGTGAATAAAAAGTAATTTTATATTACATTTCATTTTTCCCTAACACTAATACTCATTACAACTTTTGAAATTATGAGTTCAATGTATGATTATTATAGATTTATAATACTTCAAGTCACATTCTTTCCACTTTATGATAGTGCTAAGATGATAAGCAGGAGGAGGGGCAGAGTTAATGTTCATGAACTCTGTCCCTGGTGACCACCCGAGACCACTGCTGTGATTTTCACCTGAAGTTCAATACTCCATGCATTTCCTGAGGTATTCAGAACTCTACGACACTGTGAGCTTTGTGTATATGGTTTTGACTCTGGGTGTTCTAAACGTGTTCACATGGGCTAGGCTATGCTGTGACCTTCAATACATTTATTTTGCGTACCAATGTACAATAAATGTACAGTATTTTCAAATTATAATCATCTGGGGGGTATATCATCTCATTATAAGTCAAGAAGTATCTTTAGCACTTTTTCTCTTCTGTGCCACTAGGAATTGAACCAAGGGACTTGTACATGTTAGGGGAGTGCTCTATCACTTGAGTTTTGCTTGCAGGTCTTTCAATTCGATTTTATCTCTTTAGTCTAGGCTGGTCTTGTACTTGCCATGCTCCTCTCTGTCTTCCAAGGTGGGAAGAGAAGTGTGTGTCTTCATGTGTAGGTATTTCTTTGACTTACCTAATCTCAACAGTTTTTGAACAAGTGCATTTCTCACTGCTTGTTTGGTATATTAGATTAGAATGTATTAGGCTTCTTTTTGAAAAACTGTTCACTTACTTCTAGGTATGGGATATGGATTGAAGACCTCATATGCATGTGTGTGTGTGTGTGTGTGTGTGTGTGTGTGTGTGTGTGTTGGTATAATTATGTAACAGTTTATCAAAAAGGTAACTAGAGGTATCATAACCACATTCTTTTTCATATATTTTATTGTAATTAATAGAAGTTTACATTATATTCCCCATATAGAAGGTGCATTACTTCACATACATTGATACCCTTTCTCATATCTTGGTCCCCATTTCCCTCCCCCCACCCCCGCCCTTCATCTTGTTCTCCTCCCTTCCCTATCCGACTTCAAATAACCAAATATGCATATATATAATATATCAGATAACAAGGTGAAATACTGTAACAGCATGAGATAACCAAGGGACAGCAAAAGAGATGAGAGATAACATAGTACATTAAAGACAACAATCACACATTATATGGCTTTTGTTTCTATATCCTGGAGGTCCTTTCATTCTATATGGTCTTAAGTATCTAAATTTTGTTCTCATAACCACACTCTTGTTCTTTTTTCCTAATTCTCACCATTAAAATCTGTGGAAATGCAACTTAGTACCTTTGAATAGAGATAAAGAACTCTTCTCTGCCTTCAGAGCTGTGTACTTCTATTCTTCCTCTTGATTTTCTGTATCAGAATCTGAATTTTTGGGGAAACAAAAAATTGCAAACCATTTAAAATAAATTCATCCTAAAGGACCATTACTTCATCATAAGCAACTTTACAAATCCTTTTATAAAGGGAAAACCTGTGGAATCAAGCTATACAATGGAATAGTGGATAGACTATGTATGTACTTGTGAATTTTCTAGGAGTTACACTGAAATCTTAAAAGGATCAGGCTAAAGAACTTTCTCATACCAGAGTAGGTAGAGGCTCTCAGTAGGAGAGCTGGGCCAGAATCACTGGTTTTGCAGCAAATCCAGTCTTATTTTATTTATTTATTTTTTTTGCATCTAAGGAGTGAATGCCTTTTGTCTGTGGATCATGGTACTTGACAACAGGACACAGGGTCACCATGCAGCCATAGACCTCTTTCAAGAGCGGGGGTGGGGGGGATGGGGGGGTGGGGGGGCTGGTTATGTAATTAACGGAAACACCATTGTTGAAATGGTTTCTATCAGAGAATGTTAGATATGTGGTCTTACTGAACTTAGTCCTCTTCTATATTTTTAAAAATTCCTTGCTCTTTCTGTGATCTTTGTGAAGGTTCCTATTTTTTGATTGACTAAGGAAGAAATAATTCTGCATTTGATTGGCATGATATGCTAATGTCATTTGAAAGCAACTCTGTCTATGAAGAGCCTTAAGGATGTATCATAAGGAATGTTTCTGACAGGAAGCTCTTACAATAGAGACTCCATTATCTTTCTTGACACAAAGGAGACACAGTGTGAGCTAATGCTTTATATCCACTCACAGACTACTCAATAGGACATTTATTTGTATAATTGATGAAAAGGCAATTATGATAATATCAATGTAAATGAAATTCTGGAATATATTCTGGAAACCTGTCCTCTGTGGTTATTTATTCAGAGGAAGGTTTTGTTACTAAGTAGGGAAGGTGACTTGCTCTATGGTTCATCAAAGTTATAGTCAATCAGGAAACTTTATAATGCAAGAAGATAGGGGACAGACTGGTTGGCAATTTGGCTATTTGTGAAATGTATCTCTTCCGCAATACTCCCTGGGTCTCATGAAGATTAGAATACACAGTAGTATAATGATGCCTACCCCTGGGAATTTCTAAATTACTCAAAAATACCCAAGCCTATTTTGTTCATAGCCAAGTCAATGAGGTAAAATTTAGTTTCCTATTTCTTTTAGATTATTTTTTTTTTGCTTTCTGTTTCAACAACTCAGAACTCAAACTTATATGAATCAAGAAAAAATATTCTAGCCAGGCTCAGTAGCTCACACCTGTAATCCTAGCTACTCAGAAGGCTGAGATCTGAGGATTGCAGGTCAAAGCCAGTATGGGCACTAAAGACGGTGAGACTCTTTTCTCCAATTACCCACTAGAAAACTGGAAGTGGCGCTGTGGCTTAAGGGGTAGGGTGGTAGCCTTGAGCTGAAGAGCTCAGAGACAGTGCCCAGACCCAGAGTTCAAGCCCCATGACCAAAAAAAAAAAAAAAGAATAAATGTTCCTATTAGCTGATTTGACGTTTTTATCCTTCCCTTTAGATGGGAGGTGGAAACTGACTCTGACATGTTAGTTCTCAGGTTGGAACCCAAAGCTTTATTCTGCACCCAGCCCTTGGGTTGAAAGGAGGTCTTGCAAATATTGTTGCCCTAAGTGGCCCCAAACTCTAGTCCTGCTTTAACTCTTCTTTCTTTTCCTTCTTCTCGGCTTCATTTGTTTTTAATGCTTTTATCAAATAAAATAATTAAAGTAATTAAAATCTCCACTGAGGTTATTCCTTTTTATTTTTATGACATTCATTCTTCACGTGTTGCTTTTGATTTTTTTTCACAATGACACAGTGAATTTTAATTTTCTTTACATTAATAGATACTATAAAATACTTAATTTTGACTTCCTGAATATTTTACAACTTCCATCTAAAGTAGATTGTCTCTTCTTTGTGAATCATTTTCTACTCCATGCCTACCAAATAGAATTGAGCTGTATTAAAAGAGAAGATAATTCTCCAAATTTTTCTGTGGAATGTCTTCAATGGTCTCTTACAATAGCATATTGTTCACCTTAACCATTTCCCGGTTTTTGTTTTGTTTTGTTTTGTTTTGTTTTTGCATGATAGCCTCTTCCCCTCATGTTCTTCTGGGACTGATCAATTAATATATTTCATCTTGTTAGCCTGATTATCACTTGTTTCAAAAAGTAACTATCACCTTTAGTTAATAATACTACTGCTTTCTCTGTTTCTTTTCTGAGAGAGGAGGTCAGATGATGATCACACAACCTTTCAGCCCCCGGAGACAGTGTCGGTGAGATGGATAGTTGAAGTTTTATGGTAGTATCTGAACCTGAGATTAGCATTTAAATGTTAACATTTACCCGTTTAAGAAGTAGCTTGGGAGTGTTTTACTGTTTTGTATTTAAGGAGATTCAATCAGTACAGCTCTTCTCTTTCACTTGTCATACACTGCTTGGTTTCTGATGATTTACTTGCAAAGCATGTACTGATTCTTGAGCATCTCTCATCTTAAAAGAAGCCATCAGAAACTCACTTTGGACTCCTCAGTCATTTCTTTGCTTCTGTCCTCATTAAATCTTCATGAGAATATATTTAGGGCTCACTGCATATCTCCAGTTCTCTTGAACACAGTGCTGGCAGAGGGCTTTCTGTCTCCCCCACTTCTTTGAAAGCGTCATTACTAAAATCAACATTGCTCTCCTATACAAAGATCCACTCATTATTTTTCTTCCTTTCCCTTATTTACTTCATATTTGGCACTATTTCCTCACTCACATACTCAGCTCTCCCTCTATATTTTCTGTTGTATTCTTTTTTTTCCACCCAAGTCTTTATTCATATTTTAGCATTTTCTAAGTTTTATGTCAACCTTTCACCTTTATTTCTATTTATATATTAATCTCAAAAATGTAAATGTATTTGCTTGTCAAATATTTTCAGATTGACAATTCTAATTTCTAATCATAATAACTAATAGAATTCAGACAAAGAATTTCATCCAAACTACTAAAAGTTCCATTAAAATTCCAAAGAAAAATTAAATTTTTTGTTTTTTTTTTAATCATGAAAGTCCAGATCAAGGAAAAGTAGGAAAATACTGAGGGAGGGAGTAACAAGTTTTGACATAATTTTGGTGGTGATAAAATTAAATTTAAAAAATTAAGAAAAATAAGAAGAATACAAAGCCTAAAAAAAAAGAAAAATTGTATCCTTTCTTCTACAGTTCTCTTCCCAGTTTCTTCTCTTTCTGATGCTCATGAATGGCATCTTTGAAGCGCTTATCTGACTCAACTCACCGGGACAGAAACACTACCATTCACTGTGACCATGTGTCTGTCCTGTAGTGTTCAACAATGACTCAGTGATGCTGGACATCATTCTACTTTTTACTTCTCAAACTGTAGTGTCTGTCTTCTAACAGTCGCCTCCCCAAACGCAAATCTAATGATGCCATTTCCTCTCTTCAAGTCTATTAGTGGCGGTGTCGATTTTAAAGGAAACATCCTTCTTCTTTTAGCTTGACTAACCTGTCATTCTTCATAGCCCCTTTTCAGCCCATCCTGTTGGTTTCCTTTATGAGAATTACTTATAGCTCGAAATCTCATGGTGCTCTGTTCATGAGTTCTGAATTGCTTCTGTTCTTTTCATGAGGCAGCCCTGTTCACTGATTCTGTTTACTCAATTTTTTTTGGCCAATCCTGGGGCTTAAATTCAGGGCCTGAGTACTGTCCCTCGGCTTTCTCAAGGCTAGAGCTCTACCCTTTCAGCCACAGCATCACTTTTGGCTTTTTCTGTGTGTGTGATAGTGAGGAGTCAAACCCAGGGATTCATGCATGCTACATCCCGCCTCAGCCCTGTTCACCCTTATCCCTCTTTCCTAACAATCACCTGCCTCTTCTAGATTTCTCACTGTTGTACTTCCCCCAATGTCCTGTAATTTCTTAATCCATGACACAGAAATGACTGATTTGTTTTCCTCACCAGCTCAGGGAAGGAAGAAGATATCCTGTGCTATATCATGACGCAGGATAAACACTAACTATCAAATATCAAATAAATACCAAAAATCAAACAATAAATATCATTTACTATAGTCTTCAAACTATACAACCTCAGTGGTTTGCGACAGGTAGGCATTGAAACTATAACTGTGGCTGGTTTATACTAACAATTTACTTTAAGGTTTTTTTTTTTTTTAACCAGTCCTGGGCATAAGTTCAGGGCCAGAGGACTGTCCTTGGATTTTTCTCAAGGATAGAACTCTAGCACTTGAGCATCAGCACCACTTCTGGCTTTTCCTAAGTATGTGGTACCAAGGAATTGAACCCAGGTCTTCATGCTTGCTAGGCAAGCACTCTACCACTAGGCCAAACTCCTGGCCATACTTTATGTTTTTTATAGTATAATGATATACAAAGAACATTGAGATTGGAGATGTGGCTCAGTGGGTAGAATGCTAATCAATGAGTTAAAACATCAGTTTAAGTTCTGGTACCAGATAGGAGGAGGAGAAGAATCTGAAGAAAAAGGAGGCCAGAAGGAAGAAAGTAGAGGAAGAGAAAGAGAAGGAAGAGGAGAAGGAAAAGGTAGAAAAGGAAGAGAAAGAGAAGGAAGAGGAGGAGGAAAAGGTAGAAAAGGAAGAGAAAGAGAAGGAAGAGGAGGAGGAAAAGGTAGAAAAGGAAGAGAAAGAGAAGGAAGAGGAGGAGGAAAAGGAGAAGGAGGAGAAAGGAGGAGGAGGAGGAGGAAGAGGAGGAGGATGAGAAGGGGGAGGAGGAGAGCGGCAATGACCTCTAAACACATAGTGCAAAGCACTATTCTAAAGGAAAAATGTGATGTCAGAGTGTGATTTTCCAAGACTTCATTACCTCTGCAAGAAGTTTTTGTTTTGTTTTGTTTTGAGCAGGAAATGGAAGTTGGTGTCTAGGTTTCCAGAAGAAAATCAATTGCTGGATCCACTTTTGTATTTAGAGTGCTTGGTGTGAGATGTGGTAGGAATCCATTTAATTAAGAACAAATGAGATCTTACTAGTTGGTATGGATTGAACGGTGTCTCTCTACAAATTATAAATTGAAGTCCAAACCCCTCAAACATCACAATCTAGCTACATCTGAAGAGAAAGTAAGTAAGGTTCAAAGAAATGAGTAAGATTATATGAAGGTATTAGGGTGGAGTCTTAATCCATTATGATGGATATTTTTATACAAGTAGGAGATCAGGGACACACTCAAGGGAAAACTAGGGGTTCATTCTGTGAGACAGTGTAGCCATCTTTACATCTACAGTAGGGGCCTTAGTGGAAATTAAAGTTTCCAGACTTCTAGCGTTGAGGATAGGAAAGAAACTTTGGGCATTGTGTGTGTGTGTGTGTGTGTGTGTGTGTGTGTGTGTGTGTGTGTGTGTGTGTGTGTGTGTGTTTTAAACCATTGAATTTATGGTAATTGCTTATGGCCGCAGAGCAAGCTACTACACTGCTAAAGAAAATGGCCTTACCATGGAAAGGATGTTAAGGATTTCAAAGATTTTAAAACCCTTCCCGTGAGAGACTTTGATGGTTACCTGGGATCTGCACAAAGAAAGAGAGGAACAACAGTTAAGGCAGACAGACAAAAGGCTTACCCCTCTCCCTTAAGTACAGTGAGAGAAAACAATTTTAACTCAAAGGAGATTATATATACATGGGTCAAGTGCGGCTTTGATTGTTCTCCACTATTCTGTCAGCTCACTTAAATCTTAATTAGCAATATTAGCCTGACGCTTTTTTGAGACATTGTTCAATAGCATTTTTGTGCTTTTGAAGTTGAGTTTTTAATTAAGCTTGTTTGGTTGAAGAAAAAAAAACAGGAACTTACCTTTCACAAAGATAATGCATGGAGATACTACAAGGAATGGAGCTAGAATCTTTGGGAAGAAACCCAGATTAACCATATCCTATCTAATCCTGCTTTCTTTATAAACTTCTCACAGTCAATTTCTCCCTGAAGATCCTGCTTACATGTGTTTTTCTGGATTCCTTTATTAATTGATTTCAAATCTTAATCTATTTTTTCCATATATTTTTATTGTAATTAATAAAAGGGTTACATTACATTCACTGCATGGAAGGTGCATTACTTCACATAGATTGATATCCTTTCTCATGTCTTGGTCCCCATTTCCCTCCCCCCCACCCCCACCCTCATCTTGTTTTCCCCCCTTTCCTATCCAATTTCAAATAACCAAATACACATATATCCAATATATCAGATAACAAAGTGAAATACTGTAACAATATGAGATAACCAAGGGACAGCAAAAGAGATGAGACATATCATAGTACATCAAGGACAACAATCACTCATTATATGGCTTTTGTTTCTATATCCTAGAGGTCCTTTCATTTAGCATCATTCTATATTGCCTATGTGTCTAGGTTTTGCTCTATTGTAATCTCTGCTAGAAGAGTCCAAGGTTTCTACTGATTCTGGCTGAGGGAAACCATTGAGCCTATGTTCCTGGCTTACTTCATTTAATATGATTTTTTTTCTAAGTCTTTCCATTTACTAACAAATGGGGCGAAGTTGTTCTTTCTGACAGCAGCATAGAATTCCATTGTGTACAAATCATCTTGTTGATTCACTCATCAACTGAGGGACATCTGGGTTGGTTCCGTATCTTTGCTATGGTAAATAGTGCTGCAATGAGCATCATTGTGCTAGTGGATTTAGTATGTCCTTATTTCTGGATGGTTGGGTAAATGCCAAGTAGTGGAATTGCTGGGTCATAGGGGAGCTCTATGTTTAGTCTTTTGAGGAACTGCCATACTACTTTCCATAGTGGTTGAATGAGTTTGCACTCCCACCAACAGTGTAGTAGTGATCCCTCCTGGCCACATTTCCTCCAGCATCTGTTATTAGTTTTCTTGATCCTGGCCATTCTAACTGGAGTGAGGTGGAATCTTAGAGTTGTTTTGATTTGCATTTCTTTTATGACCAGAGATGTCGAGCATTTCTTCAGGTGTCTATAGGCTATTTTTATTTCTTCTTCAGAGAAGACTCTCTTTAAGTCTTTGGCCCATCTTTTGATGGGATGGTTGGTTCTTTGGAGATTAGTTCTATTTTTGTCTTATTTTTATTTTTTTTCATTTTATTTATTTTTTGTTGAGGGGGGGGCAGAACTGTATTATGTGTACCAGGCTCACTAGACCCATTATCTAACCTGTATCTAGCCTCTTGCCTTAGTGTCCTATGTGCTAGAACAACAGCTATGTGCCACCATATCTGCTTCTAGAATCAGCATTTTATTTATGTTTTGATGGTCTTTCTTCTTTCTTACTATCTACAAGTAGTTGTACCAAGGAGTTGCCATTTCACAAAGCAGTTTATGAAGATGATGCATCTTGACTCATGGGATGGCTTTCACCATTTTCACCCATCCCTTGACTTCTTTTCTTTAAAAAAAGATGGTATTGTTAATATAAAAGAGATGCATAGAGAGGTCACAGTTGCCTAAGACAGGCCATGAGCACATTTCTTTTTGAACAAGGTCACTTCCCTCGTTTTCTCATTTTCTCTCAGGTTTTCCCTTCTAGCTCTCTTCTTACCAGTTGTCCAGTTCGTTTTGTTTTCAGCAGTGTGTAGTATCACTGCTGTATTTGTTCAGCCTCATCATGCGTTATCTCATACATTCTTCCCCTTACCCACTCCCAAACAGACAAATTTACATACAGGACAAAAGGTACAGAAATCAGAAACAGGCAGGAGAGAGAAAGAAAACAAAACCCTTTGTTTTTAACAACACAAAATTTGTTTCCATATCTTGGAGTTCACTTTTACAAACACCATTTTATTTGAGCATACACATATAGCTTTTGAGCCTTTGTGATCCTCTTCTAAAAATAACCTCTTTTGCAATAAAATTTTTAAAAAAAGAAAAATAACCTCCTTTGGTTTCATTGTATGTACATCTTGAGGCCTGTATAATTTATTGTATCCCTATATATGTATATATATACATATATAGTGTATTTCTCTATATATGTAGTCTTTTAGCATCCAGTGTGTTTACTTGTAGATTTATAGGCACATTCTAGTTACCACAAATGAAGGAAACCATGCAACCTGTTTCTTTGTGCCTGCCTTACTTTGCTTAACATAATTTTTTCTCAGACTTTCCATTTCCTTATGAATGGAAGATATCATTCTTTCTAATGGAATCATACAATTCTACTTTGAATCACAGTGCCACTTTCCTTTTTCTTTAATTTGTAGAAAGACTGCATTCTCCTCCTTTCGCAAAGCTCTTCATTTCTCTACCTCTTTCCCTGTGACTCCACCTCATCCCTTTTTACTGAACTTTGATTTTGCCTGTCTATGGAATTACACTATTGGAGATCTCCCTTAATTTACTGTATTTCAGTGTACAAGTGTATTAATTTTTCTTAATTGAAATTTTTCAAGAACATTTAAGTGATGGCTATATACAAACTGCTTTTCATTAACTAGTTACTTTTCAGTATTAATTTACTCTTTTAATTAAGAAGATACAATTATTACATTAACTAACTACATTTCATTAAAAAGTTGCCCTTTTCATTAACAAGCTACAATTAACAACTTAGCCAAAACTGCTTCACATTTCTTTTCCTAGTTAAGGTGTAAATGTTTGTGTTTTCCTCCTTTATTTAAGAGCTAATCCCAGTTATTTTGTAGGATTCAGAATAGTTTTTCTTGAAATAAACATCATGCCATGGTGAACTTGGGCATTCATTGTGATTCCTGTATCGTCTCATGCATAATTTATATTAAAATCAACTGACGTCTATCAAAGATGCATACTGAATTTTCGAATTGCTGTTTCAAAGTTGCTTATTTTTATTCTTTCTTCCTCATTAGCTCCTGCAACTGGTAGTTAGTGCTCTAGGCTTGATATTTAGGCAGGCATTCTTTATGGGTGGCCTAGTGTGATCTTTTAACACTCCATCATTATGATGATTAATGATTCTAGAATCTGTTTACTTATTGTTTCTAAATGGTAATATATCACTTCCAAATGGTAAGCCTATTTCCTTTTGTTTTTATTTGCAAAAGTTCTGTAAAGAGCTTTCCCACTTTATCACACTTTTAGAAAGATAAAATAAGTAATTTAGAGTAACCTCAGTGTTGACAATGATACCTATTTTTACTACAATTAGTAATATTAAATGTTTCTATTCTTGAAATTCATAGTTATCATTTCTTTCTGTCACTTATATTACCCAGTGGAAGCTCTGTTAAATTATCTCTGCACTTTTGCATTGATTTCATTAGATTCTCATTGGTTTCTTGCTTTCTAGCATAAAGAGTAGTGCAGACCTATTTTCCCACTTTTAGACTTCTTCAGTCACTAGCTCAGATGTCACTCATCAGTTGTAGCTATCAAGAGGACTTGTCCATCCAGTAAGTGCTGCCTGCAGAGAAGCCTTTCAGAAAGCCAACTGCAGATCTTGGGACTTGTCTGTCTCCAGAACTGTGTGAGTCAATCCTTTACATTTCTGTTCCTTCATTCTGAGGAGTTCTGACTCACCATTTAGATGAAAATGCACAGAGGAAAAGTAAACCAAGGAGCAAATCAGCTGCCCTGAGTTTGGTGCTCTTTTCTGTTGTAGCATTTGCAATACATTCACTACATATGTGGAGGTTTCAGATAGCAAGAAAGAGAGCAGCAGGAACACATGATATGATTATGTGCAGAAAATATACTTATGAAAATATGCCTCTGAGTGGCACTTTATTAGCAACAAGAGGTCAAGTAGACATATTGGTATGTTTTCTCTATCAACACTGTTTAGTAGCACTACAATTATTTGCTTGAGCTCAAATTACATCTTTAGAATTTATTAAATGAATTATTAAATTATTGATTGATTTTATATTTTATTTCTGGGGATCAATCATATACACAAGCTAAAACCATATTTTCCACATACATGTATTAATTATTGCTTAATTATAATTACTTTATAAGGCTTGATGATTACATTCTAGAAACTGCAATTTAGAAATTTGAGATTATATGGCAAAAAACAAAATTGGGGAACACACGACAATCACAAACAGTGAAATGGTTTAAGTAGTAGTTTGTGCCTACCATGATGCTTTAATAAGTCAGAGCCTGGGTCCTGTCCTTGAGCTACTTCTCCTAAGCCTAGTACTCTACCACTTGAGGGACAGCTTTACTTGTAGCTTTTCATCTGGTTAGTCAGAGATAACAGTTTTACAGACTTTCCTATCTGGGTTGAATTCAAACCTTGATGATCAGATCTCAGACTCTAAAATAGCTAGGATTATAGGCATGAATGAGCCATGCCTGGCTTTAACTTACCTCTCAATATTACAAACGACATATAAATATATAGCAATAATATGTATCTCAAGATTAAGTACAGTACTTTCCATTTAGGTCTCCTAAGTTTTATGTATCATTCATTTTCTTTGAGGAAGTGTCATGTTTTACCCAGACTGGCCTCAAACTTTTGCATTCATGTGCCATCCTTAGAAGCATCAAGCCCTCGTTTATGTTTTCTGATGAAGTTCATGTCTTCGATTTCTTGTATTCTTAGCGCTTCTAAATGAATGAAAGAGGAGTGATTTTACTTTAGTTCTCCTGTGCTCTCGCATGGGCTTGTTACTAGGTAAGATAATTTTCTAGAAGACATCCCTTTCTTGAAATATAGTATTCAAGTCTTATTCCTCTAACACATAGTTTCTAACAGCATGCAATTTGTCATGGATGGCTGTGTGTAAGTGCATGTATATTTCATAAACAAGAAGTTGAAGGAATCTTATCCAAACTATTTTGTCCCCACAATGATGATCGTTCCTTGCATGAACTTATACAAGGGGTAAGGATGGATGAAATCTCTTTGTACTAGCAGAGGTGCAATCCTTTGTTTATACAGTAGAAATATTAAGTAGAGAAGACTTACATACAGTTGATACCAAACGTGGAATTCTTGCAGTGATTTTAACTTATTGTTTTAATCATCTAGAGATAAGATAGGCTTTTCTTAATTATTGCTGAAAGAAAAATCTCCTACATCTATGTATTGTTTATTCTAAACTTCTCTGATCTTATTGCAATATCAAAAAGCATGTTATAATGTAATAGTTGAGGATAAGGGTGGGGAGACAGAGTTTTCGAACTGGTTCTTCTTAGCAGTGAACAAAGGCACCTCTGCTACTGGTCCATGTGTAACTTCAAGAAATTAAACTCTAGATCTAGTTTTCATTGTCCACTTGTTCAAGTACAGATGATAGGAAATCAGCCAGTGTTCTCTGGAAAACAATTTCTAGTAATGGACTTGACTATGAATTCAACATGGTGTAATTATGCCTATTTTTAATAAAGGGTAAAACACTTAGGTACTTAACCATTACTTAAAATGAGTTATTAATATGGGGCATAGCTTAAAATATATAACTTCTTAGTTCAAGAAATTAAAGTGTGAGTCAAAGTTATGGAAGTTAGAAATAGCTTAAAATAAGCAAAACAAAACCAAAGCCAAGATTATAAAAAATGTTCTATAAAAAAGATTAGGAAACTGGAATAAGAATTTAACTTACCTTTAGTAACATAACATTGTTAAATTAGGACAGACATAAGCTGCCTAGCTTAAAATAAGGATGTGATAGAGGAAAAAATGATAAACTTGTTCAAGCGTTTACTGTTCTTCAGTCCTAAGAAATAGCTCTATGTGGTATCCATCGTGGAAGAATGCTTATACTAGGAAGTGGCGCTGTGGCTCAATTGATGGAATGCTAACCCTGAGTCATAAAGCTCAGGGACAGGGTAGACCTAGAATTCTTATACAAGTTGATTCAGACCTTGAAACTTTACTGTAACTTGAAATAAACTCTTAAGTGTATTCCTTTGTGGTAGACCCTTATGTCATCATTTTATTTTCAGGTCCATATTGTTTTCCACTGTATCTTGTGGAGTGATTTGTTATATTTAACTTAAAATATTTCATACTGACGATTTGTTGTAGAACACAATCTCTGCACTTTATTGTGTTGAAATGTATTTAGCCTAAGTTCTCTGTTCCCTCACTTCAGTTCCCTCCCAATGCCCTGCCTGTAGGCATCATTCGTCATTTCTCTTTTAGAAAGGAAAACACACTTCTACTTTGCAGATATAAAGGCTGACGATATAACTGGACTGTTGAAAGCAAAAGAGACATCTATTTTTTAAATGACTATCTCTGTACTGCTAGAAAACGGACTTGGTTACTCTTCCCCTATAGGTGTTTATTTCACTCTCATGGCTTGGTATTGTATATATATTTCATCTGGAGAAAAATTAGGAAGACCAGGAGACAGAGCAGAAAGCTGCCGCTGCCAATTCATCTTCACCTGCACTTTTCTCATTGAGCCTGTCAGACACTGCATGGGGAAAAGAGACAAAGCTCAGGTGTGACAAATAGGCCCCATGATTATTTTCCACAAGTCACCAAAAAGTAGGACAAAATATCTTAATGTTTTCCTCTTTTCCTTCATCTTTCATTCAGTGAAGGTTTGCTGTCATTTATAAAGGTCATTGGGTCCGTGAGGAGGCAGCTGAGAAAGAAAGTTTGGGCCATTCCTCAAGTAGACTTTTAAATAAAGAGAGAGAGAGAGAGAGAGAGAGAGAGAGAGAGAGAGAGAGAGAGAGAGAGAGAGAGAGAGAGAGAGAGAGAGAGAGAGAGAGAGAGAGAGAGAGAGGAGGAGAGGAGAGGAGAGAGAGAGAGAGAGAGAGAGAGAGAGAGAGAGAGAGAGAGAGAGAGGAGAGAGAGAGAGAGAGAGAGAGAGAGAGAGAGAGAGAGAGAGAGAGAGAGAGAGAGAGAGAGGAGCTGAGAACTAGAACGCATTGGTGACTTTTCAAGGAACAGAATTTATGAAGCCATTCAGAGTCTTCCATTGATGTGAAGTTATTAGCACCCCCATTTTTTGTGGCAAAGTGTTCAATGTTCAAAGCACACTTTGTTTCTTGTTTCTCTCTAGAAATAATAAATTGGCTTTTGATGTGTAGTTCTGTCTCACACATACACTCTCAATCTCTCTCTCGTTCTCTCTCTCTCTCTAACACACACACACACACACACACACACACACACACACACACACACGCCCTCATGGAATATTCTTTGGCACTTAATGCACCCACTGATTTATTTAGTGACTTCCTCCTCCTCTTGGGAGGCATTTCGCGATAATAGGCTCCTCCAATGGTAAATGTGACTAAAGCGAACATGAATAAAAGATGTGCTGAAATGAGGATGCACAGCCACTTAGGTGCAGCTACTCTCGGGGTGGAAATGGGCATAGTACCTGAAGGATGGATGCTAATTGAAGGGTTCTTAGAGCATGCAGTCAGTGCAGGGCCTCCAGATCACTCTGGAGAGAAGCAGGACTGTACTTTCCCTGGGAAACTTGACACCCTAAAGTTTTACCTGACAACCTGGCACAGCAGTGACAAGGCAAGACAGCTATTAGCTGTTTGTTGACCTCCCTACCCAGTGGCAGGCACCAGGCAGGGGAGGTAGTGAGGGTCTAGCCTTGAGAAAGTCTGAGGACAGTGTTCAAGCCCAGGACTTGCAAAAAAAAAAATCAGAAAATGTAATTAGTTGATTAGGTAATCTATGAAAGAGAAATTTGTCTATAGGCAAAGGACAGGGTTATAGCCTAGTGGTAGAGTGCTTGCCTAGCATGCACTAGGAATCTAAGCCCTCAGTTCAATTCCTCTGTATCACATACACAGAAAAGGTTTAAAGTGGTGCTGTGGCTCAAATGGCAGAGTGCTTGCCTTGAGCAAAAGTGTCTAAGGATAGTGCCCAGGCACTGAGTTCAAGCCCCAGGACTGGCAAACAAGAGAAAAGAAAAACAAAAACAACAAGGAAAAATAACTAATTATAAAGATGCTCAAATTTTGGAAATAGAAAAACAATCCATGTAGATGCTTTACAAGTCCAAAAGATTTCCCTCCAGGCCTTGTTTTAAAAGGAGAAGTTTAAGTGAGGCTGTCAAAACTTGGTATAATATTGAAATAAAACAATGCCACCATATGCAAAAAAAACTTTAAATTTCTTCATATTCTTTTGGACTTGATTCTTCTTTATCAGTCTTATTTCCAGTATACTTTGACAGAAAAAAAATGAAAAAAAAGATATTTATTGTCTTAGAATTTCCCTAATTTAGGACCTTGAAGTTGAGCTCTATCACAAACTGAAAAACCAAACAAAATAAAAAACCAAACCAGAAAAGTAAATTCAGAATGGAAAAAAAAAAAAACTTTAAAAGAGCCAGGAGGATATAGGAGAAAAATTTCAGTATGAAAGTTCTTTCTCTATGTCAAAAAGTTATTTATAGTCTGCCTGTCAATAAATCATATGCTGAATTTGATTGTCTTCATCATTCAATCAGAGCATTGACTTACTTTAATGCTTTCCCACCCTTATATAGCCATTGCATTTTTATCATCTTTATCTGAAGTAGAAACAAAGGCAAGCATTGGTGGCTCAAGATTCTAATCCCATCTACTTGGGTGAATCAGATTGGGAACAATGAAATATGAAATTTGAGGCCAGGCTGGACTGAAAAGTTCATGAGATGTTTTCTTTAAAAATAGCTAGATAGGGGGCCAGGAGTTTGGCTTAGTGGTAAAGTGCTTGCCTAGCATGCACGAAGGCTCAAGTTCGATTCCTCAGTACCATATACATAGAAAAAAGCTGGAAGTGGTGCTGAGGCTCAAGTGGTAGAGCTCTAGCCTTGAGAAAGTCCAAGGACAGTGCTCAGGCCTTGAGCTCAAGCCCAGGACTAGCAAAATAACAACAACAACAACTAGATAGGGCCAAGAGTTTAGCCTAGTGCTTGCCTAGCATGCACAAAAACCTTGGTTTGATTCCTCGGTACCACACACATAGAAAAAAGCCAGAAGTGGTGAGAAAGTCCAAGGACAGTACTCAGGCCCTAAGCTCAAGTCCAGGACTGGCAAAAAATAGCTAGATGTGGTAGCATTTGTTTCTTGAGTATCAAAGAAAGTCTAATATAAGGCACATACCCAGGGAGGATGCCAGACTTTATCTCAGACATAATCAGTTTACAGCAGAGCTGGAGGCAAATGCTTATCAGCAAGAGCATCTCTCCAGAATTTGCATGGATCTAAGTTCAAACCTAATTACTGGGAAACAAAAGACATAGAGATTTGCATTGTTCTCATCCAAAAAATATATTGATTCATATATTATTTTATGTGCATTAAGAAATACATCACATTAGGTAGTTCTGCAATCTCAAAGACCTATATTTAGAAATGTGCATATATATTTATGTAAGAATACCTTTATTGTAAAGTTTGTATGCTGTGACTACTACTAATTGACAAATGGCTTTAGCAGAAATTTATAGGGAGGGGTGATTACCTGTTTTCATACTAAGATTGGAAAATAGAGCAAATGTTGGTAGAATTTGACAATGTTCCTATGCTTAAAATGTCTTCTATTAGGCAGACTGATATAAATAAGGGTAGAATGTGATTTCTACTCAATACATATCATTTATATGAATGATGGCCTGCATGAAATAAGAGGTGAATCAAAATAGGAGTGAGTATGTGTTATGTATTGAAGGAAGACAGAATACATAAATGCAAAAAAAGAACAAATCAAGATAATGACATATTATGGTAAATGCTACAAAGTAAACAAATGGAATGTAAGTTGGAATAACTAGAGAAGACATTATCTCTCCAGTTATCCCTCCCTCCCCCCACCAACGCATGCCTGAATACCCCAGTAACTCAGGTTTTGTAATGCTTACTGCAATCATTTCTTGCCCAAGCACCGTAGAGTTGATTTGACTTCCCAGGTCTTTCTCCTCCTCTTAGCCCCCCCCCCCCAAAAAAAAAGAAAGAAAAAAGAAAAGCTGACTTGTAATCCAAGGAAAATTTCTTCCTGAAGAAAAAAAGTGGCGCGTTCAGGCCTTTGGGGGTACACACAGGCTAAGGCGTTTACAGAAAGAGGGGTTCACAGAAAGGGTGACAGGATCCAAGGGACTCAAGGCTGATCCTGTATTTTCAGCTTTTGCTCACACAATCCTAGAGAACTTTATAAGGTATTCTGAAACTTTCTGACTGTCCAAGCTGTCCTTGGAATTTAATCACCAATACCAGATTTAAAAAAATTGATCCAAATCTTTAATCTGATCATGAAATGAAAATGGTATGTCCTTCTCTGTTATAACTTCATTATTACAATCCTGCACTGCAAAGCAGAATTGGCCAAAGGCTAGAGGTGACATTTTATCAGATGTTTTATTGACTATTGTAAATATTTTGTAGTTTAAAAAAATGTTTTAGGCCTCTGGGCTATCAACAATGATTTTACTTCACCTTCATGTTTGTTTCTTTCATTATTAAATACCTAATACTTAAAATTTAGGGAGTACAGAAAATGAAATCCATTTTAATATAAGTCCCTTATGTCTTAATGTTTAAGTTAGCTTTCAGGCATATTTATCTTTCTCAGAAAGTATTTTTGGTTAAAAGTCAGTGTAATTATATTTAAAGGAAATTACCAATCTATTGGCCAATAATGCCTGAAGGCTAGGTCTTCCAAACCTGTTTCCTAAATCTAATTACAAGTTTACATGATAAAGTTGTGAAACACATGTACAATGTTGCTTTGATTTTAATTCTTTACTCATTGATAGCATTCAAGATTTGTAAACTCTTGGATAATTATAAAAAAATAATCTCTGAGTCTCAGTGTCCATAATCCTAATAATATAAAAAATAACAGTGTCAATTTGGGGTATTAAATGAACAGTCTTGGAGAAAACTGTACTATATGGGACTTGATATTAATAAGATAAAATGCTAATTTTGGAGTATGATCGGTGCAGTAAGAGCTAGTCTGGTAGTGTGAGTCATTGTAAGAGAATTTAAATTAGTACTTATATGAACAATAACTAAATAAGGATTTTAAGTCATTATATGCATATCACTGACTTCAGGCAATTATTTGTTATCTATATTACAGTTCATCTTTCACAACTTTTGACATACCTCTCCTTCAGTTTAATCTTCTTTTTTCTTAGGTCCTGTCACTAACATACAATCATAATGAAAAACTAAAGTCGTTGAGTCTCTCAGAGAATAGATGAGAATTGTACAAGTGCTTCCTGTTGAATTGATGACATTCATTTAATAATCCTAAAAGAGATTAAAGCCCTTGAAATATTTAATTATAATTTACCTAATTTTGACTTATATTTCTTAAGGCTTAGAGGCACATGTTCAAGCATGTTTTCTTCAGAATACAGGAAAGTAGATTTTTAAATCTTTTAGATATGAAGAGATTTGTACTGCTTTCACGGGATGACTAATAGAGGAAATATAGCTGAGCATGAAATTATTGTGCCACCCAACTTTCTACACTCACCAACTTTCTGGTACTCCAAATAAATGGATAACATTCCACTTTTCCCCTGCATGCACTGCTACTAGGGGTCTTTGCTGTGTGTAGCACATTTCCCACCCATTTTAACTGTTCAGATGAAGCCTGCAAGTCTGAGGTGGCATACAGAAGCCCATGTACTTGGTGCATGTGTGTTCTTTTGGAGAGATGGTGTGATGGTCTCTTACCTGGCTATTGATAAATAAATGACAAATATCACACATCGGGAACATGGGACTCACCGTTAGAGTCTATTAAAGCCTAGCAACAACATGGAAAGAGGAGTACTTAATTCTTTTTTTTTTTTTGCCAGTCCTGGGCCTTGAACTCATGACATGAGCACTGTCTTTGGGCTTTTTCAAGGCTAGGGCTCTACCACTTGAGCCACAGCACCATTACCAGCTTTCTGGTATGGAGGAATCAAACCTGAGTCTTCATGCATGCTAGGCAAGCACTCTACCACTAGGCCCAAATGCTGGCCCCAGGAGTACTTAATTCTTGTATAGAAAGATAAACGTAATGTTTGTGACAAGGATGAATATCAGGATTAGGTGTCTACCTTTCTGCTAAGATGCGAACACAGTGCATATTGACCAGCAAGACATTCCCTGGTCTTGTAACAGTCATCTCTATTTCAGAGAAAACATTACATGACCTTTGAAGCACACTGGATGGGATGGATTTTTGTATTTTCCCAAATTCGTGCTGAAATCCTCTCTGCAATGTGAAAGTATTAAGAGGTGGGCCTTTGGGGAGGTAATTAGATTAGGTAAATCTGCAGGTATAGTGCCTCCACCAATGAGATTTGTAGCCTTATAATCTTGGCAGAGAGCTCATTTATTATCCCTGCCCTCTACCAAGTGTGATCACAATGACAAGTCAACATTTTGCAAAACTGGAACGGAGCCAGTCCTCAGGAAAACTATATAGACCACTCTTTCACAGTTAACTCTGACTGCTGCTAGCCCCAACAACCTGTGAAAAACAACTTCCCATTGCTTATAAGGTAGCCTGTACATGGTGTGGTGTTGTGACATCCTGAAATCAGACATGGTGGTATGTATTCCCTTCTTTTCATCACCTGCCCCATCATTCCACTGGGAAGATGCAATGACTGACTTGAGCCAATATTGATTTATCAATTTTAAACCAGAGGCTGCATTTACTTTTATCTTGCGGTGTGATTAAAAGATTCCTGAAAGACTAACAAACCCTCCAAAGATTGGGAACTGGGTTTTTCCAGGTGAGATCTGGAAAAATCAGATAAATCTGCTACTGATTTTAATTCTGTAGAAAACAACTTCAGTTATATAAATTATGTTATGCTTGTAAAATATATAAAACATGAATATACATCTAATAACAAACCAACCAATATATAGGCTTGTTAACTTAATGAAAAAGTCTAGATGTTTTCTATTCATGGTATTATTTCTCAGCCATTGCTCAGTGTACAAAGAAAAAAGTTAACAAGAGCATGATTAAAGAATTACTTCTGTAGATGTGGACGAGGTCATCCAGAATAAACTGACATTTTTGTGTTCAAGTGAACATAGACACATCCTCTACAGTTTCAAGTATGATCATGTATTGTAACCTTTCTCTTACATTTCGCTTGCACAGTCTTTCTTTCCAATCAGCTTATCCATTTCAATTGGAGATGCCATGTTCTAGATACAGAAATACTACATTGCATAGTTCAGGAAAGATGTCTGATGGACCTGAAATCCAAGGTGGGGAGGAAGACAGAAAAGAAACACATATATACTACTTTTTCAAAAGTAATATAGTAACACAACAAAGGAAGACAATAGCTGTAGTTCCCTGGGGCAAGAGGAAAAATCCTCTCCAAGGGAAAGCAAACAATGAAGATGCAGAGTAACTTTGAATAGATAGGGTAACATTTTAGACACACTGATTGGTTTGAGCACCAGTTGAGGTGGGGGAGTGGTAGAGTGTGAAGACTCAGAAGAGAGTGAATAAACTTTTTTATTTTTATAAAATAGGAACTTGTGTTTTGTGTAACCTAGCATGGACCATGATCCTCCTTTATAAACTTCCTGTATAGCTAGTGTGCTGGAAAAAGCACCATGTCTACATCTATTTATTGAGATGAGCTCTTGTTGGGGGCCAAGTAATGCCATGTCTAATAACTTTCTGCTAAGACAAGGCAAGGTGCCATAGGCAGGACGAAGGATTTGATTACCATTGGTTACAAATGTGTTATTGTTTATCACTCTCTGCTGGGACCTAGAGTGAGGGTATATTAGCTGGAGGGACTTCCTCAGGAGGGGGGTTTTTGGAGAGAGATTTTCCTGCTTTGATGAAGCTGCGTGGTGTCTCTGTTCGTGCTCTGGGGAAGGAAGGCTGAGTGCGGGAGGACAGTGGGCCCTCTCTTCTCGCAGCTTGGACTCTTCGGGGTGTGTTTTTCCCCATTCCTCCTACTAGTTGAGAGGGACCAGGGATGAAGGACCCCCACAAGATCTCTCTAACATTATGTTTGAATTGGCCCTGAACTGGTATCCTCTTGGTCTTTGCCTCCTGAACAGCTGGGATTACAGATACAAGGCACCATATCCAGCCTTCACTGAAGAATCTTGAATAAAAAGTAGACAATTATTCATTGTAGTGAATGATATTAGAGAGATTGGAAAAAGAGGATAATATTGACATTGTATTCTAGAGGTCACATCACTTTATGTGTCAGTTGTCTTTGCATATTGTTTCCAATGGATGGTGGAAACCGACTACAAAATATTTTTTTTCAGTTTAGCATACCATTAAATTGGTAGAGTATGTTTGTGAGCTTTGTCACTGTGGGAAAATATTTACAAATAAATTTGGCGACTTTGTTGAAGGTATAATTGGGCAATTTCTAACTTTGTTTATCCTTCAATCTTTAGCAGATCTACAGGCTTTTCAGAAGCATGTCCAATACATTCTAGAGTAGCTACTTATTCAGAAAAATAGCAGCTATTTCAGATATTTCCATACAGGAAATTTCATGCTTATAAAAATAATGAAGTGGTGGACAGTAAGTTATTAATATTCTTTTATGAGAGTTGGCAAAATTTTGAGAAACCGTCCTTTATGATCTTAGCTGCTTATTGAATAAGAACACTCAGAAATACTACAAGGCCTCACAGAATGAAACAACTGTCTCTGTTGATCTTCTCTCTTCTATACTTCACAGGATTTCTCTCATTGTGAGTCTATAAACTGGGATCTATCTGGCAATGGGTTGTGGGAAAAATGAATCCTAGAATTTCAGCATCTGTGAGTAGACAAGATTAGTGCAGAATATAATGATAAATACTGACTTGAAAAAAGGAAAACAGCACAATATTCAGCGTAGCTCAGCAATCCATGAAGCTTCATGACACCACACCCCTCTGTCCTTCCTTGAGTGATAGAAGTTACAGTCCTCACATAAGACATTGAGGTTTGAAAAACTATTAGACTATCAATCACTGGAAAGCTCTTAGGCGCAGATTCAATGTGCTCAGTAAGAAAATAAATAGCAAATCAATAGTGCTTTTATGTCACCCACTCTGAAGATTTTATTCTGCTCATTGTACCTTTAGGTATGAGATCTGTTCCTAATACCATAAAGGGGTGTGAGTCCAATTTCTCTGCTGATTAAAGAACTAAAATGGAAAGAAAATGCTTAAGAGGACAGGGTAAGTTGTATGAAAAGCAAACACAGAGTACAGACTCTCCATACAGAGAGGCCCGGAGAAAAGAGTTCCATGGCATCCTCCCTAAGGTGGGCTTTGTATTGAGTGCATAATGCCTTGTGTATGCACTGCCTTGGCTCGTGTGTGTGTGTGTGTGTGTGTGTGTGTGTGTGTGTGTGTTGGTTGTGGGGCTTGGACTTTGGGCCTGGGTGCTGTCCCTGAGCTCTTCATCTCAAGGGATAAGAATCTCAAGGCCTGTAGTGACTGGGCTGGTTTTGAACCACGATCCTCAGATTTCAGCCTCCTGAGTAGCTAGGATTATAAGCCTGAGTCACCTCTCCCAGAAGCCCTGACTCTTTTTATTGGTCGAGGGGATGCAGGTATTGTGAGAAGGATGCACCACCATAATGAACCATCAGTTTTCTATCAGGTGTCATGTTATGTGCATCATTTTGGGGGTCCTTATGTACCTAACTCCTTAGTGAGGATATAATTTTTTACATGTTTGATGTACCCTCCTGGTTTATTTTAAAGACAAAATCTATACAACTGTGTCTGGATAAAAATCATCACTGATTTTAGTGGTTAAGACTTACAATAGTATGAATATACATTAGGATAGAAAAATAATGGAAAAATGAGTGCTGGAATGTAGTTAATACACACCCTGTTCCAAGTTTTCCTAACTATGAGATCAGAATGGAGCATAATGGTTTTATAGATGGGCGTATTCCAGGTTTGTGCTGACAAATCCTTTGTTTTCCTATCCTCATTTTATTTTATAAAAAGAGAGATGCATATTCATAAGAAGTTAGAAGGTGAAGCCTGCAAGTCACATAGTCCAATGGCTCTTTACAGAGGAAACTCCCTCAGGCTATCATGATTGATTACCCCTAATTTCCTTTTGAAAGAAAATGTCAGGCATAGATGCTTAACAGATTTTGAGCTTTAAGTCTTTTGCAAGATCAGAGAAGAGAATTGTAATAAAATCTTAGGAATGGGCAATTTATAAATACTGTTGATTTTTGATTTTCTGGTTTTTTTCCTGATCTTAACAGTTACAATAAGTAATATTCATTGAAACTGTAATGATTTAACCTTAACTGTTCATCAGTAATATGGATAATGTCAACATATTAAATCTACTATAGTAAAACACAGGGGAAAATTGGGAGTTATGAGTACAAGTAATTATTTTTGAATAGGACTCAAGTTCCCAGAAAGTAAAAACAAGAATTGACAAATGTGAATATGGAAAATTCAGAAGTGGGGCTAGGGAGTCTGGCGAAGGTTTCCATGCAATAAAAGAAACACTTATTGGAATCAAGACACAGCCCACAGAATGGGAAAATGTTTTCACCAGTTACTTAAAGTTGAGGGCACGTAGAACATAAAAGAACTAAAAATTCTAAATACTGTTCTGGGAGGTTGGCCTAGTGGCAGAGTCTCTGCCTACCACTCATGAAGCTTTGGGTTAGATTCCTCGGTACCACCTACACAGAAAAAAAAAGCCAGAAATGGTGATATGGCTCAAGTAGTAGAACACTAGCTTTGAGAAGCCCAAGGACAGTGCTCGGGCCCTGAGCTCAAGCCCCAGGACTGGCCAAACATTTTTAAATACAATTAATATATAGATAAGAGAAAAGAAGAAGAAATACAAATAGCTACTTGATATTATGAAGAAATATTTAATATCTTCAGCCATAAAGGAAATGTGAGTCCAAAGTACACCAAGATTCTATCATAGTTAGAATGGTAATCATTAAGAAAATAAACAACAGTAGAAGCTGACAATGTAATTGTAAGCATCCATCCCAGCTGTCTCAGGAGACATCAGGTGCAGAAGAAAGAAGGTTATAAGGAAGTTTATTGAGAAGGCATGTCTCCCCATGGGAGAGGGAGAAATATGGTGTCAGCCCCTGTTCAGGTGGAAGCTTGTAACTCCAGGGCTAGCGGGAAGTACTCTGTGTGAGCAGTTAGGCCTGTCTGGGCAGAGAGTGGGAGTGTCCATCTGTCCTGGAGGGAGTTCTAGGGCAGAATGGAGTTCAGGTGTGTGTGGGGGGGGGGTGGGGGAGGTGTCCTCCTTCACTGATGAAACTGAGGGCTACAAGCTGCTCCAGAAATTGTAGTGGGATGGTCTGAGGAACAGACATGGAGGGAATGCTAACCACAAGTTTATACCTTGTTGGCAGGAATGCAAATTCATGTAGTCACTATGGAATTCAGCTTGGAGGTTCCTCAAAAATTTAAAATTATACCGAACTTATGATCCGCTATTGCCCATGCATATATATAGAAATTTAAATCAATGTATAAAGAAAATATTTGTCATTTGGTGGGACTATGGATGGAACTGGAGATCATACTGAATAAGACAAACCAAACCTAAAAAAATAGGACCAGTGCTGGTGGCTCACGTCAGTCACCTCGGATACTTAGGAAGCTGGGATCTGAGGACTGTGCTTTGAAGCCAGCTAGGACTGAGAAGTCCATACGATACACTTATCTCCAACCAACCACTCAAAACCAGACATGAGCTGTGGCTCAAAACGGTGGAGCACTAGACTTTAGCAAAAGAGGTTAGGAACAGCACCCAGGCCCTGAATTAGAAAAAAAATAAATATTGTATATTTTTGCTCTTATGCAGAAGATAGCAGACATAAATATTCATATACATGTATTTGTGTGTACATACATAGGAAAAGAAAGAATATAAATTGTTTAGAGAAATGAAAGAGGAGAGGGCAAGAATAAAAGTAGAGGGTAGATAATTTTACAATACACTTTGACTGCCAAAGTGTATAAAGATGGCATAAGAAAATCTCAGTGACACCTATTGACCCCTAGGGACTTAGGGGTGGAAAGAGAACGCTTGAGGAAAGAGCACAAGAGAGGGCTATTCTGAGCAAGATGTGATAAGAGCCTGTTTGAAAAATGAAGGATAAACCCCTTAGTATGACTAATATCCACTGAAAAATGGAATGATTGAAAAATGAAGCCAGTTTTTCTGTGGGAGTGGGGACCCAGTGAAAGAGGCTTAGACTAATAGGAATAAATATTGCTGAAGTAGTTTAATTGAATGGATGAAAAAAGGACAATGGAACCTGCTGCAATTCCTTTGAATAGTGGGGAGAAGAGTGTGAGGGGGAAGAGATGGCTAGCTGGATTGGGACACATAGAATACATGTGTGCAAATGTCACAACAACCCCCCCCTTTCAAAAGTAATGTATGCTAATAAAAATAATACCATCCAGGCCCGAGATGACAGAAAGATTTCTCTATCAGATTTTGCAAACTTTATCTATCAGAAGCATTTACCCCCAAATATACTAACTATTATCATTATTATCCATTCCTCAGATGCATTTTCATACACACTTAACATTCATGCTCTTTTTATTTCACTTAAGAAAGAATAACTATGCAATTAATTAAAAGGAAAATTAATAACATTAATACAATCCATGTCATTAAAATTCTCTGCCAATAATAAAATCAATTTTATATGTACCTTACATGTGCTGTAAAAGAAAAAAAACAAGTAATTAGTGTTTTAATTCTTTTTTTTTAACTTTGAAAAACGCTAGAAGTAATTTTTCCTGGGACTCGAGATAGCAGCTTGTAAGCACTGCCTTGTGTTATGACAACAATTTTCTCACTGTGTCAGGCAAGATATTGTTGTCTCATGTTTAGACAAACCATTGAGTGGTGTAGAATGTAAATCAGATAAGCTACTTTTAAAAACATAAAAAGTAAATCTTCTTTTAAAAAAATGAAGGTGTTTTCAAAGCTTTCACAATGGTATTTTTTTTCACTGACACTAAAACTTAGAAATCCCACATTGTATAGTAAAAACATTATAAAGAGAATACATGAATCTTATGCTAGCTTCAGTAAGTGACATTTTTCTTATGTATATTGTCTCAAGACTGAGCTCTCTATTTCAATTGCATTTAAAAATAGATCTTTAGTGGGGAGGATACATTTGTTCTCATACCAAGCCTACAAGTAGAATCTGGAAACACATCTGGATGCAATGATAAAAGGTGGCATTTTTCTTAAAAATATAAAATTTAGGTCTGGTATGGTGTTACATTCTTATAAACACAGCACTTGGGAGATGAAGACAGGAATATCCTGAGTTTGATGCTATCCTCGCTTACATACTTTCCAAGAAAAAAAACAGAAAATACAAAAGTAGTGTGTCTGTTTTCTAAGAATTTTAAAAAGAGTATTTGACTGTGCATATCTCAAACTCTGTTGTTGGTCAAGATGCTTATAAGTATTTGGTTATAAAATCCACTATCAATCAAATAATGATAAATTCTATCATGGAAAGATCAATTTCTTCAACAAATAAATTTTATTTCTAGATTTGAGTCTTGTCTGCTAGGTGCTTCTTAACTCATAAAGGCAGGAAAATCACCGTTTCCTGTTTGACAATTGTAACAGTAGATTCTTGGAGTAGTATCCCACGTATGATATCAGAATCATTAAGACTTTATGATCTTATGTGCTACAAGGATTATTTTTACATTTTTTGTAATGAAGCATCTACAAAAGGAAAAATTTAAAAATATGGTTGATTGTTGTTAACACGAGCAGTAAACTTATTTTCTTCTTTGATTATCACTGTGCACTCAGTAGACTCCATATGATGGATTAAAAAAGCAGGAGTCAGTCTTAAAGTTTATAGAACAAAAGAAATGATGGCACTAGTGTTGTATTTCAGATCCTTGTGATTAGAACTCTGCTCTCAATCCTCCAGAATATTACATGAAAAGAATATCAAAAGTCTGAGAGAAATGGAATTCATATAGAGATGGTGAGAGAAAAGTTGACGAACAATATACTTGTATCTTATAGAATATTTAGTCCATGCAATATACTTGTATAACATAGAATATATGGCCTGTTCCCTGTGCTATTATTTGGATAATTAGACTCTCTTGGCAAATTTTGTTTTTGGAATATTCCCTATAATAATAAATATCATCCAACCACTTATGTACATACAAGTACACAAACACACACACCACATAAATTATAATAAAATAAAGCTAAATGTTATTTTATATTTATTAAATTTTACATAATAATATAACTTTTTAATGTGTTTCTTCAGGCAGAAAATATCAGTAAGTTTAATATCTAAAAATTTGAATCTACTGTTTATTCTATTCTCTTAGATGACTGCAGATAATAGTTTATTTCAGGTCCAGCTATGCTCTGCATTCTGAATATAAGTTGCAAATCCTTAACAGTGTTCCATGTGAATGGGGTTGTATTCATTTTCAATATTGCAAATAATTTTATGGGTCTAGTAATGGTATCCTCAACAAATATTTGATTGTAACAATTCATACAATATATTGTTTGAACTATGGCTTTCACTGGTAGAAAAATCCATTGGCTCACTGTTAAAGATAAATATCATACTCTCTGGCCTACAGATTTTAGCCCTCTCTTCTATTAAACACTTTTTGTGCAAATTCAAATACCAGACTTCCTAATTAATCTGGTTGACCACTATTTCTTTTTCTTTCTTTCTTTTTTTACTGTCAATATAATGTATAGAAGGGTTACAGTTACATTCACCAGATAGTAGGTGCATTATTTCTCACACATTGATACCCCTTTTCATGTTTTTGTCCCCATTTTCCTGCCCCCACCCCTCCCAATTTTCCCCCTTCCCTTTCCTATTTCAAATAAACAAATAAACGTATATACAATATGCCAGGTAACAAAGTCAGATACAGTAGCAATCTGAGATTAATTAAAGGGCAAAAAAAGAGAAGAGAAATAACATAGTACATTAAGATTAAGAACAACAATCACACAAGATAAAGCTCTGGTTTTCATATACTAGAGTTCCTTTCATTTAGTCTCATCCTACATAACCTTATGTACTTAGGTTTTTGAGCTACTATAATCCTCTGCTAGAAAAGTCCTGGATGTGTACTAATTATTACAAATGAGGGAGACCATGGAGCCTATATTTCTTTGGGTCTGGCTTACTTCACTTAATATGATTTTTCCCAAGTCGTTCCATTTCCTTACAAATGGGATGATGTCATTCTTTCTGATGGCAGCATAGAATTCCATTATGTATAAGTACCACATCTTGTTGATCCACTCATCAACTGAGGGGCTTCTGGGTTGGTTCCATATCTTTGCTATGGTGCATAGAAGCACATTAACTTTTCACATCTACTTGGTCTGACCATAGGAGTTAGCAATCTCCTGTTTTTCAGTCTCTGCTCATCTCCCTGTGTAGTCTCTGAGGTCATGACATTGGTCATCTTTGCAGCTCCCTCTGTGGTCTTGCTCCTGCTATTTTTGTGTTGTTTCAGATGGACTGAGTGAAGGGAAATCTATATTTAAAGCTTTGTTAAATCTCCACATATTTCATTTACAGCAGGAAGAAATATGGACTGGGGGAGCTGGAGTGGGGCAAGGTCATTCATTCTTTGTAGAGTGTTTCTTTACAGTGCTGATGCCTCAATCATTCTTTTCTTGTTTTGCTCTTTCAAATAAATAATGAAAATAGAAATGGGTGCTGGTGGCTCACACCTTGTGACGACAGAGACTGAGATGTGAAGATCGATGTTCAAAGCCAGACTGGGCTTCATATCCAACTAACCACCAAAAATGAAGGTGTCGCTCAGGGAGTAGAGGACAAGCCTGGAGTGAAAACACTCAAGTGAGAGTGTGAGATCCTGAACTGACTGACCCAGAATTTAAAAAAAAAAAAAAGAAAAGAAAAAAGAAAGAAAGGAAAAGACAAAGAAAACTCAAACACAAAAGCAAAGAAAATGGAGTATATTCTTGTTCCTCTTCATCTCATTTCTGCCAGAAAACAAGGAGATTTTCATCTTTATCTTGTGAAGCCAAGGACTTACTATAACCTTGTATTTACTTTAATTTTCCTGTAACTTCAAAACTTCAAACAATGCAGAGTTGCGAGTGTAGCATAGTTGTAGAGTGCTCACCTAGCTTGCACAAAGCCCTGAGTTTGATTCCTTGGTATCACATGCTCAGAAAAAGCCAGAAGTGGTGCTGTGGCTCAAGTGGCAGAGCACTAGCCTTGAGCAAAAAGTGTTCAAGGACAATGCCAAGGCCCTGAGTTCAAGTTCCAGGATAGGCGAAAAAATTACAAAAAATGTAATAGTAAGATCCATATATGAGTATGAGAAAATAGAAGCTCGCTGAGAAGTCAAAGATGGAGATTCAGACAGGAAGGCAACCAGATGAGAATTCAATGAATGAAATAACAGCATTTCATCATTTGCAAAAAAAAAAGATGAAATAGGGTGAGATGACAAATTCAAACTCTGTGGCTATGAATGGGAAATCAAAGGAGCGCAAGGAAACGAATCTGAGCAGTTCAAGGAATTATGAAGAAAATCAGGAAACTTCAGGGTCTTTGAGTTCAGTCCATGAGAGGATGCCATGAGTGTGGAATTACACATCACTTCTGCATTCTGCAGACCGACTAAGAAGAAAAATGAGCAATGATTAATTATTAGACAGAAAGAAAGTTATTAGTGCATCTGGAGATTTAATGTTTTGTTGCAGTAAGTCAGACAAGAGAGAGTTTAGAGAAAATCTGGTACAATTTTGACATAAAATATGAGAGATGAATCCAGGGATGAAAAGAGGCAGAATTATGCTAGGTTTCAAGAAACTTGGATAAGGGGATGTTGCTGATGGATGTCAGGTCTTCTGTTTTAAGTAGTTGGGGAGTATTATAATTTGGAGAAAATTAAAGGCCACAAAGGTTGATCTAGTTTGTATAATACTCATGAGACTTCTTGGATTAATTAGGAGAAAGAGCAAAGAATGCCACTAATTGGTGCAAACTTGAACAATAATTCATGTGCTTAAAGCACTGATTTTCTAATGCTTGAAAATATGCTTTTCCTCCTTTCACATGGATTATACTTGATGGCTTTCAACAAAATTATATTTTTTCATAATGAGATGTATTTTGTAGCTATTTTCAAAGATCACGTCTATTGATATGTAAGTGGTATATTGAAAAGTGATGTTTTTTGCCAATTTTTAGAATAATTTACAGTAATTCCCTTAAATGGAATATATGGTCTTGTTTCCTTTTCTTTTTTCTGTTTTTTTTGGTATGCAGAAACTAGGGACTTTAATATAAGATTATATATAATTGGAGATGGTGGATATCTTGATTTTTATTACAGTTTTAAAAATATTCTTTACTGTTTTAATCTAACAGTTCACTATGTACGTTTTATGTTGTTGTTTATTTTTAGCTTTTCAGGTGATTTCTCTCAATTAGTAAGACCTGTCAAAATCATGAATAAGCCTGGTACTGGTAGGTCATGTCTAGACACAGCTCCATTTCGACCTTTCAGTGGATAATAGAGATAAGACATGAACAAAGAAACCTGCCCAGGATGACTTCAAACCGTGATCCTTAGATTTCAGACAGGTGAGTAGCTTGGATGACAGACATGACTGCAGTCCTGGAATATCTTCTGAAGATTACGCCCCAGTGACCTGAGATGGACCCAGCTTTTAAAGGTCTCATCACCTCTCACAGAGCTGGAAATCATGCTTTCCATATCTTGGAGAGAGGACAACTTGAAGCATATCCAGTCACAAAACCAAGAAGAAGTTTCTAGCTGGACTAGGCCTATAGGCTCAGTCATGAGACTGCAGCTATCTCTGTAGTTCTTTTCCAGGATAAGGCAGTGATTTTTCTGTAAAAGATTTCTCTCCAATCATGTGGTCTCTCTTTTGGCCCTTCAACTAGAAACCAAAGATTTGTTTTTCATTCATTCATTCATTCATTTGATTTGCATTTTAGGTCTCCACACTCTAAAACCTAGTATGAAGTACACAAAGACAAAAGAAAACTCAGTAAGCTCACCAGTGTAAGTCTGCTCAGGCGCTAAAGGTCTTAGCCAGTCTGCCTTTTCCTTTGTTCCATGCAGAATATCTGCTGTGATTTTTTAGCAGAACCTGGAAGGACTGGGTCTCTCTTAGCCAGGATATTAAATATGAAAAGCACTCTTTAAAAAGTGTATTTCTCCTATCTAATGATTAAGTATGTCATTTCCTCGTAAGTGATCTGAGAGCTTCCCTCGAAAAATGAAGTTCTCTAAAGTTTCAGCTCACTGGTGACTATCTGAAATGAAAACAGAATGAATAAACTTCGAGCAGAAAATTTCTCTTTTCCTTCTGGTCAAAGACAATATATCTCAGAACCAACCCTACTGTATTGGAAGCTTGGGTGCTAATCTGTTCAAATAAAAATGTTTTCTAAAATAACTTACAGAGTTATGCTCAGTGATTTTTTTCCACAATGGCAGTGAATATTCCTAGTGTTATTTAAGCTAGGGTGAGACAAGGCAGCATTGTGAATGGAATAAATATATAATTGAAGTAAGTATATAAATATGTGTGGGCTAGCAATAATGTTCCACTAAGAAAGGCACAGAGAATAGTATAGAGGAATGATGGAACAGGAAAGGAGACTGAAGGGTTAAAATGGAAAGGCTTGAAGGATAAGTACCATCTTGATGAAGGCAGTGTTTCTACCATTAGGTACTCACTGTCAGTGAATCAACACCAAATGTACAATGTATGGAACACTGACGTATGTTGAGCTTTGAAAGGGGAGCATTAGATTTGAAACTGGAACTGGAATATTATACTTATGAAGATTTAGTCACTAAATATGCTCTAAATGAAATGTAATTATCCCTTTTATTTATTCATGTCCATTCAACAACCCTATTTACAATGCTGTTTTCCTTCACTAGAAAAATTATGGCGCAATAACAATATTAAGATATTTTGGATAATTCCTCATTTTATGTGTTCGTGTTTCTTTTTATTTTTCTCACTCTTTAGTCTCCTCTCTCATGCTACATTTACAGTGGACTGCATCCCACCAGCCAATTCTTAATGACTACTTTTGCAAGACGATGCAGTAACCACAAGGAAAGCACTCATTAAGTATGTGTATTTTATGGACATTTTGACAATCATAATTTAACTTTTTGCGAGTTTAAAACATTTAGGCCACAGAATGTGATTATTGGTGTGAATGGAGGCAGCTTGTTCCATCCCATAACTCCCACTGAGTTTGCTTTAATGCCCGACTATCATGGGGTGGCAACTCCAGGGTCACCAAGGGGTTGCCGTTATTTGTCTCCTATTTCTTGTCTTGGACTCAAGTCCACGCCAATCAGCAAGTTGTCATTGACACAGCAGGGACATTTCCAGAGTAAGTCATTTTAGGTTTCCTAAACCCTAGAAGAATAAGGGGAAATGCCATGCTAGGATTACTTTTTCATTTTACAGGCATGTCATTATTTAATGGGCCTGCAGAAACCTGAGTTTGGAGAGAAGATATCTCTTGTATGGATGGAAGAATCTGCCATTCCTAGAGGATGATCGGTCCATTCTCCATGACTTCTTGGCTCTTCTGTTACACCGTAGATATGGCTGCATTTGTGCAGCCACAAATATGCACCGAGAGCAAGCAAGTGTACCACTGAAAATACGCATGGAACAGGAAGTAAGGCTGGGGCACGTGGGCCAGAGGACAGGAAAAGGATGTTTTAGAGAGGTCACAGTGGGATATTATGGAGCTCTCAGAGTGAGGTTCTTTCTTCACTCTGCAACAGTGTAATCCATTTGTGAACTCACTAGATCTCTTTGTATGCTCCTTACAACAAAGTGCAAAAGATTTAGAAATGAAATTAGAGGATGGATCACTGATTCCAAGCCACCCAATATGTTGATTTATCCCTTCATCCAAATAGCTTTGAGAAGGCTTGGGAACTACAGTTCAAAGGAAGTTAACTTCCATTTGTGGCCTTCATTTAGCCAAACTGAGAAATTACTTTTTTTAAACTAATAGTCTGCAAATTTATAAGTAAACACACTGGGTGATATGCAAATGGTGACAAATGAATTAACTGTAATATAATAGACTCTGCAGAGAGTTCAAATAGTATAATCATTCAGAAAGACAAGGTCAAAGCCCAACAAAATCAACACTGCATGCAAGAGTGGGGCTGGAGAGAGAAGTAGAAAAATAAAGAGAGGGAAAGGGGGAGTACAGTCAACAATTTGTTGTGTATATCATTAAAACTAAGAAAAGTAAGGGAAGCAGTGGGTCGAGGGTAGAGTGTTGAAGGGTTAACTCTGAACAAGATTCACTACATACTTAAACTGCTTTCTTACATGACACCTTCCTTGTATGACTTAAAGATCATTTAAAAACAAATTAGAAAGGCAATGTTCTGTAAAAGATTTACACAGTGTCCAGAATTTTAAAATATAATATTCCATGTATGGAATTATTTTCAAGAAGATTCTAAAACAAAAGTAATATCATTGTATACTCTGTTCCTTGAGCGTTTTCTGTTCAACAGATAAAGTTAAAAAAATAAAAACAGAACCTTCCAAATATATAATATTGCAAATGTACAAGGTACAATTCAGAATAACTCCCACTATATGTAGAATCAGGAATCTGTCTGTCTGTCTCTCACACACATACATACACACACATGCATACACATAAACACAGAGTTGGTAGATAGGAGTCAGGTGTTAAAATTATCTGTTCTACATTACAGTAACAATTTTTTAAAAAGCACTCTACTTGACACAAAGAAAAAGACAGAAAAATTAAGCAAAGTTGTAGATGGCTTAAAAGCATCCAATAGACAAATTTAAAATGGAGCATACAATGATCTGATTTTAAAAGTCCACATTTAATAGACTCAATAAAGGAATAGAGGCGAAACAGAAAAATGTAGCCAATTTAAAGATTTATCAGTAAATATTAAATATCTGAAAAAAGTAAGAAGAGTTTGATCATATAACAAAGATGAAGTAATGATCTCATTAATATCTTGGTGGAAACTAAATCTTTCAGCTCCGTATCATCATCTATCATTCATCTGTCTGCTGACTAGTTATCCTTCTATCTCTCTATTCATCCTTCCATCATTTCATAGTAAAGAAATTACTGGAAATAAACCTCTCAAATTTGATGAACGATGTTAGTCGACAGATAAAAGAAGTTCAACAAAGTGCATACTATTCACTTAAACAGATACGCAGGCACAACAGTTCAAAGTTACAGCAATGCTCAAGTCTTTAGAGAACAAGACACTAGATAAATATGATATATTGCTTACAGAAATATATTTATAGTAATTTCTCATCAGGAACTATGACCATGTGAGGGAAGCGAAATGTACTTGTCAAAGCACTGAAAAATCTTAATGCAAAACCTGTATCATGCATAAAAATAATCTGTAGGAATGGTGCAGGGTGGTGACATGGACTAATGGATAAAACAACTATCTGGCAACTATGAGGCTCTGAGTTCCAACAAATTACCACATTTGGGGGGTGGGGGTGGGGTGGGGATGGTCATGCGGCTTGAACTCTGGGCCTGGGTGCCGTCCCTGAGTTCTGCAGCTCAAGCTTAGTGCTCTAACACTTTAAGCCACAGTTCCATATCTGGTTTTCTGGTGGTTTATTGGCGATAAGAATCTCCTGGAGTTTGTCCCCAGGCTGGCTTTGAACTGTGATCCTTTGATCTTGGCCTCCTGAGTAATTAAGATTACAGGTGTGAGCCACCGTGCCCAGCCTACAAAATATTTTTAAACATAAGGTGAGTAGGGGGAAGGAAAATGGAAGAAAAACATGAGAAAGGGTATCAATTTTATCAATTTTCAAGAAGTAATGTAGCCACTTCCTGACAAATGTAACCATAACCCCTCTATACATTACCCTGACAATAAAATACAATAAAAAAGGGTAAAATAAATACAATTGAAAAGAAGATGTAAGAAATTTTACCCACCATTACTACTCTAAAAAGAATTTCTATAATGAGTTACCAAGCAAGAAAGAAGAAAGGAAGAAAGAAAGGAACTAGATATATATTTGAAATATCAAAATAAAGAAGCAATACAAATTGTAAGCAGTTGAAACAGATCATCATGAACTTCCAAAACGATAAAGAAAATCTCTTTTGTCTCATGGTTTCTGTTAGGTTATGTACAGATTGGTTGGTTTAACTCATTAGGGTGTGATTGTGCTGTGACTGATTTTTCTGTGTTCAGCTGGAGATTTGGGGTCATTTCGTCCGTGCCCACTGGCTGATGGCACAAAATTTCCTTCTCATGCCTTCCTTGTGAACCTCTAGGTCTTCAAGAGAACTGTGTGTGAAGTTTTTCACATGACTTGAATTTTCTTCTTGTATCCTTCTACTGGAGAAAGATTTCTGCCCTGCAAGGCCAAACTAGAGACTAACCTTAACTGCATTCTCACAAACTCTTGTCATATAACATAACATGATCTTGAGTAAAAATAAAGAGCACAAACCTAAGAGTCTATTTACCATGTAAGATAAACAGAACAGAATATTTTCATGTTGAATTATTTATAATGTATTTTAAGGTGAAGACAAAACAACGAAGATTTACCTCTTTATATAGCTAACACCTTTATCTCAATCTTCATCTTCATTCAGTTCTAAAAGTAGAGACAATTAATGAGGTCCATTTTGTGGTAGCAACATAAATCAAAATGAAAAGTCAATTTATTCAATAATAATTCAGGAAGTAGAATCAGGATTAAATTATTCTCTGATATAACAAAGATACTAATAAAACTAGGGCCTGTCTTCTTCAAAAGGGTCATCAGAAGATTATTTCATATAATAGTAACATAAAAATATACTAGTAATGTTCCATGTAATAATATAACATATATAGTCATAATATATTATTATTAATTTATGCCTTCTTAGGACTTGAACTCAAGGCCAGGGTACACTCCCTGAGCTATTTTGCTCACAAGTTAGTGCTCCACAACTTGAGCCAAAGCTCTACTTCTGGCTTTTGCTGGGAAGTTGTAGACAAGATTCTCATGATCCTCAGGGCTCAACCTGCCAAGTAGGTAGAATCATAGCATGAGACAGTAGGGCCCAGCATATATCATGGCTATCTTATAAATTTCTGTGTTGCATTTTTGTGGTTTCCCCAATAGCATATCAACTTAAATCCCTGTTCCCTTTCCCTCATCCATAAATTCATGGTGCACTGACACATGGCATTGAACACATAGCTGTGGAATGAAAGAATAAATGAACCTAACTTTCCCTTTAATTTTGCAAAAGCACAACTGAATTTTTGTAAATACAGATGTCTAACCCTTTATTTTGAAAACTGTGATGACTGTAATCAGTGTAGATAATTCTGAAGTTTCTTCTATGGCCTGCGTTTATATAAAAGAATTGTAATTTTCCTATCCTGATCCTAGGTAAATGTTTGTAAGTTGTAGTTTCTCTACGATAATCTTCCCTCTGAGTAATTGCAGCATGCCAGGTATTTTATTATAACTTAAACAAAACAAAGACAAATGTGTGCAGATGTCTAGATTAGCAGAGGTACAAAAAAGTACAAATTCTGAATAGTAAGTATTAAAGTTACCTCAAAAACAAAACACTTACTTTAGACTTCTTAGTGATAAAAGACTTTGAGAAAGGAAAGATATCCGAACCAAACTAAGGTATAAAGTGAGAAAACTACATATGTACTTGTTTGAATTATATACATTTGAGGTGTTCGTTATGATATTTGTACCTAGTGAAATGAGATTATAATCAAGCTAATTAACATATCTATCTTTGCATAGAGTTACACTTCTTTTTTGGGAGAATGGTAAGAGATGCAAAATTTACTCTCCCCATTAATTTTCAGTATCCAGTACAATTTTATTACCTAGAGACTTCATGTATACATTATCTATATATTAGACAAAAATTTTGGTGTTTATATTTTATAACTGATACCATATTTAAAGGATTTTGTAGCTAGCTAGGGTGGTATATGCTTATAATTCCAGCACTCCAGAGGCTAAGATGGAAAGATGGCTCCAGGACAGAAGTTCTAGACCAGTCCCGGCCAAGCACTATCTCAATAAATAAAAAAAATTAGAGGGAATTTTTGATATTTCAAATAAGGTGTATGGTAGCTTTCCTATAAGAATATTCCTAACTTTCCCTAATTCAATAAATTCTAATCTGACCACCTCAGAAGTATTTTTATTCCCATACTCGTACCTGTGTTATAAATAGATGTTCATTTATTATAGATACAATAGATATGGATTGCATAGGTATCTATATCATATATATAGAATATTACTTTGAAATTTAAAATTATTATTATATTTACTATATCCCTTTAATACTGTTTGTTTGATCTTTGGCTCTTGATATGAATATTCATTTTTCTTTGCTATGATTTTTAATACCATGAAATAGACATAATACAATTTAGTTATTCTAATGCAAATATTTTAAATTGCTTCCTAGTTTTATGCCTGTTTACAAAATGCATCGGTGCATATCTCTGTGTGGGTGCACTTGTGTGTGTGTGCATATGGGCAGGAATTACTTTAGAATGTGGTCAGGAATCTAGAGTAGGCACATGGTTACATTTTCTAGAAATTTCCAGCTTGCTTCTGGATATCGTCAACATGGCTGCCACCTCTCTATCCCTCTCTATCTGTTTCTCTGTGTCTCTGGCTCTCTCTTCTTTCTCTCTTCTCTCCCCCTCCCTTCCCTCTGCCCCTGTCTTCCTTTCACTAGCACTGAGGCTTGAACTCAAAGCCTTGGCCTGGGCTAGCTTTGAATCCAGAATTACAAGCATGAGCCACTTATGCCCAACTATTGTTGGCTTTATGATCATTTTTGTTTTGTTCATATGTTTGCAAATTCTTCACATTTTCAGTTTTAAATTTTTGAGTCAGCTAGATATGAAGCAATAGTTCCTTGTAATTTGGACATTTCCTTAGTATTTGGGCATTTGTCCTATTTGGGACATAGGATGCAAAAACATTTGTCCATGAAAAAAAAATTGACCATGTAAAATGTGATCAACTGATAAAAAGAGACAGAAATACTTCTGCTGCAGCTATTTACTCTTGGATTATGAAGTAAGTTTGTAAGCAATGAATTTAGAAACTGAGAGGACAGAAAAAAGATTGGGAATAGTTACCACAGATGTATCTGCCCAGGCATGAGTAATAGGCCGTGCCACACAGGCCTTGAGAATAAGAACGACTGAGGCCCGGTGTCAGGACTGTAAAAACTCACAACATGGAATATTATGCTAGAGGCATTTCAGCTGCTGAGTGGAGAGGGCCAAGAAGATCTGTCAACATGGTTACAGAGGAACTAGCTGACTGGACATTCATACCAATCTGCAAAGCCAGGCTGTCGCTGGGGCAAGCCTTCTAAACTTTGGCACAACTCTCCACTAAGCGTTGTATGGAAATGAGAGCACTAAGGCTACCGAAGCCTTCTCTTCACCTTCCAGTTTGGCAATGATGGTTTAGAGCTCTCTATTTGAAGAGTGGACGCTTAGTCCAGCTGGAAAGAGTAATGCATTTTACAGAGTCCAGTGTCAGTGTCACAAAGCGTGACAAAAATGGCATGCTTGAGGCTGAAGGGAGATAAATGATGACTAGCACAATTCAGTCCCTTGGCAATTCTGTATCAACACATTACATTTTTCGTAAATTTGGACTTTCAATAGGAAAGCAACTGTCTTGTTATTAATAAGTTGAGGTTCTTCCTTATAATGACAATATGTACAGTCCCAATGTTTATAGTGAAAAGTGTATTTCACAATTCATTACTATTGGGTATAATCTTACTTAAAATATAAGTTGTACACGTAGAAACCAATAGGTATGTATAAAATAACAAAGGAAAACATGGGAGAGAAAAAGAGAGCTAAAGAGCAAAAATGTTTCCTATATACAAATAAATATATACATATTCCAAGTGACAATTATCAGTCACTTTCTGTACATTCCTTTTCATATGCTCTGGCTTAACCATCTAAACTTCAACTGGTTAGGGTCCTTTACCTGGGGACAGTTCAAGTCTTAGTTCCCGGAAGGTCTCATTTGTTAATGTTTTTACCTACTTGCTTGTGTTTTCTATGAAAACTACCACTGGCAAGGCGGTACCAATGGAAACTCAAAGTCATTTGACTTCTAGACAGAATCTTCCTGTTCCTTTGTTAACTGCATCTTGTTTTCTTTTTGTAATTGTAATGAATTGATCCTGGATATAAAATAGTACCTAATGTCCATTTAGCTCACTGGGAAAGGGAACTCTAAATGGTGAAAAAAGATAATCTGATAGTTCAATTACATTAATATTATTTTAGCTGGAGGAAAAAAAGAACTTTCTCCTGAAAGTTAAAACCCTCATACTACCAGAGTTCAAAATTAGCAGGACTGACAAAACTTCTGAGCGTCCTATTAGGTGTGGAGAAAAACTGCTAACTTCCATCCCTTTAGCCCTAGATTAAAAATTATCTTGCTATAAAAAAGCCCCTATAGGGGCTATGTATATATATATTTCTTATTTATACATATATAGTCTCCAATGGGTTTCATACACTGTATCTTAAAAACTTTTTTAACCAATATTTTCAGTACTTTGACTCCTAAGTGTCTGACTCTATCTTTAAGAATCCTGAACATCATAACCCAGGATATGATAAGGACACCTGCTCAGCTATGTTCATCTCTGCATTATTCACAATAGCCAGGCGATAGAAACAATGCAGATGCTCTACTGCAGATGAATGGATACAGAAAATGTGATATATATATATATATATATATATATATATATATACAATGGAATTCTACATAGTCAACAGACAAGATAAAATTCTCTGGGAAGTGGATGAATCTAGAGCGAATCATGTTGAGTGAGATAAGTCAAGACCTAAGGAACAAAAGGTACATGGTATCCTTAATATGTTGCTACTAGATCCATACAGTACAAATAACAAGGACTCAATATTTGCATACCCAATGCTGTGGACATGATATTGGAAATATAAACACAACCACATAAACATAAAAATTTATGACTCTATAGATATATTGTTTTATTACATAGATTAATATGTATCTATGGCATACAAACCCTCAGCCTAATTTTAATTATGTTTTAAAATCTAAGTGCCAGTGATTTTATATAGAGAGTATTTGTTTGTCAAACACATCATTTGAAATATGACGTAAAAAAATCAATGTTAATAAATTCTTCAATAAAGAGGATTCATCTCATCTTTTAATTACCCTAATAATTTCCGGGTGACAAAGTATAAGGCAAAGATCCTACTCCATTTCCTTTCCTTTGCAATGAGTCACTTCTCAGTAGACTCTGTTAATGTTGTGAGATATCATGGGAGATGGTCTTGAACAGGAACCTTCTTTCCTTTGGAATTCCTGTCAGAACCAGCATCCATGGTCCCGCCGATGGTCTCATCATGTTCCATGAATATGTAACCATCATTTTCATGATGCTTCATGTAATTAAACTGCTCACACAGACACTTGGTTCATTAATGTGCAGAAATTTATGTGCTACCGGTTACTCACCAAAGGACTTCTACAATTCACATGACCACATGAATCGGCTTTTAACTCAGGCCATTTCAGAAGTCAGTTGATATTCTGAAGCAGTTTAGAGTGGGGAACACCTGTTTCCTCACCACAAGGTGCATGTGTGTGGAGGGAGTCATATTTCAACCACTGGGAAAGAAGGTATCAAGCGGCTTAAATTTTTTATTTGCATGTATTAGCTGTGCAAATATTTCAACAGATGTGTGTAGAGTACTTTGATCAGATTAATTCTTTCAATCCCCATCCTTTCTTCCACTCATCAAACAGCATTTTATGAGTTTTATTACGTTAACTTCATATAATATATATCACATTATACATGTGTGCAAATGTGTAATGTATGTATACATAATTTATAGTACTTTGATCATGTTCATTTCCCAAGATAGCCCATTCTTTCCTCTCCCCTTCCTCCTCCCACTGATTTCCCCCCTCAGACTAACTTCCTCTCACACTCATGTTCCATTATTATTATTATTATTATTATTATTGTATTTCTAGTTTTTATTTATAAGGTAAACCCTATGATTTTTGACTTTCTGAGTTTAGCTTAATGCTCAAATTGAGAGGGATTCATTTCCTCAGAAATCTAGCTTTTCTTAATTAAATGCTCCAAGCAGGGTTTAAGCAATCACATTTTGGGAAAAGCAAAGAAAAAACATCTGAATTGTTAGTTATTTCTCATTAGATTCTTTCTCAAATTCCCTCACTATTGAGCACCTCCTAATTATAGAGTCTCACTGATTTTATTATTCTACTTGGCTAACTTGAAGTGTTTCTTCACCTATGAAAATCTTATGAAATACATCTCCTGGGGCAAAGAATAAACATGAAGAAAAGGCTGTCTCCTGTGCAAAATGATCTTGATGTAGAACTTCATTAAAATTAAAACAGATAATCTTGCTGATTTTAGCTGTAAAGGACATAACTGAGAAATGCACAAGCCTACACATGCCCTATTTCAGTATTTTTCTTTCCAAACGTTCAAGAAACTATTTTCTTTCCGACTGAAGTGATTCTATGCAGTAGAATGTGACTGTATTTTAGGAATACTGATATTAACCATGACTCAAAAGGATATAATTTATATTTATACATGTATATATGAAAGTAGCGCCATCACATCACATAATCTCAGATTCAATATTGATCACATTAAGCCATTCTGAGTAAAATTAACATGCCCTCAGACTTTTATCGAAAATATTTTAACTTGTCAGCTAAAAAGCTTATACTTTATTTCACTTGAAGAACTTTAAGTTCTACAAAATATTAAAAAGAACTTTAAGATAGTCATTGTCGATAGGACAAAAAATAGGACAAGATAAATGAGAGTTTAGCAAAAACAATCAGATACATAGAATGAACAAAGAGCAAGAATCATCTCAGGTGTCAGCAAGCCATGATAACTGCCTTTTAGTTTCTCCTTGAGGATGAATACATTAGCAAAGATTAACAGTGCTATAGAAACTGGATTTTGAGAAAAAAATATCCCTAACTTTCAGAACTGAACAAAATGAGATTTGGATTCCATGTTTATGTTGAATGAAACATGGATGCACATCATGAAATTTACTTTCATCTTCTGTAACTGCAATGTTGATTTTTATTTTTAATCTAAGGAGGTAGTCGATCGTGTGTATAAAGCCACATACATGTTCTCCATTTGGTGAGTGTTGAATGTGTTTCTTTTGAAATCTAGTATTACTAATAATTCTAACTTACCTAGACATCTGCAAGAAAAGTGTTTACTTGTTTACCTCACACTCTATCAAAATTGACTAATTATACATTGTGCCCCATAATTTATATGTATTTTAATGTCAGCATAGTATCTGCTTTGTTTCTATTAATAATACTAAAATTGCATTCTATGAAAATATCTATTTGTGAAAAAGAGAGACTAGAAAGAAAAATTCTAAGCACATTAAATTAGAGATTAAATGTGATCCCCACAATTTCTGAATGTTCCTCTCTCCGCCTCCCAATAAGAAACACTACAGAAATTTTGTACACAATTTCTACATAAAGTCATTTTCAAGTCAAAGCAGAGAAAAAAAACTGTGAGACTATAATTTGACTATTCAACACTTTGATACAGTTAATTTAAACCTCCCTATTATAGATTGTAACCTGAGACCCTATAAAATAATACACAGTGTATGGGAGGTGACCCTTTTCAAAACTGAGGAGACATCATATGTGCTTCAAAGTGCTTTAGAACTTCAAATAAAACATCATCAGTCTCTACCATAATTGCTAGTTGTGTGCAGATGCCATGACAAGAAATACTAAGAAGACATACATATCAGCCTGAAGTGATGTATAATGCAAGGAAGAGAAGAATGTGAGCAGAAATTATTTTGTACATTGATAAGTAAGGGTGTGGAATGGACTGCTTCAAATGGCCAATGGAAGCCTCCATTCAGAGATCAGTATCTAAGCAAGATATTCTCCTGACACATGGAAGCTTGCATTCAGACATGGCCTCCCTAATCAGGATATTTTATTGATACAATGAGGGCTTTCATTCAGAGATCCTGTACCTAATCAAGACATTCTTGTGACACAATGACATTCATAGATCCTGTACCTAATCAGGACATGATACCGTGCGTAGCGTTTTGGTGACTCTTGCTTAGGGCAAAGCTATAAGGTGAAATAGTTCTGAGTTCGCTGCTGCTTCTCAGTGTCTTTGAAAAAAGACAGGGCCTTCCACTATAAAGTAGCCATGGTCTGATTCCTTCTGGTCAAGTTCCTCCCTTCAGAACTCCTGCAAGTTTTATGAGACAACATATAACACATTCCTGAGCTGAACGATCCATAGATGAAACACAGAGCTTCTTCAAGCTTCTCAGTGTAGGATTAACCTTGGCAAAAGTGATGGTAGACTTCTTCAAATCAGCAGCAATTTGTACAAACATAGCTGCGGAGGTCTGGTCAGTGAAGCAGCACCAAACCCTGGACAGAAGCATTGCACCATAGTTCTGTCAAAAACTCAGTGCTATATGAAATGGAAGGATTAAGTATTATAATAGTTTATGTCTAGGATAGTCCTAGAAGAGGATCACAATCGCTCAAGAGCTATGTACATATGACCAAAGGAGATGATGCTAAGCGAAATGAACTCCAAGGTATAGAAATAAGAAGGTTTTATTCTTTGTTGTTGTTTTCAGTGTACTGTGTGCAGTTATTTCTTCCGCCCCCCTCTTGTTTATCTCCTGTTGTCATTGTTTTTCATTGTGGTGCCCTGTGCCTTGTATATACATTTATCTGATTTGGAGAAGGAAGGGGAATCACAAAACGATGAGACAAAGGACAAAGGTGAACCATGCAAAAGTGATACTCACAAGACACTATGTTGGAAAATAACTACAACTTTGGAAGGGGAAAGGAAAGTGGGAGAAAAATGAGGGAGAGGCTAACAGTGTTTGCCAAGAAATATACTCATTACCTATATACATATCAGTAACACCTCTGTAAATCACCTTGACAATTAAATCAAAATTTTAAATGGAGGGACAAGGAGTAAACAAATGCAGCAATGGTAGTCACTACTTATTCTACAACTTGTAGGTGGGGATGAGAGGGAAAAACTGGGAGGGAATGAGAAGGAGTGGCATTGGTCAAAGAGAAATGCACTCTTCCCCTTTGTACATCTCCTTTATTGTAAGAATAAAAAGATTTTTCTCAAGAAAAATCAGTGCTATTATGGAACCCTTCAGTAGATTGATGAAAGGAAGATTTCACAGTGGGGTGGCTGGAGATTGGAGGTCTGCTGTCCTATCCGAGTGCTGTTGAGTTTGGAGAGATTGCTTATCAAGTCTTTCATCCATCTCCCAACATCCCACTGGAGCCATGATACTTAGAGGAAACATTGACTGAATCTTTGAGGCTACAACCAACTGCAGAATGGTGAACGCCCCTCCCCTGGGAGCTTGTTAAGAAAAGGTTTTGATTAAAGTCCAGAAAATCACTGGGGAACACTAACCACGCTCTATTTTAGGACACCTGAAACCAAGAAGAGGTATCAAACCAAATTCAATGACTATTTACAATGTATGCTTGGTTCTGCATGATTTTGAGATATAAACATCTAAGTTTGATAATACACAATATTCTCGACTTATGCCATCAATGTAAATGTCATGGTGATTCATTAATCTACATGTTTGGAAATAATTGGGTCACGAGACCTAATTGAATAGTGGTTTGTACTATAGTCACTTTAACTTTCATTTGAATAGTTGGCCTTTGTTTCTGAAGTATCTGAAAATATACTTTAAATGATTACTTTGAAGATTGATCCTGTATTTATTTTATCTGATTATTTATTTTACATCATTTTTGAGTTACAATGTTTGTATTTTCCTGTATGCATGCTCACAATGTACTTTGAAGAAATTTATCTCCTCCATCAAATTTTGATGGCTAGCTTTCTCCTTCCTTTCATTACAAACAATATCTAGTGGGAATGAAGTTTTTATGCTACATTCATACATGTGTGTGTATATATATATATATCACTAAGTGATGTTTTACATGTGTTTCCTTTAGTTAAGAATTCAGTAAGAATTTGTTTTTTTGCAAGTACTTCTTTTAAAGTAATAGTATAATCTGTCATTTGTCGTGAATTAATTCTTAACTTTCTCTTAAATTTTTCAAGTGAGTAGAATTTCCCTAGAGTTCATGTATGCAAAACTTCAGATGGTAATAATAAAGTCTGTTGGAGAGAATGCAATACCATATAAAATAACTGATTTTGGACTTACATAAGACAGTTCATCTTACTCACAGAATCAGTGCTTGACTGAAAACAGAAGTCAAACTTTCACCCCAGATTCGGCAGTATTCGGCCACTCTGCATTTAATTTCCCCACGAGAGTCTGTCACTCTAATTAGTGTTACCTGAAAAACGGTGCTATGAGCCATGAGCTTGCTTGATCTCTTTGAAAGTCTGCTTCTAGCAGGGCACAAATCTCTTTAGTTCTGTTGGACCAACAGAGTTTGAAAATGTACTTTCCAAAAAATTTAAAAACTGAAGTGTAGGAAGAAAGAGTGAGGAGGATGGAAGACTTGTTTAAACTGCATAGTTGAACATCCATGTGACAAATACCATCTGCTTGTCAACCTTCTCCAGTATACACCATGACTTTTACTGGTTGCTTTCCTGGCCATGATGATTTTCACTGTCCAGCCCAACTCTCAAAGGAGGGGCAGCCTTCTTCCTTCTCTGGTGAGAGCTTCAATCTGGCTTTCCAGCCCTCTGCATGCCAAGTCTCTCTTGGTGGTAAGTGATGACCAAGATACTGTTATCCTCAGGAAATAGCATATGGGGAGAACACTCTCATTTCACCGCTACTCTGCTCCAGTTATTCCTAGCTGCACAAGGAGCAGGCTCTGCTGCTCTGCTTGGGAGAACCTGCTAGCCCCAGTCTTTTGCCCGAAGGACTACTTACGGATTCTTGAGCATCAATCCATTCCCATCCTCTTCAAATCCATTTCTGAGCATGATCAAAGCAAGAGCTCTTAGTTTTGCCCTCCTTCAAGATACCAGCAGAACTCCATCATATATCTCTTAAAAATTACCCTGATGAGAGACATAAACTTCCGCTTTTCAATTTTTACCAGAGATGAGAGTAGCCATTTTGTTAAAGGCTAAGTAAAATTCATAGAAAGGGCTTCTATTTGTGCTAGTACATATTGTTCAACAAATGTGAAAGTGCATTTCAGAGATCTCAATGATTGCTATTTGTCCTTTTTCTTTGAGGAAAAATTAAAATTAAAATACCACATGACCAGACTCACTGATCTAGAGGCACTGTTTTCATAAACTGCTTTCTTGATTGACAACTCCGTAAAAGTACTTAAAGATGTGTATATATATATATATATATATATATAATTTAAAAAAAAACAGCTAGGGGCATGGCTCGAGTAAGTGAATTTCTGTTTTAAGGTCCTGCGTTTTAATCCCAGTGTGACACCTCACAAACAATAAACCTTTATATCCACATGTAGTACACTCAGTGATGAATGAAGTAGCACTGCACAATACAGTATTACGTATAATAGATTTCCTTATTAACAAACTCCCTCTAAGATAAGCACGAGGGTTTTCGAAAGAGTCCTGATTCTTTTCAATGATTACATAGTACATTTCCTTGTTGTTTTGGAAATAAGAAACATTAAGTAATATATTTAAAAACTTGTGTCCTTTCAGGGAATTTATCAATAAAATCTTTTGGCACCGTTTTGCCTCCATTTCCCAAAGAAAATAAGGTTCAGTGTGTCCTCCATCGTGAAAAAGCATAATCCAATACTGACAGTCCCCTACCTCTTCCGCTCAGGAACAAAAGTGCTAGTGGAAACCTGAGCGATGGGAAACCAAGAGCAAAGGGCAACCTGCGCTTCGGGAGAGAGAAACAACATCACCCCAGGTGCACAGGTGCATGGCAAAAGGCAAGAGAAAAATGCATCTTCTGCACTGTCAGGGAAAATGGGACATACCAACTCTGTCACAACCGTCCAGGAGGGAGGTGATTTCTGTGTGATAGCATCGCCTGGATTCTGGGCGTCTCCAGGAGGCCATATTCTGTTCCTCAGAGGAAGCCTGCAATCCAGAACCCCAAATGTGATGGTGTAGGCTGGGACAGTCCTATGGGAGATGTGGGGACACTTCTCTGAGATGGGAAGAGTAACCGGCTGGAGAAGAGGAGCATAGCACTTTCCTTCTCATACCTCTGTACTCTCCTCTCCGATGAGTAAGTTTTGAAGAGTCTGCTCAAATGAATACAGGCAAAGCGCTTGAATTTTCATACCCAGAAGACAAAATTAAATGAGTCATGATAACAGCTTTGTTGATCTCTTGTTTTTAAACAAAACTTCTTTGGACAGACTGCAGGGAAAGGTTGCTGCTTTTTCAATGTTGCCATCCTCTCCTCGCAAATGCCAATTATAATACAAGTTACATTTGGTGGGAAGGATGTCTCCAAATTATATGCTGAAGGTAGATTCCATTCATTCATGAATATTTTATTGCTTGGGAAGGACAGAATGTGGCAGCCACTCTGAAGTTCAGGTCAGACCCATCCATAAACCACCCAGCAATCAGGACCGGCAAACATGTCCCCAAGTGCTGAACTGCTACAAGCCAGATGTAAGCTATTAGCCACAATTAGTGATTCACATTCTAAGAAACTGTGTTTTGTGCCCATGGCAAAAAATGGAAGATATTAATTGCTCTCAGAATTTCCGCCTTTTCAGCTGAATGAGATGTTTTGCTATTTCCCCGGGAATATAAATGCTTGAAGCTGAAATATAGTTCTTGACAGAGTGACAAATAGGGCAGCTTAAAAAATATTATAGAATCTGGAATATAAAAGAAAACAAATAATGAAGGAAGTTTGAGTTTTCTGTTCCCATTATAAGTCTGGTACTTTCAAAGAGTGGTCTTAATGAGCATTCCCAATAATTGTTATTTTTCTGTCAATTCTCCTCTGAATGTCTTATTGATGAAAATACATGAATAGTATGTCTATATTAGTTTCAATCAAGTAGTAAGAAGCTGTGGTTATAGCCTGTGTATTTTCAGGATAGTTCATTGTATAGGAAATAATCAGTAATTTATTTATAACTATTGTAAACCAAGTAAAATGTTCTCTTCCTACCAACCATGGTAAATACTCTCATCGCTAATCTTTGAATCGTATGACAATGTGAAATCTATGCCTGCAGGGGCTATGCAGATGTAATTAAGGTTATGATCCTGTGGACTGAAGCTTATTCTGGATTTTTGGATTTTCTGCTTGTGTATTAACCAATCCCATGAATAATTTGAAACACAGAAGTTTTTTTGAAGAGGACACTGGGGACAGGAACAGAATTCAAAATGATGTTGGGAATGAAAATTATCACATGGAATGAAGATTATCACAGCTGGGCATGGAAAGAAAGGATCTAAGCACAATGACTTAAACTGGGTCTCAAATTTCAGTGTGGTCCCCTGATGAATAAATAGAATTTTACTGAGACTGTCCTGTGCCAAGAGCCACTTGAGAGCAATGTAACCAAAAGATACCTGAATTGATCCTTTGTAGATTTGGTCAGAGATACCACCTTGCCCAGTGTTGAGTTCTGTGGAAAGACACAACTGTTCGTTTGGGCTGTTCTAAGATGCTTAATTAGTGGAGGTTTGCTATGCTAGCAACAGAAAAGGAATGCCCTAGTTTATGATTCACTTGCATTTAAAAGTGATTGGAAGTGCTTTTCATATAAATTGAAAATCCTTATGTGTTAAAACACACTTCTTTAAAAAGAGTAAAATAATAATACAGCATTTGCAAAGGAGGAATTAATTTATTAAATATAGACAGCAATCATCATAGCTGAGAACGTATCAATTATCATTTTATGAAAGAGGATACCCCAATTTTCCAGAATTCAGTGGTTTTATAAATTTTTACTGATTTGAAATTCTACAACATTTTGTCACAGATTTTAACATCCTCATTAAAAACAGTCTAAGAATCAGTTCCTGTTTTTAGGACACAGTTAATTAATTCAAGAAAGAGTGCTCTTACAGCAGCTATTGAAGTAGCTCATAAACTTCAAGAGAGATAGACAAGAACAGGTTCAGAAGACTCACTCGTCTAATCCTAGGTTCTCAGGGCTGGTATCTGAGGATCACAGTTCAGTGCCAGCCTACGGAGAAAAAGCATATGAGACCATCGTATCCAATAAACCACAAATATATCAGAATTTGAAGTGTGGCTCGATTCAGAGTACCACACCCAAACAAAAAAGCTAAGGGACAATGTTTGGGCTAGGACTCTGAATTCAAGCCACAGTAGGAGCATGCACAGGTGTGAGCATGCATGCACACACAGAGTTAGAGACATATATATGTACTTTAATGAAGGATACATTAACACAGAGAAATTATTTTTATCAAGAATTTTCTGAAATAACTTGAATAACTTGGTATATAAATGACAAACTAGAAAAAGACATAAGATTGAAATTTTTGTAAAATATTATGTGTGGGGGTATATATGCATATATATATATATATATTTGCTTTGTTTTGTTTTGTGTTTGGAGATAGGATCTCATTGTGTAGCCTAGGCCAGCTGCAAATTTGCTATCCTCTAGGCTTAGCTTCCCAAGTGCTTTGATTGCAGTCAGATGCCACCAGGACTGGATGACTATAAATTTTCATGAAGGAATGTGGAGAATTTTAATGCCAACATGTAGAAAGTGCATGTTAATATAAATCACCACACTTTAGCTTTTCTACATCTATTTTATTTTCTTGGCTTTTTCATTGTTGTATAACTTAATAGCCGTTTATGGACTGTTATTCATTAAATAGAACAACTTAGTAAATGGTTCTAAGTTACAAATTTCTAAAACATTTTAAGGTACATTTTTCAAATATCTAGAAATTTTAAACTTCACATTCTTCTCATCTATGCATGAGATTGTTAACAGCTATACAGCCTTTCCAATCTCTATCATTATTTTTTGTTTCTTAACTCTCTGAAACATAGCTATACAAATATCTTTAAGTTTTTTAAGGCACATAAAAAGTTATATTTTGCTATGAGTCCCTGTGAGGAATTCTTGCACTAAACCACTAAACTACTTACCTTGCTTAGCAGATTGCATGGTTCTTCTTTTTGGTTTGGGATGACAGACTTAAAATCTGCTGTACAAGCAAGTTTCCAGTACCCAGTTAATCATAGTACCACGTTGAACATTGGATCCCCCAAACTTAGCCATTTAATATATAAAGTCTGTATCCTTTGACCAACATCCCTTTTCTCTACTCTGTACTTGGCAATCTCCACTTTTCTCTTCTGAATCTCAACATGATAAATCCTGAGATTATTCATGTGTGTGCATGATGGGATGCCATATGGTAGTCTTTTTCAATATACTTTTATTATCTTTAAGAAACTGCAGTCAAGGATTAAAATTTGACATAACAATTTATAAGTACAATGTTTCTTAATCACTGTCACCTTTTATCATTTTCCCCTATCTCTCCCAAACCCACTCATACCCTCAATTTGATTTTCCTAGTTCTTTTTTGCTTATAAACAAGGAGTATCATAATATCCTGACTGCATTCTCCCATTCTTTATCTCTGTATCTAACCATCGACTTCCCCCTTCCCAACCCCACCCCCTTTTACCTCTCCTTCCACATGCACTACAAGTTCCCCTCTTATGGTATTCATTTTGGTCAGCAGCATGATGTGATCTTAAATTTGTAAATAAATAGCAAAATCAGGAAGGGCATTTACCTCCCTTGAAGCAGCACACAAGCAGATCCTGGCATCTTGGCTTATTTTTTTTAGGTGATAGTGATGATTAACATCTAAGTTTTGTCAAATGTTTCAGATGTGATGAATCCTGTTTCCTTGGTGACCTTATCTAATCCATGACCTTATTATTCCTGCTTTATGGTTGTTGCCTCTGAAGTTTAAATGCTTGGTAGAGGGTAAACTGCTCTCAGAAAATCAGTATGTTTGCTGGTGGTAGGAGCTCATGGTCAGTTATTCATTACCTGTGTTCCTTATGTATCACAAGTCTGCATGTGACTTCATCCCTGCTGAATAAAAAATGAACTAATCTCTATTCTATTCTGTCTCATTTGAAAAAATTATTCCATATTTTATATAAAGTATTTTTTTACAATGGAAAATGATTTTATTCGATAACTTAAATAATATGGAAAACAAAGCAGAGAGAGATTTATAACATTCACCACTGGATTGCAAGGATTTAAATGACAGGAAAAGGGTTGAAGGTTTATAGACGTAGGCAAAATTAAGCAAGGGGAACTGAAGAGGAAAGGAAAGCTTTGCATGGAAGCAAGGTAGAGGGAACTATGCTCACCTTTGGAACATGATCCACCTATCTCTGCCTTTTCAAAAGCTGAGGTTACAGTCGAGCATCACCATCATTATTTTAGGAGACAGGGTTTTACTTACATTAACAAAGCCTACATTGAACCACTGTTTGCCTATTTCTACCACTTGCATGGATGGAATTATGGGCTGTGTACCAGGTCCAGCCCATATTTTCCTTTGAAGCATGAGACATTTGAAATTCAATCTCAATTGTTTTGAAACATATTATCTTTTATGACCATTAGACTGTCTTGGAAAGCTTTACATATCTATTTAACTATGTTTTCGTCACTGAAGGTATCATTATAACAATATCATAAAGTGTGAGGACTGGGCAGACATGGGCTGAGAATTATTTGTATGATCTTGGGTAAATTGCTATTTTTGCAGAGGTTTTTTTTCATTCTCATTATTAAATAATTGATTGGATTATTGTAAGGACAAAGATGATGTATAAAATGTGTTTGGACAAATTGTAACTTCATTTAAAAACAATATTATTTTTTGCCAGTTGTGGGGGCCTGGATACTGTTTTTGAGTTCTTCTGCCCAAGCTCAGTGCTCTTTGAACCACAGCTCCACTTCTGTTTTTTGAATGGTTAATGGGAGATAAGAGTCTCACAAGAACTTTTCTACCTGGGCTGGCTTCTAATCACGATCCTCAGGTCTTGGCCTCCCCTCTGGAGCAGCAAGGGAACCAGTGGCACCCTGCTAAATTGTAACTTCTCTGGAATGTTTTCACTCTGCATTTGCATGTGATGTTCTTTTAAAGAGGTTATTTAATAGGTACCTAAAATAAGATCAGCTTTAAGAGCTGTGAAAGTACCTGAAGATCAGAACCATCTACTGAATGCATGAATTGTATTCAAAAGTTATGTCATCAAAAAGTAAAAGCACATTTTAGAGAAAGGTGTGTGGTAGTGTTGACAGTAAGCCAGTTCTTGGGAGACTGAATGAGGAGGATTGAATTCAAAGACAGCCTGGGGTACATATCGGACTCTACAGCACAATAACAAGAAAATTATTGTCTACTTTAGTTTAAAATAATACATGCCAGTTTCTACTTCAATGGGATTATTATTATTATTTTAATTTGGTTTACCTGCAACTCTCTGAGAGCTGTTCAGGTTGTTTGGCTCTTCTAGATGTTTCTTTCCACAGGAAGATACTACTTGTAGCGTAGTATATTTTCACAGGCAATGTGTGTTGCCTTATTCCAGAGTTTACAGCAGATGTCTGGGTGATGAATTGAAACGATCAAGTAGATTATGCATCTGATGAAATCAATAAATTGCATAAACAAAACCATCTTTGGGAACAGCCAATTCTTTGGATGTTTTATGGTTTAATTTACATCAGAGTTGGTATACTTGAAGTTTACTGAATGGCACTAACTGTTTCAGTAATCTTTACTTCAGGAAAGAACAATGAATGTGCTTAGTGAATGAATAAAATTGGTTTACTTTTCATGAGCTTTTCTTTTTCTTGAAACTCAGGTGCTCTTGAGTACGGTAGAGAAACATTGAGTTGCAAAGCACTTTATACATGAGTGCAGTAATTCTTCATCCTGTTTATAAGAGGGCAGGTCTGAAATTGAACTGTCATACACCATTATGAGCAACCTGTAGTTTATGCATCAAGGCAGCCAAGAATAACTTACTGGAATTAGTGCCACAAAACTCTCACAAAAGCAAATAAAGCCTGGGAGGGTACTTGTTTATGTGTCCTACCGATTAATATCCTGTATATATTTTAACAGGTTATTTTTGTTTAGATATGAATAGTAATCACAATGATGGTAATGCTAGATGAATGCTAATTCCGGCTATTTCTGTGATGTAAAGTGGAAAGTGAAGCTAATGCTCTTCTTATTGACTTTCTGGGCTCATAAACAGCTATCATCCCTATATTCATATAATCAGCATAAATCAGGAAAAGTTACGTAATTCAGGAACAGACTATGGTCAATATGTCTTAATGTGAATTTCCTTTTTGAAGTTTTAAAGAGTTCTGATTTTAACAGATCAAATTCACTGTAATGTGATTTTCACTTCAGGATGTATATACCCAAACTACAGGAAGAAAATATCCTCTAAATAATACCTTTGCTTTTAAGTTAATGATGACGCAAATTTGAGGAAGAGAAAGGAGTGTATATGTTAACTGATATTAAAGTAAAAACAAAACCAGAACGTAGGGGTTTACTGTCTCTGTCAAAATAAAATATTTCAAATGATCTAAAAATTTTAATTCTGTTTTTTTAAATTTATTTCAGTCCTATTTGAGGAACATCTTTATTTTATTGACACACATGAAACATTTCTGATGATACTTGATGATACTTAGTGTTTCGTTTATTGATAAATTGATTCTTTGGTTAAATGAATCTCTTATAACATTCTATAGTAGGCAATAAAGTAGTTTAGTGCACTTTAGGACATTCAAGTAAATATGTGATAAAGCAATGAATATTTATCAGGAGAAATAGGGTTGAATTTTAAAGCTGTATGATGTGATAGAGTCCTGGTGATAAAATGAGAGAAAATAAGTAAGTTGTGGACTGGCTGTTTCACATGTCATTTGCTATTTTATCTTTTCTTTTTTGAAAAATAGCTTAGTCACTCAGCTTTTATTTTGTCCCGTGTAAACTGGAATGATACTTTATTAGTACTTCACACAAATGGACAAGTAGAGATTGTGTATGGAAAAACTCTTGTAATCTGCGAAAGATCCTAGCTGTTTAAATTGATGTCACTCTTTCTGAAATACTTTTGTAAGAAAAGACTTAAACCTTAAGATTCTACTCATGTATAAAGGTTATATTCAAAAAATTACCATGAGGTATTGGCTATAAAATGATGTTGGTAAGGGGATCAGAAATCTAAATCTAGAAAATAATCTAGAGAATAAGAAATCTAAATCTAGAAAATAATCTAGGGAATAAGACCAAAGAGTCTGATATTTGAACTAGCCTATACATCTGTCAGGTCGTTGCTTGCAGGTACACGTGAGCAAAGCAGGATTGTAGGTCGTCAGGGGACAGTCAAAGCCATGCTTCTCTGTGACTCAAGAAGCCATGTGAGTGGACCAACTCAAGCATGGAGCTGTGGAACCCAGGGCAGCAACAGTACTCAGCTAGAGGCAGCCTAAGGGAAAGGGAAACGTCCTATGAAATTCATTAGTCAGCAGGGGCAGTGGCTCAGGACTGTGATCCTGGCTACTCAGATGGCTGAAATTTGTTCAGAGCAAGTTTATTCTTTTTTCTTTTCTTTTTCCTATACAAGTAAACATGCTATGTTTCTAGATAAGCTATATATATTTTTCAACCTTCTATCAAATGGAGAGACTACAACTTGATTATGGTTGATACAATGATGAGCATAACACCTTCTTAAGGACTGCACAGGTCACAGAGTTATTTTGCTTTCTACAAAAATGAGAATGCTTATTTTTTAAAAAATTAACATCGAAAAGAACATCTTGGATCAGAGGAGAAACTACGAAGTTATTTTGCATATCAAATTATTTGACTATGAAACCCAAATCATTTCCACATTCATGAATTAAATATGAAGACTGTTTAAAGATTTTTTAAAGTGTAATTATTTTTAAGAGCGTAAGTTCTATCAAGAGTTTTTTGAAAGACAAATAATCTTTAGTGATTATCTACACATTTATGGAATTACTAGACAGTTAAGATTTTTGTAAATTCATTATTACAAATATAAGATTGACTACTATACAAAGGGATAAGAAGACAACACAACAACAGAATGGAGATGGTAATTCAACATTGTATTAAACTCAAGAAGTATACTTTTAGAAAATAATGAAAGAAATATTATTTTCCTCTTCTTTAGGGGACAGGGATTAGCAATGCCATTTTCAGAGTATAAGAACCTTCTTTTATTATACTTCTAAGATTTTACTTTTTTATGAATTAAAGGGATTAGTAGTCTAGCTAGAAGCCTACAGTAGTCATGACCTTCTCTCAAAGAAAAATCTAAACCAGAGCAAGGCTGAGATTGCATAAGAACCATCCAGAAGGAAAGATCGAAGCTAGGTAGAGGATGGATCATGAGGGCTGAGGACAGAGTCCATTTCCATCTCAAAATGGTTAAAGGGCTATGAGCATGTGTACATGGAAAAGCTCCCCCAGGCATTCACAAACCCCAGCCAAGAACACTGATGAACGTAGAGACTCTGCAAAGCAGATGAGAGATGGGCAAGTCAATCCCTGGTCTCAGAGTTTAGGAGCACAGACTGACTCTCTGAGCAAATGCAGCTGCTGGCTGAAGTTGATGTCATGGCTTAGCTCCGATCAGGAAAATCTAAGGGCTCATGACTCTTACCGAATATACCCTCTGTGCTTTCTATAAATAATAGAATAAAAAGCCTGAATTGAGACTTACAGAGAGAGAGAGGGAGAGAGACAGAGAGACAGAGACACACAGAGAGAGATACACAGAGAGAGAGAGAGAGACAGAGAGAGAGAGAGAGAGAGAGAGAGAGAGAGAGAGAGAGAGAGAGAGAGAGAGAGAGAGAGAGGGAGAGAGAGAGAGAGAGAAGAATCATTTTTTGTTGTACGTGGGACTTGAACTCTGGGCCTGGGCACTATCCTGAGCTCCTCCACTCAAGGCTACCACCCTACTCCTTGAGCCACTGCACCACTTCTGCTTTTCTGGTGGTTAATTGGAGATAAGAGTCTCACAGACTTACGGATGCTCATGGACAATGATGCTGACACTGTCTTAAAGTCCCTGTGTTCAAGGTAACTACACCACCTCTTGAGCTATTTGTAAGACCTTTTATGTGTATGTCCACATATTTTATTAGCATTAACCTGTTGTACAAGGGCTTCCCTTTGACATATATGCCTGTAGTGTGTGTTCATCAGACTTACCCCTCCTGTCACTCTCTCTTATCCTTGTTCCCTCTTTCTCAAATCCACTGGTCTATTCGTGCACCTGTACAAAGGTGTTCTGATCCCGTTCACCCTCCCTTACTCTCTGTTGCCCCTCCCCCCTCATAAGCACCCAGACCCCAGCTAGGACCTGTTTGACAGTTAAGTCATACATATCTGTTTAACGTATGCTATTTCACTGACAATGGTATTGCCAGAAAAATTGTCTTCTTAAGTGTTTGACTGAATAAAAAATTCAACTAAAGTAAAATTTTACTTACCTTTGAATTATAACTTGGTTTTTAGGTTTCTTTAGGGCACTGGGTGGGTTTCCCCTCCTCCTTTTTTATCAACCATATAGTATTTTGATAAAACTCAGTATTAACCAAGTAAATTTTGATGAAAAGTAAAAGTTGCTCCTGTTTAGAACAAGGGGAAGTCACAGGATTCAATTTTGAGCAGGAGTTAAAAGCAAAGAGCTCACTCATCTGTAACTGCTGTTTTAAATATCACATTGCCAGCCCCATTTTACAGATGAGAGATAGATGAAGATGATTTCTTGTTTTCGCTCTGAGAGTAACTTGATTTTGTTCCCATCTGACAAATAGAAATGTAACACGCTGTTCCTTCAGTTCATACTTCTCTTTGTATTATATTTAAACAGATATTCCTTTTTATTATTCACTCGGATTTACTTTGACAAATTACTTATTCATGTATTCCATTAACTTTCACTTGTTGTGGGCTTTTTAGGAAGTGATGAGTTCTTCATTATGATGCAGGGTATTAGAGAAATGAGGCTGGCCCAGAAGAGAAGGAAGCTTTTAGAGAAGTTGCACATGGCAAACAAGCCGACACACAAGGGTCACAGAGCTCCACATGAAGACACAAGCCCAGCCAGGGTTAAAGAGGTCTTGCTATGATTGATAGAGTGAGGGGCTGCTCTTCTGGTAGACCTCATGAGAACCACTCTCCGGACCACATCCTTATGAGTATGAATTCTAATCTGGGGTGGCAGAATATATTCTTATAGTACTCAGGACCTCATGTGACTTGTCCACCATGCAACTTGCCTGATTTAACTCTATATCTTTGCAGTTCATAATAATCAACTCAGCAGAGAAAAGTATCCCCAGTGTACTTAAATATAAACTTACATATAAACAATAAACATGTTTCTACTTAGGAAGTAGGGCACATGTTGTTCTTGCCTATAATCCTAGTCATACAGGAGGCTGAGACCTGAGGGGATCATAGTTTGAAGCTAACCTGGGCAGAAAAAGCCTATGAGACTCTGCCTACAATAAACCAGAAAAATCCTGAGTAGGAAGAATAACTCTTGTAGTTGAGAACCTGCCATGATTAATAAAATGGAGCAATAGCATGAGGCCCTGAATGTAAGGGAGGAGAAGAGGCAAAGGAGGAGGAGGAGGAGGAGGAAGAGGAGGAGGAGGAGGAGGAGGAAGAGGAGGAGGAGAAGGAGGAAGAGGAAGAGGAGGAGGAGGAGGAGGAGAGGAGAAACAGAAGTAGAGTCAAATGGGGGAGGGCAAAGGAAAGATGGGAAATGAGAGAGGATGGAAGAAGAAAAGATTGAGGGAGAGATTTGCAGTGGGAGGAAGGAAAGAGAGAGGAGGAGAGGAAGGGAGGAAAGGAGGGAGAGAGAAGTTCATATAGATAATTTTTGCTATCTCTTTCATAGTTGTGGATTACTCATTACTATGTGGAAAAGCTGTTTGTTCATATATAAAACAGAGTTACTGTCCTTAGAATTCATTCACTACTAAGATATTAAGATATTGTGATTAACAAAAATCTGTACCTCAGGATTTTATGAAAATTCTGTTCCTTCCATTGAACTAAAAATTTCAATCGTGTCTTTGTATTGGTAACTCAACTAATAGAATTCTTTTTAAGTACTGATCCTTGAGGGAGAATGCTAAACAATTGAGAGGTCTAACTGGATTGTCTGTTGGTGCATTTTCAAGTGTATAATTTTGTAGGAGCGCATGCCTAAGAAGTTGATGATAAGGGCCTCTGTGCTGCTCTAAGTGGATCGTATAAACAAGAAGGTGATGAAAGTGCCACTTCTTCCAATGCCATTGAACAGGGGACATGGAGTTGTTTGTTTTAACACTTGATATCTTGTGACTTGAAGTCCAAAGTACCTGCACATGACCTCTTTGCCTAAATAGTTTTTCAACAGGTTGCTAGACACCAGTTTGTCTCTTACTGGCTACCGTCTGACTTGGAAAATGTGAAATAGCAGTTTGTCAGAAGCAAGTTTGGCTTGTCAAAAAAATTTCCACTACACTAATGTTAGAAAAGAATGTAAAGCTGAGGTTTCATGGGCTAATGGGTTTAATGGAACTTGAAATAAAAGATAATCACCGGTTTTTTCATGATCATTTTAAAACACCAGAAGCACAAAGAAATTTCATAACACAGCAGTTTCTTGATCATTAGTGTTATCTATGTTTTCACTTTTTATTCCATACCAAGATGAATTTACGTGTTTCCCAGCACACCTATGTGCATGCAAAGAACCCAGAGCAGTAAAGAAGTTGACTAACTGTCTTCTAACCTGCTTTAAGTTTTAGGACCCAATAGGAAGTAAATAAAATAGACCTATGATAGGAAATACTGAAGATCACGAGGAAGAGTGCACAATGGAAAAGAGACAATGGATTCCAACATTTAAATGAAGAATTCATATAATACTGCAATTTACTCATACTGAACAGATAATTAGCTAATTTGTGTAAAAGTACTGGAAACATTCCTCAGAAGAGTGGGGGGGGGGCCCTATTTACCAGGCCATGTGATTTGTAAAGAACAGTAAATGAACCAGGAGCTGGTGACTTATTCCTGTAATTCTAGCTACCTGAGAGGCTGAGATCATGTTTCAAAGCTAGGTTAGACAGGAAAGTCAGTGAGATTCTTATTTCCAATTAACCAGCAAAATGTTAAAAACAGAGGTATGGTTCAAATGGTGAAGTGCTAGCCTTCAGCACAAAGAGCTAAGCCAAAAAACCAAGACCCTAAATTCAAGCCCTAGGACAGGTGCAAAAATAAAAACAAAAAAAGTGGGTGCATAGCACAGATTCTCATTTGGATCTCAGTTAATAATATCTGGAGGAACTAGTAAATGTGGAATGAGAATATAATGCCAGTCAGGCTGACTTCTGAAATTTTTTTCTTTCATTTATTTTTTATTGTAATTAATAGAAGAGTCGCATTATATTCACCAGATAGGAGGTGCATTACTTCACAAACATTGATACCTTTCGCATGTCTTGGTCCCCATTTCCCTCCCCCAACTCCTGCCCTGACTTCTGAAAATTTTAAATCTAATGCAAATTACAATCAATTGTGGGCCTCAGAGGTGAAGGATTTCAGGAAAAATGCGAACTGGGCTGATTAAAGATGAGTGAAAATGAGAGAACAGAGGAAGAAAGAAAATCAAGAGGCAAAATGGAGGCAGATTTGTTATTAAGAAACAAATGATTGGACTTGGGAAAGAGACTTATTGACAATGAGCCATAGCATATGATCCGAGTGAAACAATCATCCAACACAAGAAATAGACACTGTTTTATCGCAGGTATTCTCAGGAATGCAAGTCAGAGGAAAGGCTCTCATCTCATCTTGTTTGTATGGATCTGTGAACTTAACAGATCTTCATCTTAACTCTTTATCTGTAATATCACTAAAATTGCCTTGGTTTTAGCCAAGGCATGAAGTAAAAGAAAAATTCCTATGAAGTTATCATAAAGAAAAGTTCACCTTCGTCTTCTCTCACTTAAACTTTTCTTCCTATTTCAGATTCTAGAGGGCAATGATTAGAGTTGTATGTGTCATTCACAGCTACCTTCTCATAGCTGAATAAAAATCTAAGGAATGCTTTGCCACCTGTTACTTTGTACATTGACCCAACCTAAAGTTGACCATTTTCTCCTTTTGCCCAACATGTAATAACGACAACTTATAATTAGTTGCTGTTCTTATTATTAGTGTCATCTTCAAGTAGTGGTACAGAGGAGTTTCAATTGAACATGCCAATTTATTCGTACAATGAAACTTGATCAGTGTCATTCCTTCCATATCTTTCCAACCTCATCCATCCCCTCAGCTTCCCTCATGCCAGTTTCACATATGTACCATGAATATTATGACTGTATTTGCCTGTGCTTCCTCTCTCTGTCAATCTACCCCCTCTCCTGAGTCTACCCCCTCCCCTGGTTTTACCCGCTTCTCTTAACCTCATCTCCTCACAGATTCCAGCTTATTGGTATTCATCTTGTTAAAGTGTAAGACAGTTGTTGAAGGAGTTATTTTATTGTTAGCCCCCTCATCTGCATATACCATACTTTAGTCAATATTATCGTGTATATATGCATCTAAGCCTATATTTATAATTTAGATCCAAATTCTTTTTTTTGTTTTGGTGGGGGGAGGTCATGGGGCTTGAACTCTGGCCTGGGCACTTTCCCTGAGCTCTTTAGCTCAAGGCTACCACCCTAGCCTCAAGCCACAGCCCCACTTCCTGTTTTCTAGTGATTAATTGGAGATAAGAGTCTCATGGCTTTGTATTGCCCAGGCTGGCTTTGAACCACGATCCTCAGATCTTAGCCTCCTGAGTAGCTAGGATTGCAGGTGTGAGCCACTGCACCGGGCTTAGATCCAAATTCTTTATCCTTAGCTTTCTGCATTGTACCCCTAACTATGTTCAATTCACCTTTTGCTTAAAAAAAAACTTATATATGTGACTACACTATTTATAGAAGATATCTTTAGTATGTTCATCAATAAATATCTTGCACAATTTGATCCCAACTAGAATATTAGGCTATATGGGTACATGTTTGAAGAGACTTAAATATTTTCATTCCTAGCCATATTTTGTTGATGTTAAACAGAATGAGTTTTTCATATTTCCACCTTGATTATAAAGATATGGGTCATTGCAGACTTGGAATAGCCACAAAGAATCATGGAATTTCCAACAGTAGAACCTTAGACCAAATGGAATCTAGACAAATGCACCACTGCTTAACGAGGCAACCTGAATTCTTTAAGTCCATACATTTTGATATTAAGAAGGAGAAACAAAACAGATTGTCATATTGGGGTAATACATTTACTACTTAAGGCACTGTTTATACATGCTACAAAGCTACAGAACCAGGCAATGGTGACTTTTGTGAAAAATATTGTAGACAATGGAAACAAGCTGGTTACGTTCATCATATTGGTGCTGTTTGGTAACTTTCAATTGTGTTATTTACCTGGCTTCCACTGAGCATCTATGTCTTTACTGGATAGTAGCTTCTTTTCATTTGGACTTAGTTGTATTTTGATTGACATGCATCCTAATGGATATAGTGGGGTATCTCAACACATGATGTAGCACTCACTGATGGAATCTGGGTCTTTAGCATTTCATTCTCCTGTTATTCCTTTGTGGAAAGTCTTCAAGCTCTTCTCTGCTAGATCTGTGTTCATGTATAACAGATTCTTGTAATGGTAGCATTTCACTAAGCTGCAGAACACTGCAAATTTTTATGGAAGAGAAGTTGTTTATGTAAATTGTATTTAATACTGAGGTACTAAATGGTGGTTACTGTTAATTTAAGTAAGTTCTAGCGGCAGAGAAATCTCTATTGTAAAATACAGAATTACAGTGCTAAAAGAGCTATTATTTTTCCTTTCCACTATTCTCATGGAGAAGAAATCACCATAAATTTTGATACATTTAAAAATTTTTTAATTCTTTTGGAGTAGCTAAGGGTTAATTGATTATGTTGATAATGAAAAGAAAACTTGATTAAGTCTGATGGACATAAAAATATTAATGACATACCTCCTTTATTCTGTGGTGGTAATAGTGGTTGAAAGCATATTGACCATCAGGATTGTCTTTTTTAATTATTCCAATCACTGAGGGCCATTTCGCTCTGTCTCTGTCTCTCTCTTTCTGTCTCTCTCTCTCCCTCTCTCTTTCCCTCTCTCTCCACTCTCTCACTCACTCTCATGGTCAACTACACATTAGATGTTTGGGGGCTCCTTCTTTGGAAACAGTTAATACTAATGAGCACAGTCCTCAAAGTGCTAGTTTCCTTGCATAAAATATGCATTTTGGAACTATCTTCTCAATTTAGCATTCCAAATTAACTCATACCATAGCTATTGTTGAGGGAAAGAACCACCTGCCACCCCCATATGCTGGTTTTAATTATGAATTAAAATATTTCCATTTGAAAGTCACAAAGCTACCTAATCGTCTATATAAGCATTGAAATGTCAGGAAATATTTTAAAATAAATAATATATTATTATAAAGACATTCACATCAAACAACAAAGGACAATGATTTATGAATAAATTAATGTTAGAGACCTGGCAGATGGCACATAATCATTTTGTTACACTAGACTTCGGTGTCTTTCACAACTAGTAATACTCTACATATATATTTTGATTTTTATCCTAATATAGTAGCTTCAGTAACAGTTTTCACTTTTGTTTGATTAGTTTTGTGGTCATTGTTTTTATTCTATTTCCTTTCAGCCATTCCATCTCTCTCTCTCTTCTTCTTCCTTCTCTTCTTCCCTCCCTGCTTTCTTTCCTCTATCTACCCATTTTTCCCTCCCTCCCTCCCTCCTTTCCCTTCCTCCCTCTCTCCGTTCTTCCTTCCTTCCTTCCTTCCTTCCTTCCTTCCTTCCTTCCTTCCTTCCTTCCTTCCTTCCTTCCTTCCTTCCTTCCTTCCTTCCTCACTACATGAAACAGCTGTCATTAAATGAAAGACAAAATTTCTAAAGAAAAATTCTCACTCTTTATCAGCAATGATCATTTTCTTTATTGTTTTTTAACACATGAAGTCAATTTATGTTCTTTTTTTCCCTTATTACTTAAAAAATTGTTGTAAAGGTGATGTACAGAGGGATTATAGTTCCATGAGCCGGGTAATGTGTATATTTCCTTTTTTTTATTTTTTTTTTTTTGGCCCCTTTCTCTTTCTGGCCCCGCTCGCTCCGGCCCGGCTAGGCCCTCTTTCTAGCTCAGGCCCCGCTCGCTCCGGCCCGGGTCGCTCCTGCACGCTCCTGGCCCCGCTCGCTCCGGCCCGGCCAGCTCTCCCTTGCTCCTGGCTCTGCTCGCTCTGGCCCCTTCTCGCTCTGGCCCCTTCTCGCTCCGGCCCCGCTCGCTCCGGCCCCGCTCGCTCCGGCCCCGCTCGCTCCGGCCTCCACTCGGTTGGGCTCTGTTCACTTCAGCTCAGCTCGCTTCTTTCGCTCTCTGTCGCCGTCGCAGTCTCGACTCTGCCACTTTTCCGGCTTGGTTGTGTATGTGGGATACCGAGGAATCGAACCCGGGTCTTTGTGCATGCTAGTCAAGCACTTTAACCGCTAGGCCAAACTCCCGGGCCCGTATATTTCCTTTTGAACAGCGTCAACCCCCCCTCCTTCTCTCCCAGGTTTTTCCCTCCTAATTTCCCTCCCCCAAAAGTTGTACAGCATAGTTCATTTCCAACATAGTGTCTCATGGCTTCACTGCTGAATCGGCTCACCGTTTGTCCAAATGTTTTTATTCTCCTCCTTCCCTTTTCCAAAGTAGATAGACTTATAAACAAGAGAAAGGGCACAAAAATCATAGACATCGGCAAAAGGGAATTAAACCAAAGAAAAAGTAAAGAAAATAATAAAGAAAAGAAAAAAATGCAAAAACAGTGCAATAAAAAGCTTCTTGCTTCTATTTCTTGGCATTCATTTGGATAACATCATTTTATATATTCTTGCAGATATGAATTACATAATGGAGTCCTTTCATAAACCTCTCTGTGAATGTGTGTGCAGCTATGTGGTAGCGTTCAGTAAATGCCAACGGGTTTCAAAGGACGGCGATGTCTCACGGGCGTGTTGTTCTTCCTGCATGGAAACTCTTGCAGTGACTGGTATGGTAAGAAGAAGCACATGAAAGGGCTTAGCTTAGTTTTTGTTCTGAAGAGTCATTGTGTTGGACACAGCAAGGATGCCAGCAGAAGTGTAACTTCCCCAAGTTGACAGCTAGTCCCCCGAGGAACTCACCTCTCAGACATTCTGTAGGAAATCTATCATGGTTTCAAGCGTAAACCTTAGCTGGCACAATGTCTATATTTGTCTCACGTGCATTTTATTTACAAATTTTTGCTTTAAAAACTAAAGCTCTCATATAAGAAAAAAAAGTTTCTGGAGTTAAGGAAAACTTTAAAAGAAAAGTATTGGAGACTAGGAAATTTGCAATTTTATTTAGTTATTTCTACCATGTGCACATGGAGATGTTACAAATAAATGAATGGAGATGTAGGTCAGGTAAACCATATTGCAAAAAGAAAAACCAAAAACAAAACCAAAAAAACCCCGTGATTTAGCCTAAATAACCGAATCCCTGAGTTCCAGCTTATCCAGGCTAGCAGAGAAAGCATGAACTTTGACTTTCCACTTCATTCTAATTAGAACTCATTTTGGCTTCTTTGCTGCTATTTTTATTTATTACATTCCTCATCTCTGTTACTCAGTTCATCTGCCGGTATTTCATGTCTCAAATAGAACGCAAGGGATCTCGTTCTGTGAGCTCATTTTTCTCTTGGCAATATTGGGCACCAAATGTGAAGACATTTGGTTTAATTCTTCAGTCTTTTACATGTGATGCTTTTTACCGGATAATGCTCACCATGGGCAGAAGAAGGGTGGAATCTGAGCTATGACTGTTCTCTGGGATTTGGGTTCCCCCTCTGGGTGAGGCTATTAGGAGAATTTTCTGAGTTGTTGCAGGCACGAGTTTGGCTGGTATGGCTTTTGCTGTCCCACAGTTATCTTCATGCTCTGTATCATTTTAATTTTCAGCTTTGAACAATTAATTTCTATGTCTTCCCTGTGAGACCTGAGTATGGAAATATGCTAATCATAGCAGCCACAACAGGTCAACCCCTGGATGTGGCTGAGGAGGAAGAGAGAAAAAGAGGATGTTATTGGGAAAGAAAGAGGCACTCTATTCCTAGACTGAAGTCATAACTGCACTTGTTTATAGTTATTCATTTGTAGCGTTAAGTTCTGTATCATTTATTCATATTTGTCTTTTAAATTTTCCCTGAAAGTTCAAAGGGAATATTGAATGAAAGTGAAAATTTATTATTCATGGACAATGTTAATACAATGAAAAATTCTGACTAAAGGCCTGTTCTAGGCATTTCTTAAAAGGTCTCGAGCTTGTGTTAGAATATATCAAAGTTGAAAAACCATACCTGGCCCAGGATTTCTTAACTGTTATGTCAGGATTATATACAAACTGCCTTGATCTTAAACACATTTTGGGAGGACATTATTTAGGACATATATTAGGCATTTTCTCCAGACTCAATGAAAAAGTTATAGAAATGACACATAAATAGGCTAAAGTTTCGAATACTGAATTGCACTGTGAACCCTATTGCCTTATCTATTTTTTACTGTATATATTTTTGCACTTGTTAAAATATTTGAACAACATATGTGTTGTAAAACAAGCCATCTGATACCTGAAGCCATCATCTTTCCCTCTCAGGAACTGCTGGTTCTAGGGACCGCCTCAGAACACTTCTACACACTCTGTGCAGACAGAAGCACAAGTATCATTTAGCTATACCATGTGTTTACACTGTGTGCCACCTAAAAATTATAGCTGTATTTTATCTGGTCTAGAATACTAGAAAACATAAAAAGATATGAAATTTCTACTAAATTCTTTCATGTCTACACTGATTTTCATTGTTCTGTTTCATTCCCAATTATGAAGTTAGGGTGACATATGTATTTTTTTCCGGTTTTGATGCGTATTTTGGTTGTTTCTTTTGAGGGTTTATTATACACACTGATCTCACAAATCTTCTCATTTGCCTATTCTCTTGACTATGCAGAATTTTCTTCAGGGTAAACCCAATTGATTCATTAATCTCCCCCTAAATACCACACAGTATATTGCATGAGCAATATTTCTAGATTATATTCACTGGGATTTTGCATAGTTTTAAAATTTGCATTTCCATGATCATATGCAAATTTATAATCATAGTATTCATATTTCTACTGAGGTCTGTCTACATATTTTATGCAATCCATATTCATTATATTATTTGATTATATTATTACTTATTTGTTTTTAAAAATTGGAGCTGGATATTTATCTTGATAGTTTCTTCTTCATAGTTTCTTTTCTTCTTCATTTTAAGTGTTAGTGCTCATTGGTATGATATTGGTATTATTTCTTTTTGACAATCCTGGGCTTGAACTCAGGGCCCAAACACTGTCCTTGGACTTTTCTCAAAGCTAGAGCTCTACCATTTGAGACACAGCACCACTTACAGCTATTTCTATGTATGTGATACTGCCGGTCTTCGAGCATGCTAAACAAGCACTCTACCACTAGGCCAAACTCCTGGCCCCAGGTATTGGTACTATTTTTTTAATCTTTTATGAGAAATTCTCCACTGAATCCATGATCATGAAAATAGACTTGGGGTGACTTTGATCAAAATGCAGTGTACAAATAAACTGACATATTGATCTGAAACTCTTTGTAAGACTTCTTAAAGCCATAATAATAGCCGGCTGTGGTGATGGTGTATGTTTGTAATACTAGATACTCAGGAGGCTAAGGTCTTATGATTGCAATTCAAAGCCATCCTGGGCACTAAAAAGTCCATGAGACTCTTATCTCCAATTAACCACCAGAGAATTGAAAGTGGTGCTGTGGCTCAAGAAATAGGACGGTAGCTTTGAGCTGAAGAGCTAAGGGACAGTGCCTAGGCACAGAGCTCAATTCCCATGACTGAAAAAAAAATAGTAATAGAAATAGTAATAGTAATAGAAGAAGATAAGCTCCTGTGTTGTCTTCTAGAAGTTTTATATAGATACTGTCTAGAAATTTGTCTGGAATTAAGAGGAAACTTTAATCAATCATTTTCAGTACTTAAAGGATTTCCATGTCATATAGTTTGCCAATCTGTAGGAAGACCCTTTCAAAGTCACAGCATAGCAAGATGACTTTTCTGTTCTTTCCTTGGCTACCTTGCTCCTCTCAGAATCTAGAAATCCTTAGCAAAAGTCTACCAACTGTCAAGTTGGGACAGTTCTACTGTTCATTCCCGCTAATCCAGGAAATAAATCTCTTTGGACCCAGGTCACCATGAATGGATCCTCATAGGAGTGTTTCTGGCAGAGAGAAGGCTTTGACTGTTTCACTCCTATGTGATTTCCTCAATCCACAAGCAGTAGTTTGCCAAGATTGACAGCAAATCTTTAACACAAAATTACTTTCATTGCCTTGTAAATTTCCTACATCTTTAATGTGCCATTTTCTTTTAGGTCTTTTTGCCTATAGCTTCTTATTATCTTGTCATTGTGAAACCCTCAGGAAAATACTTACAGTATTTGTCAGTGTAACTGACAACTTACTGTATTTAATAGCACACTCTAAGTGTGACGCTCTATTGTGTCAAACTGGCTAGAGGACAGTACTTTGTTAATTTCTTTAACCACACCATTGTAGGTGTTGTTGTGCAGGTGTTTTGTCTGTGTTGTTAACCTGGACAACCGACTGACTTTCCATAGAGAAGATAGCCCTCAATAACTTAGGTGGCCTCATCCAGTCACTTGAAAGTCTTAAGAATTTCCCAGGATGGTGATGGTCTACCCACTGACTGCAGATCCAAGACCTGCCCGAGTTTCCTGCCTGGTTATCTCTCTTAAGTACTTTAGCCTTAGCAGTTTCTATATTAACAAAGTCAACTCTTGAGCTCTAGGGCTGTTGAAACAGCAGAGCATCAGTCAGGCCCAGAGTCTGAGTCGACTGTGTGCTGGGATGAGAGAAGTCACCACACTCAGGAACAGTAGATGAGACAGATTCTGGGATTGGATCATGTACTTGACCCACTGGAGTTAGGCTAGGGGTAGAGAGAGGTGGGAAAGAAGTTAGGCCCGGAGGACTGGGCTGTGGTTTTCATGCTGGTTCTAGGCCACACCTGGAGTGTTTTGGGGTTTTGGAATGGCAACATGCAAGCTACTGATGCAGGTGCTCTGTTGGCAATGCATCGTGCTTCTGTCACTCTTCCTTCCCTCAGGGCTCCATGTTGCTCCCTTTTGTGGTGCTTAGACTCCAGGGAGAGGATGTCTGAATCTTCTTCAATTGCACACCTTAGTGCTCCTGTGTTAATCTCTGGCCTTTATCCTTTATTTTCGTGCCCATTTTGTGCATGTTATTGCAGGTAAATGAACATCTAGGAGTGGCTTCTAACCATCGTGTTGATGCCTGTTTCCTCAATCAAGTTACATTTTGCATAATCCCATACCTTAATGTGAAAATCAATTGGACATATTAAAAATAATGGTAAAGGGCTGGGAGTTTGGCCTAGGGATAGAGTGTTTGCCTAGGATGCATGAAGACCCAGGTTCGATTCTTGGGTACCACATACATAGAAAAAAAACAGAAGTAATGCTACGGCTCAGGTGGCAGAAGGCTGGCCTTGAGCAAAAAGTGTCCAAGGATGGTACACTGGACCTTAGTTCAAGCCCAGGACTGGTAAAAAAAAATATATTGGGCCGGGAGTTTGGCCTAGTGTAGAGTGTTTGCCTAGCATGCTCGAAGACCTGGGTTTGATTCCTCGGTACCACATACATAGAAAAAAGCTGGAAGTGGGGCTGAGGCTCAAGTGGTAGAGCTCTAGCCTTGAGAAAGTCCAAGGACAGTGCTCAGGCCCAGGACTGGCTAAAAAAAAAAAAAAAGAAATAAAGCGATGGTAAAATAAAAATGGTTGCTTTCATATTTAAATTTCCCAGAATTAATGAGTTTTTATTAGACAACTATCTTTTGCCAATTTTCATTTGCCACAGATGTCCTCATTATGTACCCCATTGTGATGTGAAATATGAAATAAGATTGTATATATAGATTGCTATTCTAGTTTCTGCCTCTTCATGTTCTTGTTCAAAATTATCTCTGACCAATATACAATGGATTTTGTGGAGAAGGTAACAGGGCACATATATGAGGAATAGGGAAGATACAACACAGGGACTCTCAACTTATTCTCTAGGCATTCCCTGAAAAACAGTGGTCACACTTGTGAGGACAGAGAAAGTTTAGCCAGAAATCTCCATTGGTGAGAATGAGGAATCCAAATCAACGTTTGTAGTTCAGGGCAGCCTCTATGACTTCTTATAGTTGGCCAGCTGAGCTAACTTAAACCTGGAAGAGAAATCTCTAGCCAAGCCGAAAATTCAAAGGTGGAGTGATAATAGAGATAAAGAAGAGTAAAGAAGAGAACACTGAAAGTATATGAGATGGTAAAAGAGATCTAGAAAATGTAAGAATAAAAGCAGAAATGCATGCATTTGTATATAGGTTGATTGTGTGTGTGTGTGTGTGTGTGTGTGTGTGTGTGTGTGTGTGTGTATATGTTGCTGGGTATATTTGACTATGTGCCTTTGCATACACTTTCTTGAAAGACGCTTACAAATATAGAATGATTTGCATTGTCTCATAAACATGTTTCCATTCTTTCTCCTCTCTTCCTATCTCAGGAAATTACTAGAGATCTCAACGAATGGGAAGTTAATATCAGAAGTATCATTTTCTCTATATTTGTATTTCTAATGGGAAGTTGATATCAGAAAGTATCATTTTCTCTATACTTGTATTTCTAACCAGTCACTACAATCAGGAAATACTATTCCCTAGAAAGAGATTAAGTCTCTCCATTCCTCTTTTGCCTTCCTTTCACTGAGGCTCTGGCCATGCTCTGTGCCTTACTGTATTATACTCCCATCTATATTTTCCTTGGTTAGACATGTTCTTCTGCCTGTGTTTCAAGATGAATCTTGGAACAGTAGGGTAATGTACAACGCAGTAAGTAATATTTACAGAATAATGACAGCAGTGACCTTTCATTTTCTTTTCACACTGTGCCTTTCCACCGCATCACGAATCCTTCTTGTGTGAGTGAATTGTAGTTATGCGTCTGTCTTCACCTGAAACCTTTTTTTTCACAGGGCTGTGCCTTTCTTTTGGTGGCTTACTCTGCTTAGAGTCTCCTCTTTCTCTTCTCCATTTGGCAGATTCAAGTTTATATTTAAGGGCTTGATTAAAAAATGATTTTCTCTAGGAAGATTTTCTTCATCTAATAGATAAAGTCGGCCATCCTCGTCTATAATAGCTACACAATATTATTTCTTTGTATTACAAGGTTTCGTTCAGTTATATTAGAGCTCAGCAAAGGTTCCTGTAAAGGCCTAGAGACACAAATGTTGGGATCTGATATTATACTTTAGTTTTCACCATCTGTAGTCTCAAGCAGCGTGGGAATAAAGAGGTATGATTGTGTCTACGCAGATGAAATTCCTCTACCACAGCCAGGGGATATCCAGAGAGTATCTCTGGTTGAATTTTGCTCACCGTTGTGTTAGCTGAATGAGATACATCTTGGAGGCTTCTATAAAACATTCATGATGAAGAATTAAAATTCATTGTGATTTCATAGAATAGTCATCAGAGCTCCTGAGTAGATGTTGAGTTCCTGTGGTACATAGCTTACCTTCATGGCTTGGTTCTAGGGAGCTTTTAATTCGTGGTTCATCAGGGAGCTCTTATACACATGAACAGTAGGAAGTAACTAATCCTATAATTTGGAATGTAACAAAAATTTCAAGATCTGTTTTGTTACACTGATGGTGGAAGCTGGCTATGAAAAGAATGGTCCTGAGAAAGTCCATTTGGTTACAAATAGGCCTCCCTTTTGTAAGTATCAGTTGACACCACTAGACTCTGTCCCTGCTTTGCTCAGTACACTGTTTGACTAAGTGCATCTTGCAAAACTTTTCACGGATCCTGCTCATTAGGAAGTCGTGGTGAGCTCAAGAACAATATAAAAGACAAAAATTCCCACAAAATACTGCTTTTATTTCGATGTAGATTACTTTCTCTAGAATAAGTTTATTGTAGATATGCTTTCTTCTTCTCATAATGAGATCTATATTGGGTGCTTTTATGGTGACTGTAAGTTATACTTGAATTTTGTGTCAACAATAATCTTTCTATCCTACAGTAGTTACGATTCGCTGTCTTTGACCTGAAAATGAAGACAGGAGAAATAGAGGAAATATTAAAGCGCATCATATAAAACCTACCAAAATAGATTGCTTTGTTTTAAAGTTCAAAAATCTTCAAATCTAATGTAAGTCTCACTTAAGTATAACAGAGCAGCTGATGTCCAGAGTGAGAATTCTGTTTAACACAGATTTTGCCAGCCCTTTGGAAATGATCTAATAAAGGTTAAGCTAATAAGGCATATACTTGAAGGTTGCTATTAAATTGAAATGAAGGAATATTAGTGTTTACTATATTTCAACAAATACAAGGCCCCAGCAGCACTTTCTCTTCTAAATTTAAATTGCTTCTACTCCTAAGATTTTCACAAGGGACATTAAAGTTAAGATGGAGAAGCCTTAGTAATCATAAGTATTTCGAGTGTGTTTGAATATGTATGTGCACATGCCTGTTTTTAGTACATTTATAGCAATTTATTTCAAATAGAAATTCTCATCCTTGAAAGAGAATTGATAAATTTGGTTCATTGGTTCCCATCCCTGCCATAGCAAAGGGCAATAAACGCAGACGTTTAAACAAGCCAATTTTATTATCTTACTGTTCTGATGCTTAGAACTGGGGTATGAATCCCATGGGCTGCAACACAGGTTCCAGTAGAATTACCTAATAGGAGTTTCAAGGGAGGAGTAGTTTTTTTTGTGTGTGTGTGTGTGTGTGTGTGCAGTACGAAGTTTACTTTTAAAATTATTTACACATAGTATTTAAACAATAAGGAAAACATATAAAAATACTTTTAATACTTTAAGGCACAGGTTAGATAAATTCCAGTTGTTTTCTTAACATGTATCATTTTATAGTCATTTTATTCCTTTTTCTCTTGATTTTCTTATAAACTGAAATACTTTTCTGGCTCTAATTCTTTGAACATAAGGAAAAAAGATTTAAATTCTGCCAAGTATTTCTCATTCAGGAATACCTATGAAATGAGCCTTTTGCATTAACAAGGAATGACTGTAGCAAAAAAGTAGTTTTTGTGTGCATTCATGTTGCTGGAAAATTTAGTTGTTTAGCATCCCCAAACCAAAGAATGCCTTTTCTTGTTTGCTGTCAGAGAATGCCCTATTCCAAGCTATTGTACAGTGAGAGGGGAGGGGTCTTGTTCTAGTGCAGAATTGTGTTCTGCATTGCAGAACTTACCAGCAGGCTCCAGGTAACTGGGCGTATAGGATGTGAGCCACTTGCATCTGGCATACAAATTTTAAAAAAATTCTTGTGTCTATGAATGTTTCTGTTTCCTCTCAAGGCAATACATTTGTGTGCACTTTCCTTTGTTGCTGTTGTTGTTTTTTAGTGATTCTTGAATTGCCTTGGCATATACTGTTATTTGGCTTTTGATTAAATGAAGGAATGATGGATGGAATGTGATCATTTTAAATGTGATTCGTAATAGTGGGATTCCCTTTCATTTCATGATTACTGCCATTTTTACTGTAGAATAATCATATACACAATCACCAGGCTTTCTAGGTAGACTGGTAGAGTTCAGTTGAATTATTTCACACACATATACACACAAGCAAGCTGTATATGTTTTGGTATTTCACCATTATTATTATTTTTTGTCAGTTGTGGGACTTGAATTCTCGGCCTGGGTGTTGTCCCTGAGTTTTTCAGCTCAAGGCTACCGCCCTACCCTGTGAGCCCCAGCGCCACTTCACTTCCAGTTTTTTGGTGGTTACTTGGAGATAAGAGTCTCATGGACTTTAGTCCTGGGCTAGATTTGAAACACAATCCTCATATCTCAGCTTTCTGAGTAGCTAGGATGACAGGTAAGAGCCACCACACCTGGCTATTTCTGATAATTTTGAGTGCAAATGATATCTGGGTTTCAGATTTGCCATTTATGCTCAGAAAGTTGGACGTTATCTACTTACTATTTATTTGGATGTAATTTCAAGGTTTAATTTTTATAAAATTAATACAACTTTCTAAAATATTTTTTCTTCTAGAAATATCATCATATTTACATGAGGATGCCCATGTTATTTGTTTATAATTTATGTCTCTTTGTATTTATAATAATCTCTTTAGATGGGTAATTGAATAACAGATTTGATCAGCTTTCTCTACATCTTGGATACTATAATGTTTATTTTATTTCATGTATAAATCAGTTCAAAGGAGGGGTGGAAAGTTATTTATCAAAATAAAAATGTAAATGTCTTTGAATGGGCAATTTTATTATAGTGATTTGTAGTGGAATAGAATTTTTTCTTTATGTGTTTTTTTAATGTTAAATGAACAATTTTCATAAAAAATTAGTCAGAAAAGTACTGAGTAGTAAGGGATTGTCACAGTCAAATACAGCACATGGAATCTCAAGTCATACATTTCCTTTAATGCGCATATTCAATATTCTTTCAGCAATTTTCATTATTCCTACTTTGGGATCATATGGTACTATCTCCACCTGTTAAGTGCACTGTACTAAAATATGGTCAAATGAGTAAGAGAGAAGGGAAAATTATAAGAGTTACATGTGGCCTGGAGTATGGCAATTCTAAGGGATATGAATACTTGCCCTCTAAACTCAGTGGCCTGATAAAGACTTCCAGACACATCTGCCAGTTCTTTCATTAACATCAGTGCAGACAAGTCCTTCCCCATATGACCTCTGTTTTTTCCCCTGTTTTCCCAGGCCTGACACTTTGCTCCAGGAATTCCTTATTCAATTGAAAGAACCACTGCATTAAATCCACATTTGTGACACTGAAATTTGGCTTCTCCCTCTTGAATGACACCCATGATCAGAAGGATGTCCAAGCCAGGCATGGTGGGCTCACGCCTGTAATCCTAGATACTCAGGAGGCTGAGATTTGAGGATCAAGGTTCAAAGCCAGCCTGGGGACAAAAGGACCTGAGACTCTTATTTCCAATTAACCTCTAGGAAATGGGAAGTGGGGTTTGGCTCAAGGGTAGGGTGGTAACCTTGAGCTGAGGAGGTTGTATGTAACGCATTTTGATCTGTGTCATCTCTTCAACAACTTCACCTCCGCCAATCCCTTATTTTTCTAAGTTTTGTGGCATATACAATGCATTCTTACTTGCATTCCACTTTATTTCCCCATTCATTCTTCTACTCCTCTGCTCCCTCTTACTCCCCCCATTCCCAGACATACTTGGGAATACCTCTCTCCTGGTACTTAGCTTTGTTAAGCTTTGATCTAGTCTTATGCTATTCGCACTTTCCATAGAGCTATTATATTTGAGTTAATTCATTTATAACCACTTGGGTGCTTCCAATATGTTTACTTGTAGATCAATAGACACATTCTCGTTTTCACAAATGAGGGAAACCATGCAACCCATGTTTCTCTGGGTCTGGCTTACTTCACTTAATATAATTGTTGGTATGTCTTTCTCTTTCCCTAGGAATGGCACATTGTCATTCTTTCTGATTGATGAGTAGATTTACATTGTGCATATAAACCACTTTTTCTTCATGCATGCAGGGACATCTGCCTTTTAAGGAAAAAATGATGAATAATACATATAGGCTTAGGGTATGATACAAATAAGATTTTCATGTAATAACCTTTAAATATGGTAAAAATCAGATTCATTTTACTGTATGAAGCTTTTAAGAGTCCATGAATTAGTGATAAAAATGTATCTTTTTTTTTTGTCGGTCATGGAGCTTGAACTCTGGGCCTAGACCCTTTCCCTGATTTCTTCAGCTCAAGGCTACTGCCCTACCCTTTGAGCCACAGCCCCACTTCCTGTTTTCTACTGGTAAATTGGAGGTAAGAGTCTCAAGGTTTTTAGTGCCCAAGCTGGCTTTGAATCATGATCCTCAGATCTCAGACTCCTGAGTATCTAGGATTACAGGAGTGAGCCTCCATGCCTGGCCTGGTGTATGTATATTGTTTTTTGTTTTTGCAAGTCCTGGGGCTTGACCTCAAGACTTGAACACTGTCCCTGATCTTTCTTAAGGCTAGAGCTTTGAGCCACAGCACCACTTCCAGTTTTTTTTCTGTGTATGTGGTACCAAGGAATCAAACCCAGGGCTCTGCACATGCTAGGCGAGCATTCTACCACTAAGGCACACTCCTTGCCCAATGATTAAAATATATCATTTTAGTCTCTGTTTTTTTAAATTATAAAAGTCTTACAGAAATGTTAAACAAATTTTATTGGATTCCTTGGTTAATAAATCTTTGTGGCATAATACATGTCTACATACACACTGACCTGAGCTTAGCCAATATTTTATTGTTACACTAGAATCGAGTATAGACACACAGGTAAAGGTAAATATGTTTTATGGTATGGCTGTGAAAAATGAAGTAGTTTTGCTTTAGTTTATTTTTTCTCCAGACCCATGCTCGGTTTTATTCTCTGAAGTTTCACATAAACGTATCCTAACTCCTATTACCTCTGCTTTAAGTGTAGTAACTTTGATTGTGTGCACTTAAACAGGTTTATAACATCATTTACTGTGTTTAATGGAAATAATGTAACATTTTAGCAATGCTAAATGTAAAAGCAGAAGTTTCTATACATAACTAATTTTGACTGTAATATTAAATTGTATAGTAAATCCTTTAAAATCAGAGATAGAAAAGTTGTAAGATCTGTACTTAAATGATTATGTGTTTATGCTATATGTTTAAAAGCTGCCAATTGGGCCGGGAGTTTGGCCTAGTGGTAGAGTGCTTGCCTAGCATGCATGAAGACCCGGGTTCAATTCCTTGGTACCACATACATAGAAAAAAGTGATGCCGGAAGTGATGCTGAAGCTCAAGTGGTAGAGCTCTAGCCTTGACAAAGCCCAAGGACAGGGCTAAGGCCCTGAGCTTAAACCCAGGACTGGCAAAAAACAAACGAACAGCAACTATGTTTATGACCTCTGTCAAGGTTACATCATACATAGTGATGTCATTCAACCTAAAGAAAGATAATGTCTTAGTTCACTGAGAATTGCTTTGATGGTTTTGATCCAAAAACCTTCCTACTATGGCCTCCAAGGAACATTATTATATTGTATAGCAGGGAGATTGGAAGATAGATAGGTAAATGACAAATGGATAATGATTATGATAGATGAGTAGAATGCATTCTAACAACAAGATATAATATACAATTTAAAAAGCTGTCATATTTATATCAGATAGAATTCAAATAAATTAACAAAAAACAAGTCTATGTCAACATTATTAGTAAATTTCAATCTTCTTGATATTTAAATTAGATTTTGCATTAATGCTTGCCAAGTGGATTTATATGTATGAAGGCCACATCCATCATTTTCCAAGTGAAATAGTGTGTTGAAAGAGCATACTCACTATCATTAGTAGATATATCAAAATGTCATAAAAATTCTGATGATATTTTTGGTGACTGAAGTTATTTAATATTTTGAGATACATTTCCTTTACCAATATTAGTTCCTCGAAAGTATTATGTACATTATTGAACCCATAAAAATTAGTATGCTATACTGGATAGCCAAAAAGCACTAAATTCGATTCCTGTCAAAGGCATTGAGACCTCTGAGATTCTCAGAAGATTGAGAGGATTCAACAATACTTCTCATCAATTCTCTTCTCAGTTTATATTACTTGGTTAAAATATATTGTGCCACTTTATGGAATCTGCCTGGAATAATTATCTACATCTTACGCATTTTCTGATCTTTCATTGTGGTTTGATTATCTAGAAAACTCAGAGGCATGTACAATGAAGGTAAAGATATTTTTTCATTATCATTTATACCAATTTCATGAAATCAGACAAGAATTTAAAGACCATAATATATTTATGAGTCTTCCATATATTGGAGAAATCAGAGCAAATATTTTATCTGAAGATTTTATATACAAATAAGGATTTTAAAGTAATCATTTTAATCATAAAACATAGTTGACAGACTTTTGGTTAAATTAAAATCCACCAAAGATTTTTTACGTGCTCATTCTATTTGAGGAACATGGAAAATAGGTAACAGGGGAATATGTATGTGTCAAAGAAGTCAGTATTGTTAGCTAACCAATAGGTGTAGGATAATGATGTAAAGCATAATACTATCACAACGGAACGATAACAACGAACCTAGGATCAAAGGACATATCTAGAGGGAATGTGAAGAACATCCCTGCCTTCTTATAAACTTGTTCAGTGGGAACTCCAATCACCTGCTGTTCCTGAGATGGTTTTTTCCTGTAATAGCAAAAACAGAGACCTTGATACCAACCGACATTTAAAAATCCAAGGCATGACTTCTCTCCAATAAATGCAATCACCATGTATTACATTTCAGTTTTTTGAAGAATATCTATATCTATCTATCTATCTATCTATCTATCTATCTATCTATCTATCTATCTATCTATCTATCTTCTCCACTTCCTTGACTCTCCCTCTGCCTCCTCCTCTGCTTAACCCCGCCTTCTTCTTCTTCCTCCTTTTTTTTTCCTCTTCTGCTTTTTTCTCTTCCCTCTCCAAGACAGCATTGATGTCCACTTTATTAATAGCTGCTTCTGGTTAGATTTGGCATGCAGGACGCAGTCAGTATCCAAGCTGTGTTAGTTAAATGTTTACTCATCTAAACATGGGAGATGAAGTCCCATGAAAATTCAAGTCCCATTTCTTGTTTTAAGATGAAAAGTCTTTCTTGGTCTAAACCTTGAGGAATATGATTACTAAAACAAGTGCAAAGGAGTTGTATCTGAAACATATTAACACTCATTACACACTAGGGAACCCAGAGATCAGATGTGGAAAATTAGGTATGTTTCTGTAATCTATTTACCAAGGGTCTCATCTTTCCCCATCCATCAGTGTGTGGTCCAGCTTCTGGCAATTTCTATTCTAGTCTCCATTTCCCAAAGTCCAACTCCTTAAAATTCCATATATGGATGAGGTCACGTGGTATTTTTCCTGTGCACCCGTTGTTACATCAGCTTAACATCCTCTAGATTTATTTTTGTTGTGAAAATAACATTTTCCTTCTCCAAGGTTAAGTAGCATTTCACTGTGTATACCCTTTACCTTATCCATTCATTGACTCGTGTAGATATATATAATTTGATATCAAGTTGCTATAAAAAAATTAACCATCACCACAGATGGGAGTACCTGGAAGTGCTTAAAGAATTTGTCTTCTTGGTTGGTTGTGAGAGGTTTTTGCTTGCTTGTATTTGTTTTTGTTGCTTGTTCCTGTTCCTATTCAAGTATGATGCAGGACAAAGGTGAATGTAAACAATTTGGGTGAGTTGGATTAGGAGAAGTACATCTGTTTTTGTTTTTATCATTTAATTTTGCAGGAAAGACATAGCTGAACATCAAACCATTCTAATATAGGAATAATATATGACTTGGCTAGACAGTGATATCCTCAGATCAAATTTCAGGAAAACTGGTGAGAAAGAGTAATTGAGAGGCAGACCCCATGGATTATATAGAACAGGCACAAGACTTGAGGATATTTTATCTTTGTAGATCATCGAATGGTTATCATAGTAGATGAGATGGGAGAAGATGGCCCTTTGTACACATGCCTGGGAAGCTCTTTGTCCTGTTATTCTCCTCATTGCTGATGGAACTGAAGGACCAAGAGTCCATGGCGGCAGACATGGAAGCTATGCATGGCTCAGCATCATGAGTTGCTACTCTTTATGGATGTGGTGGCTATAGCTATTATTGAGTTCTCAAAAGATGAGCCACAAAAAAAGAGACACCCAGCCATCAATATGTTTGTGTCTCCCCAGTGAACAAGCCAGCCACCTGGTGATAATTTGATTCCATTGGACCCCTTCCATCATGGAAATGGAAACAATTTGTTCTTTTTGGAAGAGATGCTTATACTGGAGATCGATTTACCTCCATTGCCAGCAGTGATCACTGCCAGGATACCATTCATGATTTTGGAGATTGTTTAACTCACTGTTGAAACCTTTGTGGTATTTCTTCTGGAAACACAAATCATTTTCAAGAACATGGAGTCCAATAATTGCTGCTTGTGCTCCTGGAATTCCATGTTTCTCCCACAGACTCCATCCCCTGCCAATTCTAATGGTGGAGTGATCACATGGCCTGGTAAATGGTAGAAAGGATTCTGAAGATATAGGAAAAGCAGTGAAGTTCTAATTATCACGTAGAGAATACATTTCTATTTCTGTGTGTATGAGGCTATTATGTCATGACTAGAAATGGGTATCATTTCTCTTGTTGTATACCTCATGATCTGGAACATTCAGCTCTTATTCTAGTTCCCCAAGTAAAAATGTTCTTACTAGGGACACAGCAGAAATGATGCCAAGACTGAGAATTTTATTTCTCAGAATCCTTATTCCTTCATGTTTAGTTTGTCCCATAGAGAAAATTGCTCTTAAGACTTAAAAGGGATATGACAGGAGCTAGGACCTCCTGTTGACACTATAATCAAATTCCTTCCATCTCTCCACTGTTGAAATTTAAGAGAAAAGTAAGCAGTAATGAAGGGTGAATGTCAGGAAATGGACGTCAAATAGACTCACAATTGGTTATCTTCTTGGGAGGGATTGGGCAAAAAAACACGAGTCAGTGGGGCTGAAAGGTGCAGTTCAGCATACATACACACATAGAACCAAGGGTTCTCAACACTGCTCTGTCACTTCATATTCCACACCAATTAGGATCCACAGCACAGGGATGAACCAAGCAGAGGCGTCATGTTTCCTGGAAGCCAGGGCATGTCTCCCCTATGTAGCATGTAGAACTCTGGCTCAGACCCAGACAATATCTGCAGAAGCAGTAGAGAGCCTCCCATGTCCTGATCCCGCCTCAGGCTGATCATCAACATTTATCTATTTGTAAGCAGCAATGATGGAAGGATTTATTGCCAGCCTTCCAACATCTCTTTATAGTCATCTGTGGAGGTAGAAATCTAAGAGAAGAATTTTTGGTAAATCTACCCAGCCATAAGGAGTGATATTTCATTTCCATTTAGACCTAATGTGTAGTTTTGAAAATGAAATAAAATCCAGCCCAGGAACAGCCAGAGAGCAATAAAAAGAAACAGCAGGCCATGCTTAGAAAAAAGAAGCCTTCAAGAGAGTCAAGCCAATTCCTTCTTCTGATTTTAGCAACACCAATATGTTCATTTCTCCAAATGCTTTTCAATCCTAGCAGGTAAGTGTTAGTCTGTAGTTCACAGAGCATGACAATTACTGTCATGGTTATCCAATATCGTGGAGAATGGAGTCTTTGGATGGCTAATAGAGCCTAGCGTACCTGAAAGAACAGTTTTAGAAGGAGAACAGATCTACAAAGCAAAGAAATGCTCCACCCTGGTTCCTGATGTTTTCTATTTCCTCACAAATTAATTTTTATTTTTCTAATACAGCAAAAGAAGGAATTCTATGATAAAATGTCAGAAATAAGAGGATACCTTTGCTAAGATTTTGCTTTAGAAATGTAATTTATATATGCATGTATACACACACACACACATATATATATATACATTTTGTCTGTGTTTTATGTAAGTGTATATATACGCACACAGATGTATGTTCACTTATGAGTGTATATGTATGTAACAGGTCAATGCAGATCTCAACTAGATTTTGTTAGATGTCTCAGTTCCAATGCAGTGAAGATCCCATTGAATGCTGTCTGATAAATTCAGTTTTTAAATAAAGAAAAACAATCTGGACTTAAGCATGAGAACATAACCAAACCAAAGGCAGAGCTATTGTGTTATTTGTTCCAAGCACACACACAAGTGCATAATCACCTGACAGGTAGTTATACTTTACAAGCTGCAAGCACTGCATCAGCGAGTAAGAAAAATAAACCAGCTCATGTTGAAATGCCACAGAATCTGGAATGACATCACATTAAATCAAAGCTTAAAAGATAACTGAAATAAAATTAACTCACATATTTTCATCTTATATTAGATTTTCCTCCCTTCTCTTTCCTCCTTTCTTTTTTGCTCAATTCCTTTTGTCTTTCATTTTTTCCTCCCTGCTTTTTCTCTTCTTCTTTTTTTACTCTTTTTTCTCTCTTATTTTCATTTCACCATTGTTAGTAAATAAAGTTTGTTTTACATGCCGATCCTTCTTTTGACTGTAATATAGTCATGCTCAAGTCAATTAACTTTCGGTTTAGAAAATATTTAAACATTGGGATTGAATAATAGATATGTGATTATGTATAAACACATATAAGTTTATATATGCATATGTTTATATATAGACATGTATGATGAATATACTATAAGGTGAAATAGATAGTAGAGAGATGAACAGATGATTTATAGATGATAGATATAAAAGATAGACAATAGTTGCCTAGATACAGATCTATACAGAAATGTAAAATCTGAAAGTCATTCAAAGTGAATTCAGATGATTGCATTGCATAAATGTGCAGTTAGCTTCTGATGTTCTGTGAGGTAAAATCAGATACATTGGATGTAGCTTTAATGTTACTTTCTTTGGAATTAGCTATACTAAAAAGAGCAAAGAAAAATCAATGCTATCCCACATTAAATAATTAATGATATCCCAAATTAGAAATTTGGTTTATATTCCACACAGTTCTTTCTCATATCCTATATCCATCCATCATTTTTGAATATCAAATCATATTCATTGTATTCTTAAATCTCTTCAAGTTTTTTGATATATTCCTTTGGTACCTGGCTCTCCCTCCCACCCTCCCTCACTTCGTTCTTTCTTTTTCATTTCAAATGAGTTTTCTGTTACCTTCTTAGTGTCCCCTCTTTTTATCCTTTCTGGTATGTGTCCAATATAGTCACTTCCTCTGTTTACTGCCTCCATATCTTACACGGTAAAAAAAAAATCAGTGTGCACTTTGGCTTTCTAGTAAGTCATGGGTTCCCAGCATCTAACAAATTAACAAGTAGAACACTCTTCAGTTATTGCATTAACTTGAAGTTGGAGGAAGGTAAGGTAGAATCCAGGACCCCTAAAAGAGGATACAGCAACAAACTACTTCTACCTCATTTATTACAGAAATAATTTCCTGTATTAATACATAATCACAATCTTCCTTAGGATTCATTAAGTGAAAATGAAAACACTTGTATAACTGATTTTAATCTTCCACATGGTCACGCTTATTATTTAGCAACTAAAAACCTCTTTGCCTACTCCTTATCTAAACATTTCAGTCACCCAGTGGTATATTTTAACTTAAGGGTATTTGCAGAACAATTTGTATGACCTTCTGGAAAAATGACCTCTGCCTGATTGTTAGTAAGTGGGTAAAAAGATCTAGATAACAGTTCTCCTATTTTGGGCCCATACAAGTGTGCAGGTTCAGGGGGAATCCTCTCCTGTGAGGATCTCTGAGTTGATTGTTGGCCTGAACCTTGGTGTACATGATGACAAGAAGTAATTCCCAGTCTTTGAGTATTGATCTGAGCGTCAGTGGAAGGAAAACCTCCTGACAGAAAATAGTGTATTGGAATCCAGCAGATAAAACAGTTCCCCAAGAACAACCTTGGTCAGACATGAGAGTTCAAGGAAGAGACAGAGATGGAACCACACACAAGGGTCAGGACCTGGAGGCCAAGATAATTTATCTTGGAGTAAAGTTGCCCTAGAGTTGCCCTAAACTAAAGCCAAAGCCAGTCTCAAAAGCAATGAAAAGATTCACAACTTCCAGAACAAAGTCCCACATTCTTTTAAGTCATAAGATTAAATGAGCTCTTTTCCCTATCATACTTTTGACATGGGACACACAACACAGTGGTGAACCCTGCTTGCAATATTAATTCCTAAGCTGATGGAGAATAAAATTAAGGGGATAATAATGTGTGGTGTGACGGCTTTGGACTGTAGTGTTTGACTCTCTCTCTTTCCCCTGAAATCAAGACACAGAAAAGTAATTTCTAAAATCATAGTACATCAAGATGAAGCAGCCCCGAGGGAATCTATCTTTTTTTTTTTATCACTCAAGCATATAACTAGAGGACAATATCTCTGAGCAATTAGGTCCAGATAAGACATTAGCATTGGTGCCTTCATCTTGAACCTCCCAGTCTTTGGAAATAGGAGAAAGAAATTTATAAGCTATCCCTTCCTATTAGCCAGAATGGACTGGGAGATTGAATCACAAAGCAAAAAGAAAAAGTGTGAAGCTCAAAACAACTCGAACTAAAAAAGAAGAAATACAAGGAGCTGGGAGTTTGGCCTAGTGGTAGAGTGCTTGCCTAGCATGTATGAAGACCCGGGTTCGATTCCTCGGTACCAAATACATAGAAAAAGCCAGAAATGGTGCTGAGGCTCAAGTGGTAGAGCTCTAGCCTTGAGAAAAATCCAAGGACAGTGCTCAAACCCTGAGATCAAGCCCAGGACTGGGAAAAAAAAAAGAGGAAATGCACCATATATTAATATGCAATCTCTTATCATTTCTTTCCACTCTGGTCTCACTGAAAGACAGATCTAAGCCAATCAGAGGCAGGGCAAAGATGAGGTGTTGGATGAAGGGAATGCTTGTAGTTCCATGATTAAGTTCTCATGTTGCCTGAAAACCACTGCCAGACATAATATGAGCAAAGGCACTTCTTTATACACATAAGTTTAATTATGAGAAGATACTTCTGACTAACCTGGATGGGCTGTACCTAATCACATGACCTGGGAGAGGGAGGTGTGACCATGAAAGGGAGAGTCAGGAAGAAGCCAATGGGAAAAGAACTTGTGCTGTTGCTGGCTTTGAAGATACAAGGAAGGGGACCACCAGATAATGTCCCTGGTGAGCAGGGAAAGGCAAGAAATTGAGTCATCCTTGATGGTTGATTTTAGCTAGTTTGTCAGTATCAGCATTCACATCTCCATTTGTAAGGTAGATTTTATACTGTTTAATGTCCATTTATTGTGGCTGTGTAAGAAAACCAATACAGTGAATCAGGACATGAAATGAAGAGAAGGTTTGGATGAACCTTAAGTGTGCATGTATGTAATGTGACTAATCTGGCTTTTATTTTATCTCCTGGCTTCTTATTTACTCTGTTCATGGTACCTTTCCTTTGTAACATGAATCTCTTCTCTGCTATGTATCCCTATGGACAATAATACAGCATTTGATAATTGACTAAAATTTACTCCTGATTTCCACAGGCAATATTCCACAGAGCACAACAGTCCAAAAGATCCTTCAGATGAATGTATCTACTAACATTGGGAAGTTAGAATATATGAAAAAAATCCAATAATTTCAAATTTCCATGTATTATTGATTCAATTTTTGTACTGATTTTTTAAGGATATTTTAGTATATCCAGTTGATATATTATTGATTTCTTCTATGATAAAATTCAGAACAAGGAATGAAAAATTTGTTGACATAGTTCTAGATGAATCTATGAAAAAACCTTCCAAGTTTTAATTTTGTTCAACCAATTGTGTATTTGTACTTGTTGGATTCAATCTATTATGGAAATCTTTGCTAGAAAATTGTTCAGTCATGTGTATCCAATGAAGGCTTACATTTTTAGTCTTCTTTTTTAGTCAGTGATCCAGACTACTTATTTATTTTCCACTTAATTTTATCAAAGCTGTATTTTTATCTAAGTGAATATGTACAAGTGTGGGCAAAATAGACAAGTCATACTGCACAGTTATGCTCTTTTTTCAGGTTTTCTTTTCCAAGAATGAGTATTGATTTGAATCACATACCTAGCTTCTGTCGGAAGGAGATTTTGAATTATTTTTGTTGTTATGTAGAACACAAAGTCAGCCTTGCCTGACTACTTTTCAGGAACTAGTAATTTTATTGATATGGAAGAACACTAGGGTTTTTTTTCTCACATATTTATTTTGCTCCCCTTCTCTTTTTCCAGTGAGCAGCACTTACATGTATCTTCATCTTGAACTTTTGCTCTAGGGAAATCCAAGGCTACCATGGGAAACCAGCAATTTTTCTGAAAATGATAGGTATGTGTTTTGTTCAGAGGCAGAAGGTAATTGAGTTGAAGAGGGAGAACTTGGTTGCATAGAAAAACTTCATAGAAATTACTGGCAGGTTATTTCTTTTTCTTGAAATATGCACGTTTAGTTTTTTTTCCATTTTAATTAGGTTAGTGCTCTGAAAGTAGTTACATGTGTAATAATTTCCATTTTTATAATATTTTTCTGATTAAATGACAGCCAATAAGAGGCACTTGTAGATTTTATAGTAAAACTGATGTCTTATGAATTGCTAGTTTTTTTGTATTGACTATAAAATCACTCATATTTCAATTCTGTATTTTCCTTAATGAAAATCACTACACTAAAAGTTTAATGCTGTTAATCCAAAGGATGTTTTCTAAAAATTATTGGCTGATGGATGGAGAATTAGTACAATTTGTACCTATTATGTTTACCCTTTGCAACCTAGAAATTGTAATTGTTAGAAAGTCCAAATACTAAACCTTTTAAATTTATTTTCCTATCGTAAAGTAATTGATTTGGCTTAGTGATATTGTAAATCAATGTAGGCATAACAGAAATAAGACATTGATCAAATGAAGCACCTATAAAGAAACACTCAGTAGAGTTATTGCCGCCTGCTCTATAATGACTGTGCTTGGAGTGTATCAAATAGTGTAGATGATCTTCAGTGGATCAGAATGTTAAAATAAGGAAAAAAGGCTTAAATGATGAAAGCAATGCCCCAGACCATTTCTCCATCAAACAATCCTAACAGGCTACACATATTTTAAATTCTACTAAGAATGGCCATATGAAGCCCAGAGCTGTGGCTCACGCCTATAATCCTAGCTACTCAGGAGGCTGACATCTGAGGATCAAGGTTCAAAGCCAGCCTGGGCACAAAAGGACCTGAGACTCTTATCTCCAATTAACCTCTAGAAACTGGGAAGTGGGGCTTGGCTGAAGGGTAGGATGGTAGCCTTGAGCTGAAGAGCTCAAGGACAGTGCCTAGGCCAAGGTCACCCACACACACAAAAAAATGATCACATGGCCTGCAGCCATCAAACACACATTTATTTATGCAATTCAACCTCAGGGCTTCATTCTTTCCTTAAATCCAGGAGTGGCATATTGTATTTGTTGAGACTCAACTGCCCTCTCTCCAGTTCACAGGCTGGGTAGCAAAACAGACAAACTCACTTAGTCACAGAGAAGAAATTCACTCTGTTCGCAGATCTGGTGTGATAATACAGTGCTGGTAGATGTCACAGCATACATTAAGTCCTAAACAACTGTGCTAATTAACAGGAGCCAGAGATCATAAGAGATCACATTCCACGGGATTCCCAGTTGTGGGAAACTATTAACTGTCCATCATAAACAAGTATCTGTAGACAAAAATACATCATTCATTTCTTTTTTCAAACATACAATCATTTAAAAATGGATCAATGTGACAGTTGCACCATAAGCAAAAAGACCCTTTGGTTATATGCTTTAAATGAGTGAGTAGTATGTCAATTACATGTGAAAATTAGCATGTGAAAATGTAAATGGTGTCTTCCTTTCTACGAAACATTTAATGTAACATTTGAAAATGCATTTTCTATTATTTGGAACATTTTTATAATAGAAAATACATGTATAGAGATTTACACATTTTAAAATTTTATTATAGACTTGAATTTTAGTTATGGTGTATTTGCATGGGTTTGAGCATTCTTCAGTGTACAATGAACTAGCTGATACGGTTTTCTGTTATATTTATTGGTAATTTTTATTTTATTTTATTAATTTATTTTTTGCCAGTCCTGGGCTTGAGCTCAGGGCCTGAGCACTGTCCTTGGGCTTTCTTAGGGCTAGAGTTCTACCACTTGAGCCTCAGCACCACTTCATGCCTTTCCCCCCCTATGCATGTGGTACTGAGGACTCAAACCCGGGTCTTCATGCAAGCACTCCACCACTAGGCCAAACTCCCGGCCATATTGGGACTTCTCGGTAAGGCAATTTCATCCACAATGAATCTGTAAAAGCTTTTCTAATAATCCTCAGTCTCTTACATTCTTATTATCTGTTGAATGCCATTTCCCACTTAGGGGGTAATGGGGGGGTTGGATCACAACATTCTAACATAATTCTTAATACAATGGTATAGCTTAGAATTCAAAGACATATAGTCGCCCTTGAAATGGACATTCTGTCTTTCAAGCAAGTGGACATCTCTTAAACCTAGTAAAAAGAAATTAATTTTAATGAAGGACTCTTGTCCACTGCTACTGATAAGCAATGATCTTTGATTACATCGTTCTTTTCAGCCTGCTATTAAAATCCTTCTGTGAACATTGTTTCTCAGATCTGGACTTGTCATGGTGTCACGTTCATACTCATAATATCTCCACACTAACAGCGGGCACCTAAAAACAAAGGGTTGCTACTGAAGCAGACCCAAACATTTGTAGACAAAAAACCAAGTGCCACATGACTGTAGGTTGAATCAGTGATAGCAACGGAATGTACTCCTCTTGTTTAAGGTGAAGAAAATGTTTAAAACATTTTTTTTTCTGGGACTGGGAGTTTGGCCTAGTGGTTGAGTGCTTGCCTAGCATGCATGAAGACCCAGGTTCAATTCCTCAGTTCCACATACATAGGAAAAAAAAAAAAGCCAGAAATGGTGCTGAGGAACCAGTGGTAGAGCTCTAACCTTGAGAAAGCTCAAGGACAGTGCTCAGGCCCTGAGCTCAAGCCCAGGACTGGCCTAAAAAAAAAAAGTTTTTCTGGTTTCCCTAACTTGAAATGCACTGAAAAATGTGTGAAATGCCTGGAAAACTTGTGAAAGACATTTTGTGTGCCTCACTACTCTCTTTGACTCCATGTATGTATGCATTTTATTTTGCTATGTCTGTGGTACCACAGTGTCCTCTCATAGCAGATATCACAAAATAAAAAAAATCAAACATTACATAGTGATATCACAACATGAAGGATATTGGATCTCTTAAATCACAAGACCATGAAAACTCAGTAAAGCAGTTGAAATTCCTGTTAGATATTCTTTCAGCTTAGATTTCCCAAAGTGTGATTCTCCAAGTATTTGTGACTTAAGAGTATGTATATTAATACATGTAAATAAAAATTGACAGCACAAACTACAAATTATAAATTTCTGAAGTGTTTCAACTTATAGCTGCTTATTGAAGAACCTCATTAAATATTAGTATACTAAGATATATGAGCACTTAATGATAAAAGCATATCTACTTTCCATTCCAAAACAACATCCAGAGAAAATATCATATGATTCTTAACCTTAGTTCTATTGATATGATTAATTGATTTGCGAATGTCAAACCAGGCTTGCATCTGTGGGATGAAGCCTACTTGATCGTAGTGTATAATTTTTTAAATTTGTTTCTGGATTCTGTTGGTTAGTATTTTATTGAGGAGCATTGTGTCTGTGTTCATTAGAGAGATAGGTCTGTGGTTCTCTTTTGTTGGGGGCTTTCCCTGGTTTGGGAACGAGTGTGACATTAGCTTCATAAAATGAGTTTGGTATGGCTCCTTCTGCTTCTATTTCTCAGAAGAGTTTCAAGAGTAAAGGTATTAACTCGTCCTTAAAAGTCTTGTAGAATTCCATAGTGAAACCGTCTGGACCTGGGTTCTTTTTCGTTGGCATGTCACTGATGACTTCTGGTATCTCATGGTTTATTCAGTTGGCTTATCTTTTCTTGTTTCATTGTGGGTAGCCTATATTTATTTTAAAAATCATCCATTTCTACTACACTTTCCAAAACCAACAATTTTTTGGCTTGATTTTTCACCATAACAGATATCAAAGATAAACTCTAAGAAAAACTCTTACAGGCTTTTTTTCCCCAGTATACCATATTAACAGTGAAGTATAGAACAATAAGACAGCTCCCCAAGCAAATTTAGAATGAAGATTTTTTTTTATTTACAGGCTTCAATTAAGTATATGATTTCATTTTTCTCTTTTGGGGAGGTAGAAATAAAACACATCAATTTCTCCCTGATTTCAGATACACATGAAGATAGGCCATTTATGTTCTTAGAAAACAAGTTAAACCTAATGACTAGGAAGAAATTGAAATTGGATATCGTTGGTCATGCGGTGTGAAAGCACTTGGAAAGATGATAAGTAGAGAAGACAAATACAAAGTAGATAATAGCACTGATCATGTCTTACAATTATCACACTGGATGCAGTCTCATTACATGTTTAAATGGACAATTGTTAGCATAATTAAGGAATTTTCTCTGCATATAATCTGCATAAAATTTAAAGATGTTAATTTTACAGAATGTAAAGATTTAAAGAAGTTAGAATTGAGAATATTTGAGTGAACTAGTAAGAGCCATGCTTAATGATCTGGGCAGCCTTCAGGAAAATAGACTTTGTTTACTACAAAATGGTCAACACATTCAGTGTGGTAGATGAAAAAGTTGAGACTTAGTACTACATTTTAATATTCTATTATGTCTTACTTATTATACTGTCATTTAATTATTTTTTAGACAAAGTATTAGCAAGTAGTGTAAATATAGCTTTCACGGTTGTGGTTATAAACCTGAGTCTCAGGTTTTGGCCAGAAGAACTAGCACATGAAAAGAATCAAATTACTTCCTGAGGAATAATTGCGACATTTCAGTCTTGAATGAAATAGTCCATGTGTATTAATACTGGTGTTTCTTAGTTTTCAGTTGTAATCTGGTGCTAAGAAAATTGGATCTTGAGTATGCATAGAAGTTCACATGTTTTGAGGCATCCTTGGATATTTTCAAGATTTTCACAAAACTAAGAAAGAAAGGACCCTCGGTGTACTCTCCAGTTTTTGATTTACTCTCCATGGCTCTCTCTTTGGCAATACTGAGGACTCAGAGTATCCTTTCCTCTGTTAGGTTTTCTGTCTTTTGCATATCTATAATGTTGTTTTTATTTCTTTTATTGATTTAGACAGAATAAAAGAGGCATTATCCAGTAAAGGAATTTGAAAAGTAGATCATTTAATAATCAGTAGAGGGCCAAAACTGTAGCTTTACAACTATAACTGTCTTTGCCTTTGATTTATAGGAGATTTCCTGTGTCTCAAATTGACTATAAAATACTGAGAATAGTATTCATACTTGTTGAATTATTGATGCCTATATTGAAGAATGTATAATAAGAAAAGTTTTATTTCTTTCATATTTTTAGCAGAACACAATATGAATTCTTTTACTTTTTGTATTATTATAAAAATGTCTTTTCAGTAAGTTTTTTTTCAAGTGGTATGAATTTATTACATATTAATCTGAGTCCATTGAATTAATCTATTTAAAATAATAGCAGTTCAAAGTTAGAAAGATCAGTATTAGAATTTTAGAGAGTACACTGTTCTTTGAAAATTTACATTTAAATTTCTTTCAGAGGTATTATTTTAATAGTACATTAGCATGGTACTAAAATAAATTATGCACTGAATATATTTATTGAATCCTGTGCAGATTTTGTTCTTTGAAATGATACTATGATATTTAAATATTTTAATAAATTCACCACATTACCCAGGTAGTTTAATAAATTAAAGATTGCTACGTTTATTATAAAATTGTGATATACATTTTATCTATGAAGGTGTATTTATTTTCTTTCTTTTTTTTTGCCAGTTCTCAGGCTTGAACTCAGGGTTTGGGCACATTTTGTTCAAGTCTAGTGCCCTGCCACTTGAGCCACATCACCACTTTCAGGTTTTTCTAACTATGTGGTACCAGCAAATCGAACCCAGGGCTACATGCATGCTAGGTGAGCACTCTACCACTGGGCCATGCTCCCAGCCTCTTCTTTTTTCTTGCCAATTGTGAGGCTTGATCTCAGAGCCTGAGTGCTCTCCTTCAGCTACTCAGCTCAAGGTTAATGCTCTAACTCTTTGAGCCACAGTGTCACTTCCATTTTTCTGCTGGGGCTGGTTAATTGGAGATAAGAGTCTCACAGACTTTCCTAGCCCAACTGGCCTTGAAAGATGATTCTCAGATCCTAAGATTCCAGAGTAGCCAGGATCAAAGGCACGAGCAACCCAGTGACCAGGTGTCTGTGAAGATTTTTTCTCAGGGATGTAATTCTTCAAGTGTATGACATTTCTAGTATGTAGAATATAATGTCAGGTGTATGAATGACACACAGTATTGTTTATTATTTAGAGTGTTCATATCTTAGCAGATATACAACATGAGTTTATTATATGTCTTCAGATGTATATAGATGTATTTATGAATATGTACATGAATATATATCAAACCAGACTCATATTTTATAAAAATACAAATCTTTCAAACATATTTACAAATCAATGACATTTTTAGGACTTTTATTAAGTTTAAGTAAACCATGGGAAATTTGATTTAAGTATTTCAGTTGTCAATGGATGACACAGAACAAAATAGTTAACCGGTAAGTAAAAAAACTGCTAATATTTCAGAGGATAATAGAGAATTTGAGCTTCTATCTCAACAGCCGCCATTTCATTTAGAGCTTCACTATGCAAACAAGTATAAATGATATAATTTTGTGAACTGCTTCAAGGTTCCATTTACAAGCTAATTATTTAATGTGTTTGGATCTTTGAACTAACTTCAATTCTCTCCTCGGCGATTTAGACACTGCCTTTGTAATATCCCGTTCTCCTCATAATATTTAGTAGAGGGACAGGATCTGGCCATCTAGGCCAGGCTTGCTTTGAACAATCAGTCCTGCTTCAACCACTTGAGTAGTGGATGGATAAACATGAGCCTCTGTTCTGAATTGTTCGCATGTCTTGAGATATATTGTTTCTAAAAAGCAAATCATTTTGGCCCATGTTTTGTCTTTCTTTATGTAATGTCTCGCCTTCATTGTCTTCAGATATCTAATCTTTTCTATTTCCTTTCTAGATACATAATTTTTCTTGTGGCTCTCAATCTAAAGAAACAACTTGTCAATGAAAAACTACTTTGGGTGTTCATACTAATTATTAGGAAGCATTGAACTATAAAGAGTTGCATCCTCCTTAAAATGTTACAGAAGAGTCAGTTGACTGAATAATAACAAAATATTTAATGACTGAAGGTAATGGAAAAATACCTTTGAGATTTTTGCTGAAAGTAATTTTAAACTAAATTTCTGCATTGCCAAATCTAGAATGGTAGACAAGATAGAGTTGAATGTGGAAGATGCAGAAAAACAATTATCTCTTAGATGTTCTAGGATATTAAGAGATTACCTATCATCAACACAAATAATTCTTTTTTTTTTTTGCCAGTCCTGGGCTTGAGCTCAGGGCCTGAGCACTGTCCTTGGACTTTCTCAAGGCTAGAGCTCTACCACTTGAGCCTCAGCACCACTTCCGGCTTTTTTTTTTCTATATATGTGGTACCAAGGAATCGAACCCGGGTCTTCATGCATGCTAGGCAAGCACTTTAACCACTAGGCCAAACTCCTGGCCCCAACACAAATAATTCTTAAGAAATGATAGATACAGATGGGGATAAAGGAATCCATTTAGGAAAGCATTATTGACACTATTTTTTTTTCCCTTGGCACTTTCTTAATAGAAAGACAAAGGCATTTCTAGAAAAGCCCCCCCCTGTCACACACACACACACACACACACACACACACACACACACACACAAAATAAGCAATTGGCAATCCTATTCCTTCAAATATCAGAAAGAAAAGCATGTAAAGAATTCAAAAACTGCATATTTGGAATGTTTGAATAGAAGTGTGTAGCGATTTGTATACCATTTAACAATTTAATACCCTTAAATTATTAATTCCTTGGAAAAAGTTCCATAAAAATAATCATAGCCCTAAACCATATGTTACCATGGAAAAGCATTTTAAATAAATATACCTCCAGTGTCATTTGTTTTATAGTTAGAGAGAAATTTGGAAGCTTCTAATTTGTCTCCAATCTAGATACAAACTCAACAACCTCTTTTCCTCTGTTGGTTTGGGATCTTAGGGAAGCTCACTTCTTTCCCATTCAATGTCTCATCAGTAAATATGAAACAATGAGCAATAGCTATAATCTGTGGTAAGTCTCTCATAAGGATCCAATTTGACTGGTCATTTTCTGCCACAAAAATAAGGAAATTCTTAAAAAGAAAACAAAAATGTGAAGAAGCAAGCTACATTTATTTTTATTGCTGGTAATGGTAATAAACATATTTCAAATATTGGTAAGCCTCTAGTGTTTCACTATTCAGCAGAGTATTGACTGCGTGAGCGAGTAATTATATCAGGTGGAAAAAATACCTCCTAATCATTTCTCTAAAGTTATTGCAAGAGATCTGTATTGAATTTCTAAGTGCCATTTTGGCATCAACTGAGGAGGAAATACGTTCAGCCTATTGACATCTCTTATTAATGTATTTATTAGTAGTGAAACTGATATAATGGGAGAAATTTAATAGTATATTGATGATTTATATATTTCAGGAAGTTTAATAAATAGAATTGGGTCATAGTTTTGTTTTTTACTGTCATGTAGGTTCTTTGCTAGTATGTTTAGAAGACCGGAGAGGTTTAGATTTTATTAACTATCTGATTTTCTATAGCATAGAGTTACAAGGACCTCTGAAATGTTATTTTGCCTTTCCCCAATATATTGCTATATATTTTAAAACTCATTTAGATGTGAATTCTATCAGCTATTTGTACAGTTTTGCACATTAGTTCCTGCCATTTTTTAAAAAAGGTTTAACCATTAATGATCATGTGTACTTTATTTCCTGGACAGAAAAGAAAAAATTTGCTTTTATTTGATGTATTGATTTTATACAATTTTTACATTCATATTGTATTTTCTTTTACTTACTTCTAGGTGGTTTTCCTTTTTTATGTTTCTTGTGTAAGTTCTTCAGCTGAAATTCAGCTCCTATTTGCCATTTTTTCTTTTTAATGAATACATTAACCAGTATGATTTCTTCAGAGTAAAATGACCAGATAATTTGCTCGGTTGTTTTATGATTATTTCCCCAAAGAATCTGTGATTATATTTTATATATATGTGTGTGTGCGTGTGTGTGTGTGATTATTTCTCTTTAAACTTTTTTGTCATTCTAATAGTTCAGGAATTTATATTTCTAATTTTTGATTTTTAAGACATATTGGTGTTTAAGTTAAATTGGTCTAAATAATTCAATTCTGAATTATTCAGTCTTTACTATTAAGGAATCATTTGTGGCCTAGAATTTGGTCCAAACATTATACATTTTCTCAGGTAATTAAAAATCATATTGTGATTTGGCTCTCACCTTAACTAGCCAGTCTAGGAGATTTTCCAGGTTAGCTTGTTAGATCTGTCTGTTCCTGCTCCTGCAGAGAGAGCTCATGAGTGAGCTTCAACTCACTACGACCAGGATCTCTATTTTCTCATCCCCGGGGTTAAGTCCAAGGTCCATTGGTTGCATTGCTTTGGGCTCGAAGCAAAGCAGAACTGGGTGATGGTTGGAGAGCTTGGCGCAGGAGTATGCACAACTCCTGGGAGCTGAGGAGCAGAGAGGAAAATGACGAAGGGGAAAAGGTGCAGTCTCTCCATTGCCTCTAGCCTCCTTCCTCCAAAAGTGTCCACAATATCTCAGTAATGCCATCCAGTCAATCCTCCCATCGGTCAATCTGGAGCTTGAGTCAGAGCCTTATCATCCAGACAGGTATGAAAGGCACTGCTGGCTCACACCTGTTATTCTAGCTACTCAGTAGACTGGGACCTAAAAATCTCAGTTCGAAGCTAGCCTGGTCAGGAAAGTCTATGACACGCTTACCTGTCATTAACCATCAGAAAACAGGAGGTGACACAGTGGTAAATGACAAATATCAGGAATGGTACCCAGGCCTGGAGTTCAAGCCCTGCAACCATCACCACCACCACCAACGACAACAACAAAGCAGCCCATTTGAGTTCAACTCAGAGCCAAACTCTACTAGAATTCTAAGACCTATGAGAGCAAAGGTTATCTATGCCTAGTAATCAAATGCTGTAGAGATTTTGTCCTGTTGCACAGAAGGATGTGGATAGTACCTGAACGACGGCAGCTGCACTTGTTGGTTCCATATACAATCACATACATTTAATTGGGACACGAAGGTGAGTTGAATTTTTGATCCCCAAAGCCATTAAAAAATTTTATTGTAAAGGTGATGTACTGAGGGATGACACATAAGTAAGGTAACAAGTACATTTCTTTCTGCACTGTGTTACCTCCCCATTTTCTCCCACTCCTCAGAAAGTGGTAAAGTTCAATTCCAACACTATTAGTGAAAATCACTAACCACTGAGTTGGTTTACCCCTTGTCCTACTGGTTCCATGAGTCCCTTTTCCCTCCCCAAATCAGATAAACTTATATATAAACAAAGTTGCTTATATATAAGAATCTAAAAAATAAAAACAAATTAAAAAGAAATTTTAAAAAAATCAAACCAGTAACAACAGGAAATAAACCAAAGGAAAAAACAATAAAGAAAAAAGATAATTGCAAACTGCACAAAAAATCCTGTTTCTATTTTTTGGACTTCATTTTCATAAGCATCATTTTAATCATTTTGTATGGTCATATGCACATAGCTATTCAGCCATTGTGAATCTCCTATGAATCTTCTTTGTTCTCAGTGTGCAAATGCTTAGAGTGCTGTTTAATGAATCATGTTCATGTGTAATTATTTGGCTCTTACTCTCCATTGGATGAACATGTGCTTTTATAGGCATATTCAAGATTTTACAAATGAGGGAAAACATTCAGCCTATATTTCTCTGGGTCTGCCTTACTTTACTTAATATAATTATTTCCAAGACTTTCTATTTCCTTATGAATGGGGCAATATCATTCTTTCTAGTGGAAGCATAGAATTCCTTTGTGCATATACACAGAATTTTCTTGATCTATTCATCCACTGAAGAACATCTGGGTTGGTTCCATATCTTAACTATGGTAAATAATGCTGTAATGAACATGGTTGTGCTGGTGGCATTGAAGTTCTTCCAGAATTTGTCTCAGGAATTTTCCTTTTGATTTGTTATGAGCTTATTTACTGAGGTGGGATAGAATGGATTCTGTACATAGCCAATTGAGGCATCATAGCAAGTAAGTGGCATTAGCATGGCTTGTTGAGGAGCATCTTGGATGACCAAAACTCATTCTTTGTAGATACTAAAATATAGGTTCAGACACACCAGTAGAAGGGTTAGTAAATACCACTTATTTTTGCTGGAAAATTCTATCCTTTCCCCCGCTATCAAGCACCTCTACCACAGTCTAAGGAGTATGAGTTCTTCATGCTTTGGGTAAAGTATCCCAAGTAGAGTTATAGCTTTAATTCATGTTCTTCATGTCAAATTTGACCATTCTATTATCAGCAGATTTGAAGCATGCCAGTGTTTATAACACCCTCCTATGTAGTGTCAATGAGATAATTTATATAATAGATGTTTGAAAGCATACAGGGCATATTATATAGATTTGCTACTATAATTTTCAGCATTACTGTTATTAAGGTTGTTTGTCCGTGCAGTCTTTCCCATTTATTTTGAGTAGATATCTATATTAAATCTTTTCAATATTCTCAAATGTCATAGTTAGAGATCTTGATGCCTGGAACAATTTCAGATCAGTTTTAGGTCCTAGGGTAGACCATTTTTGTTTCTCGATCCTGTGACTCATGGAGATAATTTCTTCCTTCTTTCCTGCCCTTACCACTTCAAAAATCAGAGAAAGTGAAAACTGAGCTATGTCAAAATGAGCATGTAGTGGAATGTCACACAACATGCCATCTGTTGATACTTGCTTTGTGTAGGTCCAGGCTATCTGGATAAGATATAGCCTAAACAACATCCTCTAAATGCCAGGAGGGATGTTAATTCAACTTCTGAGAAGACACAATGTTGATCTCTAATCTTCAGTAGCCAAATATGTTCTAAACACTTCCAATAGGATATTACAATGAGATATGCTTTGGCTGTAGTAAAATGTGACTTCAGATTTCTCAATGAAGCATTCCTTCAAATTCGAAACTTTTAGACATTAAAAGAATTCACATTATTGAACCATCTAGGTACTAAGATGACCATGACTCAAATATCTAATTTCTAGAGAGTACCTGCTACCTATGAGAGCTAAGGATTTTAATTTCTGGAAGCAAACAAGCTTCTAACACATCTGAGTTAAAACAAATTGTATCTTATGACACAATGACAAAAGTAATCACAGCAGATTACATTATCTACCGAACACCCATTCCTTAGAAGAGAAAGTTAGGTTTAGGTACACAGAAACTGAGGTGGGAGTTACAAAAGTCAAGTCATAAAAGTCCCACTCTTTCTCAGTATTTTAGGAGCCTTAAGGAATGACTTGTTGAAATTCTCAACAAAGTAATGACTCTATTGACATTTTCCAATTTCTTTAAAATCCTCCAAGTATTTGAAACATTCTTCATTATACTGTCAAAGTCATTCTCATTGGAGCCCACTGATGAAGGGCCATATCATTTTCTTGCAGTCTTTCCCCAGCCATCTGAAATATATTATCTCAAGTGTATCAAGTTACACTGGAGTTGTACAGGGTGCTGAGTATTTTATTCTAGAACTCACCTAGAGGCAGAGGAATTCACTTCATCTCACTAAGACTTTTTAAACTATCATCTTGTTTGTTTTCTGCAGGAAATGATTGGATTCAGTGTCCATTTCTCTGTCTGGAATGTTTCCCCTGGAGCTTGATTTCATTCAGTCATGGATGTAGAGAATCTACATTCATATATCCTTCCAAGAACAGTAAGTAATCCTCAAATTTTGAGAATAATTGTTTGCTTTCCAGTTAAACATAAGTATAATGAATGCACATGTCATGTTCAAAGTCAAATTGTTCTTATCTGAGGGCACAATCCATCAACACATAATCACTGGATATTTTCTACTTTGGGATACTAACACCATATCAGAAACTTTGTCACTTGAACTTAGCCAATTCGCTTCCATTTCTAAATTTTAAAATGTTATGTGAACATGAGAGCGAAATTTTAGCATAGTAGAGTTTTCAAAGGCATAAACAACACACATGAGGAGACTTATAATAATGGAAATTGAGTCTCTCACGTGTCTACAGGTTGGAAAGAATGTATTGGCTGACCCATGCTTCTAACTAAGGAGAAATCCGATCTTCCTTTTGAGCCTGTGGGTGTTTGCCACTGATCTCTGGCCTTCCTTATTTTGTGATGTCATAGTCACAACACTTTATTCAGTATGATTTTATTTTAACACAGTAGCATCTATGAAGATTCTATTTCTGAAAAGTCGATGTGATGTAAACTGAAGAGGCATGCTCCTCAATCAAGCCTACCAGGTCTCCAACACAAATACCAATTAGAGATTTGGCTCCTGCCTTTGTTCAAAACAAGGTATTTTCACATTCCTAAAAAATCTTTTATCTTTGCCTGAGAAGTCATGTTTTCAACAAACAATTCCTATTAAAATATCCTTAAGGAAAGGAAATATCAACCTCTGTAAGGATGGTATTTAACCCAGATCACAGAAACAGTTTCTGTAGTACACAAACACATTCCAAAGGGTGGATATACATAAACGTAGTAAGTCATTCAGATCCCAGAATGTCAAGTTCCAAATCTGCTCTTTCCAAAATGATCTCTTCTTCAAATTGTGCCATCAAAAGCAAACAACAAAAAAGGGTATAGAAGGCTGATTTCCTTCTTGTTGCAAAATAAGTAAATAGATAAATAAATAAAACATTTTAATATTATATAAAAGAAGCCTGCAGTTTGAAATATGATTATTTTATTTCAGAAAACAAACTTTCATTAAGGTAGCATTGTTTCTCATTGGTTTACATGTATTTCTATTGCCAAAGTAGCCTTTGAATTTGAGCATTTATGGGAATTCAAATAAATTTCAGAGTAAGAGAGCAGGAGAAAGATGATAGTTTTCATGTGGAGATCCTGCTCTTCTACTCACCAACTATTGTGAAGAAATTAATCACTCCTGAGAGAATTCCATGAAAGGCAAACAAAGGGGCTTCAGTAAGAAATATTGAAGATGGCAGCACACTATTTCATCTGCTCAAGATATTCATGGGAAGAGTCTGTCTATCTATCCAGAACTATTTCAAAATGAGGTGGCTGCTATAGGAATGCATAGTAATTTGTTGATTTGAGTTGAAAAATGAAGTCAGACTTTCCCTGACAGAAAGAATTCTGATCTTTCTGATTAGTTGGAAAATATTGACTGGTTTTGACAATTAGGTTATAGACGTGACATTTTCCAAATTGAATAAGGTAAATCTGTATGTCCAGATTTTGACAAACATATATTATGAAGAGTGTGAACAGATTAAAATATTTTATCTAAAGCATTTATTAGCAAAGACATCTTGAAATGAGCAATATTTCATCCCCTGTAAATCTTTCTAAGTATGTAGATTTAATCAAGCTGTGTCAAAATGAGGGATTAACATTATAATTAGGCAGTATTTGATATTTCAGTAAAGTTTTCTGTTTGTGGGGGTTTCTTGTTGTTGTTGTTGGTTTCTGGTTTTTCTCATATTTTCCAGAAATTAAGAATTGAATCATTCTCATTAAGGGTTAAAATATCATTTGCAGATAAGAACTATCCACAATTTATATTTGATATAATTTAAGCATATCCATACAACTTTCAAAAATGCTATTGAAATGATTTTTTATTAAAAAGTAAAAACATTGCAATTTTGATGTATAATTTCAGATTTCCTTTTGTAATAGCCTCAAAAAATACCTAAGAATTAACTTGACCAAGGAAGTGAAGGACCTCTATGATGAAAATGTAGATGTTCATAAAATTCCAACTTTATGTTACATTGAAGATCATCTTTCTGTATTGCTAAAATAATTTTCTTTTTGGAATATTTTTTTCATATATTTTTATTGTAATTAATAGAAGGGTTACATGATATTTGCCAGATAGATGGTGCATTACTCCCCGTACATTGATACCCTTTCACATATCTTGGTCCCCGTTTCCCTCACCCCAACCCCTACCCCTCATCTTGTTTTACCCCCTTTCCTATCCAATTTCAAATAACCAAATACAAATATATTCGATATATCAGGTAACAATGTGAGATACTGTAACAATATGAGATAACCAAGGGACAGCAAAAGAGATGAGAGATAACATAGTACCTTAAGGACAACAATCATTCATTATATGGCTTATGTTTCTATATCCTAGAGATCCTTTCATTTAGCGTCCTACTATATGGCCTTTTGTATCAAGGTTTTGCTCTATTGCAAATCTCTGCTAGGAGAGCCCAAGGTTTCTACTGATTATGACAAATGAGGGAAACCATTGAGCCTAAGTCCCTTTGAGTCTGGCTTACTTCACTTAATATGATCTTTTCTAAGTCTTTCCATTTCCTAACAAATGGGGCAATGTCATTCTTTCTGACAGCAGCATAGAATTCCATTGTGTACAAATACCACAACTTGTTGATCCACTCATCAACTGAGGGACATCTGGGTTGGTTCCATATCTTTGCTATGGTATATAGTGCTGCAATGAACATTGTTGTGCTGGTGGATTTAGTATGTCTTTGTTTCTGGATGATTGGGTAAATGCTAAGTAGTGGAATTGCTGGGTCATAAGGGAGCTCTATGTTTATCTTTTGAGAAACTGCCATACTGCTTTCCATAGTGGTTGAATGAGTTTGCACTGCCACCAACAGTGTAGTAGTGATCCCTCCTGGGCACATCCCCTCCAGCATCTGTTGTTATTAGTTTTCTTGATCCTGGCCATTCTAACTGGAGTGAGTATGACAAACCCACAGTTAGTATTATACTTAACAGCGAAAAGCTAAAGCCTTTCCCTCTAAAGTCAGGAACGAGACAAGGATGCCCACTCTCTTTTTGGAATATTTTTATAATCTTAACTCTTTGAGCTACAGTGTTGCCATTCAAGAAAGTGGTTTTGAATACAGGGTATGTTGATCAGTGTCACACCTTAAAACATTCTCATCCCCCCAACCCACTTCTTCCCTGGCTCTTTTTAATTTTTAGGCTACGTGTTGACTTTTTGCCATTTAACAAAGCGGTTTATGAATACAATGTATTTTGCTCTACATCATTCCTTCAAAATCTTCAACCCTTTTCAATCCACTCCTCTTATTTTTTTTCTCACTTTAGTGCTGTGTGCAGTGTATTCTTGCCTGCATTCTCCTCCCCTTTCCCTTCAGTCTTCTACCCATCTCCTCTTGGCCCCATCTCCTTCTTGCATAAAGTCATTTCCTGGTACTTATTTCATTAGGCTTTGACTTTGGAATAGAGTCTATTATACATCAGCAAATTCATTTGTAACTGTTTGCATACCACCCAGCATGTTCACTTATAGATTTATAGACATGTTCTAGCTATCATAAACATGGGAAAACATGCAATCTGTGTTTCTCTGGGTCTGACTTATTTCAGTTATAAATTTTTCCATGTCTTTTCACTTCCACTTCCTTCTGAATGGCATATCATTCTTTCTAGTGGATGAGCAGAATTTCTTTCATTCCATACATTGAGAGGCATATGGCTGAATCCATGCCATGGCTAAGGTAAATAGTGCTGCAATGAATGTGGTTGTGCTGGAAGCTTTACTGTGGCTTTGTTTGTGATCAGTTGGCTAAATGCTCAGGAATGGGATTGCTGGATCACAGCGAAGCTCTGTGTTGAGTCTTTTGAAGAACCTCCATACTGCTTTCCAGAGGAATTAACAACATTGCATTCCCACCAATAGTGTAGTGACATTTCTTTTGGCCACATCCACACCAGCTTTTGCTCTTCTTCATTTTCATGAAATTGGCCACTCTAACTCATCCATTTTTATAATATGTTCAGAAGTGATTCAGGGGAGGTAGCTGTCATAAGCACCCTCTCCTTTTGCTCTTTTGTTAACTCTTCTTGACACACAATCCTATTGAGTTTAGAAAAGTGGGTGCAGCAGCGAGTAGTATCCACTTAACTCAGAAAAAAATACTAGAATGATGAGTCTAAGTTTTGTCTCTGGATGTGGACACACAAAATATTCATTTCTCAATTCTGCCTGGAAAATGTCCATAAAATTGCTGAGCAGAAGCAGTGGGGTTCATGGTCTCCTCTACACCTTTCTGAAGAGTCAGGCATATAAATAAAAATAGCTAGCACACATTACCATAAAAAGAAAGTCAAACTACTTTTCTATTTCCTGGCACCTATTGGGAGTTAAAACTATTTTTAAAACGCATAGTTAACATTTACATCTCATACAAATTTTCCCAGCTTGTCTTTTTCTCTAGATGACCCCTAAAGAAAGTTATCTTAGTTATATAGAGAGAAATTTTCACTTGAGCAGTCATTTTCCAAAGAATATTTCATCCTGAGCAGTCTTTGAAATACCATTTTTCATCTACCCTCTAAACCTATTGAAAATGTCTCCACAGTACCTGAAACATTTTCTCTGCTGAAATATATCATTTTACATTACTCAGATGTTCTGAAGATTCATAAAGTGGCAATCATAATTTATTGAAATTTCTTCCTGCCAGTCAGAAATGAATAAAACTTTACAGTGCATTCAAGAGGAAACAAAAAAGAAAAATGAACCGTAGCATCAAAAGCATTGGTTTAGCAGTAATGTGTGGTTGTTTCAGGTAACCAGCCTTAATTTCTGTAATTTCAGTTGTTTATTTTGAGGTGGTAGAAGAGCCCCTAAAATTCTGTCCTGTTGTATTCTCCAGATCTCTAATAAATTTCTTCTTCTACTTTCCAGTGAGCTCTAACAATTCAGTTTTGCTTCCACGGAGCTTTAAAGGAGTACACACAAGTAGGCTTCTTCTTCCTCCCTCCTCCCCCTTCATTTCCCTCTTCCTCCTCTTCTTCTTCCCCTCCTCCCTCTCCTCCCCCCCCCTCCTCCTCCTCCTCCTTCTTCTTCTTCTTCTTTTCCTCCTCCTCCTCTTTTATGTGAACTTTTCAAGTTTTAAAAATTATATTTAAGTAGTTGTACAAGAGGGTTTAACATGTCAGTTTATAAGTACAATTGTATCTTGATCAATCTCACCCTTTCCATTATCCCCTCAAATTCCCTGGTTCCATTTTCACATGTGAACATTGAGTATTATGGTTTCAGTTGTTCAGAATTCCTCTTGGCATTAGTCTGGTTCGCACTCCTATAACAGTAACTCCTGGTACTTATTTGGTTGAACACACCATTGGCATCCTCTTTCTAAAAGTTGCCTTATAAGCCAAAATGTAGTTTTCCTTCATGGGCAACTTAGTTAAGCAATGTCAGTACCACTCTTCTTTAGTTTCTCCCTTTCTTATCTAGAGCAGAGTGAATTCTTTCTTTCTAGCAGGGTCCACATACTACACAGGTATTTAGCCTCCTTCCTTTTTGCTATAGGAAATAGTATCCTCAATAGTGAGGGCTTGGCATGTACTAAGAAGACACTCTGCTGTGAATTACATCCCAGCCTTACCTAACAAATTTGTCTGGACTCTTTAGCATCTACCTTCAGTCTTTTATTTACTAACTTCCTAACAGATTTGAATTTTTTTCCTACTCCATCTTTTTAGCCTCTTTAACCCGACTACTTTTACACTGTCTTTACAACCTTAATCCTATAGAAGATTCTACCACAAAACTATTTCCTCCCCTTGACTTATTCAGGGTACATCATAAAGTAAAATGTGTATCTGAAAAGTATATAAAATAAAGATGAGTTAGGAAACAATAAACTCCTCCTACATATCCTGTATCACTCAAGATAATGAAATATACTTTGTTTATTTCTGTATATCTAACAAGATGCTTATGTGATGATTCCTTATTTTTGGGTATTATTCTGCTATGATATACAATCTGTTGGTATATCTACATGTTTCTAATTCATGATACATGCCAGAGCTGCCATTTCTCATGATACAATTATTCATTGTATTTGTACTATAATCATTGTAGGTAATTCATTCAAAATTATTCTATTTTATAACCTACCATTTTCCCATTAGATATATTTTATTGTCATTGTAGAGGTGATATACAGAGAGCTACAGTTACATGAGCCATGTAATGAGTCTGAGTCCACTTATTTATTTTTTTTTTTTGTGCATCATGGGGCTTGAACTCAACCTGGGCACCATTCCTGAGCTCTTCAGCTCAAGGCTACTGCTCTAGCCTTCAGTCAAGCCCCACTTCCTGTTTTCTAGAAGTTAATTGGAGTCTCTGGTCCTTTTGTGCCCTGGGCTGGCTTTGATACTTGATCCTCAGATCTCAGCCTCCTGAGTAGCTAGGATTACAGGAGTGTACCACCACAGGGTAAATCCATTTCTTTTTGAGACATGTCCCCCTTCCCCTCTCTCTCCTAGCCTTTCCCTCCTGTCCCCACCCACAAGGTATGTAGTTTATTTTCTACATAGTGTCTAATTAGTACCACTGTTGTATTTGTTTACTCTTTGTTCCTCCATGTTTGTTCCACCCTTGCCAGCCCAAAGACAAATAAGCTAACAAAAATGATGAAAGGAAAAGACAGCAAAAATAGCAACAGTGAAAAAAAATCTCTTGATTCCTTTTATTGGAGTTCATTTCATAAAATATTATTTTATAGGATCATGTGTGTAGTTTTTGGGCCTTTGTGATCTGTGTCTATGAATATCCACTTTTGGTCTTATTGTGTGAATGTCTAAAGATTTGTAAAAACTGAAAATTTCCCTGTTCACATTTAAGATAAGGTTATCTCTGTCTCTTACTTTTATCTCTCCACATTATATTTGACCTGTAATCATTTGTCAGTGACACATTCCTATGAAGATGATAATATTCACATTTGTTTGTCTTGTGAAGGAAAATATCTTCTTTCCCTAGCATTTAGATGGATTGTAATAGTTGCAATACTGTGAGGAAATATTTATTGTATCAACTTTATTATTATGTATTTTAACAGTTTAGGTCACATGATTAGAAATTATTACTAGTGCCAATTTAAAATGGTTCTATTTGTACTCTACTATTGGTTAATACTTATACCATGAATGAAAGATAATTTTCCTATATCAATCATGTATTTTAGTGAATTACAAAAGAGTAGCCTATTTTAGTCCATTTTGTATCTTTATGACAGAATAATATAAACTTGGTAGTGTGTGAACAGTAGTCATTTATTTCTCTGAAATTAAAAAAACTGAGACTACACATCCAAGATCAACACATTTCAATATTTAATTAGGACATATGAAAACACAATGCACCACATTTCTTTTTCATGAACATTGTCTCCAAACTAGGAACAGCTGATGTAGGAGTAGGTAAGTTGTTGTGTTTATCACTATTGATATTATTTATTGATTAAAAATCCTTTGTACTTAACCAAAGATGTAAAGGAATTATTCAATGAAAACTATAAAAGCCTAATGAAAGAAATTAAAAGGACACCAGGAAATGGAAAGACATCCCATGCTCATGGCTAGGGAGAACCAACATAGTGAAAATGGCTATACTGCCAAAATTGATATGCAAATTCAATGCAATCCCCATCAAAATCCCAAAGACATTCTTCACTGAAATAGAAGATATAATCCAAAGATTCATACGGAACAAGAAAAGACCTAGAATAGCCAAAACAATTCTAGGCAAAAAGAGCAATGCTGGTGGTATTACAATACCAGACTTCAAACTCTACTATAGAGCCATAATAACAAAAACTGCTTGGTATTGGCACAAAAACAGACCAGAAGATCAGTGGAACAGAATAGAAGACCCAGAAATCGAACCACATACCTATAGGCAACTTGTATTTGACAAAGGAGCCAAAGATATACAGTGGAACAAACACAGTCTATTCAACTGTTGGTGCTGGCAAAACTGGGCAGCCACAGCAGAAAACTAAAAATTAACCCTAGCCTTTCGCCATGCACAAGCATTAACTCAAAGTGGATCAAAGATCTCAACGTTAGACTGGAACCCATGAAACTGCTTCAGGATAAAGTAGGAGAGATACTGGAACTCATAGGCAGAGGCAACAGATTCCTGAACAGAATCCCAGGGTCACAACAGATTGGAGAGAGACTCGATAAATGGGACTACCTAAAAATAAAAAGTTTCTGTACAGATAAAACATAGTCACAAAAGTAGAGAGACAGCCAACCAACTGGGAAAAGATATTCACCAACAATATATCTGACAAATGCTTAATATCCAGTATCTCAGGGAACTCAAGAAACTAATCCCCCCCAAACCCAATAAAGCATTCACTAAATGGGCAAGGGAACTAAAGAGAGACTTATGAAAAGAAGAGATTAAAATGGCAGAAAAGCATATGAGAAAATGTTCATCATCTATGGTCATAAAGGATATGCAAATAAAAACAATCCTAAAATACCACCTTACCCCAACAAGAATGGCCAAGATTTTGAACTCAGACAATGACAGCTGCTGGCAGGGTTGTGGAGAAAAAGGAACCTACTACACTGCTGGTGGGAGTGTAAACTAGTTCAGCCACTCTGGAAAGCAGTGTGGAGGTTTCTTAAAGAACTGAAAATTGACCTTCCCTACCATCCTGCCATACCACTTCTGGGCATCTATCCTGAACATCATAACCCAAGATATTATAAGGACACCTGCTCAGCTATGTTCATCTCTGCACTATGCACAATAGCCAGGCAATGGAAACAATCCAGATGCCCCACTGCAGATGAATGGATACAGAAAATGTGGTATATATACACAATGGAATTCTACATAGCCAACAGACAAGATAAAATAATGGCATTCGCAGGGAAGTGGATGAATCTAGAGCAAATCATGTTGAGTGAGACAAGTCAAGACCAAAGGAACAAAAGGCACATGGTATCCTTAATATGTGGCTATTAAATCCAAAGACTACAAGAGCGAGGACTCAATAACCGCATATTCAATGCTATGGACATAGTAATGGAAATACAAACATAACTATACAGACATGAAAACCTATGACTCTATAGACATAATGTTTTATTTCATAAATTAATATATTTCTATGACATACAAACCCTTAGCCTAATTTTGACTAAGTTCTAAATACTAAGTCCCAGTGATTGTAAATTGAGATTCCCTTCTTGAATGCTTGTTTGTTAAACTTGTCATTTAAAATATGATGTAAAAATCAACGTTAATAAATTCTTTAATAAAAAAATAAGATTGAAAAAAATCCTTTGTGCAGAAGTAATTTTCCATCCATGTAATGTTCTGTTTGAAATATTGAGATAAATATTTCCTTATATCCATTACTTCCTCTTTCTTGGGTTATTTTCTCCTATCAATTTCTTCTTCCTTTCTTTCTCTTCCTTTTTCTCTTGGTCTGCCTCTTCTTTTCATTTATCCATTTTTTCTCTCTCCTACTTTCTTCTTTCCATCTCCTTTCTTTCCCTCCTTCTCCAAGTGTCTCCATTACCTTCCCTTCTTTTCCCTTCCTTTCCCTTCCCTTCCTTTTTCTTTCTTCCTTTTCACCCTGCACCTATTCACTTCTATTCCTTCCTTTTTCTATTCCTTTTCTCTTTCCAGTACAGGCTTGTTTGGGAAATGACAAGCTTTCTGTGAGTGAGAGGGGTGAAAGACCCATCAATTGGCAGAATGAGAAGACACTTTGTGGTGAAGTTCTTCAGCCATTTCTATGTCTTTTTAGTAAAGAAAACTTGGACTTCTCCGAATGAGGCATTTCATACTGATCATGGAAGAAAAAGTAATGTGATGAAGTCCCATTCACACGGGTGGAAGAACAGTAATTTGGGGTGTGTGTTGGGGGGGAGGCACAGTTCATTACAAAAATGCAGGTCATGAGTCTTTGAGACAGGCAAAACAGGATTTGGGGCATAACTAGGGCAGCATTGGTCTCTAATTTGCTTTGTTGCTCTCTTAGTTGTAGCTGTGGTGAATCATCCTTAAATTTGGGTGGCTCTCTTTGTGACCAAGAAAGCAAGGACCTGAACAGTCACCATTATTATGTGAATCATTGCTGTAAATGAGGCCTAGAGACCGCTCCTTAATTCTTAGTCCTCAATCACCTTGATCCCTGTTTAAAATACTATTTAAATACCCAGAGTAGATTCTGTGTCACTCACCTAGCTCTGATACAGAACACCAGGGAGGGATAAAAAAGAAAACCATATTAAACCTATCCCGTTGATATTTTCATTGTAGTAGTAAATAAAATAGTCTAGACAAACAGATCACCAAAGGGAGGAAATATGAATTTTAATAATCATTCTTTCTACTATTACAATAAATAGCAAGATTTCAGAAACTATGCATTTTCCTAGGATTCATAATCTGTAATTTCATAAAAAGCTGAGGATCTCCCAATAATGAAGCATGATTAATTGTGTTTATCCTGTGTTTTCCAAATTATTTCAGAATGGGAAGCATTCTTTGGCAAATGTAAGTATACTTCATGTTGAAGGGAGCAGTGTCATTTCAAAAGAACTTACTAAGAAGCTACTTTTAAAAAGGACAGTCAATCATACTTGCTTCCTTCCTAGAGTTACAGACAACGACCAGTTCTGCAGCATAATAGAAGTAACTTACAGGATAGGTGACACAGCTACAACTCAGTCAAAGCCTTTCTGACAGTAGCTGAAATATGGGAGCTCCGTGATCAGGCCCATGGCCTGGGTTAAATCCTTTTAATACCTCCCTTGACCCATCTTAGGTCTTACTACATCTTAAGTAGAAAAATTCTAAGAAAAGTGAACTGTACTTAGTAAGACCCTCACACAGGTCAGTACGAAGCCATGTGAGAATGCACACTTACAGGTGTCAGAGCATGCATGAACATCTCTTGTGTTTCATGTATGCATGTTTCATGCATGTTTTCCTGTGTATGCATATTTTACAGGTGTCTCGACTGTTTTTCTTTACTTTCTGTGAGGTCATAGAAGGTTCCCTACTGCTCTTGACCTTTGCCTATTCTAAGTCTGGAATGTCTATGGGTGTTTTCTAAGCTTTGCCAATGATATTGAGTTTTATATTCCTGTATTATTGCCTGCTTTCATCTCTCAACTAACTCAATTCATCCAATTAATAAAAAAATTAAATTATAGTGGGTAGTTTCACATTTTTTTCTCTAGCACATGAACTAATCATAGTGGTACCCAAATCAGAATTATGGTAAAAAAATACCTGGATTGATTAATGAATCTGTTGAATGTATGATATATGGTTTTCACTAACACATTCTCTGTCCTTTCAGAAAAAAAGCAAAACTAGTAAAAATTGTTCCATTTTTTTTACATCTTTTAGTGCTCAATAGCTGTGTGTATTAGAAGTTACAAATTTTAGCAGTAACAATTTCTCAAAAATAAAACTAAAGGATTGCTGAAAAGGATAACATTTCCCTATTAAACCTGTGTCATCTGCCAGAAAATATTTTATTGGATTGATTTGTCATGATACCTTAAACTGTGGTAGAAAATTATTGTTTTAATATTTTTTGCTATTATACAGCATGGTTTGTAATGAACAAGTGTCAACTCTTTTGCATATGCCTCTGATTTAAATCTAAGTGGATATGAAAAGCAGCAGTGCATGGGATGGATATTACAAAAATATTATTCTCTATTGCCTTTGTTAACTTACATTAGCATGATAAATAAATGATTTCTGTTTTCTTTCAGAACAACCATTTTATATATATAATGAACTTATGGATTTTAAATGTATAAAATTTAATCTCAGAGAACAAAAAAGACATATCTACCTACTTATGAAACTGTCCTACTGATGAGGAATATTTCAACTATTTGTTATCATTAACCAAACATTGGTACTTTCAGTGAAAAGGGGTTTATTAAAATGAGAAAAGAAATAAAAGAAAGAGGATCTGTAAATTCCTAGCAGGACACAGAAACCTGTCTGTCAAATATTACTGGCTGCCACATTTTCAGGATCTGATTAAATGAGTCAGGCAAGTTCCTTGTATTTCTGATACCACTTCATGATAAACAAAGAGAGATATCTCCTTTTGGAATTTCACTAGTTCTTTCCTGGAATTCGTAATAAAAGTGTCTGATAGCCAAACAGTGACTGGTACTATTCTTGTTGACCAATGAAATTGTAACAACCAGTTTGTTCTTACCCATTCTTTGCCTTTGTTTGAGTACATAGCACCAGATCATGGCTTGCTTTTTAAGTTGGGGGCATTTTCTATAGGAAATTCCAGTTCTTGTATTTTCCTAGAAGGAAATCCTCATAGTGGCTCAGCCTCATACATAATGCATACAATTATTTCCACTTTGGAAAATTGCTTTATTGTATCTATTGGAGCTCAACATATTTGTATCTTATAATAAAGTAGACCAACGTCTGATTTCCTTAAAAACATGCTACTCTATTACTGTAATTAATGATCTATTAATCATATTATTATATAATATAATAATAGTATGTTAATTACAGTTATTTATATTGCTATTACCATATCAGGAGAGTGATTAATATGCAGTGATAAGTCTTGACCTACTGGGACACAAAGAAGATTTCTTTAGGGCATAGAATGATGTTATATCTTGATGCACATGATGGGTTTATACATACGGAAAAGAAAATAATAATTTAGGTGTATATTTAGTATTTGTTTATATTTCTGGATTTATAACAGTACAATGTTAAAGCAAAAAATTAAGAGGGTTAAAAATGCTTTTCTTTGCTGTGTAATAAAAACCTAAACTACATGGAAGGTTTGTAGTAGTCAGATGGAAAGATAAAACCAAAATGGGGACTTGTCTAAAGTAAAGATTTAATGTAAAGCCAGTAAATTTTATCTCTTTTATTGTTTTTCCTAGGAAGAAGTCTCAGGTTTTCTTAGGGGGCAAATAAAACTACATAATTTACTTTATGGCAAACATTAAATAAAGGCAAATAACACGGTATCAAAATACTCCAAGTTGTCTGAGTAACCAAATAGATTAACTATTAAGTGTCACAGTCTTCATTCTTTTTAATTGTGTCTTAGAAGGAATGAATGACATTGTCTTTAGCATCTTGGAATATTTCCTGATGTTTGTTATCAACTCATTATAGAGCTCAATACATTGGTTCATTTTACTCTGGCTTTTTAAGAGTGTAGTTCTTTCATTTAACATTGTTTGATCTTTACATAGTTTTAGGAGTTCATTGCAATAAATATAGTTTTACATGATGAAATTCACATAGAATATTCTCCTTTGGTCTCTCTGTGTGAATGTCTATATCCTGTATAATTTGTCATGCTCCAGGAGAGTTTTGCTCTTTTACCATCTGAGGAGCATAGAAAATATCTACATATTTTCTATAAACTTATGTTAGCCATTTGTATTTTTATACATGTATTCATTTGTATTTTTATACTTGTATTTTCTTAACTTGCCTTTCTGTTTCTGTATACCTGCTTGCTAAAACCCTGAGGAATGTAACTGCTGTTCTTGTGGCTAATCTACAACCACACACTCGCCCCCGGGCCCCAGACACTCCCAGATCTGGAGCATGAGTTACAAGGCCAGACTTGTGAGGGCCAGCGAACTAGGTACAAGCCTCTTAGCTTGTCGGCGTCTGGCCCCTTGTTGGGTCTTTCTCCATTGACCCCATATTGGGTCTTTCCCTTCACCCATTAGCCAATCAGTTCAAAGCACGACAGCTCGCTAAACTGACCGATGATTAGTCACGACCCTTTACCGGGTTTGTATTGTGCCAATTGATTTGTTGCCAATGCTTGCTGGGACCTGCCCCCTACCAAAGAATGTATTAAAGGTGCTGTAATTTTGTGCTCAGGGCCTCTGATCTGCACTCTACTATCAGTGCGCAGAGACCCGGGCTCGAGCTCGTCAATAAACGACTCATTGCAATTTGCATTGATCTTCAGTCTCTGGTGATCCTTCCGGGGGGTTCAAGTTTCTGAGTATTACACATCCACTGTGTTTACTTGTAGATTTATTTTCACATTCTACTTTCTACAAATGCAACCTTTTTTCTTTGGGTTTGGCTCACTTCACTTAAATCAAACTCCAAAAGATAAAAAAAATAGGTTTGGTTTGTTTGTTTTGCTTTTGAGTTTTTCCTTTATTGTCCTGGTGGTTTTCTTTACCCTTTGTCTGGTCAGTTTATCTGCCTCTGGGAGGGAAAGCAGGGCACAGAAAGGATGAGTCAAAGAGTGAGGAAGCGCAGTACTGATGCTCACTAGACACTATTTTCATAATGGGCCACAAACTTGAGGGGCAGACAGGAGGGAAAACCAAGGAAATAGCAAGGGAAGGAATGTTACTCTTTAAAAAGAAATAACTATATCTCCTTTACAACAAGAAGAAAATATTTTTTATGTGGTCTAAACTCACTACAACAACTAGACATTTTTAATGAAGTATCTTTCTCATCAGCTCCTTATTTTCTCTATTTTTCCCAAGGTAACCAGTATTTACTCACACTGAACCAAGAAGACCTAATCTAACTAAATAGACCTATTTCAATCACTGAGATAGATATGGCAATAAGAGACCTTCCACCTAAGAAAAGCCCAGGACCCGATGGATTCACAGCTGAATTCTATAAGGTCTTCAAAGCAGAGATCACACCAACACTCCTCAAGCTCGTCAATGAACTTGAAAATGAAGGTTCTTTGACAAACTCATTCTATGATGCCACTATAACCCTTATCCCCAAACCAGACAGAGATTCATCAAAGAAAGAGAACTATAGACCTATTTCTTTGATGAATATTGCTGCAAAACTTCTCAACAAAATACTGGCCAACAATCTTCAATAACTCATCAAATAAATTATACACTATGATCAAACAGGATTCATCACAGGGAGGCAAAGCCGGTTCAAAATATGCATGTCAATTAATATAATTCAACACATCAACAGGACCAAGGGCAAGAATCACATGATTGTCTCAATGGATACAGAAAAGGCATTTGGCAAGATCCAACACCCCTTTATGTTAAAAGCTCTTGGGAAACTAGGAATCCATGGAACATTCCTCAGTATAATAAAGGCTGTGTATGACAAACCCACAGCTAGCATAATACTTAATTGCGAAAAGCTAAAGCCTTGTCAACAAATGGTGCTGGGAGAACTGGTTAAGCACCTGCAGAAAACTAAAGTTGGATCCTTTTTGTCACACTGAACTAAGTTTAACCCTGAATGGATCAAAAACCTCAAGATAAAAGCAAATACACTGAAAACTTTACAAGAAGGAAATGAAGATACTCTAGGTCTCCTTGACACAGGTCGAAACTTTCTTCATGAAGACCAAGAAACACAACAAATCAGAGAAAGTCTGGGTAAGCGGGACTGCATTAAACTTCAGAGCTTCTGTATGGCAAAGGACATAGCTAGCCAATTAACTAGAAAGCCTGCAGAGTGGGAGAAGATTTTCACTAACCACACAATGGACAAAGACCTCATATCTAAAATATATCAACAGCTGAAAAAATTAAATCACTTTCAAACTAATCTCCAAGGAAACAGCCATCCCATTAAAAGATGGGCCAAAGACTTTAAAGAGAGTCTTCTCTGAAGAAGAAATAAAAATGGCCTATAGACACATGAAGAAATGCTCAACATCTCTGGTCATAAAAGAAATGCAAATCAAAACAACTTTAAGATTTTACCTCAGTAAAGTTTGAATGGCCAGGATCAAGAAATCTCATAACAACAGATGCTGGAGGGGATGTGGCCAGGAGGGATCACTACTACACTGTTGGTGGGAGTGCAAACTTGTTCAACCACTATGGAAAGCAGTATGGCAGTTCCTCAAAATACTAAACATAGAGCTCCCCTATGACCCAGCAATTCCACTACTTGGCATTTACCCAATTGTCCAGAAACAAGGACATACTAAATCCACTAGCACAATGATGTTCATTGCAGCACTGTTTACAATAGCAAAGATATGGAACCAACCTAGATGTCCCTCAGTTGATGAGTGGATCAACAAGTTGTGGTATTTGTACACAATGGAATTCTATGCTGTGCTACTGTCAGAAAGAATGACATTGCCCCATTTGTAAGGAAATGGAAAGACTTAGAAAAAATTCTATTAAGTGAAGTAAGCCAGACTCAAAGGAACATAGGCTCAATGGTTTCTGTCATTAGTCATAAAGTAGAAACCTAGAGATTTACAATAGAATAAAATGTAGATACATAAGGCCATATAGTATGACATTAAATGAAAGGACCTCCAGGATATAGAAACAAAAGCCATATAATGAGTGATTGTTGTCTTTAATGTATTATCTCTCATCTCTTTTGTTATCCCTTGGTTATCTCATATTGTTACAATATTCACCTTGTTATCTGATATATTTTATATATGCTTATTTGGTCATTTGAAATTGGATAGGGACGGGGGGTAGGGAATCAAGATGTTCGGGGAGAGGGGAAATGGCGACCATGACATGAGAAAGAATACCACTGTTTGTGAAGTAATGCACCTTCTATCTGGTGAATATAATGTAACCCTTCTATTAATTATCATAAAAATATAAGGGTATGGGTGAAGGGAGGGAAATGGGCACCAAGACATGAGAAAGGGTATCAATGTATGTGAAGTAATGCACCTCCTATCTGGTGAATATAATGTCACCCTTCCATTAATTACAATAAAATATATGAAAAAATATTCATTTGTGTTTTATTCTTCCATTGTTTCACTTGAATACAACCAAAACTTTCTCCAATTTGTCTTATTGTAAACAGTGAAATGGACACATGACTGTATACAGAGATATTCTACTTTCATTTCACAAAGCTGAATAAGTCATTATCCTTTTCTTTGTATTAATTACTCATTGTATAAATAGAATTTCCTTATGGATAGGTATTTACATTGTTTCTAGTCTTTGCAACTACACATATTGCTACACAGAACAGTATACGTTCAAGAGAATTTTTAGTGTGACCAGAATGCCTTCAGGGTTAGATTTCTTTATAAGACTCTCAGGTAAAAGAAGGTTTTATATATACATCTATCTATCTATCTATCTATCTATCTATCTATCTATATCTATCTATCTATCTATCTATCTATCTCTGTTTTTCACCTTACAACTTAGGAGAATTTCCATTTTTACCAGTAAAGATTGGAAAATTCACACAGATTTTCAAATCTGTAGATTTTTGCCAGTCAGAAAAGTACTAATTCCCTCAGCTGTTTTAAGTTGCACATTTCTTACTGTGGCCTGGTTAACATCTTACCATAAATGTAACAGCCACCTGAATTGATTTTGCATGTGTGTGTGAAGAACTATCTTTATTTCTTTCCCATTTGGAGGAGATATTGATCTTTTTCTTTCTGACTTTAGGAGCTATAGAGAAGGAATGTTAATTTGTTCTAGTGATGTGATTTGTAAACAGATGAAATCTTTGCCCAAGGATTTTATGTAAGGGGCATTCTGGAGTTTAACCTTTGTGGTTGTACATATCTTTATGTTTATATATGTGTACTTAATACTTTTAATGCATAATGGAATGATTGCTTTCTTTAATTAATATGTATTTTTAAATTTCTTCCTAATACACATCTGTAGCTCAGAATATTTCCCTCTTTTTATTTCTAAAAGTGATTTTGAAAATGACAAGCCTGATTACCTTATACCTCAAAGTGACTTTTTTTTTTTTTTTTGCCAGTCCTGGGCTTGAGCTCAGGGCCTGAGCACTGTCCTTGGACTTTCTCAAGGCTAGCACTCTACCACTTGAGCCTCAGCACCACTTCCGGCTTTTTGCTATGTATGTGGTCCTGAGGAATCGAACCTGGGTCTTCTTCGTGCATGCTAGGCAAGCACTGTATCACTGGCCAAACTCCCGGCCCCCTCAAAGTTACTTTAAAGTGCTGAGTTGACATTTCTTTCTCAGTCAGTTTCTTCCTGCTATTTCTCCTCTTCAGCGTCATTTTTGTGTCCTCACATGGTGACTCTTTCTCTTCACCATTCAGCCTAAGGAAGCCTACAATGTTCAACTTCCAGAGAGCACGAATACACCAAAGAGGTGTTTCATTCCTCCCCATACAGAATCGTCTCACTCCTACTTTCTTATTTTTAAATGCACGTAGGATTTAAACCATGGGCGTTTAGAGTTGGGTCATTATTTTTATGCTGAACATAGTGCTCAGCTCATAGCGTTACTGAGCTATCTGCTATCAAAAAGAAGAGAGCTTGATTATAAAGCAAGACTCCATTTCTGATTCTAATTAATGGCCATGTCCTGGTTTCAGTTTCTTTGGGTTGTGGACAAACCATTGACTAGACTTTCCCAGTGGGGACTCTGGCACCTGCCAAGCTACCAGCTCTACTATGTTTTGTTTTGGAAACAACTCTGTTTCTGAAACAGTTACCCCTAATTCTAATCAGGCTGGTTTCAAATACCCCAACCTCCTTCCAAGTTGTTGGTATTACGTAGTGTGTGCCACCCTGCTTGCCTTGAGATGGTAAGATTCTCTCAACAAGAATGAACTGCTGATAGTTCTCAGTGACTTTTCTGATTGCAGATATCTTCTCTTATTGATCTATGCTGACATATTTAAGCAATAATTACTTATTTAAGAACATGTACATCACTATAGTAAACATTAATGCCTACTGTTCATTTGGAAGTATTGGCTGATTGTTGATTAAACCAAATCAAAAGATAAATATTATATTAATATTATAAAATGAAAGGAAAGACTATGAAAAATGCTCTTTGTTGCAAAATTCTGAGGCAGAATATATGAAAATATTTAATATATTTTGTGATTTTTCCAAGGGGATCAGATTCTTTTCCATATATGACTCTAATGATATTTTTTATCCTGTTACTGTCAAAAGATTATTTGTACTATTACTGTCTTTAATCTCCAACAGTTACTAAGCTATTGAGATAGGATTGTTTTTACACTATATTTATTTTTCTGCATAGAATTAACAGGCATGAAGCGATATACAGCAAAGTTTATGCTTGTAAACTACCAACTATAATAAGGGGCATTGAATGTACTATATCCTCTTAATTTTCCTCATGTTTTTCTCCGCCTTCTTTCTTTTAGGGATATGTTTTTCAGTGGTCTACAAGATTATTTCAAATGCCTATTTGAAAGTAACTGCATTTGTTCATATTTCTATTTAGTATAGATGTACTGCTTATCCATAGAGATACATTTTGTTTCAGTTTATATTAGCTTAGTTTCAAGGCTACAGAGATACATTTTACTGGGTAAATTGTCCACATAAATTACAGTGAAAATGTTATTTATATTCAAACACTCACTCGTGTATTTGATTCCATTCCAGATTTAAGAAAGTGTCATTTGTTGGAAAATACATCTTCCTGTTTATTTTGTTTTGTTTGTTTACTTTAGTTTTTTTTTCTGGTCCTGGGGGCTTAAACTTAGCCTGGGTGCTGTCACTATGTTTAGCTTAAGGCTAACACACTACCACTTGAACTACAGCAACACTTCTGGTTTTCTAGTGATTAACTGGATATAAGAGTCTCAACGACTTTAGTGCCTAGGCTGAATTTGAACTATTAACCTCAAATGTCAGCCTCCTGAGTAGCTAGGATTACAGGCTTCAGCCACCAGTGCCTTGTTTCATGATGGTGAAGGATTTATTTTAGAACACTAAGCAAATAATGCTGCTGCAGAGAATCATGATCTATGGGTTGAAGTTACAGAATTTAAAATATCATTGGGGTATTTCTCTAAATGTAAGTTAAGTTCTGCCAGGTCACCCTGAAGAAATGTTGTAAGATTATTCCTTATGATATAGCTATTCAATATTTTTATGAGGACAAATGAACATCTCTTCACAAACTGCATTTTGTATATGAAGCTCAAGTTGGTTTAAACCTATAAGATTTTCTATTAGCAAGCAGGTAAAATCTTTAACAATGCTTAAGAAAAGACATGTGACAGACAGAACTGAATTCTAATTTATTCCCCTGGGTGTTTATTTTAAATATTACAAACACGGAGGAGAGATGAGAGACAGGCACAATAAACACAGCTAGTACCCCTGTGAAAATTTAAGAATTCGCATACAATATTGTTCCTCTCTTTTGCTTTGTCTTTGAATATGCAAGAGACCATTTAAAATAATTACAAAGTATCATATAAATTCACCATTGAAGATTTTGGAATGTATTCACCAAGCATGTACAAGCAAAATAATGCTGTCATTGATCAGCCCATATATTTCTCCTTTTCTTTCACTCTGGTTCTCTGCCTTTCTCTTGGCCTGTCAATCAGAATGCATGAGGAAATAAACCTCCAGGAAGAAGAATAAGCAGACTCGACAAAGAATTGAATTATTACACAAATATTTCAGACACCTGAATATTCAAATAAGAAACTAAAAGGTACTTTGGTTACATCTTAAACAATGAAACAGTCTGAACAACTGAACAAAAATGGGACAAGTATCTATTCAAAGAATGAAATAGAACTAAAGTATAAAATATTTGTCATTAGAATTTAATTGGAAGGAAAACACAAAGTAGAAATTCAGCCTAAAAAAAAAAAGATATGTCAATCAGATCTTCTAAACCTCCACAATAGGAACCTTAACATAAAAGTAGAATTTGAAATATGGAAGAAGTGTTTGGAAAAAAAAGAAATTAAAAAATGAGAATTTCAAAGAATGTGAAATAAGGGGCATTTCACTAAACAAAAGTACATTGAAAAGGAAAGAAAGGACAGTGGAGACAGGTATATTTAGCGATAGTGCAATTTTGTCTAATAGTCTGAAAAGATTCTAGAATTTATAAAACATGATAGATTACACTTATATATTTGGATATTAGTTACAAAATTTTATTCTCTCCCACTCCAAATTGAAGTGACAGGGGAGGAAAAATAGAGGAATTGGAGAAAACTGACAATGTGAGTAACCAAAGCCACAGGCAATGGAATGTTACCAATATATTGTGCTGTCAAATTATTACTTTCCAACCGATAAAAATCATGTTTAGTATTTTCTGGTATTGTTTATTGATATATTACTAAATAACACAAGCTTGCTTCCAATATAACTCAGGGCAGAAAGGATCCAATGATAATTATCTGCCTATCTGCCTCCAAAGTGCTTGGATTTTCATCAACTTCAAACTGCAGAAGTGAATTTTTGTTTTTAGATTTTATTAACATTGATTTGTTTATATTGTATTTCAAATCTCATGTTTAATTCCTGAATGGGATATGTATTTGCAATCACAATGATGTGAATTTTTAAGGGTAAATAATGAAATTACAACATTCTCAAATAATACGTATTACCCACAACTAGTGGTTTTACGTCAAAGGCTTACTAATTAAGATTCTACACAAAGTATGTCCAAAAGAAAAAGCAGATATATTTCAAAAATATGTCTGAAGCTGGGCGTGGTGGCTCACACCTGTAATCTTACCTAATCAGGAGGCTGAGATCTGAGGATTAAGGATCAAAGCAAGCCTGGGCAAAAAAGGACTTGAGAATTTTATTTCCAATTAATTTCCAGAAGACAGGAAGTGGAGCTTGGCTCAAGCTGAAGAGCTCAGGGACAGTGCCCAGGCCCAGGGGTAGGGTGGTAGCCTTGAGCTGAAGAGCTTAGAGACAGCGCCCAGGCTGAGTTCAAGTCCCATGACCCTCCCAAAAAATAACTATGAAGTGGAATATAAGACAGAATTAGGAAAAAGAAATGGTAGGAGACTTAATAAAATAATTACCAGAATCTTCCCTACTTCTGGTGAATAATGCATATGTGGACATATTTCAAATACAATTATACTTTGAAACAATTTCCAACAGAATTCCAATGGATTAAAATTTAAGTTAAAGACAATAGAAATAACACAATGCAAATCCATTAAAAAATCTAACAGAGGGCTGGGAGTTTGGCCTAGTGGTAGAGTGCTTGCCTAGCATGCACTAAGACCCGGGTTCAATTCCTCGGTACCACATACATAGAAAAAAGCTGGAAGTGGTACTGTGGCTCAGGTGGTAGAGTGCTAGCCTTGAGAAAAGTCCAATGACAGTGCTCAGGCCCTGAGCTTACGACCAGGACTTGCAAAGAAAAAAAAAAACAAAAAAAACTAACAGAACCTGGATAATCTGAGGATATGCATTTTTTAAATTAATATTTGCCAACTAATGATTGTTAAGTTTCAAATATATCTCATCTTATATTTTAAACATTTTATAGGTAAATAAATGTCTACGAGAAATGAATGTGTACATTTGCATATCTATATTTCACCTTATCTTTGTGTTTTAAGTTCCTATAGGTTATAAAAGGATATTTTATTATATTAATTTCAGACTCAAAGAGCTCACTTTCTGCTTTCTGTACATTTACCCCACTGTAGCTTAAATGACTTGTTGGGAGTTAGTAAAGTGTTAAAAGCAGCGAAAAGATAGATGTCCAGAGAGTGAGCATTTATTTGATGCTTTTAAACTAGTAGTTCATAAGTAGAAATTCCTTAGAAATGCTTAAATGTCATTCACTATTGTAGACAAAGTACACGTTTACTAATGGAAGCATTTCCTTTAGCTTTGCATTAACTTTTAAGTTGATAAGAGCAGAACTTTTCATTATCTGCATTTCTTCATGGATTTTCATTTTTGAATGAAACAGTAATTGCAATTACATACATTCACTTATTTTCCATGAATTAATAAAAACACATTTTAAAATATGAGCCAGTAAATTTAAGAAAGATTAATACGTGGTCAATACACTTCAATTTGAAGATTTCTATATGCATTTGTTGATTTGATCTTCAAAAGACTGTGATCTCCAATCACAAGGGAGGAAAGGGACTCAATTAGAATGCCACAGGACACACAGGATTCAGCAGACTGGATATTGAAGCAATTTAGCAATAAAGTCTGAACTCTGGATGCCATTCCACCAAAGTATGTATTGTCCTACCTTGCAGACTCAGTCAGGAATGCCCACCAGGTAGGATACATACTTAAAATAGAAATAGGAGCTAAAAGAAACCAAGGTTTCAAAAGGCAAATAGTACCTGTCCTCCTACAGGCAGATGATGAAATTAGGCTGTAAAGGTATTAATTATATTAATAAGAGCAATACATATAATATAAAAGGAGAACTAGTCATAATCAAGTATATCAGAAATAAAAATGAACATAGTACAGCGCAACTCAGTAAAACTTATAAAATAAAACATTGACATGAGGGAGGAGATAAAAGTAAGAACTGAGAAATGAATTTGTTGTCACTATAATATATACATGTACATAAATGGTATAATGGTATGTACTAATACAACTTTTAAATCTATTATCTATCTATCTATCTATCTATCTAGTCTATCTTTCAATGAAATCTGGGACAGATCCAGAGACTTCAAATAGAATGGAATCACAGAATCCTTGCATTCAGAAAAGCAAAACTGACAAAGAAAGGATTTTTTTTTTAATCAAGAGAATGAATGATGAATGCAAGAAAGATAGAAATGTAGGTAATAGTTGCTGAAGGATGAAGCACAGGTGATGTTCACTGAATATTTACATTTTTAAAGAAAAGTGTTGTGAGTATCATACAAGAAATCAGTGGCACTTTGATGTCGCAAACACATTGGTTGGGAGCGAGGAGAAAGATGACGGGTTGCTTTGTATAAAGAGATTTGGAGCCATTTGTCTGTTGAATGCTGCTGTTGTTTTTAAATTTAAATAAAAAAGGCAAAGTATTCTAATCTCAAAAATTCCCAAAGAGTCAGAAGACAGAAACAAGCAGATTTACCAAGATACAAGGACTGATAGGTTTGATGAAGAAGAGATACCATAGAAAGCTATTTATCATGTGAAAAATCTATGAACTAAGCAACCTAGACACAAACTTGGCAGGGCCAGAAATAGCAAAATCATTTCATTTATCATTGAGTGTCAGGACCCATCTAATGAGAGAGCAGCTCTCAAATATCACATCTGCAGCATGTGACTTACTTTCGTGTGAATGGGAACTAAGCACTGTCATACTTCTTCCATTTTCTTCTTTTGTGTCTGTGTGCTTATACCTGAGCTTGAATTTAGGGCTTCACACTTGCTGTGCTTTCTTACCGATGGCTACTTCTCTACCCTTGCGCCACTGCTCCAGTCCAGAATAGGCTGCTTACTTAAAAATGAAGTATTTCCCTCTTTTCTGTCTCAGCTGGCTTTTGTTGAGGACTCCTAGTTCTCAGGCCCTTTGGTAATGGGAATTGTGGTGTGACCCACCACAGCTTGACAAGTCTCAGGAACTTTTTGTTTCAAGACTGACTTCAAATTAAGATTTTATAGATCTTCCAACTATAGAATTCTAGGTATGAGCCAATGGCACTTGGCTTTTATTTTTATCTTCTAGGAAAACATAAAATGCATTATTAGTCTTTCCCTTCTATTCTAAACCTTTAAATAGAGTTTATTGGGTGGAGGAGGTTTTTTTTGAGTCTCTCATGATGAATCTTTACTGTTTCTTCTGACATTTTTCTGTTATGTCACTTCAAAATATCATTCTTTTTACTTATTCTTCTTTTGTCCACAGTTCTTAAAATATGTGAATTATAAGCTTAAACATTAAATATACCATGATGTAATGGTATCAAAATGAACCACTATTATTTCTCTTCTCCCATGTCTAATGTTGTCTAAAACCTGCTTTTGCTTTCCAAAATATTGACTCATGACACATTCCACAGCACGTTGTTAAATAAGTGTGCACCAAATCATTTGTTTTGTCTTCCATGCTTCATAGCTCCAGTTCTTGGTGGACCATATTACATTGACAATTACATTCATGTTCCTATGTAAATGTCATCTGATTTTAACTTGCATTGTGCCTTTATGCGTTGCATTCCTTCCCACTCACTTGTAATTTAAACATCAGTTAGTTGAAACTTCAGTCTTTTGTTTTGTTTTGTTTTCCTTGTTTTGTGTCTGTCATGGGGCTTGAAACCTGGGCCTGGGCGCTATCCCTGAGCATTTCAGCTCAAGGCTACCACCCTACTCCTTGAGCCACAGCCCTACTTCCTGTTTTCTGGTGGTTAATTGGAGATAGGAATATCAAGGTATTTAGTGCCCTGGCTGGCTTTGAACCACAATCCTCAGAACTCAGCCTCCTGAATAGCTAGGATTATAGGCATGAACCACCACACCCAGCAAACCTTCAATCTTACACTTGAAGAATGTAGATTAAAAGATGAAATGAACTCTAGGATATGGAAACAAGAGGTTTATCTTGTATGATATTTGTTCTTAATGTACTATGTTATTTCTCTTCTTTTTTTGCCCTTATTGTTAATCTCATATTGTTACAGTAATAATAGAGGATATTGTAGAGATAAAGCTAACAAGATCTACGTGGTATCATAGAACAGATGAACGAATTAGGTTAAAAAATGAAGATGGAGGAATCATGTTGTACCTCAACTCTGATGTCGAACATGATTTTCTATTACACATGGTTACATTTTTGTGGTGGTATCAGAATAAAAACATTTGTGTTGGTAAAACGTATTTTGTTATTATTATAATATGTATATATGTTTAGGAGACAGCGAAGCAGGATTGGGTAGGGAAAGGACAATATTATTTTTTTTGGCTTTCTGATGGAGATTGATCTTTTTAAACTGAAGCTTATCCTTATTCTCATGGAAAAAATATATATCTTAATCAGGAAAGTGCCTGAATTGAGTATTATGATATGAAAAAGCCAAAACTAATATTAGATAATTTCCAGAAATAAAATATAAGTCAAAGTAATTTTTCTTTATGTAATTGAATTAATAATCCATGACTGAATTTAAATTTTTATTTGTTCATTTTATGATGACTCTTTAAATGGACTTTTTCTTGCTGATGTGCCAAAAATATTTAATAGCCTAAATTTCCCATTATAGGACCATTTTTATTATCTAACTTTTAAATCAATAGAACTATTATGGACAAAGATGAATAATACTGAAATGCTTGCAAGCTTAAGTCAATTTATTGAGATCATCTTCATCTAAATGTAATTTTGTAATTTAATGTAGACTATTCATGTCACTCTGTTAAATATTAAGGAGTATACAAATAATTAAGAATCCAGGACTTACCCTCTGCCTATTTGAAATTGCATAGGATGGAAAAATATAATATTTATCAATTTACCATTTTTTCAACAAATATTGATAGAATATAGTCAGCAGAATGGTTGCATTTGGAAAACATTACTTTTCAAAGCATACATTCTCACACTCAAAAACGTTATAGAGGTCATAGACAGATATTTTACATTACATGTTATGAATTAATTAAGACAATAGTGTCTTATACTTATGATCCTAACTATCCAGTGGGTGATAGAAAGATGAAGGTTTATAGCCAGAAAAGGCAGAAAATTCTGTGAGACTCCATCCTCAATAAATAAGCAGAAAGAATGTCTGTTCCATCCTTGAGAGAGAAACTTGCTCTTACTCAGCAAGTGCTAGAGACCCTGAATTCCACATCCAGATTTCAGGTCCCATAACAGACAAACCAAAGCAAAACAAAAAAACCCTGAGTTCAAACTCCAATACTTGCAGATTTATAAATACATTGATTCATTGGTGTGCTAAGATATGGATATGAAAGTACTATTTATAGAATGGGAAGTATCTCCTTGCACTGGTGGGGAGGAGGGGTTGTTCTGCACACCTCATTAGAAGGAGACCTTTATGAACGGGTTGAAAGAAGTCATGCATTAGCCATGCAGATTTGTGAAACCTGGACAGAAGAATGGCTCATGGGAAAACCCATGACAAAGCTGTCCTTGTTGGGTTTGGAAGCTGTGTTGGTCAGTGGGACAGGAGGAGTGAGATGATTGAAGCAGAATAGGAGAAACAAAAGGGAGGATCATGAAAAGCTGTGTACCTGTGAACTAATTTCCATTTTAGAAGGATTGTTTTGATTGCTGAGTTGCAAATAGACCAAATGAAACAGGAAAAAGGACTACCAAGTGACCTATGCTACCAAGTATGGATGCAAACTGTGGTATTAGAGATGGTGGGAAGGAGTAGTTAAGCTCTTCCTACATTGTGAATATCAGAGACAGCTGTATTTCTAACAAATAGCTTTTGGGTTTTAAAGAAAAAAGTTGATTGCAGGTTTTTGATATTTTGTTTTTCCGTAAATTTCTATTTTTGGAGTAATTGAAGGATTGAGCTTTGCCCTCTCCTGGCATAAAGCAAAAGGCAATGGCTGGAACAATTTGGAAGAGGTAGATCAACGGTTTAGACTTGGATTTGGTGGGGGCGGGGGTCATGGTTTCTATCCACTTCGAGGTATCAATCACCTAGACAAACAGGTCTGTATCCAAAGTGTGGCCCAGTGATATAAACTTAGAAGTGATCAGGACCAGGGATTGAGTCTTGGTGAAAATGCTAAAGAGGGGGTGGTATGGAGGAGAAGGCTAAGGGACACGAGAGAGAAAATAAGTATCATATGATACATTGGAAAACAAGAAAGGACATGAGAAAGTCATGAATCAAGTCTAGATTATCCTGTTATTTCAATATTCCTCAGAGCTAAAGTATAGAGAACAATATCAGATTAGTGACATGGAAAGTCTGAATATTACTTTCAGTACTTATAAAAGAACAAGCTAATATGTTGGTGTGGGGAGAGACAGAGATAGAGAGAAAGGCAGATATATAGGTACAGCACAGAAAGAGGGTTGCATTGAGAGAGATAAAATCACTGGTGTAGAATGTGTTGTGGCCTCTGATTCTCTGCCACCTGTTGTCCAAGCCTGGGTCATCTCCAGTGCTTGAGTATGGGCTGACTGCACTTACCTGTTTCTAACACTTAGCAGCAAAGTGTTAGGATTCCACTTTCATGACTAAGTGACAAAATTGGTCTTTCTGGTTCACTCTCCCTTTCTAGAATTTTCCCTTGCTGTCCTTATTCTTGGTCTTTGTTTTTCCTTATAATTGATAAAATATCATTGTTTCTGATGGATGAGTAAGATTCCATCATGTATATTACCACATTTTCTTGTTCTATTCATCCATTAAGGGGCATCTTGGTTTGTTCTATACCATGACTATGGTGGATCATGCAGCAGTGAACATGGTTGTGTTGGTGGCTTTACTATACTCTGAGTTATAATATTTTGAGTCAGTGACCAGGAGGGGAATTGGTGGATTATGGAGTCGTACTGTGTTTAATTGATTCTTCACACTGCTTTCCAACATTACTGGTTACTATTGCTAGGTCTCAGGATTTTCTTTCTCTGTAGTGAGAGAAACCAGTATAAAGGAATATTAGTAAATGTCCAAAGAAATGAGAGCTCAGCTCTTTACCAAAAATCTTTAAATATTTGTACAAAGGAGTTCTATTTAACAAAGCAGTTTATGAATAAAATGCATCTTGATCAGTCTTTCAACACTTGCTTCTTCTTCTTAACCCATCCCTTCCTTCACTTTTCTGAACTTTGGAGGATACATATTGAATTCTTGACTACATTTAGCCACCTTTAATGGAGAAAAAGGAAAGTACTGAGAGAAGAAGCTGCCCTGGATTTTACTGAGAATGCCAAATTTAATGAGAATATACTCAGAAATTTAGACTGGCTGTGTATTATTTTTTAATCATGTTTTGTAGTCGTCAGGTCCTTCTCTGATGTCTGGAGGGGGCGTGTGAAGTGGCCCCAGAGCCAACAAATAATCCTGGGAAGATAGACTCCCCGGAGACCAGACTCCAGGTACAGATCTAACTTTATTCAAAACACCTGCTCACTTAAATACAGATTAAGCAATACCCGCCATCTCATACCAGCAGCAAATAGGGATGCGACCATCAGCCAGTGGTGTCCTAAGACATGCCCCACTTGCCAAGAGTATCCTAGAGCTCCTGCTCCAGGGGAAGCAGGCAGGGCCCTCCTGTTTCAGACTGCTCACGTCAAGGGGTGTGCCCAGGAGTGTGTGTGTCTTTCAGCACAGTCTCGGAAGCACACATAGCAACCTGGGCTTCTATGCCACCAGCCAGGATGCCCCACAATGTTTGGTGTGTTAAATCTGTTATTTCAAATCAAGAAAATATCATGAGCACAGTCCATGTCTACAATAGAAAATAGCAAGCTATGTCCCTTGGACAAATTCCTAAAGTATTTTTACTGTATTAACTGTAAAAGTCTTCATATCCTATTTTATAATGTCTTGCTTTACCTGTGTTATAACAGTAGCTAATATGTATATATATGTTATTTTTATCTATCTTTCTATCTATCCATCTATCTGTGTACCTGTCTGTCTGTCTATACATACACACATACTTTCTATGTAATAGTTACTTCCCCAAATGCTTCATATTAAATAATTTATGTAATCTTCACAATAAGCAAAATAAATAGCTCCATTGTTTATATACATAAAGAAGCATGAGTTCCCTAAAGTCACATGAATACTAAAAGACTATCCAATACTGCCATAGGAGACTAATTTATCTCATTGAATTAAACTATTTTCCTGTATTATGTGACATTTTTGTCAGATGCAAAAATCTAGATTCATCTCTTATTATTGTGGCTATTTTTAATAGGAAGAATATAAATTTCATCTTGAATGTTTCACTATTATATTTACTATTAATTACTTCCCTTGAAAATGTGAATAAATCATACTCAACTTTAATGATTAAAAAAAGAACCTGGCTTTTCTCGATTTGCTTCCTCTGACATCATTCTAAATTTATATTTGGTTTTGTTACATATGAAATTAAACTCTTCATAATTGCTTCTGTTTCTCTCAGTTTCAGCATTCTTAGCTATACAATGAGAATGGTAACATTATTAAAGGCTTCAGAGCTTCATAAAATTCAATGAATAGCCTACAACATTAAGAAAATTGAAGGAAGGGATCGAGTTGAGAGTGAGAGGAGAGGATGTGACATTGGTCACAATGTGTTGTATGTATAAACTGCTTTGTTGAATGGCAGCTCATTTGTGCAGCTATTTAAAGACATGGCTCTCTTCATATATATATATATATACATATATACATATATATATATAGTAGCCTATATGTGTAATAGATTTCTTCTGTAAGAGATCTCTACTTAAAGCTAGTTCCAAGTCACTCTTCTTCATAAGTGACTGAACAAAGCCCCTAACCTTTTCCTTCTTAGCCAGCTGAAATCTGAACAGAATTCATTCCCAGAACCAGAACATTGTCTTACAAGATGCATGAGATTCATTTCTCTCCGACTTAGAAACATTTCCTCATTACTTATTTTCCTGTTATGTTCAGCATTTTGCTGCCCCTTGTATTTGAAAACTTACTGCTCCCTGGATTGTGTGCATTGTTTTTTTATATTACCTGAGTGAGCTTCTTGGCTCATTGTACCCTGTGCCACATAGCGAGTGAATAATCAGTCAGGAATCAAGTGCAATTAGCAGACTGGGTGCTCTCTGGACTGGGTAAATGCAATCACAAGTCTGGAGGCTTTCATTTCTTCAGGTTCTGGGGCTAGAACAGTGAATAAACACTTGTAAAAACAGCACTAGGGCACACATCAGGCTCAGGCACACAGGGCCAGGATCATTAAAGTACAAATGAGTGACCTGGGAACCATTTATCTCTTAAGATGGTGAAAAGATCAACCCAACCTAGACTCTAACTCTCACTTTGATTGTGGGGGATTTCAAATTTCATCATTAATGGCCAGCACAGAACACCTCCACGCCAATGCTCCAGGGCCACAAAAGAAGAGCAATTTGACACAGTGTAAATTTGACTTCAAAGTTATCTTTCCAGATGCAACACAGGACTCAAAGCCGGCAGCGGCCCCAAGGGTGATACGATCACCTACTGCAATTCAAGCCTTGCCACTTATCAGGATCGATGGCTCTACAAGCTTGGCAGGAAAAGACACTCCTTTCTACTAGGCCTGTTTTCAAAAGAATCAGAATCAGAACAGATAAGTGAACCCTTGGGGGATGGTGACCAGACAATAATCAATGCATGAGGAAAAGTAGATTTGCAGTCTCAATGGTGATTAGCTGCTCCGGAGACAGCAGCGCAGCAAAGCCAGAGAATGGGAGAAAAGATTGGGGCAGGTGCTTGATTTTCGACACCTGTGGCCAACAAAGACTTCACAGAGAGAAGCGTGAGTTTGTATCCGCAGGAAACCATAGCGGTTTCTAGGAGAAGGTCTTTCCAAGAGAAATAGAAGGAGCAAAGTTTTCATGATGAAATGCCCTGGTCTGACTTGAGAAAGGGAAGGAGAAATACCGCATGAGAGTTCCAGTGAATTAGGACCTAAAGATGAATATAAAGAAAATGAAGACTAAATTCTTCTGGTACAAGATCAACCCAACCCTCTGAGTAGACAAGTATTTATACCCATATTTGTTCAGGAATGTTCTTAGGTTTTCCAGGTTTTGAAAAGTGTATGATGTTAATTGAGAGATTCACAAGGAATTCACCTAATAACAAAATCATCCTTTGTACTCCATACATTTCAGCTCTCGTGATCAGCTGAAATGATTAAATATTCATGCAGCACAACAAAACTCCAAGACTCATGTACTCAGGTTTTTTATCCTTCCGATGAGGATTATAACAGTAAGCTACCACATCCAACTCCACATATAGCGAAAACTCTTTCCAGGTGTCATTTTTTTTCAATATTAATGATGCTTAGAATAAATCATTTGCTGTGTTTCTTTATCACCACATATCATTCTAAACATAGGCATCAACGAGGACTTTAATCATGACGAGTTAAAGCCATTTCTTCAATCAATGTTAATTTTTTAAAAATCTCTCAAGTGGCTGTTTATGACTTTCTGAATATCCTAGCTACAGACATGATTAATTTGTAAAGGTCAAAGTTAGGGTTTGAATGTCCCGAGAGAGGTATCTCTGCCTGAGGCCAGCCTTGAGGGCTGACAGCTGAGTTTGTAAGCTCTCAGTTGAAGGAGAGTAGGGCTGACATATTGCCATGTCCTGGGCATTTTGGGATACAAGGATTAGATACTCTATCTCTCTGGTTGTACACTTATCTCTATGTATGCATTTACACCTCCTTGTCTAAAATATGTCAATATTTCAGCTTTTAGGCTCCCAGCCTAAACAGTTGTGCTATTTTGATAGTGCATAGAACTCTCAATATGAAAGTGAGTACTCGCTGCAAAGGTCTGACCTCTGCTCACTGGGAGAATTTTCTTTTATTGCCATCATTTAATAAGTGGAAACTATTGCTGACAGACTCACTATGTCACATGAAATCTGCATGCCAAGGTTGAGTGTTTAACTCTCCAGTTAACTCATGGTAGGAAATGTTTTACTAGAGACACGAGTGTGAGTTAAAGGAACACAATTAGTGTGAATAAAGTTAGTGACTGGGGAGCTGTAACCAATTTTTCATCCATTCTATTTGTTGTATTCTTTTTTTGCATTGTATTGTATTGTTAGGGTGATGTAAAGAGGAGTTATAGTTACATGTATCAGGTAGTGGATACAATACTTCTTGAAAACTGATACTGCTTCCTATGTTTTTCTCCCACTTTCCCTCTGCCCAGCCACTCCCAGTCATCCTGTTTTTCCTTTCCTTTTCCTATTTCAATAAACAAATTAACATATATACAGTATACCAAAGTTCAATAGAATAATAATAGGAGATAAACCATAATGGGAGGAAAAAGAGAAAAGAAATAACTTCACATAGGACATTAAGAACAACAATCACAAAGATAAACCTTTTGTTTCCATATCCTGGAGTTCATTTTGCTTAGCTTCATCATATGTGCATAGCTTTTGAGCTACATTGTGATCCTCTGTTAGGAGAATCCTAGATATATAGTATTTATTACATGCATTATTCTTAAGTATGCCATTTCCATTAATAGATAGATTCTCCTTAGCATTCCTAAAATCAGTTCTTTTTGTCTGTGATCCAAAAGCAGAAAGGTGATTCAAACCACAAAGTTATTTTATACCCGTCATGTTCAATGCACAGGTGATAAGCTGAAATTATATCAGGGCTCACTAGCAGGAGTTACTTGTTAAATGATCAAAAATAGTTTTTAATATAAAAGTACAATTTTCCCTTCAGAGATATATTGGGTTGAAATTCAACATCCTCCTTCCTTGCCCTTTTCTACACACTCATGGCATGTAAACACAGCACAATTCAAACATGCACATCTCTGCCTTGATTAGACTTTCAGGTTAGCTAGGCAAGATACATGGCAGCTTCACACATAGCTTCCTCTCCTGTTCTTGGAGTCACTCAAACTGGATGTCCGTCAAAGTTCATGGCAAGTGGGGGTGTTCAAGAGTCATAAGGGTGAGGGCATAACTTAAGTGGTAGACAGCCAATCAAGTAGGTAGGAGGCATTAAATTGTCTTCAGTTTTGGTGCCACTAAAAGAAGAGTTGTATATGCTATTGCCAAACGATTCTGTCAGTCCTTTTCTTCTTTCTTACAACATATGCTATGCATAATTATCCTTGTATATATTGGAGGAAACACCTCAGGATATTGTTCATCTGTAAATATTTACATACAGTGTAAACATTCACAAATAGTTACACATTTTGGCATCCAAAAGACATACACCACGGATTGTCACCACCTCATCATTTCTACAGCCAGGAGGGGTTGGTGTGGAATAATGATTGCCTAGCTCCCTTTAAACTGGGTGGTGAGAGAAGAAAGGGTTTAACAAGGCAGTGAACCCAGGATGCCAGACAAGTGCTTCTGTCCTCTCATATAAGGGTTCAGTTCTTTTGAAATTCTCTATTGATACAGATACTAACTGAGGTTTGTATTTGTAGTTCCATATATACTAATTTATAGTATTACAAAGTCAATCACGTATGACTGAAAACTTGGGTCTTATATTATGATTTTCTATGGCTCTAAGCAGTACCAACAGTTTGGGGCTCCAATGTAATTTCAGATCTTTCCATTTTATCTCTAGGTACAACCAACAAGAGATTGTCCTTAGATCATTGATTTTCCTGGACAGATTGATTTCTGAGAATCAAGGCATCCAGTTCACCAGTTTGGCTTCATATTTCATTATGAAGAGGAAAGTTTTTCTGGGCTAAAGACATAAGTAAATTATCAATCCACTTTTTCTGCCTTTGATCCTTTTGTCAATATCCTGCCTGCTAAGACATTTTCAGTACCTTCTTATGCACAGTCTGCCATCATTAACTTCCAGCTTTAAGAATACATCCAATAGTGTCTTTGGACTAATTCCAGTGCCTCTTGGCAGGAGATTTAATCCTGAGGCCTGGCAAAGTGTTTCCCAGTTTTTATTCAAGCTTATGTTTATCTAGGTAATGTACTCTCAAACATATTGCCTTACTATTCCTTTAATTGTATCAATTTGTTCATTGAGGTTTTTATGTAAAATTGTTCCAGGCACTAATTTGTTGTCTCTCAGCCCTGAATCCACCTTTATTTGCTGAGATCATTTGGCAAAGAAATCATCTCAGCAAAATGAAGAAAATATACCTCTTTGGACCTGGGATAAAAGAAAAACCTCTCCTTCTGATCAGTAGCTTTAATGCTAAGCTTTGTCAGTACAGGGTATTGAGGGTGTGGGCTGCCAAGAGGGCTTCCTCCTGATTCTAGAATGTTCCCTCCCCCATACTCTGATGTGGGAGTTTGTACTGTAAATGCCAGTACGGCTTGGCCCTCAGAAAGGTTTTGCTTGCCAATTTTGCCTCATGATTTCTTAGTTGTCTGCTCTCATCCTGGCAGTAAGTTTACTGCTCCTCGGGTTTGTCTGTTAGCTGTGAGTGGGCTCCAGCGACGAACAGCACACTTCCTAGCAAATGTTGTCCACAGTTATCAAACAAGTCTGCTCTGGCGCCTCAGCAAGCTTCTCCACCACGTCCAGAGTCACACCCTCTTCTGTTCCTAGCTGTGTCCTTTTAGTCCTAGGGCACTCGATTGAAGTTTTATTGGATCCTCCAGTAAGCATACTTGTAGCCCTCATAGATGTTTTCCATTAATATTTCTAGATCGGAAACATTTGTGGGTTTAAAATGTGCGCACAGGGGTCTGAAAGTGACAGAGGATAGAACGGGGAAGTACAAGGAGGGAGATGCTGAGAGATTCTCTCTCCGAATTCATCCATCCTGGTGGTGCTGCACTCAGTTCCATGGGAGCTGGGATGCTAGAGGACTGTATGTGCATTTCACCTCCTGTATATCATCTGTAGTCATTCTCCAAGTTGGGTCCTTGAATCCTCTACTTCCTTATTAATTTTTGCCGTATCTGTAAATGTTAGTCACCCTGTATTGCCAGGTGTTCCACTATTTTAACATTAACTTATGAGGCTGAACATCTTTCATATGCTCCCTGGTGCTTGCTTACTGGTCATGCAAGGATCCTTTCAAATGTTTTCTCTTGAAATACTTCACCTCCTCTTTCCATTGGCTTTCCTCACTTAGTTGCTTATTGATTTGTAAGAAGTATATATTTATTTATTTATATCCCAGAAAAGACACCATTTGAAAGTGCTATGGATTGCCATTAAATTTCCTCATGTCTTTGGAGATACACTTCAGAAAATTGTAAGTACTTAAAAGCTAAGAAATTAAATTAAATTTAGAAGAGAGCACACACAACTATAAAGCTAATGCAGGATTTACATGAATCATACTGTGATTAAAGATTGGGAAACTACAGCACTCAAAGAGAATCTCAATCAAAATACTAGCAAGTCTTCTTTTTTTAAAACAGAAAAAGTTAATTCCAAAATCCTTACAGAAACATAGCAGTCTTGAAGATAGGTTTATTCCAGCAGACATGAACACTTACTTTGAAGCATTATTAATTTATATGGTGTATTTTGCATATAAACGGAGTTATAAAAACAACAGGGTTTATCACAAGGCCAACTCTGTCCTCAAAGTAGCTTTGCGATTCTTTGACCTCTGTTTACATAAAAAATATTCTTTTCTCTTTCCAGAGAAAAGTTCGGAAATTCCGATCCCAGTGTTCCAAAATCTGATCCTGTGTTGGCATCTTATATCAGGGACTCTTCTATTCTGTGATTTTTCTCTAAATAGCATTCATTTAAGGAAAGTTTTGAATAGATCTTTGCCTATAACTATAATTCACGGCAGGGAGTTTTTCTTTGAAGTCTAACATAATATTTATTTCCATAGGAATTTCCATGTCTTTTATTTCTTAAATTGCTTCAAGACAGAATTTTAAAATGTCAATGTCCAAAACTCAGCGTATTTCATCCACTACTTTATATACAAATTATTTCTTTTCAAGTCACGAATGCGATAGCTTGTCAAAAATTAAATTTAGATTCTCTCTATTAGTGCAGTGGTGTAATTGCGGTGACTGGGTGAGAAGGGGAGGCCATTTCACTTGATTAGCAGCAGTGTTCTTCATGAAAACCAAAGCGTTGTGACAGGCTCATGGGCTTCCCACGAGAGGCACATTTAATTTCCAACTGCTAGTTTTATCAAGAATATTATTGTCCATTCACAGAACACAGCAAGAGTCTCTGTTAACAACATGCTTACTCGTGAAGATATTGCTCAGTGTTGGAGCTTACTGAAAGTGATCATCGTGCTTCCCAATGAGAAAAACTGACAGCTCTGTGACCACCTTTATTCCTATCCACACCGCATCTTCTATCCTGCTGATTAGGGTAATTATGCTTAAAAATAGTTCCGTATTTTTCCTGTAACTAAAGACAATGTGCTTCTGAAGTGATCTTAAGTGTATCCACTTTGTTTTTCATAAGTGAGGGAGAACATTTTTATTCCTAACACTATCTTTCCTTTCAAATGTTCCCGTTGATCTAGAATAATTCCCTTGAAAAGAAAGCAACAAAAGTTCCTTTCCAATGAATCCAAAGAAGGAAATCGTATGAAAGGTGAGCTGCTCTTCAATTAAGAAATGTTAAAAACAAAAAAAAAAGTTGCGAAAGTTATTGAAATGCCTGTTTTACAGATGGGCTCTTAGTTTACAAGACACAATGACTGTATTTGGTGTATATGGTTGCTCTTGCGTGAAGGGAGGGGTTAGTTGTGATGCCACTCCCCTTAGGAAATGGACCAAGAGTGACCAAGAGTGAAGAATTCAAAGCTTTGCTTTTCTCACCTGTCTGAGCAAGGTGATTTTACAGGTTCCTTGGCATTTCTTCCCCCATGTAGAAGCTCCCCAGTGGAGGGTACTTATTCTGGAGCTCCTGTTGGGGTGTGCATAGACTTAGACTAGCCTTCACCATTATATGGTAGAGCGTCTCCCAGGCCAGTCTCCTGCTTACTCCCATCTTGCCCCTTGCACGCTAAACTCCACCCAGCATTTTCCTTTCTGAGAATAAGACTGTTAGAAGAAAGAATACTTAAGAAGTTATAATGCAGACTCTTTACAAATGACATCAAAGCCCCAAATAAGCAAAGGTGGTATGCTTTTCTTCCTACTCAGATACATTCCTTTGAAATCTCTTAATTATACTAATTACTAAGAGCATTATCATTGGTGTAGGGCAAGTAGACAAGAGAAGAAATCCTTCTTGGCAAAAGCATGTACATAACAAACGACATGGTAATTCACAATTTGCTCTCAATGAGATTGTGATTCTTAGGTAAAGGATAATGGCTATTAAAATTACATATGATGTTGATTCTTTTGAGAGCAGGTTCATAACATTTTGCAATGAGGACTATAGATCTTGTAACTATGCTTCATGAATGACTGATGCGTATAAGCAAGCAAGACACTGTCCACAAACCAGCGAAATGAGAAACAATAAAATGTAATTTATAGGTTTGTGCTTCTACTGAGTACCAATTGTAAACAGAGCACTAGATTTCACCTACACAGGAAGGCTTGCATTTTTACATCCTAGTTTTCATCACAGAAAGCTAAATTCACACATTTCTATAGTACGTAACAAAGGTATACACAACATGTCAATTGCTTTGCAAAATACTATTTTTGAATATTCACAATATTCCTAGCGTTATCTTTAGAGGGAGCAGTCGGGGGACTTGAAATAAATATTATCATGTTAGTTTCACAGATAGCTTTACAAAACCATTGCTCATATAAAGCTATCTATTGGTTGCTCTGAAGAAAGTGAAGGAAGGCAGTCTCTTTTTAGACATGATATCCTGATGCACAAATGTAACTGCTTTTACTCCGGTACCTCCCTGTGTCCTGAGCTCTGTTGTATGGTAATGAGAATTCATTCTAGGGAGTGCAAAAACTTGGTGCTTTCCTTTTTGGTAAGGCTGTCTAGGAGAGATTGTTTCTATATATATATATATATATATATATATATATATATATTACTTTTCTGGGTGGCAGCAGCATTTTCCATTATCTCCATATACCTCACAGCCTTTGTTCCCACACCTTCCACCTAGCACATCGACAACCATCTGTTTATTGTCTCCCCTATCTGGTCTCAGGATATATTGGTTTTTTTTCCTTTAGCATTTGATTATACTCAACTTGGTGACTTCTTGCTCTATTTTTCATTATTCCTTAATTTTAAAACATATGTGATATGTTATTTCCCTCCTCCTTCAAATATTGTACTTTATCTCAGGGGTAGATCATTTCAAATGTTCATTTTGAATCTAATTTTTACCCCAAATATTATACTTCTGATGGAAATGGGTCAGGTCACCTATTTAAACATCCATGAGTATGTTTAAAGTTTCATAACTCTTGAATTAAATTGAGCACATAGCTTCTAGTGTTTTCACTATTTTGGTAAGTTAATATGGCTGAAGGAATGGGTGAACCATTCATAGATAGTGAATTACATGTGTATTTGTTTTCTGTTAATGAAATTCAATATGTATGAGCAACAATCCACTGAGAGCTCTGAAGATTCAATAAAGGAATGAAATAAAACACATTTATTTACTTTTCTAACCCTGGGATTTATTCAGAGTTACAGGTGGAAAGTATTAAAACTGTAGTGTTTTCTTTACCTGAGAATATAGTTTCATTTCCTGTCCTCCATCTCTCTTCTTCCCTCTCCCTAAATTCCACTATTGATATAAACAGAATGGTCAGCATCTCCTACTTAGTTTTTTGTCTCTGACTGAAGTGACTGAAGTGGTTGAGTAAACTAGAATGGGTGGTCACTTGTGAAACAGAAATTTGTATGTGCGCATCACACCTTTGCAGAATGAATTAGTGAGGCCTTCATTTTTTGGATATTGTTTCCAGAGTTAAATAAAAAGTCCAGGACAGCTGGTATGTGACTACAAATAGAGCCCTTTCTTACCAAGTCTGAATTCCTGGGTTCAATATCTAGTATTGAAAGAGACAGAGAAACAGTGGTAGAAAAGTCATAAATAAAAACTGGTGGTATTTTTAGCCGGGTGTGGTGGCTCACGTCTGTAATCCTAGCTACTAAGAGGCTGAGATCTGAGGATTGTGGTTCAAAGCCAGCCTGGGCACTAAAAACTGTGAGAGTCTTATCTTCAGTTAATCACTAGAAAACAGGAAGTGGGTGCTGTGGCTCAAGTCTAGGGCGGTAGCCTTGAGCTGAAGAGCTCAGGGACAGCACCCATACCCAGAATTCAAGTCCCATGACCCGCCCAACCCCCCCAAAAAAACTGGTGGCATTTAAAAAATATATTTCAATACCAGTGTGTTAATAAGCTTTGTTTTTCATTAAATACAAAAATACATTTTATAGGCACATTTTGTTTAGTTCATTATAGATGCATATGTGATTTAATAAGATAAACAATTTTACCTAAGATCACTTAAATCTGTATAATTTTTACTCAAGACACAGAACATAATTTTCCTTTATGCAAAAAGCTCTGTAACAAACTCTTGGAATGCAGAAATGAATAAATGAGAAAAATTTCACTTTAAGAGCCTTGGTTTGTTAAAATTTTGAAAATCCCAAATGTTACAACCTTTGCATATATGAGGATTTTTTTGTCATAATTCTAGATGAAATTCACCTACATGAGAAACCTTTTTTGCTACACTAGTCACATTGTTAGACATAAATATGGATTATGTTGATTATCACCAAGACATTATAGTTTGTAGGTTCAAATCCATCTGCTGATAATCAATGTTTTTACCCTGCACCTAGTAATTTGTGGGTAACGTAGGCAAAATCATTTGTGGGTAGTCAAATACATGGTACCATTCCTTTAATATTTACAGCTTATAAAAATGCCAGGAGGCTAAAACAATTGATAGAAGATAGATGGATAGGGAGCTAGATAGGTAATTCCACAGAGCATCACCTAAGCCTGTGCAGAAACTCTATGATCGCATGTAAATGCTTTTGTGTGTACACGGGCTAATCATAGGTGCAGAAATTAGACTATGGGACTGCTCTTTTCTTGGGAGTTCTCCACTAATGGGTTCACAGAGTGCTGGCTTATGGCACAGTATTCGAAGAGAGTTGGGATTCTATTCCTTCAGGCAGATTGTTAACAGATGCAGTGGGGGAAAAAGATAGACTCAATACCAATATTTCAAGAAAATTGTCAGCTTTTGTTACTTTTGCTTAACAGCCTCAGGGTAAGGGAGAAAGAAAGTGGTGGAGCCTGGAGTTTGGCCTATTGGTGGAGTGCATGCCTAGCATACATGAAGACCATACACAGAAAAAGTTGGAAGTGGTGCTGTGGCTAGAGCTCTAGCCTTGAAAAAGCCCGAGGACTGTGCTCAGGCCCTGAGTCCAAGCCAATGACTGACAAAAAAATAAAGTGGTAGCAATCAGTATTCAAGCAAAGAAAGAGGAGGATCCCATAGCACCATCAACATGTTATACTCTGCACAACTGCATTAATGAGAAAACTGCTCAATAAGTACAGTGGTCATGCATTCTTCAAAAACCTCTTGTGCTTTGATTTTTAATCAGTCAGTGTTCATATCTGTTCTGTACAAGTCAAATTAAAAATAACAGAATAAAAGCTTGAGAAATAAACCCCACTTCTGATGAAACAATGGCAAACATGAATTATCAAGTTCACAGGTCAGTTTATCTTCTAGCTTTTTTTCAATTATTATAGGATGTTTATATTTGGCTCTCTGTTCAGCAATAATAAAATTTAGGTCTTATACAAACTTGAATGTGTATTTGCTAATGCAGTATTTTTCTTAAGCTAAACTTATATATTTGAATAACCAAGAACAAAATTGACCTTTTTCCCCCCTATTATCCCAAGAAGAGTACTCAGTATTAGACTATCAGGTAGTGATAGGTAGTCAATTTCAGACTTTCAGGGCCCAAAGATACTCTGCAACTACGTGAAGATATTTTTAATATACAGTAAAACAATGTTAATTTGCTTGATACATTAGAAATTTATTTGAAAATGTGTGTGTTTTCTATCAACGGCTACTTGATAGGCATGTGGTCTGAAATGTAATTCAAGGTGTTTTTTATGGTTAAATTTGCAACAAATATTAACAGGACAAAGTGTACACCAAATAAGAAGCAATAGGAAGTAACATTGTTATGCTTATTCATTTGTTTGATAAGCATGTATTCAAGCTAGATACATCACCATTTCAAACACATACATATATAAATAATGCATTGAGTTTGTATTACAAAGCTGTCAAAATATACTCTTTAAGAAACTGGATATTAACATAATTTGCAAAATCGTTTCTATACAAGAAACAAGGGCATTTGAAAATAACCAGAAATAAATCCTCCAAGGTAAACATAATTAGCCATACCTGGTTATAGCAATCCCTTTAGACTGATTTAAGCAGTTCTAGGTTGAAATTCAGAAAACACAGATGTATACATTTTATAACTAACAAATGCAATAAGATGTAACTAATTTTTCAACCAGGATTGGGGTTTGAACTTGCAAGTTTTTACCTCTCTTAGCTTGATTTCTCATGTCTGAGAAATATTGCCTGGGCTATATTTCCAGTTTATTTCACTGATTAAACCATCAAAGTGGCAAAATTGTCAACAGATTAAAATTTTTCTTCTGAATGTAAGGTTAAGCATTGATACACACACACACACACAAAACACACACACACACACAGATATGTCCACACACATATGCTAAGTCTTCTGGGAATTTTGCTTTTGATAGGTAGTTCTATTTCCTAGAATTCTCATAAATTTGAAATGTTGAATATGAAAATATTGTTCAACTAGTTACATTTTAACTACTAATATTATGAAAGCATACCATATATAAATCATGTCAGCTATCGTGTGTTAGTCAGCTGCTGGTGATGAAGACATGGGAGCACACATAGATGAAAGGACAAGTCTCATCCAAGGGTGAGCATTAATATAAACCAGAACTTACAGACAGCCCATCTGAGAGAAGGGTGGGACAAAGGAGCAAGGTGCTATCTGTGATTGAAACCACTAGACTTCGCGGAGCCTATGAGCTCTCACTACTAGAGTGCAAATCATGACCATTCCCTAGCATCTTTCCTGGCATGTGACTGGCTCCCCGCTGCTCCCCACAATGGATTCCATTTTGATTGGCCCATACTCCAATGGACAGATTCTAAATCCAACAAAGCAAAAGCAACTGTCTGATTCACAGTCTCGCCACTATGTCTAGTAAGAAATATTAGGGAAACCATAAGCAAAATAAAGAAGTTAGCATCAATTCTGGCAGTTCTCAGTTCTCAGTTCTGGCAGCTCAGAAGAAGCAGTGTCATGTTCTTGAAGCTGTCCTGGGGAATCTTTGTTAGATTCCAGTGCTGCTTCCTTCTGTTTTGACTTTCCATTGGAATCAGTTTTCAATATTTTACAAACACTGTGAAACATACTGGCTTATCATAATTTACTACTAGGAAAAAGTGGGAGAAAATGAGTGTGGAGAGTAACTCTATTTAAGGAAAAAGGTACTCATTATCTGATTTATGTAACTGTATCCCCTCTGTATCTTACCTTTACAATAAAATTTAAATTAAAAAATAAATCAGTCACAATAAGAAATTTATAGGTAATAATAAAACAACTCATATAATAATCTATTCTTATGAGTTATTTAAAAACTCACAAAATATTTCTGAAAGTTTCTATGCTGTATTTTTAGCCATAGGTAACTGAAATTTTAAAACCACTGTTATTATAGTTAAGAAAACTTTGTTTCCCAACTCCTCATTTTGCTCTCACATCCCTGAACATAAGTTGCATAATTCATTTTCCACATAGTGTATATTGAGTATGATGACTGCAATTTTTTGTGCTCCTGCCATTTCTGCATCCCCTTTAACCCTTCTTAAATGACTCCCCAAAGGGCAAAACAGGAACAACATAAACAATTCATTATTGCTTAGGAGGATATGCAACAGACAGGTCATTCTCTTCACTCTGCCCAACACATCCAAATTTCTTTATCTCTTAGACTGTTCATCTTGAGATGATCCTAATTTTAACTGGTATACATGTTCACAAATATTAATAACTAGTGTCATAAAAGGTACAAGCACATAGTCTTGACATTTTGGGACATTTTAAAGAAGTATTAATTTTGCTTTAAATTCCAGTTCATTTATTTGGTCAATATGCATTTGTTGAACATTGACTTTGTGTTTTCATTGTAGACATCATGGGTCACTTCACACAGATTAAAGTCATTTCAGTTATCAGTTTTCTTCATTACAAAATGAACATATGTTCTCACTGCTTATATTAAACAGTCATTATGGAATCCTTTCCTCAAATTTGGTCAGTACTTGTTTATTTCGATTTCTTAACATAAATTTAGTATAAAATGACTGTGTTGTATGGCAACACAGAGATAATGTTTTTATGTCAGTGGGAAACATTTCACATTCACAAAAGTCCTACAAGTCCTACGATATGTTGGTAGAGATATCAGACCTGAATGAAACAAAGCTAGGTTTACATTCATGAATTCTTCTCAAATATTTACAGTAAAACAATATGTAAAGAAATAAAGGATACCTTTCTCTCTAATTGAGTAAGACTTATTTCAAAGTTATAGAATGTTATAGAATGAATAGAAAATCTCAGAAGAAAGATTCAGAGAACCAAGATATCGCTCTTTTTTTTTTTTTTTGCCAGGATTTGATGTATGTTACAATGGTTATTTAGCAGTTTTGATTTGCAAAGCTGACTAGGCAACATTGCAAAATACAAAATACTCTTGTAGTGATTACACTGTGCTGTCAATAGAAATGGAAATGATGTTATTCATTCTTGATAGTGTTTGCCATGATGGTAGGAAGTTGGGTTGTCTCTTTTTAGATACTCATCATGTGTCTAATAATGAAGCTCTTGCTGTTCCTTATCATTTTCTAACTTCCATTAATTTGATTTATAATTTGACTTAGATACTCCATACACTTCCTATCTCCAGTAGAAATTCCATATGCTTCTCACCCACAGTGTTGAGGCCTCTTAACGCACTATGTCTATATATTCCAGAAAACATTTTATACAGTGCTGCATGAGATAAACTAACATCCAGCCAAAGCCTCCTCTATCCTAACTCTTAGAAATTGCAAATATAGATGACTAGATCCTATGAAAAGAGAATATAAGTTTGATGAACTTCTTTCTGTCTTATGGGTAGGCAATAAAAAATCACAAGGGTTCTGAAAAGTAGAAGAGGTGGGCATTAGGTTCACTATACAAGAATAGCGAGAGGGTTTTTGCAGCCATGAGTAGCTTGGAATAAGAAAGAAGAAGCCAATCATTATTTAGAAACTGGGAAAAGTAAGGAAAGCAATCTTCTAAGCTTCCAGAATGAATGCAGGTGGGCATACACCTTGATTTTAGCCCTTGATAACCTTTTTCCAGAACCTGCAGAACTCCACAAATGTAATGAAGATAATTTACACTGTGTCAAACTACCAAGTTTAGGGTAATTTGTTACAGTAGGAAACTATGCCATAGTACTTCAATCCTAGATGTGCTACTCCAAATTAAGTCTTGTAACAAGTCCTCATTAGACAAGAGGTTGATAACAGATATAGATTCTAGATGCTTACCAACTGGATCTATGGGATAAAAATAACATTTGTGGCATTTGTTAGTTCTTGGGGTTTCATTTCTCCATCTACAGCCAACTTCAAGCTACCATCCTGCAGGAGCTGTAGCTGGAGTTGCAAATAAATACAAGGAATCAGCATTTACATTTGGCTCTACAGAAAATACATTGATATACACCCAAAAGAAGGCAAGTACAAGAAATGTCAACAGCAATGATAGTTATAATTTATTTTCTTATTATTTATTTGAATACCTTTAACGATGAAAAATGTATCTTGAACAACCATGTAAGGTATTTTAGTAAACAATTGTTTGGAAAAAATTGGCCACAATTTAAATTGTTCATAAGGGAGTAAATGAACAGGCAAATTGCAATGTATACAATACGCTTAACAAGGCAATGGGAGAAAATTTGTTCTACATATGTGAAAATGAATCTCAAAATTAGTTTGCTGACTAAAAGAAACCAAAAGTGGATGAAATATTCTACCTAAAGTTTCAATGACTGAAAGTTTATCCGTGATACAAGGAAGATTTCTCAAGCCTACTTAGACAAATTCTGGATAAAATTTCATTCTACTGACACAGCTTTTACGACCATCCTTAAAGTAACCTTTTTCTGAGTCTCTAATTGTAGCATGGACCATTTTCTAATCCTTTTCATGTTCTTTGGATAAACTAGTTTTTTCCCCTGAAATATTTCAGTTTTTACCTATCATTTGGAATTCCACTGATCATTCCTCATTCAGCATAAGTAATATCTCTTTTGTGAAACCTTCCCTTAATCATTTTGTCTCCACATTTATTCAAAATTTGAAAAAGTATGAAGATAGCTAATGGGTTTGTGTGCTGCAAAAAGTACCTTTTAGGTTCTTTTGTTGTAAGAAAAATCTCAACCTATAGTGATTGTTTTAGTTTATATTCTCTCTGCTAGATGAAACTAATTCTTTAGGAAGGGTGAAAAATTTTTTGTTGTTGTTTTGTGTTTTCTTTCTTAATAGGTACAACACCAAGTATAAGCAGAGGACCACACAAGGTACTTTGAAATATATTTGTGGAAACAAAATAGAATGTGTCAAAGTCACACTTTCAATATCCAAGAATGCTGCCACCAAAACCAAAATTATTACCACTTGACAGTGGTACACTCATCAGACCAAGGCCAGGTTGGTTTAAGAAAGATAACAAAAAGATTAAGAATGGATGTAGTAATTTCACAGTGTAAAGGTTAAAGCCAAAGAGACTGCTCTTTTTTTCTTTACTGCCTGATATTGCACTAATAATTCACCTATATTAGGGAAAACCCTCATAGCCTCTGTGACATTGGATAGTAACTCACTTACTGAGAATTGGATACCAACAAAAACAAAATCCGAAGCTTTATGTCCCAAACACAGGCACTATTTAATATGAAAGAGAAGAGAATATGAAACAAAAAAATGACTTTTCATAATTAGTGATTTTAACAGCCCCACTGATATAGCAATGTTGATATTAAATACCTTAGGTAAAATTGGGAAAACTCATGCCTGTCAACCTAGCTAAATAGAAGGCTGAGATCTGAGGATCGAGGTTCAAAGCCAGCCCAGGCACTAAAGTCTGTGAGACCCTTATCTCCAATTAACCAACAGAAACCTGGAAGTGGAGCTGTGGCTATAAGGGTTCACAGCCAGCCTGTGCACTAAAGACCTTAAGATTTTTATCTCCAATTTACCACTAAAAACTGGAAGTGGTGCTGTGACTCCAGGGGTCACAAGGGGTGGGTAGCCTTCCGCTGAAGAGCTCAGGGACAGTGCCCAGGCCCAGAGTTCAACCCCATAACAAAATTAAATTAAATTAAGAAGTCACAGCAAAAAACACCCATTTACAAATGCAAAATAATAATGAATCTATAAGCACTACAAGCAATAGATTAAAACCTATGAATCAAGAGATGAGATTTTTTTCATATATTTTTATTGTAATTAATAGAAGGGTTACATTATATTCACCTGATAGAAGGTGCATTACTTCACATAGATTGATACCCTTTCTCATGTCTTGGTCCCTATTTCCCTCCCCCCACCTCTGCCCCTCATCTAGTTTTCCCCCCTTCCCTATCCAATTTCAAATAACCAAATACACATATGTACAATATATCAGGTAACAAGGTAAAATATTGTAACAATATAAGATAACCAAGGGACAGCAAAAGAGATGAGAGATAACATATAGACAACAATCACTCATTATATGGCTTTTGTTTCTATATCCTGGAGGTCCTTTCATTTAGTGTTATACTATACGGCCTTATGTATCTAGGTTTTGCTCTATTGTAAATCTCTGCTAGGAGAGCCCAGTGTTTCTACTGATTATGACAAATGAGAGAAACCATTAGCCTATGTTCCTTTGAGTCTGGCTTACTTCACTTAATATGATCTTTTCTAAGTCTTTCCATTTCCTTACAAATGGGGCGATGTCATTCTTTCTAACAGCAGCATAGAATTCCATTGTATATAAATACCACATCTTGTTGATCCACTCATCAACTGAGGGACATCTGGGTTAGTTCCATATCTTTGCTATGGTAAATAGTGCTGCAATGATCATCATTGTGCTAGTGGATTTAGTATGTCCTTGTTTCTGGACAATTGGGTAAATGCCTAGTAGTGGAATTGCTGGGTCATAGGGGAGCTCTACGTTTTGTCTTTTGAGGAACTGCCATGCTGTTTTCCATAGTGATTGAATGAGTTTGCACTGCCACCAACAGTGTAGTAGTGATCCCTCCTGGCCACATCCCCTCCAGCATCTGTTGTTACTAGTTTTCTTGATCCTGGCCATTCTAACTGGAGTGAGGTGGAGAGAAGGAAGGAAGGAAGAAAGAAAAAAGAAAATTTATTGGGAGTAGGAAATGAAGAAGGAAAATAACAGGACACTTGCACTCAGTATTTCTTCCTTTTTAAAAATAAATAAATAAATAAGCAAACCCTAAATCCTAAAGAATACATTGAAAAACATAATTTTTGATAACTTTGGTAATCTTGTAAAATCTAATGCCTTTACCATTTATTGAGCCATCACAGGTGGGTTATAGCAAGTTTGTGTCATAATCATACTAATGTTTATTCTATAATTCACTGTGTTTTATTGTCAACATACTTACAGTGTTCCACAGATATAACTATTATCTAACTATAATGGAAGACTTCAATATGTCACTTTAAGTAAAATGGATAAATTTTGAGAGCATCATGGTGAAATAAGTCAAATGTTTTTCTGAGAAAGACAGATACTATATATTCTCTCTCATATAGGAAATCTGGCCCTAAAATGGATGACCATGTAAACCTGATTCTTTGGGGTTATGTGTCAGCTGTAGGCAAAGCACAGGGGGATGGTATGGCCAAAGTGAACTGGGTCAAAATATGTTATACATACATAAGAAAATATAACCGGTATATTGAAATTGTTTTAAGAAAAGAAGGCAGGGAATGAGGAAGATAGAAGGGATTATTTTTACCTAAGTAAAATGTATGCATATATGGAAATGTTTCAATGAAATTCCTTTATATAATGAATGTAAATGAATTAAAAAATTAAAGTTTTTAATGTTTTAACTTTTGTCAATCTATAAGAACTATTTTTTCTCTGCCTCTAGTGTCCTAAATATTCTGATTTCTAGTGCTGAAATCAATTATTGCTTTGATAAAATTTGGAACTGGTTAGTCTAGGTAGATTAATGGAAAGGAGAATGTTCTGGCCAAGGTTCTTTTCAATGGTGTGTCTAAATGGTATATGCATTAGATGTGAAAGACAAATCAATAGAAATAAGAAGAATTGTAGAGAGTGGCTCTGATGTCTTTCACTAGTCATCACATTCTTGGTTGACTTTCTAAAATACTTGTGTGTGATAAAGATTCTATTATTCTCTATATCCAAAGATAGAACTTTATAAACAGTTTTCAGATGATTCTTTATACACTGTTACCAACTTAACACACAATGTATTTACTACTGACCAGAAACCTTGAGAGTAAAGTAAATGACAATGCATTAGATTCTCTTAATACATGTTAACAAGTATCACCTCAATTGATAAATGAGAAGTTGTAGCACTGGAAAAATAAGTTCCTGATTGTGTACTATTAATCTGGGTCAAATGCATAGCTAAAGATTGCATCTACATATGTGATATCTAGTTTATACCATTTCCTGTATTATTAGATCATGCTACAAAGACAAAAGTAGTATTAATTACATAATAGAAAACTAACTTATTTTATTTGAGAGAATTTCTCGATTAGTGTTCTTCTTTCAGGCTGACAAATTCATATTTACAAGAAAAAAAAACAAAGACAGAAATGTACCACAGCCAATTTATTCAGTTTGCCACCTCTCAAAGCACAATTTTCAATCAAGTCTGATAAGCAACTCCTCCCTTCCCTGTCACCTTATAGGATAACAGGATTTCTCTTAGTCATGTCTCTTGGTTTCTGTGACAATTGTTTGTGTACCAAGTTCCCTAGAATGACTTAAAAATTAAATATTTTTATTAGCATATGTTAATTATGCAAAGTGGATGTTCACATATTTACATGAATTACTTTGGTCCCAGTTGCCAGTCATCCATTGTCACCCATTGTGTTGTATTGCCCCTAGATTTATGAGACTGAATAAGGAGCAAAGCCTTCTTCTTCTTCTTCTTCCTCCTCCTCCTCCATCTTCTTCTAATGTGCTATCTTGGTTCAGGTATACAATACCATTTCCAGTCTCATCTGGAAGCTCTTCCCCATGTAGTTAGTTATAGGTGATTGATTTCCAAGAATGAGAGAAGTTGTGGAGACTTGGAAAGCAAATGTGCAACGGATCACAAAATTCTGGGAAGGTCTTGGATGTTGGATTCCGTGGCTGCGTCTGAAGAATGAGTTGTCTGCTTACTCAGCAGAGTCCAGCATGGTCAGAACCGCAGCTGTCTCGATCTACAAGACTCCCCCTCACCCCCTTCCTACCTCCGTGCACGCTGGACCCTTTGCCCCAGCCCAGGATCTGCACTTGCCAGAATCCAGCTTTGGGACCCAGATAACTACGTTTCCTTCCCCACGTTCTTCTCAGGAAGACAAAGTCGGAATGCCCTAACTCCTTTAAATCCATGTGAAGAGCATAACTGCGCTTCTTTTCCTGAATAAATCAACATGGGTATATCTATTTCTCATTTCATTGTTTTCAGATGCAATATTATTTTAATTATCTAATGTCTTTAAAAGTTTGTAGTTATTCTTATGACATTACCAGAGAGCTGTTATTATTCCTTCTCATTTATGAACAACACACATCTAATAGTTTCAAGAATAGAAACCAATATGTATGCATCTATAAGGCTTTCCGTTTGTATTAAGGTTATTTATTTCCCCTTTGGTGCCAGTCTGGAGCTTGTATTGAGAGCCTGGATACTGTCCTTGAGCTTTCTCATTAAAGTGAGTATTCTACTACCTGAACCATAGCTCCACTTGTGGCTTTTTGGTGGCTAATCACAGGTAAGATTTTCCTGTTCAGGAGGGCTTCTAACTGTTATCCTCAGATCGCAGCCTGCTGAACTGCTAGATGTATAGGCATGGTATATCAGTGGTCACCTTGGATGATTTTTTGAATAGCTCATCTTATATACACACAGAGCCCCCAACTCTAAATAGAAATGTCCTCTGAGTTTACTCAATCTGTACTAATTTTATTAGAAAGGAATGTATTTTTTTTCTTTGTTAGATTTTCAATCTCCCATCAAGGTTAGATACACAGAAGAAAATGAACATATTTCAAAATGTAGAATGTCCCATGTTAACAGTATTCCATTAAGCACTGTGAGCTTAAAGCTAATGCATTTAGTTAAGTTTATCTTTTCCATCCTATATTTTTCTGCAATGAACTTTTCATCTCTTAGGAAAATTGCATCTATATAAACTAAAAAGATAAGCCTGTATAAAGTAGAGATAAGTCAAACTTACTTCCTGAGAATAAATTGCAACAAATTATACTGTTTAACTCGGAAGCCAGATATATAGGTAGCAATGATTTATTCTTTCTCTCATCATTTTATCAATAATCATATACAAAGAGAACACCTACAAAGAAAAATAAAAGTTGGACTGGGAGTTTGGCCTAGTGGTAGAGTGTTTGCCTAGCATGCATAAAGAAAGACCAGGATTTGATTCCTCGTTACCACATACAAAGAAAAACCTGAAAGTGGTGCTGTTGCTCAAGTGGTAGAGCTCTAGCTTCTTAATCCCAATGACACTACTCAGGCCCTGAGTTCAAGTCCCAGGACTGACCATAAATAAATAAATAAATAAATAAATAAATAAATAAATAAATGAAAGTTTTTCAAAATAAACTAGCTGTCCTAATGTATTCTTTCCAATGGCAGAAAAAGGAAACAGAATTCTAGCTTTATAAAAGTGAATTCATGAAGTGAATTCAAGATTTCAAAGTAAGAAACGTCTACTGTTGATACTATGGTCATAGAATTGCTGAGTGAATGATTGGTCAAGTCCTCTATTTATAGTGTGTCCCTTCTTCCCTAGGCGTGGCGAATGGCTCAGAATTGTTCTGGGCTGACAGGACTGATCTGATTAATATAGTATTTTCACACTGTATTGACTATAGTGTTTTCACACTGTGTTAATCAGAGTTATCTACCGGAAGACAGGGGTAGAATTGGGAAGAGATTGGGGATTTAAATGACTATCTTGCATGACTGGAGTAGATATTGATAGGCTTGAACTTGGTTGGGCAGGGCAGCAGTTGCTGGAAACTCAGGAAGGATTGCTGGTTTCATTTTGAGGCATACCTCTTCCTTCTCTAGTAAAGACTTCCTCGTCTTTCTCCAGTAAATACCTCCTCTTCCTTTTCTAGTAATGACCCTCTCTTCTCCAGCGAACTTCATTTTTTGTGCTTAAGACCACAGGAGTGAGAGCACCTTTTTTCCTTACTGGTAACATGATTAAGAAATCCAATCACATTGACAAAACACTCTCACAGCTACATCTAGAGTCCTGTTTGACCAAACACCTGGGCATTGTAGCCCAGCCACAGTGAACATACACTATCATGCAAACAGGCAAACCAGTTACAGATTGGAAATACAAACCTCAATCAGACTTTATGGGGTGAAGTATCTTCTCCACTCCTTCGTTTATCTATTTACTGTTGACTATTTCTTTTGCTGTGCAGAGGATTTCTGGTGGCATAACATTAAGTGTGAATTATTTTTTACTGTATATTTGCATATTTTCTTCTGTATTTTCGGGAGTTATAGCTAGAGAATGTGGACTAAGACCATTATTAAACACATTTTTTTTCTAAATGTTTTCTTCTAGTATTTTTATAGTTTTAAGTCTTTCATGAAGTGTTTAATCCATCAAGTATATTTTTAAATATTCAAAGAGGGCCAGGAGTTTGGCTTAGTAGTAGAGTGCCTGCCTAGCAAGCACGAAGACCTAAGTTCAATTCCTTGATACCACATACATAGAAAAAGCCAGAAATGGTGCAATGGCTCAAGAAGTAGAGTTCTAGCCTTGAGAAAGTCCAAGGACATTGCTCAGGCCCTGAGCTCCAGCCCCAAGACTGTCAAAATTAAATAAATAAATAAATATTCAAAGAAAATATTTAGTTTTAACTTTCTATATCTATTATTTTTATATATTTATTTATTTCGTCAGTCATGGGGCTTGGACTCTGGACCTGGGCGTTGTCCCTGTGTTCTTCAGCTCAAGGTTACCACCCTATCCTTTGAGCCACAGTGCTACTTCCTTCCCTTTTTCCAGACTTTAGTGCCTGGGCTGGCTTTGAATCCTCAGATTTCAGCCTCGTGAGTAGCTAGGATTACAGTTGTAAGCCACTGCACCCAGCTTTTCCATGTCTTATATTCAATAACAGTCCATACTTTAAAAGTTGGTAATCTTTTGTAAGTAATTCAGCTTATCTGTGTCCAAGGATGTTTGTAAGATAAATGGAGTTAATAATAACACTCTATAAGTTGTTTGTGAACATTAAATAATAAAAATTTCACGAACTGCAAATTCTTCTTTATGAAAAAGTTAAAAGGTAAACACTATTAAAAAATAAGTACATACTGAAAAATTTTCAATATTTGAAAAAGTCGTTTAACAGTTTAATATGGGGTTGTGCCAAAAACATAAGCAAAAAAGACAGGGATATTGCAGTACTAAGTTATATTTCTTAGTTTATAATTTATAATATATACCATGCTTATGTTTCCTAATGATTCATGCTATCGCTAAAGCAGATCTTAAACAGAGTGTGTTCATGCTTAATTATCAAAATCTCAGTGTGTAGCAACCATTTATGCATGTACTGTGTGTGTGTGTGTGTGTGTGTGTGTGTGTGTGTGTGTGTGTGTGTGTTCAGGTCCTAGGTATTGAACTCAGAGCCTGAGCTTTGTTTTGCTCACAGCTGGTGCTCTACCACTTGAGCCAAAGTTCCACTACCAAATTTTGGTGGTTAATTGGAGGCAAGAGTGCCACAACTTTAATGTACAGGCAGTCTTTGAACCAGAATCTTCGTATCTCAGCCTCCTGAGTAGTTATAATTACAAATGTGTTCCACTGGTCTCTGGCTATATTTGTAAAATGATACTGTGTACCTTAAATATTCACAATGAAGCTTATTTTTAAGTTTCTGGAAATCTAAATTTTTCTGAACTCGTTTAAGACAACAGAACAGTCGGAACCATCAGTTCTCTTCATCTACAGCAAGCACGTAAGTACATATAAAGGCTTAAAAGGGGGCTGCGAATTTGACTTACTGATAAAGTGCTTGCCTAGCATGCATGAAACCCTGAGTTTGATTCTTCAGTATCCAATAAACAGAAAAAACAAGTGGAAGTGTTGTGTTAAGACTCAAGTGGTAGAGAGACCTAAAATTGTCTCAGGAAATTTTCTGTTTCCCTTAATAAAAAATACATGTACACAATATCTAGAGTGCATGCATGGTATCTTTAAAATTCATAGAAAATATATGACAGTGGCAGTTAAAATAAAATATATTAGATAAATCTTTACAGAAAATACAAGGCCTCAAATCTATAGCCATTACTTTCAATAATCATGGTTCTTAAAAGTTAAATTAGAAATTGGGAAGCATATTTTTGTAATTCCTATAATATCAAGCGCAAACCTTTCTGATATCATGATATTATATGATATCTCAGGAAAAAACATTCAAACAATACCATGATTATTTTACTTATAAAATGAGATATCTCCTCAGATATATGTAAAAGTCATAGCCTATTTTATACCTAATAGTATCTCCTAAGTAAGAGAAAACTTTATTGACTGAAGACTAAACTATATTTAGTCTTTACTTAAAGCAGAATTTATAGTAACTTGTCAAGAATGTCAGGCAATCTTGTTATGTGAACTAATTTTATACATCTATAGTATTGTCTTAAAATAATTTTTATTTTAATGTCATTTTCTAAGTTAAAATTACCAGGTCAATGAGTAATTATGTGTAGAGAAGAGAAACATTTAAAATGTTAGGGTCTAAATATCATATCCTTTACCTCCTGAATTTTGCAATAATTTTGAGGCCATGGTATACTTCTGTCTTATTCAAGTTCATGTGTTGGTTGCTTCTCACAAGGCCTCTCCTCAAGCATTCAAAGCTCAAAGCATCTGAACATATATTTAGACATGCAGCAAATAGTAACTAAGCACTTACAAAAGGCCAAGTATGTTTCAGAACGGTTAAATATCAAAATAAAAATTACAAAACTTTAAAAGCTGAAATTTGTAAATAATTTTGATACATGAATGACTGTGAAGAAATTTTAAAAGTACTACTTCATTCACAGAGATCTGAATTTGCAGTAATATATGAAGAGAAGGAAAAGATGGAGCATAAGAAACCATGGTGAACACTCAGTAAGTTTATTATTTAAATGATTGACACAGGGGTTCTGTGAAGAACAAGAGAGGACAATGTATAATACAGGGGTGTTGAGGAAGAGAGGCAAATGACATGGGATTCATAAATATTAATAAAACATTCTTAAAACTTCAATCACAGTCCCTCACCTAAGAGCTGCAGCTGATTCATCATCTATTTTATACAACTTATTTAAAGTTTTAAATGTTTAAATATTGTTGTAATACACCTTTTCAAGCAACAAGAATCTAACATCAAGTAAATACTGCATTGGCTATAACAAGAGTTTCATAATTGTTTAGCCTTACTACCCCTTGTAAGCTTTACAAATTATGTTTCATTTATGCATTTTACTTTGACGTATGCTACATTACAAACATTGCAGCTCTTTTAGAGCAATGAAAATAAAAGAGTGAAAATAATAACCGGGCGTGGTGGCTCACACTCTGGAGAATGAGATCTGAGGATCAAGGTACAAAGCCAGCATGGGCACAAAAGGACCTGAGACTCTTATCTCCAATTAACCTCTAGAAAACAGGGAGTTGGGCTTGGCTCAAGGGTAGGGTGGTAGCCTTGATCTGAAGAGCTCAGAGACAGCGTCCTGGCCAAGTTCAAACCCCATGCCCCCCCCCCCACAAAAAGAGTATTCTTTTAGAGCAATGAAAATAAAAGATGTTTAATTTTGTTTTCCAGTCCTGGGGCTTGAACTCAGGGCCTGGGAACTGCCCTGGAGCTTTCTCAAGGCTAGCACTCTACCACTTGAATCACAGCACCACTTCTGGCTTTTTCTGTATATATTGTACTGAGGAATTGAACCCAGGGCTTTGTGCATGCTAGGCAAGCATTCTACCACGAGGCCAAACTCCTGGTCCCATGTTTAATTTTTAACTTTATTTCATTTCCTGCTTGTATCCCCTTTGTAGTTACTCATTACATTTTGTCCATTTATTTCTGGTTTTTAGGATTTAGCTAATTTTTTTTGGCTTGACTTAAAATTTTTAAAGATGTATTTTGTATTTAATGTGTATTTTCCACCTTTCTCTTTTCCTTTTTTGAAAACCAGAGACAGATTTTTTTTTGACAGTAGTGGTTTCTTTTTCTTTTCTTTTCTTTTTCTTTTTTCAGAAATTGACAAATGGAGCCTACACAGAAAGTTCACAGTGAACAACATCTGGTTCTGTTTGTATTCCTTGAAGCTGAGCAAGAAAACCCAGAGGGCTGAGAGCCTCGTCAGCAGGACTGCAGGAGGCAAAGCAGAAAGAGGAACACAAGGTGTGAAGAAGAAATGAGACATGGCAAAGGCCATCAATCACCAGGAAAGGAAGAACCTAGCAAAACGGTCACTTGTGGAACTAGGATGCAGGTTGCGTTCGGTGGTACTTTGAATATGTATTTTGAACCAATTTAAACTACCATAATGAGAAGCCAATGATCTGCGCTTGTGTTCCTTTATATTTTTTTAACCTGTCATTATTTTATCTGTTATTGTAGACAAGTTTCCTTTCAACAGCAACATAGCAGTTTATCCAACTTTTTAAAAGTCTATGTATTTTGCCCATGAGTAAACGAAGAATCACAGACTTAGGAATTCTGTTAGAAGCAGGTGAAACATAAAATAGTCACATTCCACTGGGACAAAATTTACATTTGTTGTATTTCCCTGTAAAAAATCGAAATATGTAGATACTAAAATTCACAAAATCTTTGTTTTTCCCCAATGTGTATTCTCCCTTCAATTTGATTTACCATAGAGAAGTTGATGAAAATCATTTCCATTTTTTTCAAAGTTCACAAATGGAAATGTCTCTCTCTAAAGGAAGAAAATTCTTTCTTTCATTTTTTTCTTTTTTTAAATCGGTAAAATAATGAATAGCAATACCCACTGTCTATTCATTTGATTTCCATATTTCTCACATCAAGATAAGCATTCAATTTCTTGACACGCATAGTGGACAGTGAAGAGTGGCATATTTGAACCATGGCTTAAACGTTATTAATTTAGCATCTTTGCTTGGTTAGAAGAGGTAGGTCAATGTGTTGAATTATATTTCAATTAAAACTAAGTGTAGAACCAGGCAGGATGCCACCATGGAACACCTGAGCCATCTAGAACGTTTGACATTACATACAGTAAGACCTTTTTTTAATTGATTCTGACTCACGTTTCCAATCACATGTTGAAAGAAATTAAATCACCTTCAGGTTTAAACTATTGTGAATAATGCTGGATGAACACTGAAGAATGATAGACTGAAAGATCTGGATTTCAATTACATGGATCACATATCCAGAAATGAGATTGCTGGATCCTATGATAATTCCAGCCTTTGAGGAGCTGCTACATTGTTTTCCATAAACCTATACCTCTTCAATTTCCCATGAATACTGCACAAATTTCAGCTTCTACAACTCCCCTTTTCCTCTCTGTCTCTGTCTCTGTCTCTCCCTCCCTCCCTCCCTCCCTCCCTCCCTCCCTCCCTCCCTCCCTCTCTCTCTCTCTCTCTCTCTCTCTCTCTCTCTCTCTCTCTCTCTCTCTCTCTCTCTCTCTCTCTCTCTCTCTCTCTCTCTCTCTCTCTCTCCGTCCCTCTCTCTCCCCGTCTCTCTCCTCTCTCTTTCACCAGCCAGGGCCTGAACACTATCAAAGCTATAGCTCTACCACTTGAGCCACAGCACCACTTCCAGCTTTTTCCATGTATGTGGTACCAAGGAATCGAACCTGGTGTCGGTGAATGCTACACAAGCACTCTACCACTAGGCCAAATTCCCTGCCCCTCCTCTTTCATTTGAGATGGCACAGATGTTGCATTTAGTTTCTGGGTTTTTGTTCTGTTGTTTTCCAATACCACCTTGCACTTTTTGGCTTGTCTGTAATCCTAAATCTGTCCCCAAAGAGACAACTACCATAAGACTGATAATTTCTGAAATCATTTTTGTCTGGGCTGTCTTTCACACCAGTTTTCACTCCCTGTGTACTGCTATGCTTGCCTTTGATTTTTTTTCTTTGATGCAAAAATAACCATATGCTAGAATATTTACCATCATACACTAAGCTAATATGTTCCATTAACATGATTTGCTACGGAAAAAAAGGGATATGTGTATTTGAATTTCCTCAAAGATAAAATTTTCTCACTAACTAATCACATAGGATAGTTACCATTTTTTCATCAAATGTAGTACATCGGGCAATAAAGCAGAATACTAAATAGTATGTTTGACATTTTAGAAAAATCAAATTTGATATATAAGAATAAAAGTCTGGCAGTTGCACTTCACAAAGAGTATTTAAAGTCTTGAAGAAAAAAACTCATTCTGTCTGATTAAGATATCTAGCAATCTACTCTCAATTATCCTGATAATTATCAGGTTAGCTTTTATGACACGTTTGTAAAAGTTCCTATTCTTCTAAGATTGGGTGTCTTGTAAAAAAATTGCTTTTAGTCTCTAAAACAATGCATATGCTTGAGCATAAAGATAGATGATCCATGATAATCTGATTCAAATCCTTACAACTTTCTAATCATGCTTAGAGTGGTTTAGAAAATTTAGACCGGGATAAATATGGAATAATTTTTATTTCTTTTCTATTTCCCTTCTCTCAGAGGATAAGCCAATTTATGAAGGTCTACTCTACTCTGTCCACAGCATCTGGTTCCTTGAATGTTAGACTGCCATCACGAATCACTTAGAATCAGATGTGGTTTCTATGACCTCTGTATTTTGGCTATAATTTATTCCACGAGTTTGTATGATTTCCCTAAGCTTCACTGAATCTGCTGCTTTGAGAACAACATTTATTTCAACTGGAAAGCTGAATAAACACAATTTTACACTTTTAACAGGAATCATTTATCAAATCCATTCCATTAAAATGTGGGATAATTCAATAGAATATTTATGTGTTTCCTTCATTCCTTTAATGTTAAATGTGTCAATAACATTTCAGGGTATGGATTAGTTGTAGACATGGGATTTCACCGGATAAAATGTAAGTCTCTAAAAGGCTTCACATTTGTTGACTGTTTATTTCTTGTCTCCATTTAGTTTGCTAGTATACTTAAATTTTGGCATGCTTCCCTAAGCACAGTATATATTTTGAATAAATACATTAGGGAATAACTTGGGAAAATAAATTAAAAAAAAACTTGTGTAAGTGCCTGATTGTTGAGCTAAAATATTTCTATTGTGCTTTGGGGGAGGGGCATGGTAATGTCTCATAGTTTTAAAACTGCTTTAAAATTTCTTAATTTATAGCCTTCACAGATCTGTATTCCTGAAATAAGCATGTCCTGTCTATTAATAAGATAGAAAAGAAAGATTGTAAACAGATTTCAATGAATTCTTAGAAGTAAAGTAGCCCATAAAAGACAGACCATAATTCTTATTCAGGCTTTCTGAAATATGAGCACCTGGGAGATGAATGAAATGTAATGCTTCCTTCTGGCAAAACACAAACTCTCAGTAAGAAACACATAGAATAGCTCTGAGAGTGTTTCATTTTATAATCTCATATCCTGTTCAAAATAAACTAATATGAACACAAAATTGGTTTATTTGGGTGAAACCACTTATGTACTCAGCACCCCTAAATATTTATCTCAGGTAGATTGATACTTATATTTACTATTAAATATCATAGATCATAGAAGTCACAAGAGAACACAAGGATCCAGGAGCCATGCAAAAAGTGAAAAATAGCAAAGATTAGGTGAATTGTAGGCCAAGATGAATCAGCAAGAGAGATGATCATAGAATTAGCTGGGTATTGGGTAGATGCTGAGGAAGGGTATTCTACAATTGCCAGGGGTACTGAAACTAACAACATCTACATGGATTCGATTTCTATTTATATCAGACACAAAGTATCTTCGATTCCTCTTGGTACTAGCACACAGAGGAGGTAAGCACATACAGGGCTAGTTCATCAAGAGAGAATATTTTAATAGCAAGTATTTTCAACTCCAAAGAGGATTATAACCCTGGAATATGACAAAACTTGACCATATCAAATATCATAGTAGATATCAAGTTAGATATTAGTAAACAAATGCTCACTAACAATCCAGTCCCCATTTTTAAAGGAAAAGAACATAGAAAACCTGAGAAATAACATCTCCTTTACTTCAAAATTTTTAAAAAGTTGATTCAGTGAATACTTTCTCCTTGTACTCTGTAAAAAGTCCTAGTACATAATTTTGTTTCTTTTTTCTGACAGCTCTAGAACACTATTTCTCTGATTAAATGGAACTATCTTGCATTCCAGCCCAGTTTTGTCCTTCCTGATTAATTCTAAATATTAAAGGCCCATTGACCCTTCAAATGCATTGATCTGATCTGGAAAGACAAACAACAGAATGGAAGGAAAAATTGGAAACTGTACTCTGAATATATGAGACATTTCATAAACTTATAATAAGAAAAGCAAAAGGTAAACATGATATGTGGAAGATTCAATTCACCAAAAATGAGCAAAAGTTGCTTGCAGTGGCACTATAATAATAATAATAATAAATAAATAATAATATAAATTAGACATTGAAGGACAATGAGTCGAGGATAGATGTGTCTTCAGACACTGGAGAATGGAGACTGAAAGCATAGTTCAGTTCCTCTACTTATCTACTGAAGTAGCCAACTAAACCATCTTCTATATGTATTACTGGTATGAATATAAAATGGCACATTTGTTTGAGGGACATTTTGGCCATTACTACTAAAGGGAAACACACATGATATATTACTCAGCATTTTCAATTTTATATATAGGAGGTACTTGTGCACATATACAGAGTCATATTCATAATCTCTAAAATCTACAAACAAGCTAAATATTTTAATAAAAGAAGCATATGGGATCTGTGCTGTATAATAAAACAGATTGTTATTTATTGTTCAAAAGGAACAGATCTGATGTGCAGAATTTAGATCAAACTAAAATGGTATGCTGAGTAATAAAAGCTGGTTTGGAGCAAGATCTCACAGTCTATGAGTTTATTTGAATGAGAGTCAAGAAAAGGAAAACATGAGATTGGAGAAAACAGAGTGGTGGGTACCAGAAACTGTGCATAAAAGTGAATAAAGGAATGCTTAGATTATAGAACTGTAATTTGGGCGTGGTGATGTATTTGACTTTTTCAAAATTCATAAAGCTGTACTTTAAAATGTTTGCTTTGTTCTGTATGTAAATTTTATCTCAATAAGCCTGACTTAAAAAGTAATATGATTATTATATTGATTGAAATTCTCAATGAGTCTACATTATTTGAACTGAAAACTCACACTCTAGAGCATCATATGCTTGCCTTTCCGTAGATGATTTATCCTGGTTAGACTCTAAACTCTTTCCTCATTATTTAGCCAAATCCAGCATTCAGTTAAACTTTCTGTTTCCAGATTGGTCTTTTTTGTCCTTTACAGGAGCCATGCTTTAAATTTATATGCTAAATAAAATGTAGAACTGCAATTTTCTCCAAACATTTTATTCTGTAATTATAATCAAGTCACTCTGAACTCTCTCTCATTTCCACTCAATGAAGGTAAATGCATAATCTGGTCCCTTTAAGGAAATTCTGTGCCATTCAAGTTAAAATGGTGTTTTCTGGGTAATTTTCCAATTAGTCATGCATTTAAGCTTAGCCAATTTCAGATTTATACTTATTATCAAGAATATCTGTATCATTTTTGTAAATATCCCCCCTAGTTTTACCTGGGCTGCAAAGAAAATGTTTCTCACCTCATAGTATCAGAAAGAAACAGAAACCCAAATTGTCCTGAAGTTCTATTTTTTTCAAGTTTTAATTTTATTTTTGAGCTAACATACCTAACATACATAACATGTTTTCATTTGCCATTTCCATAGGCACATTGTATTCTTTGATCAAATTTGCCACATCCCTGCCATATTCCCAGTCTTGCCCTGCCCCTTTGGTCCGTTTTCAAGCAGGGTTCGGTGAGTTTTGCTTTACTGTCTTCATATGTATATATCAATATGATTGTAGATTTTGATCCTCTTCATCTCTTAACATCCCCTTCTGATTGAGGATTCTTCCTCGTTTATATTCATATTTTATTACTCATCATCATCAATTTATTTCTGTATTCTAAAAATCAACAAGGACACATTGCAATGTGTCTGGTTTACCAATGGAGGGGGGAATGCTGTGGTCTTTCTAACCCGTCTTAACCCCTCTGTTCTCAAGTTCGCCTCTGACTGAGTACCTACTGCAGCTCCAGTTATCGACTGTTCTATCTAGATCACCATGTTTCCCATCTTCACTCTGGCATCCAGGAAGAGACCTCAGGCAACTCCATCATTAACTAGATTTTCCACTGAGTTCCCACTCAAAGGAAAAACAAAAAACTAAATTGAATTATCTGAGCTTTCACTTGGACCATTTGTGTTCAGCTTCTAAAATAAAGAAACCAGACTGGGATGTAGCTCAGTGGCAAAGTGCTTGTCTAGAAAGTCCTGGGTTCAATCTCCAGTACCAAAAAATAAAAGGCCAACAAATACAGTTAAAAAATAAATAAAACTGAAGTGTCTGAAATGTGCTACTTCAGAACTGAGATTTCTTTTTAAAGACAGCTTTTGAATCAGGTGTTGTTAAACTCTTAGAATTTTAAAAGCTGAGTAGCACTTCTCTTCTATACTTTTATGCTTAAAAATTCTAGTCTTTGTCTATGTAATTATCTTCTCTTTATGAATAATAAAGCAGGAAATTAATTTATAAGAAACAACTACATTGTCAAACATTCTATTATGTGTGCTTTATACTTTTTCCTGGAAAACTTCCACTTTAGACATCCTTATAAATAATATTGATAAGAAAATCGAATTTCCAGTGTTGGTAGCCAATTTTATGTTCCCTGTTGTGTTTTCTCCCTGTCATTATTTGCTTACTGAAAAGCTATTTTAATTAATGCCACCTCTGTTATTTATTTTTTAACTCTCAGGGATATTTAGCAATGTTATTATTTTACAACACTAATGAGAATTATTTTTCTTTTCCAATTCACTTCTAATAAAAGTTCCTTTTATTGACAATATTGATCGTTTGATATAGAAAGTGATGAGATAGCTTGATGTGCTGGCTCATACAATATTCTCTTGAAGACATACCGTAGATTCCTTACACATACATGCCATGATGGGTATTGGATACAGAATGTGGTCTTGCACATTTAATAAGTGGGAAATTTGTGCTACAATGCAGTGCTGGTTGCTGCATTTGAAATTCTGTATCATCAATCTGGGCAACTACTGGTCCTGGTATATTAAATGGAATCTGAAATTAATTCTATGCCTATGCATTAGAGAAAACTTTATTCCCATGTTGCTCAGTGACATATTTTTACTACTTTGTAGGAAATGCAAATAATTTTACCTGAGGGGATAATTGTTAAAATCTCGCCTTATAAGAATAAATTTGACAGTCTCTAATAGTGCTCCATTTATTTTTACTTAACTATCATGAAGGGATTTTCAAAATTTTATATATATGAAAGAATTCCATCATCCTGATAAAAGTCAACTTTTGTTTCACAGTCTTGGTTATCACATATAAGCTGTTGTCTTTGACTTTTTTATTCTAAAATGTATTCCTTTTAATCTATTTTGTATTTGAATCATCTTTTCGATTGTTTTGAAAATGTTTATTTTAATATAAATTTCTTTTGTCTTTGCATTCTAACTGATATTAATATAAAGAAAATATATAGGTCTTCATATACTTCATTTACTCTGTGAGCAATGCAATCCTACTATAAAATAATGATGAATCTTTTTTCGTAAAGCTATATAAAAACATCCAGAAAGAGTGAAACTTTTTTGGTCTTTGTTTTATCATGCTATATCTTTGATGATGTTTATTTATATCTTGGAAATGGTAAAAATTTTCTCACAACAGTTTAATCTAAAAATCTATTTACATTTTGAATAAAGAAAATATTTATGTTTGATACAACACAGATAAAAATTCAAGCAAACATTTGAAAAGACCTCATTGTTTCCTATTATGTAGCAGAATTAATTTTGACATATTTTATTGTTAAGCTCATATACAGAGGGGCTAGAATTACATAAATAAGGAAATGAGTACAGTGCTTGTCAAACACTATTACCTTTATCTCTTGTTTTTTTTTCCCCATTTTTCCTCCCCTTGACTCCCTTAATCCCCAATTTGTAAAGCTCTTTCCAGCGTAGTGTCTTATATCACCATTGCATCGATTCATGCTTTGTCCTTTGACTCACTATTTCTGTGATTCCGCTTCCCATCCCCAAATCAGATATATACAATAAAAGTGTTCTGAAATCATAAAACAGTGACAACAGGGAGTAAACCAAATGGGGGGAAAAGAAGAAAGAGATAATGGCATACAATACACTAAGAAATTTAAAAAAAACACCAAATCTTGTTTCCATATCATGGAGTTCATTTTAATTAGCATCATTTTATAAGGTTACATGTACGTAGCTATTGAGCTATTGTAATTCTCTGCTAGAACTATCCTAGACACATATTACAAATGAAAGGAATAAGGAAGCCTATGTTTCTTTGGGTCTGGCTTACTTCACTTAATGAATTTTTCCAAGTCTCTCCATTTCCTTAGAAATGGGCAATTGATGTCAATCTTTCTGGGGGAAGCACTGAATTCCATTGTGTATAAATATCACATCTTTTTGATCCATTCATCTAGTGAATGGTTGAACAAGTTTGCATTCCCACCAATAGTGTGGTAGCATTCCCTTTTGACCACATCCCTGCCATCTGTTGTTATTAAATTTCTGGATCATGGCCATTCTAACAGGGGTGAGGTGGAATCTCATGTTGTTGTGATTTGTATTTATTTTATGGCCTGAGATGTTGAGCATCTCTTAATGTACTGCTTATGGATTCATTTTTCTTCAGAGAATCTTCCCTTTGAGTCTTTTACCCATTTTTAATGGGTAAAATAATTTCTTTGAGAAATTATTTTTGGGGTGGTTAATTTTTTGGGTTCAAAGTGTGTTTTCGATATAAATCTCTTGTCTGTTGTGTAGCTAGTGAAGATCTTCTCCCACTCTGTGGACTTTCTGTTTATCTTACTAGCTATGTCCTTTGCCGTGCAGACACTATATAGTTTAATGCAATCCCATTTTTCCAACCTTTGAGAATTATCTTCTTGTGTGATAATTTGCAAGTATTTGAAGTCGAGACTGTCCAGAGTTAGGGCACAATGATTAAAAAGGATTTCTTTAGGAGTTAGACTGTAAATATAAGACACAATAAGATCCAACTAAGTCAAATAAACTTGTTTCCCAGGGTCAATGTTCTCTGTCGCCTCAAGAAAAAAGATAAAACAAATTGAGTGCTTCAATGTCAACAAGGTCTATCAACCAGTGTTACAATCGCATATGTCTAAGACACCTCAAGGTTATAAAACAAATTCCTAAAAGTTCAGGTTTATTGCTTCACACTGAGTCACTGTAAAACCTTTGAATCCCATGGGGGACCTTTTATTTCAAAATCAATGTTGGAGCTGTTTGAAGAGAACGACATTTTGCCTGATCCAATGCACAGGCAGAGGATTACGGGCCTTTGAAATAAACTTCTAAGAAGCTTTTCAAAACTTGAAGTCAACAGTCAGTCATAAAGGCATCTTTTATATAACATCCACAGAAGCTCTATGCCAGGTGAAGTACACACAATTAACACATACTCCTTTTGGACTTGTATAGTCATGGTGAAAGAAAGCTTGTTCATTTGAACATGAAAAATTCCATTTGTAAGACTTTTTCAAGTAGATGCCCACGAACACCTTACATGCTGAAATTCTGATTCAGATTTTGAAAAGAAAGGAACTCATTCTATCACTGTCAAAACTTACCTTTGAATATTTATGATCGTGTTTAAAGCAAGTTCATCTAAGGTAGTTTGAAAATGGCATTAGGAAGAAGATAATGGTGTTTGCTCAACTCCAATTACATGCTTAGGTTTGTGATGGAATATGACAAGGTAGAAATGGCAAAATGTGATATGCCTTCATAGAGATGCTCTTTGGGTAGATATGTAAGGCCATTTCATTTAGTTTCCTAAATCCTGGGAAGAAGATATGCACTCTAAAAATATCTTCCCAATGTGGCCGAGTAAACTGAATACTTTACTTAGTCCTTGACAGATAATGTATCATCTGTAGTTTCCCCTTTTGCCAAGGATGAAGTCACTCCTGCTTGTCTTGTTGTACTTTCAAGGGGGCAGAATATTTATGTTCTTTAAAATTTATATGATGAAGTCTTGCTTCCCCTCCTCTACCTCCCCGAAGCAATGGAATGAAGAGCTGATGCCTTGGCGGAAGATTAAGGAGATTTCACATGTCTGGTTCTCTGACATGAACTTCCATGAAAGTAGGCACTAAATACCTGAGCAGTCTGCAACCTGGAAGAGAGCCTTATGCAGAACATAACCCGAACATGCCTTAATCATGAACTCATTCCCAACCTTCAGGGCTGTGACACGTTACTAGCTTGTAACTCTCTTGAAATCATGTTACAAGAAAAATTTGCCTTAATTTTACCTTCTCTATCCATAGATTTAAAACAGTTAGCACCTCATTACTTATTATTGTGTCTAATATACACAAACGTTAGACGATTTAATAATAATATAAAATCATTTGCACAATGCATGTTTGCAAAATTAGAATATGGTTAGGGGTCTCTCCTGTGAACTGACTTCTTGGTTTTCATCATAATCAGAACAAGATAGCATAATAACAATAATACGGTGTCTGATATCTCTTGTTAAGCTGTTATTTGGGTGCTTTACTGTTGTTATATGTGATTTGATATTGTTCTTATATGTGACTTGATATTATTCTTTTGCAACTTTCAGTATTCTTTGTTCATGCTTTAACTTTCACACATGTTAAAATGACTTTTTTTTTTGTTCTGTATGGTTCCGTACTTAAATGGACACTTCCTTGTGAAGATTTTTAGCAGTTTTCTATAGTTTATTGAAAGTTTTCTATCTCTTTCACTTTCACTCTTCTAATGATGCTCTATTCCTGATTCTTACATTTGGTCTCTTTTTTGTGTCAGAGGTTATTTCATGTTCATCTCATGTTATTTTTTTTCCTTCTCTAATTCTTTCTTTAATTGTTCTAATATATCTATTTTGTCCAGGAAACTTGCTTAGTTTGTCTTCCTCTTGATTGACTTTACTGGAAAGACTTCAGTTTTTGCTTTATTGTGTTTTGTTTTACTTAGTGCACTTTTCATTTCCTGAATTTACTTTGATTCCTTTTCAGGATTTCCATATGTGCAATTCCTCTGTAAGATTCAGTATTGTGCACAATGGAATTCTATGCTGCTGTCAGAAAGAATGACATCACCCCATTTGTTAGGAAATGGAAAGACTTAGAAAAAATCACATTAAGTGAAGTAAGCCAGACTCAAAGGAACATAGCCTCAATGGTTTCCCTCATTTGTCATAATCAGCAGAAACCTTGGGTTCTCCTAGCAGAGATTTACAATAGAACAAAACCTAGAAGGTCATATGGAATGATGCTAAATGAAAGGACCTCCAGGATATAGAAACAAAAGCCATATAATGAGTGATTGTTGTCCTTAATGTACTATGTTGTCTCTCATCTTTTTTGCTATTCTTTGGTCAACTCATATTGTTACAGTATTTCACCTGGTTATCTGATATATTGTATATATGCGTATTTGGTTATTTGAAATCGGAAAGGGAAGGGAGGAAAAAAAGATGATGGGCGGGGGTGGGAGGTGGGAAATGTGGGCAAAGGCATGAGAAAGGGTATCAATCTTTGTGAAGTAATTCACCTTCTATCTGGTGAATATAATGTAGTCCTTCTATTAATTACAATAAAATATATGAAAAAAATTCAGTGTTGTGCGACTTACTTCTTCAGCTTTTTATTTGTAACCTCTTTCTATTCCCTAGGCTTTTCTACATGTTCTTTCTCATTTTGTAACTCAATCTTCTCATCAGTTTTCAGTACTTCATCCATGCTATCTTCACTAAACTTAATTACTATTACAGTGCTGTGGTTCTTGGTCTTTGTAAACATCAAGATGTGTTATTTATTCATATCTGTGTCTTGTGTTAAGATTTGCACCTCTCAGTTCAATCATTGATGAACATTTTAACCACCTGCAGGTCTTTCCTAAAAGACTGTGGGGTTTGAACTCGGGGCCACTTGAGAGCTCAGCCACACATCCAGCTCTGCTTTTCATTAGTTATTTTGGGGGTTTTCTATGTAAGGCGTCCTCACAATCCTCCAATTCTCAGTTTGCTGATTTCTAGGCTGATAGCAGAAGCCACCATCTCCCAGCTACTTGTTGGCTTCAAAGTAAAGTCTGCAAGTGTGGCTCAGCAGGCAGTGAGTAGAACCAGGGACTGGCTGATGACAGAGTGGCCCCCTCCAGAAGCACTGAGGGCATCTGGCCTCATCGACTCACACAAAGGACAGCCTGCTTTGGTTTCTTCCTGTTCCTTGTGTTTCATGATAATATTTAAAACTTGAGGGCAGGGTTGGCTAAACAAAGTGTCTCTCTTTTTTTTTTTTTCCTCCAGTCCTAGGCCACTTTCACCTTAGAATAATTTATTCGTGTCACGGCTGCTCACAAAGTGCTTTTCAGTATGTAGAATGGTCAGGCTCTGACTTGGTGGCCTGTTTGAGACAGAAGATGGGTGAAGTGTGGAGTATTCACCTAGAGTATCTGACAGGAAGCTGGATGCTCGGGGCACGTCACTACTGAGGGCTACATCTGGGGTGTGGTTTTGAGGGACTCGATTCTCTACCTATAGATTTCAGTTCTTTCCATCCCTCCGCTTGCTTGTGCCAAGCAAGCCTTTCTGGCACAGATCTGGCATCTTTTCTGCACGGGTGCTGGAATCCTCCTCCTGCATGCTGACATACTACAGGAAGCGGTCATGCACCACCACCCACCAAATGTTCCTTAATTCCCGGACCCTTGAAGCCCACAGGTCACCTTCCAACAACCAGCGTGGAGGTGTCACTCAGCAAGCTGGTTTCTCTACCCAGCCAGGCCAGGTCATTTGAAAGAGGACAGGGCTACAAGCAGAGCCCTAGTTTCTGGTGTCACCTTTCCGTTTCACACATTTCAGCAGTGTGATTCCTCTCACTTGATCCCTTCGGTGGTGTTCGCTTTGTTTCTTTTTTTTTTTCTTCTTCAGAATATAGTATTTTCTTTCATTCTGTGACACTTCCCACACATGGATCGGGAAGAAGAAAGCTTCTATTTCTCTAGTTTTCTCTACATTGTACTTATTTATTTATTTATTGAATGTACTGAGATTTGAGTTCGAAAACTTCATACACTTTTTTGACTTTTTTTTACCCTTGGCCTATCACTTGAGTCATGCCTCCAGTCTAACTTTTTGATAGAGATAAGAGTCCCCACCAATTGTCTGTCTCAAATCACAATCCTCAGATATCAACCTCATGAGTCACTTGGACTAATGTGAGACCTGGGTGCCTGGCTGTAACTTTTAGTTTATTTTGCTAGAAGCGTATCATTTAATCAGAACACAACAAACTTTGTATCTCACATTACTAATAAGCTTTCTATTTTAATATTTTGTGTTTATACAAAGTACATCCTTTTCCGTTAATTATCAAAAGGTAAAGCTTCATTTATAAAAATTACAGATCTGCTTTCTGCATTAATTCTTTGATTTTTCTAATTTGCTTCAAATACATTAACATGGCTTTCAATATTTTTGCTTAAGGTTTTTTTCTAAAAAGTATTTTAGCTATATTGCTTTCCAACTTCAAAAGATAAAAATATTTGTATTTAAAAATGTTCAGCTCTTAAAATTATGACAATTTTTATACTTAGCCAATGAGTCAAAACAGTAGAACAAGCCAGGCACAGTGGCTCATGCTTGTAATTCTAGATACTAAGGAGAGTGAGATCATAGTATCGTAATTTAAAACCAGTCCCTGCACTAAAAAGTCCATGAGACTCTTCAATTAACCACTAGAAAACTGGAAATGACACTGTGGCTCAAGGGATAGAGGGGTAGCCTTGAGCTGAAGAGCTCAGAGACAGCACCCAGGCCCAGAGTTCAAGCCCCCAATTGAGAAAAAAAAAAAAAAGAGTAGACCAATTAAATACTTATAATTTCTTTCCTTAAAAAAATCAAATTAAAACTTTTCCTTACTTCATGTACTCAATATTTAATGTATGTTATGACTGATATTATTTTAATCACCAATATCTTGTAATTGTAACAAAAACATAATGGATTATAATTCACATTTTGAGAATTTTTGTGTTATCAAATATCTGTAAAAGTGAAACTTTTACCCTATTATCATTTTGTTTGATTTACTCTAAGTACAAAGTACTATAGAAATTTTGATATTCTTTTGATAAAAAAGATAAAAATTGAAAAATTAGAAGTTGAAATTGGAGATGGGGAATTTTTTGTCAATGAGTCATATATCCCTCAGTGATTATTATTTAACATCTCTAGTTTTCTTCACTACATATAAATAATGAAACAATCAGTACATGTGTATAAAAGGCTAAATATGTAAGAATCTTTACAATCAGCAGGATTACTCAGTTTTTTAAATGATTTCAGATTATATTAGTGAGAACATCATTGTGTTTCTCATAAAACGTATGTTTAATGCCATATCAGGTGACAACTTGATTATTTCTTCCTTCAGGTTTATTGATGTCAAGGAATTGGAAATGATCCTATTTTCACAAAGATTTGTTACTTAGTCTAAAAAATCAATCACATTTCTTGTGACTAGGAATTATACTTAAAATGCTTTATAAGACTTTCACAAGATGAATAATAATTCTTTTTATTCCTTTCTCAACTTAGAAGCAAGTTATTTAACTTGCCGAGCTAAAATTTTAAAGCAAAATAAAAATAGAACTAATAGCAATGTATTCTTGTTGATATCATATGCATTTTAATATATGATTGATTTTATTTATTGTTATAAGTTGAGTCAAAATCAAAGAACTATATTTTGATTCATTTTGTTTATAGAAGATTACCATAAAATTGTAATCTGCAGAGTCAAACCTTATCAAACAAATCAGACAATGATATTTACTTCTTGCATTCTGAATTCAAACTGAAACACAAAATTTAATTTAAAAAAGAAAATGGACCTATTTTAAGGATAATTTCCTTGATTATACCTTATTTTCTAAAGAAATTCAAAAGCACCTCAGGATCTGATGGCACAATTTCAATGAAGGGTAAAGGATATCAAATATCGGGTTCACAGAAGTTTAATTAAATCCTGAGGCAGAGAGAACTGGTAGATTTTTTTTCCTGATTCTATTACATGACATAAATAAAAGCTATAAAATATGTCACTGTTATGTATTATAAAATATCATGTAATAACCAGATAAAAATAGCATATTAAATTTTGTAATATAGATATTGTTTTATAATATATTGAATATTATCATAACATGTAATGTAAGCTATATTATTAAATACATTTTACATGTTAATAACATGTAAAGGCATACATAACACATGTGTTAAATTTTCCTCTGTCTGCCACAACTTAATTACAGATTTGGGTTGGGTTTTTTGTTGTTGTTGTTGTTTTTTTGGTATGTCATGAGGCTTGAACTCTGGGCTTGGGCACTGTCCCTGAGCTCTTCACCTCAAGGCTAATGCTTTACCACTTGATCTATGGCACCACTTTTCGTTTTCTGATAGTTAATTGGAGATACGAGTCTTATGGACTTTAATGCCTTGGCTGGCTTTGAACCTTGAGCCTCAGCTTTCAGCCTTCTGAGTAGCTAGGATGACAGGTGTGGGCCACTGGAGCCCAGCTTATTATAAAATTTTATGAGAAAATTTGGAGGATACATACTCATATAAGTTTTCAATTTTAGTCTTAAGTCTTTTCTTTGTTTTTGTTTCTTCTGAAACTGAATTTAGAGGCTTTTGCCTGCTTGCTGGTACTTTACCATCTCTAGCCCTCAGTTTGCAAGCTATTGTAGAGACAGTCTCCGGAACATTTTTTTGTCTCAGCTGACTTCACATCTCAACTCTCTGGATCTCAGTCATCTGAGTAGTTAGGATTATAAACACCACTGGTTCCCAGAAAGAAATGTAGTATGTATGAACTTGATCACTTCAAAGCATTATCATTGTCTTAGTTTTTAGATTTTTCTGTTAAGCTTCTCAAGGTATGACCAAGTTTTCTTTTGTTTTTGAAAACAAAAATAAAGATTCTTAGGTAAAAATGCACTTATACTAGACTGAAAGGGAGTTATCTCTAGAATGAGAAACATAAATTTTTGTCAAGGTACAATTTTCTATTGAAGCATATGGAGCTTGATGAGCAGTTGATCCTCAGGATCAGCTTGTGGAGAGGAGGGAGGGCCCAAAATTTTAATCTATAGGAAGTTTTGTTTTGTTGTTTTTTGGTGGGTTATGGGGCTTGAACTTGGCCTGGGCGTTGTCCCTGAGCTCTTCAGCTCAAGGCTACCACCCAACCCTTGAGCCAAGCCCCACTTCCCATTTTCTAGAGGTTCACTGGAGATAAAGAGTCTCAGGTCCTTTTGTGGCAGGGCTGGCTTTGAACCTTGATCCTCAGATCTCAGCCTCCTGAGTAGCTAGGATTATAGGCATTAGCCACCGCACTCTGCTACTTCAGGGAGTATTTTTTTTTTTTTTACTGACCTGAACAAGTTAAAATCTATATACCAACAGCTTTTCTTCTCACATTATTTATGCATTCATCTTGTGCCATAATGAAATGTTCACCAATCAATACGTGAATGGGGAACTTAAAAATCCTTCTTGTGTCCTGGCACCAGTGGCATTCTAGTTATTCAGGAGGCTGAGATTTGAGAATCAAAATTAATCTAGGCAACAAAGTGCCCAAGACTCTTTTCTTCCAATTAACCAGTAAAAAGTAGGAAAGTAGAGGGAGGTCTCAAGTAGAAGAGGACCAGTCTTGTGTAGGAAAGCTAAGGAATAGTGTCTAGTCACCATGTTCAAGTAGTCTCTCTCTCTCTCTCTCTCTCTCTCTCTCTCTCTCTCTCTCTCTCTCTCTCTCTCTCTCTCTCTTTCTTTTACACACACACACACACACACACGCGCGCGCGCGCGTGTGCACAATATCCCACGATTTGTTGAGCCACATAAACCAGACACCTTGGTTTTATTTCCCATGCTTTCTCTCAGAGACCTCGTTGTCTTTTCCTCTATTAGTTTCTTGGTATTCTCCCATTGCTCATGGCTCATAGTTACCTACCATTTCCCCCTCAAGAACTCGAGACCTTGATATCTTTTATGGAAGATGAATTTGAAGTCAGACTTTGATTACTTCCTGTTGATGTGGTGCCTAATCTTAGATCAGTACTCTCAGTTCTTTGCTTAATCTTATGCCTGTTCAAATTAAAACGATTTAGCATGGTTGAACAACCAATGTTCAGATGATTCAGGGTTCAGATTCTGTCATTAAATGTTTATAGCAACAAGACATAGCTTTTCTAGTAGCACTTTTATTGTATGTCAGTGTACTAAATTTTCTATTACATGCAATTTTCTATATCCTTTAATTTTCTTGCCTTTACTTTTCTATTATTTCTCTGTATTTCCTATCTAACACTTAATTAGGAAAATTAGGATCTTAATACTCATTTGTACTGTTCTTAGCTTTTATAAAAAGTACTAGGTACAGTTAAGAGAAGAAAATATAGATCTCACATGAGGGCATTGCCTTATTGGAATTATTAATCTACAGTCAATTGTGAAATGCATTTCATTCACAAGAATGCAATTAATAAATAAGAAAGAACTGATGAAATAAGAAATAGAAAGAAGGGATTATGAACAGTCAAAAGAAAAGTATCCTATGAAAACATAACAACAGGAAAATCTTATTGAGTAAGTGAGCAAGTTTCCTTTGAAAGTACTTCACAAGATTTGGGATGGGGTGACATTGGATTTGGGAAGGGGTTGTGTGTTGCTCTTACTTTTTGAAAGTTGATTTATTGTTACTGATCCCATATTATCTATGTTCAGGAAGATGGTGGTATGAGTTCCTTTTCCCCTATTAGATTGCATAAATAAAATTCAGTTAAATTGGTATAAAATTGTATCAGAAATATGACCCAGCAATTCCACTACTAGGCATTTACCCAATTGTCCAGAAACAAGGGCATACTAAATCCACTAGCACAACGATGTTCATTGCAGAACTATTTACCATAGCAAAGATATGGGACCAACCCAGATGCCCCTCAGTTGATGAGTGGATCAACAAGATGTGGTATTTGTACACAATGGAATTCTATGCTGCTGTCAGAAAGAATGACATCGCCCCATTTGTAAGGAAATGGAAAGACTTAGAAAAAATCATATTAAGTGAAGTAAGCCAGACTCAAAGGAACATAGCCTCAATGGTCTCCCTCATTTGTCATAATCAGTAGAAACCTTGGGCTCTCCTAGCAGAGATTTGCAATAGAGCAAAACCTTGATACATAAGGCCATATAGTATGACGCTAAATGAAAGGACCTCTAGGATATAGAAACAAAAGCCATAAAAGGAGTGATTGTTGTCCTTAATGTACTATGTTATCTCTCATCTCTTTTGCTGTCCCTTGGTTATCTCATATTGTTACAGTATGTCACTTTGTTATCTGATATATTGGATATATTTGTATTTGGTTATTTGAAATTGGATAGGGAAGGGGGAAAAACGAGATGAGGGATGGGGGTGTGGGGGGGGAGGGAAATGGGGACCAAGACATGAGAAGGGTATCAATGTATGTGAATTAATGCACCTTCTATCTGGCAAATATAATTTAACCCTTTTATTAATTACAGTAGTTTGCACAGTTGCATGTTCCTCTTTGGTAATTATCTTAAAGACTCTCTAGATAACAAACTTTATAAATACTTCATAACGATAACGGATCTTTCCTTACTGTAAGGAATTTCAGCCTGTTTTTGATTTTACAAATCACTGGCTTTCACAAAAGTATATTAAGGCAACTATCTCCTGATTACATACAGACATTACTAAATCCACTTTCTGTGATAGTTTTGTATCTCCTATCTCCTGCAACCTAAAGATCCATCTTCATGGCCGGGAGTTTGGCCTAGTGGTTAAAGTGCTTGCCTAGCATGCACGAAGACCCGGGTTCGATTCCTCGGTACCACATACATAGAAAAAAAAAAAGACGGAAGTGGTGCTGAGGCTCAAGTGGTAGAGCTCTAGCCTTGAGAAAGTCCAAGGACAGTGCTCAGGCCCTGAGCTCAAGCCCAGGACTGGCAAAAAAAAAAAGTTCCATCTTCAAAAAAAGAATTAGATCAATGGCCTGAACAGCTTACACATGCACACACGATTTTCTACCTACCAATGCAATATTTCAATGATGAAACTCTGGCAAGAATTTTTTTTCTTGAAATCATTTCCACACCCTCAATATGGTAGAAAATTCAAGTAAGAATTCGTTGTTTCTAGAGGGAAAAAAATGAAAACCCTCTGAACTCTCTTGGAAACTGGTAACAACTAACTGAAGCATGCAAACACAACTATACTATAGGAGTGTTATTTTAATCTGACATTTTGCAAGTGACAAAAAACACTTTTCCCCTCTTCTGAATATTATAGCTGATTCTATTTCTTTTTCCTAGAATTATGGTCCTTTCTATTGGGAAGAGTTTAATTATTTAAATCATTTGAAATTGAATGTACTTGGCTTGAGAGAGTATCAGATGACAGTGGATGGAAACAATAGTCTATAATCAAATCAGTTGGGTGTCACCCCAGGTTCTTGGTTTCTAGAAGAAAAGATGGAGTGAAAGGCACAAAAGAGCTAAGAGAGATGAAAGTAAAGCAAATAAAGTGGGAAATCCCTCTGCTACCTGGGAGAGGTCTTGAGCTGAGAAAGAGCTCCCAGGCCCTGAGAAGGGGAGCCTTGATGTAGACTGATGGACTCTTTACAATGGACTTTTTCAGTTGCAGGTGGTGATTCTATAAAAGTATTCCAACTGCACATGTCCAATTTTGAAATGCACTGGGTCATAATGATGTTAATTAAGATAATTCAGTATATAAACATGAGGTTTTAATTATATGGATCTCCTGAATGTTCACTTAGGAACGGCAAAATCAAATACGGTATTACTCAGGTGTAAAGGGGGATTTTATTTTTTGAACAAGAGTCTTTGTTCCTAGGATATGACATCCATTTTTCTAGCTTAAGAAACATTTGTTAGTATTTTTCCATTGTTTCCAGTACTGGGGCTTGACCTTAAGGCATTCCATTCTGGCTCAGCTTTTTCTCTTTCTGCGAACACTCTCAAGCAGTTGAGGAATGTTCTCATTTCCTGCTTGTTGGTTCCTTTAAGATATTTTGATATCAGTATCAAGACTTGTCTGCTTGAAACCACAATCCTGACTTCAGCCTTGTAAGTACTAGGACTTTAGGCATGATTTCCAAGGGCCAGGCATCACTGCTTTTTGTTGGTCATAAACTGGGGAGTGGTGGATGGTTTGGCAGGAGCTGGTTAGTAGGTTGATTTTAAAATGATAGGACAGCCATACCACAGACCTTGTTTTGTCTGTCAGCCTTAAAATAACTTAGGTACCCTTTTGAGTGATTAAGAGAGCCACTGTATTTAAAGTGGGATGTCAATTTGAAAGTGTTAACTAGATGTAATAAGTTTAACACTTCAAAGATCTTTCTTTATGTCTTACCTCACCTTGAATATTCATGTGTTTAGGTGCATAATGTGGAATAAGAGTTCAATTGTCATTGCATCAAATCATTTCTCTTCTGTTTGTCATGATAATTTGTACAATCTTTTCTCCCTGCACAGGATAAAACATGCATTTCAAATATGCGACATTCAATGTGAAAGTTGCAATATGAAATTGATGTTTAAATATATATTTATGTAAGATTCCTATAAATAAAAAGCATAGAAGTTTTATACGTTCCCTGTTTCAACTAGAAAAATATTTTTACCAACTGTGGGCTTGTTTTTATATTTCTTCTCAGTATTTTATCTTGAAGAACAATTACTTTTCTGATCTTTTCCAAAACCACAGATCTTTATCAGCAACCTAGTTTAGGTCTCTTGAAAGAAGCAATCACACTATATTCATTTTCTCTGATCAGCATCATTTTGTGTGATATTCATCTATGTGATTGAATATTTCAATCTAACACAATTTTCTTACACATCTTATGGGGATGGGCACTTGAGTTATTTCCAATTTGGTTGCCATAGGTACTTCTGTTAAAGAGATTTCTCATATGTCTCTAGGTTGTTGCAGCCTGGCCTTCATTTCTCCCCACTGAGATATCAAGATTCTAATCCCAGGTCTCAAGTCGAATGTTGCAGACAGAGAAGACATGAAGTAAAGCCTATGAAGTCTGCTCTACACCAATTTACCTGGAATCTTCATCATCTTCATGGGGACAGATTAAAATCTAGCCACTGAAGGCACACAAAGAAGACATCGGTAAGAAATTGTCACATCTTTTCCCTAAGGGACCGAGCCCTTTTGAAATTCCACCTGCAATGCATGATTTCTTCAGCTACTGCACCTCTTCTTCAGTGTGAAATACTGGTTGTTTTCATTGTAATGCTTTATTGGAGATGGATCATATTTCTTTGGGATTTTCATTTTTATTTCCTACTAACCAATAATATACAGCCACACATCTCCACCATAAGGTACTGCTTTTTATGTTTCTACTTTTTGTATTAGCTTGCTTTACTTTTACTATTGAGATACAATTTTTGTGATATATTCTGTATAAACTTTATGTCATATAATTGACAAATATCTCATGGCTGTTCTTTTACCTTAAGTATCTATGTTCTCAAACAGAATCTAACAACATTATCCATAGCAATAAAAGCATATCTGCTTCCAGTGTAGTTTTGTTTTTTTGTTTGTTTGTTTTTGTGGGTCATGGGGCTTGAACTCTGCTTAGGCGCTGTCCCTGAGCTCTTCAGCTCAAGGCTACCACCCTACCTTGAGCCAAGCCCCACTCCTTGTGTTCTAGAGGTTAACTGGAGATAAGAGTCTCAGGTCCTTTTGTGTCCATGCCAACTTTGAACCCTAATGCTCAGATGTCAGCCTATTGAGTAGCTAGGATTATAGGCATGAGCCACCGCGCCCAGTTCCAGTGTAGTTTTTGACCCTCTAGATATAATAAAGAAAACTGGTCTTGTTTAAATCTTCATGTCCCATTACTAACATCCAGAATCTGTGTAACTTATATTGGTTAAACAAGAATGCTAAAATAAAATAAAACATAAAAAACCCTCCCATTTGTTTTTCTTTTTCCTTTTTTTTTATTGTCAGGGTGACATTTAGAGGGTTTATAGTTACATTTGTCAGGTAGTGGGTATATTAATTCTTGAACACTGATGCCCCTTCTCATGTTTTTCTACTCCCCCACTCCCTCCAGATCCTCATGGTTTTCCCCTTCCCTTCCCTGTTTCAAACAAATAAATTTATATACAATATACCTATCAGATGACCAAGTCAGATACAGTAACAACATGAGATAAATCATAAGGGAAAAAAAGAGAAATGAAATAACTGCATATAGTACATTAAGAACAATCACAATGATAAATCTCTTGTTTCCATATCGTAGAGTTAATTTTGCTTAGTCTCATCCTATTTGGACATGTGTACATAGCTTTTGAGCTATTGTGATCCTCTGCTAGGAGAATCCTAGATGTGCACTAATTATTAAAATTGAGGGGAAACTCAGACATTAGTCAAACGTGTCATCTGTTGTTGCCCTTGAGAATCTTGTACTTTTTAGCCTCTACTAACTAGAAAGGCTTGTGTAATTACAAAATCTCCCATTCAGTATAGCCGACTGAAACTGTGCATTGAGGTATAATAATATGGTTCTTTCAAGCACATTAGTTATTTCAATCATGCATTCAGATAAATGGTATTAATTTCCTTGAAATTCCTTGTAGTTCATACTGCACAGTAGTTTTTTTTTCCTTTTTTTCTTTTCCTTTTTTTAACCTCAGAAGGTCTCTCTGATCTTTTGGAGTGTCTGCCCAGGAATGTTTTAGCATGGTTCCTCCCATCCATATGTCTTGCTGTCAGTATGCCTTTCTGAGAAGTGTGTGCATCCCATCCACACGGCCAACCAAACCATGGCATGTTTAGTAGCTCCTCATTAACAATGTCTGATGGCTTCACTACTTCCAGAATTTTCCAGAATGAGATTTGTTAAGGTAAAGAAATGTCAGCAGATAATGTGACTTAGTCTTCTCTATTCTATTCCTCATTTCTCTCTGGAATGGAGGTTCTGATCGGGACCAGATATGTTCACTGAAGCTATACATTCAAGATCAAAAGAAATATAAAAATATAAGCTATACATTCAAGATCAAAAGAAATATATGATTCCCCATGACCATCCATGAGTTTAGGATGGACTAGCATTACATTTCACCTGACACCAAAAGTCTACTCTGACACAAGGACTACAGTGGCAATTTTGTTTTTGAAGAGTTAGTATCAATTCAATGGCATACTTGACTAATCTCTAATATGTCTCCCAATCTCTTTCCCTCCAAGGCGCAGAGCTCTAGTAAAGGTGCTTTAGCCACTTCACAGGAGAGATTATGGTAAGCTTTTTATCCTATGCTAGGGCAGTAGTTTGCTTCAATGCACCTGGCTTGATTTTGGATTTTTACTACAGAGTTTTTGAACATTTTAATTTTTTACAGAAGAATCACATAAATTGTAGGGGAAATTTCTATATACACATTGGTGTAGTTTAGATCAAGATTATGGGTGTGTTGGCTCATGCCTGTAATACAACTACTCAGGAGGCTGAGATCTGAGGACTAAGGTTCAAAGCCAGCCTGGGCACAAAAGGACCTAAGACTCTTATCTCCAATTAACTTCTAGAAAATGGGAAGTGATGCTTGGCTCAAGGGTAGGGTGGTAACCTTGAGTTGAAGAGCTCAGGGACAGCACCCAGGCCAAGTTCAAGCCCCATGACCCACAAAAGAAAAAGAAAAAAAGAATATCGCCTTGAGGTGCATGCGTTAAGAGCTTTGTCCACAGCTTGGTGGTGGGAGTATGGAGAGAATGTTAAGGGATAGAGCACTGGGGGAGGGTGTTCTGTTGTTGGGGTACACCAGCAGAGGAGATTACAGAAACCCTGTCTCTTCTTCTCTCTGCCACATCCCAACCTCGCTGTGACTGATGGATCACATAAAAAACACTAGCTTTATATATGGAATCACTGTCAAAGTGTCTTCTAATGTGGATGAACTATCTCACATTCTCTCTAGCCATGAGCCTCCCTGTTGCTCAGCATCTGCAAAAGCATTTTGCAAGAACAGAACTTCAGATATTATGCAACCTGGAAGCAGCATGGTGGAACGTTGGTGCTGTCTTAATGTGTATCTCCCTATTGACCTGTAACACTTTCAGGATTGTTTGTTTGTTTGTTTTTTCCATACATTTACAGCTTGAGTATACCTTTGGTGAAGTATTAGATTTTCCAATTTGTGTCCATTTTTATGGACACTTGTCATGTGCTGGATTTCAAGAGTTCTTTGTAAATTTTGGATGACTGTACTTAATCAGATGTAGCTCGTGTTCTCATATTCCTAAAAATGTATTTGATGCAGATTTTTTAAGAAATCAATAATCCCTATCCAACTTAAATTCAAGCCTCATTAAATTAAGCAAATATTTTCTGCTTTGAGTTCTGTGAGGAGCAGGTGCAGTCCACCATTTCTAGTGTGTGTTTACATAGGTGTTTTTGTACACATACCTGTTGGTATTCTGTGGACTTCAGTGCTGTGATCTGAATTTGGAATGCATGTGAAAGGCTCCTGGTTGAAGGCCTCTTTATCTGCTGATGGGTTTTGTGTAAGCAATTTGGTCATGAAGGCTTTGATTTCATCAATGGGACAACCATTGGCATCATCATAGCTGAGTGAATTATTGGGAGGTGATGGAAAGTGTGAAAGCTGAGACTCAATGGGTGGAAATGAGGTTCTGGGAAGATGCTTTGAAGTCATTTATCCAGTCCATGGCCTCTTTCTCTCTACTTTCAAGCCACCCTGAAGGAAGTAGCTCCCCACCACCAGGCCTTTTCCCCTGTTCCTGCTCCTACTCTCGGAAGCTGAAGGACAGAAGGAATCTCTTTTCAGTTAAGTCCATGCCAGGTATCAGGAAAACAGGGCAAATGCTAAAGACCAGAATCTTCAGAGTATATAGGCTCCAGGCCCCATTGGAGGAGAGACAGAGGACATGTCCTGAAGTCTGTTACTAAAATAGAATAATGTTCCTGTGTAATACGTTCATCTTCTAGTTTACATAGTCATCAGATCTCATGTACTATATCCTACAATGTAAATGTTATATAAATAGTGACTTACTTTGAGAACATGAACAAACATGCTTTGTATATGGACAGTACAATGTGCTCCACAGACTACAATGCATCTGTGAGAACCTAGAAGCCATTGATATCAATATGAACTGGTGGCTAGGTTTGCACAACCCTGGTCTTGTTTTCTGTGACAGCTGTTCCTGCCTGGAAAAGAGTGTGCACTTGGCTTTCAAGAGCATGCTGATCTATGGTAGTTGTGAGTCTGGTGTCAGCAGAGAGTGATGATCATGGTGCAGGAAAATAAGAAATGCCTTACAAGGCAAGTGAGGTCATTTCTGAGCTTTATCAAAAGAGTAATAGTCTCCTCAGACACAGGTGACCAACTCTTTCCACTGGCAAGGGAAGTTCAAAATGACTAATCCTCAGTATTCTTGAAGCCTTGTCAAGATTCATTCATTCCAGATGTCTAGGTACCAGGCTTTCTGCACCAAACCCCTAAGAGTTGCAGAAGAAAATGAACAGGATGATATATTAATCATGATTGTAATTCCCAAACAAGTACCATTGGATTTTATGTCTTCTAGTTGCCATACTAGTTCTGTGGCTCTAAGGAATTAGAAATTAATTCCCAATGAAATAACCAACATCTACATCCTGATTTGAGTTGCGGTGTCTCCTCATGTGAATGCTATCACAGTCACACAGCCCTGGTCTGTTCCAGGCAATAATCAGATTGATTGTGATGTCATTATACTCCACAGACTGTTCCTAGAGGCAGTGTGCTCAGCAAGAGAATTCAAAAATTCCACAACTGAGGGACAGCCTCTAGGAACCACCATCCATGTAAATTCTACCTCAATTAAAGTTGTCTCAGAAAGAAGACAGCACGTAGATCAGTTGAACAGTTTTGAGATTAACTAAAATATTATGTTTCTCTGCCAAGCATTCTCTTATCGAAATATTTGAAGTGATAATGTCATGCACAGGACTGGACATCATTTGACCTATTTTTCTCTATTCCATCTACTAACTTATAATCCACTGGCTAGCATTTATTCCATTTACTTATGTGTGTATCTATACACACACATACATTTTATATGTTTTAGTCTACAAGGGTATCATTCCATTGTACAGTGATTTATTCATCCCTAAGAAATATGCCATAGACACAACAGTTCTCAGTAAAGTTTTCTCAAATAAGTACACTGAAACCATTTCCAGAAAGGAGAAGGACTGTCTTCTGAACATAAAAGGACTTAGGTTTCCTTAAAATGATAGCATTTTTAGAAGTGTGATGACAAGGTTTCCTGAGAGATTTGTCTGGGGGGAAAAGAATGACATTTTTAGGTCTAAACATTGTGAGCATTTTGTGGAAATACATCCATCAAATGTTTGGGAAAAAATAAAGAGGCTTTAAAAATCATTTTAAATTCTTTCCATTAATATTCTAGTTGAAATGTGATGGTAGAAAGCTTATGGCATCACAACGAAGTTATGCATTTAGTAAATATTTGTATGCTTTTAGCTTCACTAAACAAACTAACATTTCTGACACTGGAAATTAATATGTGCTCAACATCCTGCATTTGAAAAATTATTCCATCTGCACATGCTTCTATTTGTCTGTTCCATTTATGTCCTGGCCTTCTTGCCCAGGGCTCAGGGAGTAAAAGGGAACTAGTAATGGTATTTTATGCAAAGAGTAATCAACCATAAAAACTATAATTGAACACACAAGAGTAGTCATTACATGATTAATTGCTTTGGAAAATCAGCCTCCTACATATATCATAAAATATTCAAAGGAGACTAGTACATTCTGTACATAAAGCAGGCTTGTCGTGACCATAATCATGGCCAGGGGTGTCTTACTTGTTTTCAAGAGCATTTGCTTCATCTTTATCTTCGCTTTCCCCATTTTTCCTCCCTGCTAATTCTTAATTTGCACAACACTGTAAGGTGGGTGCTTGGGGGATTATGTTGTAGTCATGCAGAAACCAGCTGGAGCAAAACATCTTGAAATTTCTGTGATAGACAAAGAACTTAAGTGCAATAATTTGTTGGGCAATGTACAAAGCCAGTCTTGATCAATGCATGGCTGTGCTCATTCTGAATGTTTCAAGAATAATTTCTTTCTTAGTGGAACTACAAGCAGATAGCGCTTTTTCATGTTTAAAGCAACTCAATGCCACATATAAGACTCTGACAAAATTCATGAAGGATGAAGGTGCAGGTGGTGAAACTTAACTACGAGGTGATCGTTCCTTCTCTCATTTGCCAAAAGGGTTCCATCCTGTGATGCCACTCCATTTAAGCTGGAAGAGAATCATCCTGAGAATGCGACACTGTGCGTAGTAGATGAGAGTAAGACAAAGAACTCAGGGTGTGGCTGAATCTATCAAAGGCATCAAACTTGTAAGGATAGAACGTGCTCCAAGTGTGGACTAAAAACTTCCTTAGGATTTTTGTGGCCCAAAAGCCTGTCTCTCGATCAAATAGGAGCCCTTAACTGAAAGCTACAAGACTCTATTGTTACAATATTTCCCATAACCCAACTCAAAGTGACTTTGTCTCATCCCTTCAAATGGTTTATTTCTCACATGGAAGGAAACCTGAGCACCCTCCAAACTGGAGTAAGTCTGAGAAAATCAAAGGGCAGATTTGAGGAACCGATGAAAGACCTTCATTTGTAAAAATAAACTGGAGAGTAACTATGGACTTGTCAGGAAAATAAAATGTCTTTTCATTTTAGGGAATCCTACTCTAAACATCAAAGAAAATGACTGCTAAAATCAAATGACAGCCCACAGCATAGAATTCTTTACTATTCATCAAAGGATTTATATCCAGAATATATGTAGAACAAAAAATATAAAAAATTCAATTACTAAAAGGACACATGAATTGAAAAAACAATTCCCCCCAATGAAATACACATACCTAATGAATACATGAAAAATCAGTTCACATTCTTAGCCTTCAATGCAATGCAAATTAAATTGACAGTGATATTCCATCTCATTTTTTAAAAAATAGGTCTTTTCAAGAAACAAACCAAATGCATTTGAGAATGTAGAATTTTCCATGAAAAAGCATATGCTTACCATTGCTCATTTATTCATTTATCAAATTATCAGTTTCATTGTTTATCTAGATAATTTTAAGATGGAGTCTGCTGCTTCTAGTCTTTCTAATTAGTATGCACAAGGATTTTTTTTAAAAAAATTTGTTGTATATTAATCAAATAAATGTTTGATTTTATAACCCTGGGTAATCTCTGGATCAAGTAATTAAAAAGTTTTGGGTATTGGAAGTCTTGCTCAGTTGGTATAGCACTAGCCAATGAGCTAAGGTAGCAGGTGTGAAGTTCAAGTCAGACCTAAAGACAGAGAAAAATAAAAAAAGAAACGTTTGCTGTTAACTGTAGAAATAGATGAAGCACATCCACTATGACATGTAATATTATTTGTAAGTCTTCTCCTATTAGTTTCCTACTTTATAACTGTGATTTTTCATTATGTTTCCAGGGAGCTCTATTTTAATCTTCTTTGTGAGGAAACTCAAATCAAATAGAAATTTCAGTAAACGAAGTTTTTTGTTGAGTATTTCTCTCCTCAGTGATTGCCTCTCCAGTTCTTAACTCTTTCCTCCCCATGCCTCCATTACCTTACTTACTTTTTTCATCTTGCAGGTCATCAAATACTTATATGTCCAAAATCTTTATAATTCAATTATCATACAGAGACAGACATTCAAACTTGATTTATCCAAATATACTTTCCAACTCTTCTAATCAGAAATGCTCGCCTCTCCTGCTTTTCCAGAATTTTCCCACAGTATCTTCCAGTTGCTAGTACCTGGAACTTTGGAGACACTCTAAATTACTGTTTTCTTCAACCTTCCCTATCCTATGCTGTCTTCTCTGCCTTCCAAATACCCAGAATCCTGCCATGTCTCCATAACTTCCATGTTCTAAGACTTCCTATCTCTTGCTTTCATGAGTCCAGCAACTTATTAATCCAATTAATCACTTTCCATTCTGTTGCTCATTTTCTCTAGTGTCTAACAGGAATATAAAACCAGAAAATCCGGATACCAACTAATAACTGAGAAATAGCCAAATAAGGATGAGGGTCTGTCCTCTCTCTTCTGATCTGCCACTTTTGCCTTGTGCTCTGTCCACCATGTTTTCTCTTCCTAGATTTCCCATATTCAACTACCCTAAAGGCTGCCTCTTCCCCCACTTCTTGTCACCTTCCTTCTGCACCCTATATGGATTGCCCCAGTTGAACTTGTAAATTATTCTAAGGCTTTCTGTATGCCTTTCACTGCTTCTTAGACTTTGAAAATATTTCCCAGTCAATAAGCTGTCTCTTATTTTTAATTGCACTGTGTCTGCCTATCAAGTAATGTGATAGATCTGAAAGGATAAAGACATATCTGGTGACGAAGTAACTGGAATACAATTTGAAGTAAGAGAATCACAACATAGATGAAGCTTCATGAAGACCTAAGGGAGAATAAGAGTTAAACAATGTCCCAGGGAAAAGTAGGAAGGGATGAGATAAAATTTACTCATTACAAATGATAAATTTTCAGAAATTTCTCCAGTCCGCTTGAGAGTGAATGTAAATATGATCATATAAATCTATATAGTCTGAGACACCCATGGGTCAGTCAATAAACATAAACTAAAATGAATAAAATATGCTTAGCCAAAAATATTTTACAAAGCAACAAAATGACCTATCTTCTGATCTCTTGCAAGATAGTACCTGAAGTGATATACAGCAGAAAGTTAAAATAGTATAAATGTACATGGTATTTATTTGGCCTCTGTAACATAAATTTTATTAATGCAATAAGGATATTTAAATATATTTTTTATTATTTTCATCCATAGAAAGATATCTAATACTAATTAGTTATTTCCATCAAATTCTTCCCGAGGTACTGTCGGTAGATTCTTAGGCTCATTTTTCCTCTGTGTATTTCCCTATGAATGCATTCAAAAATTGTTTTACAGTGAACCATAATCAGAATTATAGAAGTCATTTTGAATAGAAACAAGTGTGACTATGTTTTCATTAATTCATTAAATATACAAATGATTCCTTCCAGCATTCTATAATGATCTGGAATTTACCCTAGAAATTAATTAAATTTTTTGTTTTGTTATAACTAGCTACATGATTCATAAAAGCTTGTGGATATTAATTCTAAATTACATTGTTAAAATGGAAGAACACATAAAATGAAAATAGCAAAAGAATCTATATGTCTAGTTAATCTGAAATGATTACTTGAGTTGTCACCATATTTGATTTTATTTCTTCCAGAAATGTTTTTCTTGGAGAAATTAGATGAGCATGTCTTTAGCAGAAGCTCCTAACAGCTAGGCACCAGGGGCTCATGCCATTAATTCTAGCTACTCTGAGGATCACAGTTCAAAGCCAGCCTGAGCATGAAAGGCCACGAAACTCTTATCTCCAATTAACCATCAGAAAACCAGAAATGGTGCTGTGGTTCAAGTGGTAGAACCCTAACCTTGAGCTGAAGAGCTCAGAGACAGTGACAGCTCTCAGGCCCAGAGTTCAAGCTCCACAACTGACAAAAAAAAAAGCTACTAAGAGTACACACACACACACACACACACACACACACACACACACACACACACACACAAAGAGTGCTTGCAGAGATTTAGATTGGGTTATGCATATTCTAGAAAGTTATTGAGAAGAATTAGCATGTTATAAAATAAATATAGGCTTCAAATACATGAAGCTACCACATTTTTCCTTTTTAGATTTATTTTTGTCATCTCTGCCATTGTTTCTGGCAAATAGATGCTGTCAGCAGCAAACACACTTTGTTATATTTGTTAATTTTGTTACATTTGGTAAATTTAGCATGATTTTATGCATCTTGTGGTTTTGTTTTTTGGTCTGTTCTAAATGGATGCTTAAGATTGTAATGTCCATATTATTGTTTATTGTAACGGGAAGCTTGATTTTTAATTTTTATTTATTTTATTTATGTTTTATTTTTTTGTCTGATGTGGGGCTTGAATTCAGGTCCTGGCCTTGTATGTGAGCTCTTTTGCAAGGATAGCGCTCTACTACTTTAAGCCACAGTGCCACTACTGGTTTTCTAGTGGCTAATTGGAGATAAGAGTCTCACAGGGTTTTTTTTCTGCCAGGTCTGGCATCAGATTGCAAAGCTCAGATCTCAGTCTCCTGAGTTGCCAGGATCACTGGTGTGAACCTGGCCTTGTATGGATTTCTATATATTAAAATTTGTAGACAGGCTCTTGTCCCCCCTAAATGTTAGTTCTTTTTGAAATCTGTGCTATGTGCTTGTAATCCCAGTAGTTGGGACGTCGAATTTAGGGGCTTGTGTGTTCTCAGGCAGCATGGAGTAAAGAATGAGTTCTTACTAAAAAAAATGATTAAAAAGGAAAAGACAAAAGTGATATGTAAATCCAGAACCAAGGAGATGGCTTCATTTAGATAAAGGAAAATATAAGACTTTAAAGCAAGACTGCTATAACCAGCAATGTGAATAATGTTATTACAAGGTTGTCTATGAATAATTAAAATGACATATCATAAACCCAAACCCAAACCACTCATTTTTGAAAGGTATAAATGAATAATTATAGCTTGGAGATAATATGTAGTCATAAATGTAATAGAATATTCCAAATAGGACAAAAATTAAAAGAATTTAAAAGAGCAAGAAAAAAATGAAGATGATAAGAGTTCATCATAGCCATATTAGTCGCAGCATGATGAAATGGAAAGATGCTTACTAAGTATGCAATTGAAAATATGTCACAAAAAGTTTTCTGCTGTCTAGAAAGGAATGGTGGACATTAAAATTATAAAACAATTTTGAAATAGATAATAAAAACAATTCAAGATCGCATGTTATTTGCTAATATCAGGAAGTATACAAATAATAAAACATGTTCCTTATAATGAAAATTATGTTGTCATGAATATATCTACAATTATAAGAGAACTAGATGATAAAAGGAAAAAGAAGGCAAGAAAAATATGTACATAAATGCTGATTCAGAAATACAGAATTTAAATCTTGACTGGAAAGCTAATCAATGAATGGTCAACTTACTAGAAAAGTTAAATGTCTAACAGTAGAGCAAGAGAAACTTTCTCAGAGTCAGGTAGAGAGGGAGGGACCAAGAGTGTGGCCTAGTGGTAGAGTCCTTGCCTAGCATGCATGAAGACCTGGGTTCAATTCTTTGGTACTACATAAACTAAAAAAGCCCGAAGTGGTACTGTGGCTCAACTAGTAGAATGCACTAGCCTTAAGAAAGCTCAAATACAGTGGCTGGGCCCTGAGATCAAGCTTCAGGACTGACAGAAAAAGAAGGAGGAGGAGGAGAAGGAAGAGTAGGAGGGGAAGGAGGAGGAAGAGAGGGAGACTATTTCATATTGCTACACCAGTCAATATATGTATGTATTTAGTGCTAGGAATAGGTAATATAAAACTTAAATTACAAATGATTTGAATATATTTCACAATACTTACAGGAAAATAGTGATGACATTTACAACAACTTTTATGAGCCATAAGAGTGAAAACAAACAAAAGGAAAGATGATTTTTCCCATGCTACAAAAGGAGCTGGTAAAAATTATAGTCAAATATTACATTTATGTGCAATGTTTTATTTCCTTGTGGGAGTAAAACAGTTCCATAAACCAGTGCATCTTCTCACCTGCCAGGCAGCCAAGTACCCACAACCTATTTTGTTTACTTCATTTTCTAGAAGGAGAAAAAAGTTTATAGAAGTCACATTGCTTCCTGTTGGAGTTGGAATTCTTATTGGAAATGGTGCACAAAGACTAGACGAGCCATGAACCGGGGTCTTCTAGACAAAATGTCTTGAATCTCCACACCCTGAAACTTTAAAAATCATCAAGGACTTGACATCTTGGGGACAGTTGACATTTGAATGTGTGTGAAGAAAACCCAAAGTTTTCATAAAATTTCAGGTTGTTCAAAGAGAAAAAGTGTAACCTGCATTGTTTGAAGCAAAGTTTTGTTTGTGCAGATTATTGGCAGAAAAGCATAGGAGAAAATGCTCATCATCCATGGTCATAAAGGAAATGCAAATAAAAACAACCCTAAGATACCACCTTACCCCAATAAGAATGGCCAAGATTTTGAACTCAGACAAGGACAGCTGCTGGAGAAAAAGGAACCCTTACTGCACTGCTGGTGGGAATGTAAACTAGTTCAGCCACTCTGGAAAGCAGTGTGGAGGTTTCTTAAAGAACAAAATAGACCTTCCCTACCATCCCGCTGTGCCACTTCTGGACATCTATCCTGAACATCATAACCCAGGATATGATAAGGACACCTGCTCAGCTATGTTTATCTCTGCACTATTCACAATAACCAGGCGATGGAAACAACCCAGATGCCCTACTGCAGAAGAATGGATACAGAAAATGTGATATATATACAATGGAATTCTACATAGCCAACAGACAAGATAAAATAATGGCATTCGCAGGGAAGTGGATGAATCTAGAGTGAATCATGTTGAGTGAGACAAGTCAAGACCAAAGGAACCAAATGTGCATGGTATCCTTAACATGTGGCTATTAGATCCAAACAGTACAATAGTGAGGACTCAATATTTGCATACCCAATGCTATGGACGTGGTATTGGAAATATAAACATAACTACATAGACATAAAAACCTATGACTCTATAGACATAATGTTTTATTTCATAAATTAATATGTATCTATGATATACAAACTCTTAGCCTAATTTTGATTATGTTCTAAAATCTAAGTGCCAGTGATTGTATAAAGAGTCCCTTCTTGAATACTTGTTTGTTCCATACATCATTTGAAATATGATGTATAAATCAATGTTAATAAATTCTTTAATAAAAAAATTTCAAAGAACAAAAAAGACAAAAGAAATGGGGACATCCTATACAGCCAACTTTTCTACGTGTAATAAGCTTATGGGAACTCTCCTTTATTGGTTATACAATTTCCCTCTTTAAACCTGCAATGAAGTTACAATGTGAAAAACAGTATTATTTCAGAGAATGAAAGGTTGGATATTACTGAGGCTTGTTTCTTTTAGGCATTCTGGTGGAAATCATTTTTAAAATGATTTGACCTGCATACAATAATTTTCCCCCTCATTTTGTAATTTGACGAAAGTTGTAAGCTCTTTAATGAATCAATTTTCTAGCCTCATTGTACTTCTCAATTTTAATGTTTCATTATTTATGGTTTGGCACCTCAGATGGCCCATTTTACAAGTTTATTCCTTTAAGAGGAAGTCATTCTTTTTCTTATTATAAAAATTACAAAAAAATCAATGTGAAATTGCTCATGCATAGAAAATTATCTTCACTGGGTTGCTTCCTTAAGTGAGGAAACAGATTAACTTTTGTTTTAATTCCTTATATAAATTTGAAGAATGATGACCGTATGTGTACATATAGATGAACATTTGTGTTCTTGTCTTCAGGTCATAACTACCCCTCAAATGCTTTATTCCTTAACAATAGATGCAAAACCCTTTTCCAATGCTCATACTTATAGCCCACATACAAATTATTGCAACTTTTCCTTAATGTCACACAGTGAGATGATTTTCATGTTTTTCCATCTTTCAGGATATAAGATGTCTCTTCTTCGATTGCGCTACTGTCATATGCAATCGATGGACTGCAAATCCTTTCGTCTGTAGTTTCCGTGATCTATTTTAAGTAAAGTGAAGTTTCTATTCTGCTCATATTTTTTTTCTAAGTCATTGACTCTTAACATCTTTCTGTCATTCTGCGCTATTCTATATCCAAGTCCAGAAAAGAAAAGTCCTTTATCTTATGAACTGTGTCACCGCTCCATTTCTTACAGTGCAGCTCTCAATCACATGATCAGAGATGCAATTTTCAAATCCTAACTGCTTCTCCCAAGGCTTCCATTTTCACTGGTAATTATGCTATTGAATGTTGTCTTTATTGCGGGAGTATTTGGATTTATATTTATCCCAAGAGACCTATTATATGTGAGAGTTAGTTTGAGCAAAGGAATAAATATTGGTTAAATAACATTAAAAACATTTTTAGACTGCACGTTATACACCATTAAGTATTCTATTGAAACTTAGTTTTCAGTTTAAAACCAAATAAGATTATATGGCAATCAAATCTAAGAGACAAACTTTTGAAGGCTATTTTTTACTAGCATGCATTATTTGTAAAAGGGAATTTATTGCTGCATGTTCACATATGCAGAAACTAGAATATCCCCATTCATTTCTCATTCTTTTCCTCTGCTCCTACTTTAACAGAGTTCATCCTTCTATTTTTAATTTATACATGTAAGTTGTTTTGATCATATTCATCACGACCTCTCTCTCCCTGTCTTGCCATTTCAAGGAACTTAAAATAGAATTTTAAAAATTAAGGCATTGAATATAAGTTTGAGCACCACCAAAACAAAAGTGACCATTATATTTTCTGAATTTACCATTAATTTTAAGTAGTAGTAAAAACTATTCTGTTTGAAGTTACTACAGACATTAGGAAATACTAAAACATTGCTCATAGAGAAGGCACAAGGTCAAACTTCTGAATGCTCTGGAATAAATTCACCGATCAGGGCCATACGCGTCTTTGCTTTTGCCTATAACTATGGACACGACATGAATGAGCACTGTGGATGTGGTAACATCCACCTCCAGGAGGACTGTCAGGAACTCGTGCAGGAAGCTCGCCTGATACAGTGTAAGGCACATCACAGGTCTTTGCACTTACACTTCACAACCCTCCAGATTTACACTTGAGTATATGTTACACATCAGAACCCTCTGCAAGGCATATGAAAATGTGAAAAGCTAGGACGAGCAAACCTGGCCACTTGTTTCCTAACAGGGCAGCTGATATGAATCAGTAGAGTGTACTTCATTTGACTTCAGCTCTGAATGTATGTTTTTGTGTGTATGCTCAAAAGGTTTGCAGTTTGGTTTTTGGATGTGTGTTGATGAGCAGCAGTACATTGACCATTTCACTTAAGAATTCAAAACAATTTTTAAACCATGAGAAAACTGTTAATAAGAACTTCCCAAATTAAAGCTAGCCTATTGTTCTTTGATTCAATGCTATTAAAATTAAAATGCATGTACTCTTTAATCTTAATAATAAATATAATAGTTTCTCTAAATAGCAGTTTTCTCAAAATTCTGTTAATATAATTTCTCTATATTGTGAAAAATCAATGAGATGATTCAAGATAAAAGGCTGTGGAACCCTAGAAGTAGCAATTGAAAGATAACACATACATATCAAAAACTGTCTCTTTAAACCATAACTAAATACATATGTTTTATATATGTGTATATATGAATTCATATATTTTTCTCTGACCCTTGAATATAGAGAAGTAAAATTAAAATGAAGAAATTGAAAGTAACATGATATATATATATATATGTGTGTGTGTGTGTGTGTGTGTGTGTGTGTGTATACATATATATATGGATCAGCTCAAGCCAGATGCCAGTGTTTCATGCATATAATACTAGCTACTCAAGAGGATGACATAAAAGGACTGTAGTTTGAAGCTAGCCCAAGCAGAAAAATTTATGACTTTTCTGCAATTAAACACCAAAAACCCACAAGTGTAGCTGTAGCTCAAGTTCAGTACATGAGGCCTGAGTTCAAGCCTCTATACTGGCAAAAAAAAAAGTAGGTAAAAGAGAATCAGTTGGCTCCTTAATCTTATCAAGGTGCTAAAATACAAGTTTTGGAAAAGCAATCCCTATGGTATTCACAGGAACAACATGGAGTTATTTATCCTCTATTCATTGTCTATGGCAATGGTGTTTATGCATTTGGTTTTCAATCTCCACATAATTCCTTCGGAATATTTCTGCCGGATGTCAACTGTGCTTTCCCTTTGGGAGTTCTTGTCCTTTACATTTGTGTAACATCTAGTGTGTTGAGAATATTCTTTGCTTTCTTTTTCTTTTTACTTATTGTTATTGTAAAGGTGAGGGTTACAGTTCTGTAGACAGGGTGTTTTCTTTTTGAACAGTGTCACCCTTTCCTTTTCTCTCTCCAAGTTTTCCCGTCCTGTCCCCAGTCACAAATTGTAGTTTATTTTCAACACTGAGCCTTGTGAATATCACTGCTGCATTTCTCTGTGCCTCCAAAAGACAGACCTCCACATCTTTCCTGTGACAGGATAAGGGAATTCATGTTCTCCAAAAGAAAACCAAGGCTATTTTCTAAGCTGTGGAAGGACTGTGAAATGTGGCAATTGTTTGGTACATTTCTTCTAATGAAGTCTAAGTATGATCACAAAGGAAGTCCTCAACGAGAAAACAGTTGTGAACCCTGACCAGTCTTCCATCTAAAGTCTTGGCTTCTGTACAATTGACTCTTGAATCCACTTAAACTAACAGTTTATATTTTATCCTGACCTCCAGTGGCATATTTAATCATACTACATAGAATGAGAAGTTAAGAGAAATGATTGAGGCTGTGTCACTAAGAATTTGCTCCTGAGAGCCAGTGGATTACAACGTCGATAGCTTTGCAATGTAGAGAAAATAACAGGACTCCTCAGAAGAGGACACTGAGCCTCACCTCTCCAATTAACTACTGACTGGCCATCAGTGATCTTTGAGAATGTGATGATATTTTTCACCCTGGATGAGCAAGCTTGGATATTCCCACGAGAAACACCACACACATGTCATTTTGGAAGTGTTCAGGAACATGCCCCTTGTGGAACTTCAGAGGTACAGAGACTGACTTCATGCAGAGAAACAGGTGTTGACGGGATGCATCTTGACCGACCGTATTGTGCAAAAGAAAACCTCTTCCTGGAGCAACACCAGGAAAACTGTGCATGTGGAGAAATCACATTTATTCACCTGAGCCTGTGCTGCTCTGGCCATCATGAAACCTGTATCAGGGACATGTAGCAAGGCTTTGTAATTTTAAGATGTGAGATGCCTCCAATTTTCCCAGTGCAATCATAAACATGAAGATAGAAAATCCAGAAAGGCAATTATAGGCTCAAACATTCACATAGCAGAGGAAGTTTATCAGTTTGACAAAACTCCAGAGAACACTGCTTTTAGGTGCTGGGAATATGATCAGTGTGGAAATACATCCAGGAGGCAGAGTGACATCGAGATACATAGGAAAGAATTCACAATGGAGAAAATGTACACAATGGAGAGAAGACTTCTGAAATCTCACTTCCATTTACAGATTGGAAAATATTTACACTGAAGAGTTCTATGAATGCTTACACACTGGGGGAAAGACTTCATTTTTTTTTAGTGACCTTCAAAACCGTGAAAGCACTCACATCTGAAGGACCAATGTGAGAATGGCTATACTTGCTCCAATTGCCTTTGCAAACATGAACATATTCACACTCAGGAGAAATCCTATGGGTCTAAGCAATATGGGAAAGCATTCACTTGCTTGTTCCAGTTCTTTTGGAAAATGCAAAAGAATTCATCTTTTCATGAGACTGGATAAAAGCAATGTGGAAAACCATTCGTTTTCTTCTGGTGCCATTCAGATTTGTGAAAGCAGAGCTCGCAGTGGATGTAAGCACTGTGAGAAAGCGTTAGCTCATTCTGGCCACGTTGGAATACATAAAGTAACTTACACTGGAGAGGAACACTGCATTGCAATGAATACGGGAAAACATTCATTTATTCAGGTCCCCTGAGACAATATGAAAGAATTAATAATAGAGGTACACCATGAATGCAAACAATGTGGGAAAGACTGTAGTTTTTCTAATACTCTTGGAAGACAAGAAAGAACTCACTTTTTGAGAGATATTGTGGATAAGACAATATATGAAAACACTCACTTGTTCTAGAGTCCTTTGAATCATTAGAGAAGTCACACTCAAGAGAAACCCAGTAAAGTGTGGTAACTCATGCCTGTAATTCTAGCTACTCAGGAGGCTGAGACGTGAGGATTGCCATTCGCAGCCAGTCCAGGCACTAAAGACTAAGAGACTCTTATCTCCAATTAACCACCAGAAAAACCCAAACTGGCGTTGTGGCTCAAGGAGTAGGGTGGTAGCCTTGAGTTGAAGAGCTCAGGGACAGTGCCCAGGCCCAGAGTTCAAGCCCCATGACTGATGAAAGAGAGAGAGAGACAGAGAGACAGAGACAGAGACAGAGACACAGAGACACAGAGAGAGAGACAGAGAGAGAGACAGAGAGAGACACAGAGAGAGACAGAGAAACAATGTGTCATTTTCATCTCCGCTGTATTCCAAACTAATAAACTTTTAGTGAAGTTAGACTGCTTCTTTAGTAGACTGATTCCTCAAAGCTTACACTTCAGACTTCTACTTCATCCCAGCCAACTCTAACTGCAGATGGATAACTAAATATTGCAAAGCAGAGTGAGCATATGCTGAATTTCTTTTTTTGTTCCTGTGATAGTACAAGTTCAGTTGGCATGCTACCCGCCTTCTGATGTACTGCCAACAACAATTAACACTAAAGTTTGTGTACTGGGATTGTGGCTTTGTGACAGTGTTTCCCCAGCATGCACAAGACCCTGGGTGTCATCTCCTGAAACTCACGAAATAAACATTCTGCCATCTCATAACAAGACTTACCCACTAAACAGTGCATTGTCTGAGTGGTTAGTGTTTGTGTTATCATCTTTGCTTTCAGTGAAAGCCATGGACATTTCATTAACTTGGACAGATATATCCAGGTACCAAACTTTTTGCCAGTTTCTATTAAGTATATATATCTATTGGGACAAAGTATTAATAATGTAAATGCAAGCAAAGTAATTTTGAAGAAATTATAGCTACAAAATGTTTTTGTCTCATGTGAGAAGTTTTACACATGTGGCCAACCAGGGCTGCTGTGAACTCTTTCAAAACTCTTCCATGGTCAACATGCAGACCCTTTCTATCTGTTATACATCTGATGTAATTTTCTGACCTCAGGAAATACCTGATTTTCACAAGAAAAAGCTCAACAGTCAAGCCATGAAATTGAAGTTCTAGAAGGCAAACAGGAGAGGGAAGCATAAAGTCAACCCTATCCAAAAGGCCTTCTGAGCTGCCAGAAGTGGCTCACACTTGTAATCCGAGCTACTCAGGAGGCTGAGATCTGAGGATTGCGGTTAAAAGCCAGCATGGGTCGGCAAGTCGAAAATACTCTAGAGTCCAATTAGCCACCAGAAAACTGGAAGTCGAGCTGTGGCTCAAAGTGGTAGAGCACTATCCTTTTGCAAAAGAGCTGTGGTAAGTCTCCCAGGTCCTGAGATCAAACCCCATGACAGGAGGGGTGGGGAAAGAGCATGGGGGGCAACTTCTGTAAAGCAGAATCCAACAACTTCTACCTAGAATATAACTTTTTTTCCCAGGGACATATCCATATCTGTAGTTTTCCAAGTCTATACTATAGCGGTAACTGGGAGTTTATGCATCCATTCTAAATATCTTTGTTTCCTATGTAACTAACCATTCTTAAATTTTGTAACGTCACTGGATGCTCAATGAAATCATCGTGGAGAAAAATAAAATGGAGTTAAGTTTGGCCTCATAATGTCTCTAGAAGTCCTGTTGAGGTGCATATCAGAAAGATCAGTTCTTTTTGAAAGCAAAAAGAGAAAATCTATATTTCAATATATTAATTTCCTGATATACACGTTTTAGTATTCTGCTATCTAGAAGCCACTTTCCATTTCTTAGTTTATGACAAGTAAAAAGCACAGATATGATTTTAAATAAAATGCCCTTCAGCCAATTTCAGATTAGATTTTGTTTTCTATATTGTTATTACTGTTAATTTTTAATGGAATTCTCTAAAACAAAGAAGCAACTTATCAGAACAAGCTTCTTAAATTAAACCAATTGCAGCAATTTAAATTAAAACTATTTGAAGATAACACTCTTTCTCATAGAATAGTGCTTATTTAGTTTCAATCGGTTACAGTCTTTTCCTGTTTGCTTTAGTGTCTATTGTTTATATTGCCACAAACTTTATGTTGTTGTAAAACTAAGGAAAAAGAATATTTAGCATGTATACAAATATTTAATACAAAACTTGTAAATTGATAAAAGGGGAATATTTATTTGTTAAATTGTATTATATGAGCTCAAGTAAATTTTTTCTTGCTTTGCTTCATGCTTCTCATTCACCTGATATTAGTATCTTTCTCTTGTTCCACATTTCAAAAAAAGAAATGGAAACAAATTCCCATTGACAATTATAGTTGCAACCCCCATAATTCAAAACTTTGCTGAGATGAACTGAGATTGAGACAACTTTGTGTAATTCTTGCCATCTGCATCTCTTAGCTCCTTCATTAAAGCATGTGCATGGCATAGCTCTGTATAAATGGGCATAGGGCTTTCTGAAGAACAGCAAGCTTGAGTTTGCACCATCGGATTGACACAGTCCAAAAGCAGAAGCAACGCACATGTCCATCAATGGATGGATGGTTCACAAAAAATGGGCTGTTTATGGAAAATGACATACTATTCAAACATTAAAAGAACAGATTTGGGTCTAAGAGTCTGGTAGAGTGCTTGCGTACCACACACAAAAACCCTAGTTTGATTCCTCGGTACCACATACATTGAAACGCTGGAAGTGGTGCTGTAGCTCAAGTGGTGGTAGAGTACTAGCCTTGAGGAGAAAGCCCAAGGACAGTGCTCAGGCCCTGAGTTCAAGGCCCAGGACTGGCAAAAAAGAAAAAGAAAAAAGAAAAAAAGAATAGACTTATAATATGTACCATGAGATAGTTTAAGCCTGAAACATTATTATGAATATCCTTTTCTTACCTGGTTGTGTCTATGGATGGGGTGAAAAAAGGTCATTTTGTCTATTAATGTCACATGATATAATTAGCATAATTCTCCCATAACACCGAAAAATGTGTAAGTAGAAGTAGGTAGATCATAAAATATTAATTTAAGGAGGTATGTTTCATACTTTACGATCTCAATTCAAAAGTACTAGGAACTTTCCTCAATATAAACATCAATATTTTATTCAAGTATCACAAACAAGATGGTAAATGAAAAGAAATGGAAATATAAAGAAAACAGTTTTCATTGTCATGTTTTAAAATTAAAAATAATTTTCAATTGTCATTAATTTTTCTTCAAAGCATACAAAATTTGATTGTCAAACTCGAAAATATATTATTGTAATTAACATAAATATCTACTGAAGTATTTTTTGTATTTAGCATTAAGGTAAATACGATACAGATCACATTCTGAATTACAGTATTAGACATTATGATATGAATTACTTGATATACATAATATTTACTACTTAAATTAAGCAATGCTTTCACTAGCAAGTTATTTATGAAATTTATGAATATGAATACAGAATATTCAACATTACCACTCATAGAAATAAACTCAAGCATTTAAATAGTCTGAAATGTATTGCAAAACATTCATTCATTCTACTTGAAATTTAAGGTTTCTAATTTCATCCTAAGTGTATCTTTTAGCGTTGTGATTTTTGCAGTACATTGAATTTCAGAATTTGAGGCAGAAATCCAAATTTTCCATGTAGAGGTAATTTCAAAAGTGTTCAAAAGAACTTGATCATTCCATTTGTAAATGAGTTTGGACATCCAAATTATTTGACATACCTTTTCAGTCCTAGAAACTCAGAGTTGCAGCTCAGAGTCTCCAAAAAGACAATGACACAAGGAGGTGCTAGATTTATCAGAAGACATAAGTTCCATTTTCCACTCTAGTTTCTCCAATAAGGCCAAAGTTTACATCTACAGTACCCATGAGTCTCCACTAGGAAGGGGATAGCATACAGGACACACATTTAGAGAATGGTGGAAGATGTGATTTTCTTTGTTGTCTGGTTGTTTCTTCATAGAATCCATTTGGCAAATGGGTAAGTGGGGACAGAAAGTTGTGATCTTTATTCTAACTAGATAGCTTTTTAATGAGTGGTGGACATTTGTTAGCATAAGAAGAAGCAAGATGCCATGAGCGGCCAGTTTTTATGGTGGTAATGAGATGGAGAAGGCGCTGCTGCAGAGTTCTGACTGAAATCTCAGACAAGGCCAGCAGTTGTAATACACATGGAAAGGAGAGAGCTAAAGAGATTTTGAGAGAACAGAAGACTGAGGGGATCTGACCACCATTGGTTAGTGTTCTAGAATGGTAAGATGAATGGATCAGGAAGGTTTCTCTGTGGGGCTCTCACAATGCCAAAGTTGCCTCTGATGGAAGAACAAAAAAAGCACAGAAGTGAGTCAGCGAGCTTTGCCAGCTCTGGGGGTCGCATAGCTTGCTTGCTGGGGTGGAAGTATGCATGCAGTCTCCAGGGTGCAGACAACAGACAGACAAAACTGGCCTTAGGAATTGGGAACGACACAAAATACTAAGATAACACCTCTCAAAGTAAAAGCAGCCCTGGAGAAAAATTCAGAAAGCTCTTTCCCCTCATTTTTTTTTTGGCGTTTGGAAACATACATATGTGAGTCGAGGTTGTGATTGGAGCTGCCCTGTATTCCTCTGTGAATCTCACTCTTTCTGACAAAACCACTATCTCTCAAACCAGCAACTATTGCCTGTCTCCCTGAAGACTGACTGAGCATGGCCCACCCATCACCACACAAAGGGATGGGATCAGCAGCACATCTGCTAAACTGTGCAAACTGCATTTTTATTGTTAATTTAGGGCACTGGTAAGATATATAGAAAGTTGATTGCAACCAGGTCTATGAGACCCAGGTTTTATTACACCAGGCTATTAGTTATATTTGCCAACTTTGACTGAGATGTAAATAATGGAATCTTTAGCTTAGATAAACAATCGATCTCTCTCTCCGTGTGTGTGTGTGTGTGTGTGTGTGTGTGTGTGTGTATTCATTCAGCCTAATCTCTGGTTGAATATATTTTGGACAACTTCAGAAGTTTTAGGTTTAATAAATAAAAATGTATTAGATAGTGTCTGGTCATAGCCTGGGGATGAAGGCTGCAAAGCAAGAGGAAGAGAATATTATCCACGAAGACAAATGGAGCTGCATAATAGCCCCTTAATTCCTCAGAAAATGAATCATTATTCATAATAAATTTATGTGAGAAATATTAACATAACTGTTTGTTTCAAAAGCTTAGCCTGTTTTCTTTGACTACAAAAGTTATTTTTTCTCCAGGGTATATTTTATCATTTAAATTATAGGAAAAAATATGATGAGCATAATATTCAAAAAATAGAAACTGAAATGTATCATTAATAACATTAGACTATGCCCTTGTTCCTTAAGTTCTATGTCTTTTTATAGCAGTTGTAGGACAATAAATTTATTGTTTCAATACATATTTTATAACAACCACTATGTAATTTTGAGATGAACTAGCTCCTCAAAATTTTCTGGGTATATAATAAAAAGGACAGCAAAGTAATAGTTTATTCAAGCTTAGTTCTCCCCACAATTGTTAAGTATGAGAGAACATATTTCTAGGTTTCTATAGTCATTTACTAATCTTTGTATCCTTTCTCATAAGAGTTTATTTAGGTATTAATGAGGGATGTTGAGGCAGCCTATACTAAATAAAGCTGTTCATTTAATTTATTTATATGATATACATAGGTATTTTATTAATAAGAGATCTATAAGAGATTTTCAGAATGAAACAGAACTTGGGTTACATATTTCCTAAATAAATATTGTTACCAAAGAGTGGTCCCTATGTTAGGGTAAATTCAAATTTCTTATCATCATATGATTACCCAAAGCAAAAATAATTTACATGAAGCAGAAGAAATTCAGCAGTACTAATACCAGGAAAGGACCTGTGGTGAACTCTAGAAAAGGATTTGTTCTCTACATATGTCCTAGAATGAATATAGAGTCTCAGCATACAATATCTGGTAACCTCTATATGAAATGATCAATAAAAACTTACTTTATAGATCCGTACTACATGAGATTACAGAATACTTTCCTGTAATTATTGTGCATAAGTTGACAAAACTCATACAACTTATAAAATGAAAATACTTATATGACTTACAGTTCTAGTTTATATAATACTAAATCCCAAATGATACTTCTCTGGCATATATATTGGAAAATCTCTCTCCTGTCACTGGGAATTCTTTCTAGTTTTACTCTTTCATCTTTATTAAAAGTAAATGTTTCCTTTTGAAGAAGCACAGTTGTCAAAGTAACTGCGAGTGTCTCTCTAGCATCACTGCTCAATGTCTTCCCGGAACAAGATTCCTCGCCATAGTCCAGGTCACCACTGGTGTCTGAGAAGGAAAGAAGAAAATCCTTGGTATAAAAATGTGGATGGGGAAATGAGGAAGCAATGAAAACCGATGTCGCCTGCTACATAGTGTTTCTTTTTTATTGATGCAAGTCAAAGAATACTAACTAGAATTTTCCTCTCTTTATACCAAAGAAAGGACTTTCCCATATTCAAACTCTTAACAAAAATTAAACACACCGTCCAACAAAAGTAATAAACAGAAGACATACTAATCGCCAAGAACTTCTGAGATAGAGAATATACTCAACGTGATAAAGCTAGTGCCCTTGCTTATAGCTTATGCACCTGGAAATAACATTTAAAGAAATGAGTTAAATATTAAAATTTTCTTCCTAGAGCAAGGTAAAATATGGTAAATTAGTTATATATTATTAAGGACATTGAATGCTTGCAATGCTTGCTTTGCTTTAACCAAAAGATAATATTCTCTTGTCCATTTTTAACCTCAGCCTACAAAATCAAATAAAATCCATGCAACCTCTGGGTATTTTCTGGATATAAATTAAACTGACTCAGTTATTGTATATATGGATATGATTAGACTGAAATGATATTACTAGACTGCATTATTAAAATATATGTAAAATACATCCAAACATAAGTAACACATTTTTACCTATGAAGAATGACAGAGTCCATTGATTAAGGTGCATTTAAGACAAACTATATCCTTTTTATTTTGAATAATTTGATACTTTATTGTCAAGATGATGTAAATTGAACATTGTTCAACAATTATTCTTTTAGGTATTTATAGTTTATTAGCATAATATCCTGATTTTTTCTTTTTTTATTTGAATGTATAGAAGGGTTACAGTTATATTCACCAGATAGAAGGTGCATTACCTCTTACACATTGATACCCCTTCTCATGATTTGTCCCCATTTCCTTCCCCCAGCTCCTCCCCTTATTTTCCCTTCCTATTTCAAGACAAAATACATCCTTATTGAATGTATCTAAATACTTCCAACAGATTAGTACTATCTAAATATTATATGTATATTGATTATATTTAATAATCTTTATTACTGTAGGAATAAACATTTTGAAGCAAAAATGTTAATCATCTGAAAGCTTCAGATTTTGTTTTCTTTTGGTATGCCGTGGAGATTATTTGGATTTCATCAGTTATTCCACTTGCACTCTTTGATTATAAGTGAGCTTGAGGTGTCAGGCACTTTTACCTCTTGTGATTTGTGGTACCTTTTGTCTTTTTTAAAAACTATTAAAATATCATAACGATGTTCTTGTGCTTTGTTTGTTTGTTTGTTTGTTTGGGTCAGCAATGGGGATTGAACTCAGGGCCTCATGCTAACCCCCTTAGGAAGAGAAAATGGGAAGTGGGCAACCCTAGGACTTGAAAGAGCAAATCAATGAACAATGGTGTGGAAAGCACAATCTTTAGGAAAGCTTTGCTTATTCCATCTATAAACAATGCAAGCCCCTGTGTTTACTTGAGCTTACTTCCTTGAATGAATTTCTAGGCACTGCTCTTACTTATCCCTGATCTGAGGAAGAGGGAAGTGTGAGCCCAATGCTTCCACTTCACCAGAATTCACAGGGAAAGCAGTGAGAGGATGAGAGGAAGTGGATTTCGCAGACAATGGACTCTTGAGACAGGAGATCTTTTTCTAAAGAAGCTGCTGTATATCAGGAGAAGCAAATCAAAACAAAATAAAACACCTTAAATTACTAGAGGTAAGATTGCTCACAATACACGAAGGGTCACAAATAATGTCCTTTTCCCAAGAGTTACAAGAGAAAAGCTCAAAACTAAGAAGGGTTTGGGTATAATACCTAAAAAGACGCTGACTCCTGAATGAGGAAGAAGTAGCCTTAGGCTGAGCTCCCCTGGACTCTTCCCTGGGAAACACCTACAGCAACAAAAAGTATTTCAGCTATTTAGGAAGATGGCAGATGGCAAACAGAACTTAACCAAAGTTGTTGAGTGAGAGAAAGTGGTAGGGATGGGGGAAGAGAGTAGGGATACATGAGGGATTGACTTGATTAAAGTTCTGTAGAAGAGTGCGTGAAATACTATGATGAAATCCTTTTGTGAAAAGAGAATACTCTAAAAACAAGCATTCCACCACAACAAAAGTGACAGGAATAAAATGCAGGGCCCATGTAGGGGTTAGGTTCTAGTGATGGGAGAAGTTGGTAAAAGACTATGAAGCTAGGTGACTACAATCTAAATTTTTATGTACGTGTGTGAAAATGAGGGCATGAAGTTTGTTAGTGTGGTTTGGAAGGGGAGGAGTGAGGAGAGAGACAGAGTGGGGTTAGGTCTGATCAGATACATGTGCATATATGTGGATGTCGAAATAACACATCTTTGTGCAACAAATTGATGTGTATGAAAAATGTGGCAAAAAATTTTAAAAATTTAAAAACCAAATGAATGGGGCAGTGAACTTGATCAAAGCGCATTATATGTTTGCATATAATCATAATAAGCCCCACTGCAATTAAGTTATAATACTAAAATCAACTTTTTTATCAAAAAGGTCAAATTTAGTTGTCAATATTACCGTCAAAGAAATAATAATTGACTGCTATCTACATTAATGATTAATTTTAATACATTTTTCATTCATGATTTGCCCAGCTCTTTAAATACTGTGGAAAAAGTTCTGTTCTAACTAGTTTTTCGCATTTTGGATTAAATACATAATTGAAACTATGTAAATAAGTCAAATACATTCAATCAGTAGGATAATAAAGTGTGAATTTTTGCCAAATGCAAATATTACAAATCCAGCTTGCAAATTTGTATAAAACACCATGAAACAGAATTAACTTATAAATATTAAAGGCAATTAAATAATCATATAATAGTATATAAAAGCAGAATAAAAAGACAAAGCTCAGCAGGATGTAATTCTATCATGCGTCTAAAATTGTTAAGAAGATTAAATTGTAAAAATTTAGCTAAAATGATTTCTTTGGCTACAATGAATATTTACAATTTTAATGATATATTTTTGCTATTGCCCCAAATTTTGAAAGCCATACTTCTTAAATTGCTGGAAAGCTAGGAATGAGAAACCTAATAAGCCTTTATGAAACCTAAAGGTTATGGGCAATGTTGGAATTATAATATGTTTAACAGGCAGAATTTTAAAAAAAATTTGTTTCAAAAAACAATAATCATCTCGGTCATATTTTCCCCAGTTTGAGGTGCCAGGAATAAAATGAAATGTGTTATCTGTTATATGTCATTTGGCTAATTACACACCCACTACAGAACTACAAAGATAATTACACTAATCAATATAGAAGATTTTACACACACTGTTCTATAAATTCTTAATGTACCTCTCAGTTGTTGCTTTGCATGTAGAACATGCTTTTTCTCGTAAAATAAGCATAGAGATAACCCACAACGGGTTATTCCATTTTTAGAGTTTTCAGACATTTTCATATTTGTTGGATTTAATTTGTTGGATTGAAGTGCTAAAATGGAAAAATGAAATTTTCCCTTAATATTTATATATTTTTAAAATTCAGACATTGACATTGCACACACACACACACACACTTACATAAAACATTTTCACTTAAAATATAGGAAGTTTATTTGATGCTTTCTGACATGACTCTTTTGTGGGTGTGTCGATCGTGGGACTTGAACTCTGAGTCTGGGTGCTGTTCCTGAGCTCTTCAGCTCAAGTCTAACAACCTGCTCCTTAAGTCACAGTGCCACTTCCCATTTTCTAGTGGTTAATGGGAGAAAAGAGTCTCATGGACTTTGGTGCCCTGGCTAGCTTTGAACCACAGTCCTCAGATGTCAGCGTCCTGAGTAGTTAGGATTACAGGCATGTGCCACCATGCCCAGCTGACACGACATTTCATTTTGACATTCAAGAACTTGGTAAACCAAAATTCCCTTGAAAAATCAAGTTAACATAAAATGTTTGATGCCACACAAACTATGACAAAAAGCCAGAATAGTTTAGGACAATAATTTACTTCCTCATTTAAAATTTTAACACACTGAGTTTGAGGACAAAAAGAAAACAAAGAAGAAACACTATAATTTCCATTATATATTTAGTGTTAATATAATATTAATTTCAGAAGAATAGCAATAAGGTGCCAGACAACATCTATAGATCTCTCATTATGTTTATCCATATGCAATTGATGTTACCATTTTTAAATGACATTTCAACTGTACATTCCAGTTATTGTTTTTATGAAGGAAAAGCTTGAACATGGATTATCCCAGGTATTTTGTCACATGGGGAAAGCCAACAACAATGCTCTGTGCAGTGGTGCTGTTAGTTGAGCTTTACATGTAGGAACAGGACTGCCGAGACGTCAACAGGGGCAGAAAGAGTGCTTTTCACCTGTGCCCTTGTGTCCTTTGCATCCCAGTGTCATTTTGATTGCTGCTCTATGGTTACTGCTTCCCCTCAAATTTCTGCATGTTGCACCTCAAAACCCAAATGCTTTCAAACATCTGTCAGGTGACACGCGCTCACCCATGAAAGGATTTTGGAAAGAAGATAGAGCTCAGAAAACAAAACAGCATTCAGAAGCACCACCAGTGACTGATTGGGAAAAATCAGGTCATGTGCTCCTGACTCTGTGTCGATGAACATGGAATGGAAATTTCGCCATGTGCAGCATGAAATTTCCACCTGCGTTAGTTGCTGGATTTTAATTTTGTTAGCAAAGTAGTCCTTTGTATAGGGAAGAATACTCTTTATTCTCTCTCTCTCTCTCTCTCTCTCTCTCTCTCTCTCTCTCTCTCTCTCTCTCTCTCTCTCTCTGTGTGTGTGTGTGTGTGTGTGTTTGTGTGTGTGTGTGTAGGAAATGCCTCCTTATTGTATTTGTACTTCTGCCCGAGTGCTGTCCCTCCTGTACTTTGATCAAGACTGGCTCTCTACCGCTTGAGCCAAGGCTTCACTTTCAGATACTTTTTTTCTTTTTAAATTGTATTTTATCATCAGGATAATGTATAAAGATCTTACAGTTATATTTGTCAGGTAATGGGTGCATTACTTCTCAAACCTTGCTAGCCCTACTCATATTTTTTGATGATCAATAGAAGATACAAATCTTTTGGGTTTTCTTGCCCAGGTGGTTTTCTTCCTCAGATCTCAGGCTCCTAAAATAGTTAGAAAAACAAGTGTGAGCACTAGAGCCTACCTTATATTTATTTTTATGGTTGAATATAAACATCAATCAAGAAGGATATCTCAACTGAAAAAAAACACTATCAATTAACAAGCTAAGTGACATTTAAAGAAGAGTCTGGTAAGATATATCAGGGATTAAAACACCGCTAATTTAAAAGATCAGACATTATTCAAAGTTAGATTTAACATTATTGTATTAGCATGTAATAATCTTTTAAGCACAGAAAGGAGTAGAGCCAGATCATTTCATCCATGAATTCTACCAGGTAAGAAAGAAATAATCCCAATTGTCAACCATCTTATGAGGAATTAAAATCACGGAATCAACTGATTTAGGTGAGACAGAAATATCTGTATAAAAAAAGACAAGGTGTTACAAGAACAAAAGGAAAGATTCATACCTATTACCAACCAAGTTATAAAATGATTTAGCAAAATACTAACAAAAAGGAATTGATAACATACAGAATAATTATACAATAAAGCACAGTTTATTTCAGGCATCGTGGACATGTGTAATATTCACAAACTTATTAAGTTCAGTGTTGCACATCAGTGGTCTGCAGGGTCAGTTTAATTAACACGAAGAAATACTTCCCACAGTCATTCACGTTGCTTCAACAGAGTTGCAGAAGAGTTCCGTAACCTGATAAAGACAATGTACAAAATTCCAACAGTCAAAATCTTCTTAGTAATGAGATTTTTACACAATTGCTCATGATGAGAAAGAGGACAAGATTCCCCTCTTCCATTTATTTTCCTCTTTGAATCCATATTCAAAGCCTACTAGGTGAAATTAGATGAGAAAATAAAATAATGTAGAGAATTTGGAATAAAGAAATAAATTCTTAGTAGAAATCAACAGATTTTTTTCTACATCAATACAAAGAGTAACAATAGGTTATCAACATTCAAGTGTATGAAGGATTTACTTTATATAGTAAACTTTATTATTTCGTGGTAGAGCAATCTTTTGTATGGTTATAATAAAATATGGTTTATAATATTGTCATTCATAAAATGTTTCCAAATACATCTAATGAAACATATGCAGACATAATATAAATATTATGTGTAGATATAATATATGTAATATATACATTATAGGTAGCATATATTATAGAGAGATATGATATGTGTAATATATATGTAGTATCTATGTGGTTTTTCCTTTACTTCCTCTTTCCATTTCTTTTTGGCTTTCTGTTACCAATTTCAACACATTCTATATCATATTTGGGAGAAAATTCTCTAAATTGTCACAATCCTCTCATTTACTCATTTTTCTGAAGCCTAGTATCACTTCACAAATGTTGTAACACTGAGGCACTGGGGGAAAAGAGTTGTACAATTGGAAGGATATAAGAAAGAATATTATAAAAACATTAACAATATATTCCAGGAAATTAATGACCTTTTTACTTTCTTGTGTACTTCTTTAGTGTAGTAATATCTTTGCAATAATTCTATACTTTCAATACAGTGAGAACACTCTTAAATTTATAAATGTATAAAGACGAGTACAGGAAAAATGTGTTTTATTATATTACTGTAGAATGTACGGGAGATATCTTTTTAAAAATTACAAAGAAAAAAAGAGCTCTATTCAAACTGCTATTTCAGAAAATAGCAACTTAAGAATGCATTCTCTTATGAAACTGAAAGTCAAGGGCTATGGAAATCCAGCCTGGTGAAGATCAGACTTCAAAACAAAGCAGCATCTCAGTATGTGTGGCTGCTATCTTTCCATAAAGTTCCAGTTTGGCTCTGACTGAGGGACTCATTTATCATTAGCAAATGTAGCAGAAGGAGTCTACAAGCTGAGCTTCCTTCATTGTTTTGTGTCCTGCTCAGGTGCTATAATTTTTGATTCATGGATATCACCTCCTTTCCTTGTGCCAGATTCCTGGAGACAGAGATGTGGTATCAGAATTAAGTATCTCAGGATGGTTTCCTTAATGAAATTAGGGAAGCCGCCATCAGAAGGAAAGTAGAAGAGTGAGAATCCATGGGACAAATACGCACCCCCGTGTCCTTTCCAAATTGTATAAAACATTTAAAAGAGCTTCTGAGAAAAAAGACTGAAATGTATATACTGTGCTGTACATGAATTTAATCATAAGGACATCTGAGTGATAAAAAATCAACTAAAAAGTACATGTGGAAATGTTTTACATTTAATTATTGAGTTCCTAATACTCATAAGACAGAGAGAGAGAGAACAATAGAAAAGTTTACAAAGTGCATAAGCAGGATTTCTCAGTTAAAAATGCTAATGACCAATAAGCATATAAATGTTACCCTCATTAGTAATCAGTAATGCAAATAAATGTGATTATGAGATTGCAATTTTCATTAATTAGATTAGGGAACTGGAAATGAAACTATGAAAATTTTCCATGGCACAAAAAAATCATCAAGTAAAATTGGTACTTTCATATTCTGTTGATGGAAGCATAAATTGTGGGAGCTTTTTTGGTGAGGAGAGCATTTGAGACTGACAAGTTGACACTAATCTTTCAAAATTGAAAATGTGCATACTTACTTCTCTCCTACAAAAATACTCATGAATAAACATAAAGGCAAAATTATAAAAAGGTTATTATGCTATTTTGTTTGTAAGAGCCAAAACACAGAAAAGTAGTGTGTCTCTATCTGGAGGAAAATAGATGACATAGTATGGAACATAGTGTGGAACTTGAAAGTCCACAAAGCACAAAATGTTTAACAAGAACAAGAACATAGATAACACAGTAACCTATTCATGCAGGCACACAAGGTACCTTGATCAAACTCATGTATTGCATTACTCTCCTACATCTCCCTAAGCTTCCTTGTTCCATTTTTATACATCTATGTAAAGTACTTTGGCCTATTCAATCCTCTTCACCCTCTGTTTTCCTTTTCCCACTAAGACCCCCACCCACCACAGATAAGACCTGTTCTATATTCCTGTAATTCATTTTCTGCAGTGCATACTAATTGCCTCAAGGACTTTCACCCTGGTGTTTCACTCAGGTATACATACACAGTATTGTAATCCAATGGATATTCTCCTCTAAGCTCTACTACTCCCGGTGCTTCAGCAGCTTTGAATTGTTTTGGGTCCCTTCCCTGTCCGCACCCCACACCCCCCAGGTTTCCAGAATACTGAGACGTGGGCTTCTGTCTCTGAGATCTTGCAAGAGCCACCTGAGGTCCACCATGCTGAACTGGTCAGCTTGAGATCAGCCCACGACATCACAGCTATTACCTTCGCTCTCCATATTCTAGTCCATTCCAATGCACTTGTCACTCATTTAGAGAAACGTTACCTTTTACATTTGCACTACAGACTTTTTAGAGCATCATTTTCCCAGTTGCTTTTCATTTCATCCTGAAGAGAAGAAAGTTGCTTTGAGAAGAGCAGATGGAGAGAGAAGCTATGGTAGACCTTGACCCATGAATATGGAGTGTTATATAGACTTTCAAGAAAATAGTCACCATCAAAAATAGTATGTATCTATTAATTTATTTATTCTTTATATTTTTCATTCTAACGCATATCTTTATAGTCTTCTGTTTTTGATTACTTACAAATAACCAATTGCAATTCTTTTTGTTGTTTTATGCCTTTAGCTTTATTTTCATTGTTCATTATCATCCCTTAAGTGGAATAATTTCTTAAGAAATCATGCTGGCTGGTTTGTTGAAGATATGCTTAGTTTAAATATACCTTGAGGGTAGATTTGGGATTTAATGTTTAGAATATTTCAGACTTTGGATGAAGGGATAGTAAGTTCTTTAATGTAACTTTAATGTATTGTTTAATGACCACAATAAATCCTGACCCATTTTTCATTCCATCAAAAACACATAGTATAAATACCATTTTTCAATTTGTAATTGAATTTAAAAATATTAATTTTCCTATTCTTGAAACAATGTATTTATGAAATAGGTGAAGAAAACTGTTTTTATCAATAATAACATGAGAACTATCAGAATTTCAATGTAGGAGTTTTTAACTCAAATTATTTCTTGCAAAATACTCTTCCTTTTATGACATCACAAAGAAACAATTACATAACTTTGGCAGTATTTTGAAACTCTTTTTTATAGAATGGAATCAGCTTTACAAATACTGAAGTAATACAGAGTAAGAGATGAGTTCCCGGGAGAAAGAACTATAAGCACTCCTGTTGCTACTTAGGGAGCTGATCTTTAAGTCAGTCTAGGCAGAAAAGCTGAACCGTCTCCATCTCTAGAACAACCAGCAAAGATGTGGTCTTTTTTTTTTCTTTAAAGATATGGTCCTCAGTTCAAACCTTCGTGCTGCCAAAATGCATGCATACACATATTTACAGTATGGTCACTTTTCACACAGAAAACTGCATTGCTTGATAATTGTCCAACAATTGAAAGTAAAGGAAGAATCAGTTCTGGAACTAGCTTGAAAATTAAAATATGCAAACCAGAAATAATAATCAATATTTGAAAAGAAGGGAAAAGAGATGTGGTGAAGCTTTACATTTTCTCATCTGCTGAGGAAGAGTGTGGTTCACTTCTGAGAGATGCGGCACGGGACCATCTCAATTCTGAAGAAACCCAGGGGAAAGCGAGAAAATTTTACTTAGTGCTTGCAGGACACTGGACTTTGAGTTGTGTGATGACCTAGGAAAGATCCTGTGTGAAGAGAGATCTGAATAAGAAAGGCCTTTAAATCATATTAATAGCTATCAATAGCAAGGAGCAAGTTAGAGTTCTCTTGTTGAAATAAAATGTTTAATGAGGAAGGAGAGAACCTTAGCACTTGAGTTGGGGAATGATACAAAGGAGATATTATTATGGGTAGGCATAACAGAGTGTTAGAATCATCTCTCTATACGTACACATATATGGATATTTTATATGCATAATATTTTATACATACTAGTACTAGTATTTCCCATCTATTAACTATGTTCTCTGTCTTTCATCTAATTTTCTATCATCAAACTACCTATATTCTGTCTACACAGTTATCATCTGCTTATCACTGTCTATCCTGTTTGTGAAAATTATGTAAAAATATGCACAGTCACTAAATAATTTTTCACTATTTAGCAATGAATACTCACTGACTAAAGACATATATTCCAGACTGTAAGTTATAACTGACAGTTATAACACCTGGTAGGATAGTGGCAATATTTCTATACAAATAATCAGGTCTGCGAATGGGCTTAGTGGTAGAGTGCTTGCCTAGCATGTGTGAATCCTGGGGTTCAATACCTCAGAACTGCAGAGTGGTGCTATGCCTCAAATGGTTGAGTGCTAAACCTTGACCAAAAGAAGCTCAGGGACAGTGCATAGGCCTTGAGTTCAAGCCCCAGAACTGGCCTAAACAGACAAACAAACAATGAAGAGTCAAGTTCAAAACTCCTTGAAGTCATCTGAAATAATTGTTAAATTGGCACTGTCAAACCAAACATTCTCCTTTTCACACAATATGGATAGTTGTCATTGGTGTGAGATACTTTTAAATATTTAAATAAATACATAAATTCCCTACATTTAAGTTCAATCTGTCAGTAGTAGAGAATACCGAATATTTAATGATTCAACTATTCACCCCACCTAATGGTGAAATATCCCATGTAGAGGTAAGTAGAGAAAATCATTTTCTGTAGATGATATGTGGGTGGGAACTTCTTGTTTGTGTAGCACCTAATGGCTCAGATTCACTTTTTGATCACGGCTTCATCAGGCTCTTTTGTTACCTGGGCTGTTTCTTCTCTCTCCTCTTTGTTCTGTGTCTCTTAAAAGTGCCTTCCTTGTTACATTTGGGACTACCTCAGACAATCTAGCAGGGCCTTAATCTCAAGATCTTAAATACATCTAATAAGATTGGTTTCACCTAAATGAGGTCCCATTCATAAAATCCAGATTTTAAGACATATCTTTATTGTCAGCCACTATTCACCCCGGTACAGGGTTCTACGCATTAATCTCCTGAATCAGAATTTCCAGGTGGCAATCCCGCCTGGTCACATGCTGTGGTGACTATCAACCTGAAGTGAAAGGAAAGGAGAGAATCAAACACCTCCATTTCTATGCTCAACAGGATTTCAAAACTGCTCACATTAATTCTGATCACACTGCATTGTTCAGAACTCACTTATATGACCGCCTCACGTTGCAAGAGAGATGGAGAAAAAAAAATGTCCTTGTTAAGCATAGATACATTCCTGGGTTACAATGACAGAAAGAAGAGAGAATTGACAGAGGGTTACAATTAGTCATCTTTCAAGGTCACCTTTACGTTATGGTGAAAAAGTAGTATCTGTTTTGAGTTCTGTTTCTTAGTCTCTTGTAACTGTAGTGAGAAATTATACTTCCTAATCCTCTGGTGCCTTGAATATGTGAGAAAGGAATATTGCACATAAAGATGTCAATTCTCCATTTATCAGATCTCAGTCGGATCATAGTGCATAAAGATGCAGTATAGGCTATACAGCTCAAAATTTAAAATGGTTTTTATTATTAAGCACGTAGAAGAATTTATCTTTTAAATAGCATCATTCAAATATGATCAAAATTGCAGTTGAAGATGCTATGAGGTTTCATATTTATTAAATAAAGTTGGAAGGACATAATTCAATTTTAGAAAGAAAGGGTTAAGTGAAAATATTTATAAAACATTACAATTGATGTAATACTACATATAAACAAACCAGATGTCAGGACATTGCATTCTTCATTTGATACAGGGAACATTCTTTAATTCAGGCTCTCGATTTTGTAAATTAAGAGGTTAAGAGTGACTATGGAACTAGGTCAAAGTAAGTTGACAGGTTAGAGATAGAATAACTGAATTTACTTCTTTATTTTAGTCTAATGCTATAGCTTTGGGTAGAACACCTTTCTTTTTTACATAGCTATTATGGTTGAGGCAAATACCATTTTATTAATGAATCTTAGATTTTAAACATTAATTTTTTGCTTTGGAGTAAAGGTTAGGACAGGTTTAAATTGCTAGCAATTAGTATTTTTAAGTCTATACTTCATTAGATAAATGCTTAATTCATAGTAAGCTATCTTTTAAGAAAATATAAAGAGGTTATCTATTCCAAAGGGAAGACCATTGTGATTTGTTCATGGAGGCTAACAGCTAGATTGAACACTGAGTTAGGAATTTAATTGGCTTGCTAGGATAGAAATCGTTAACACTGAAAAAACAGAAATATCCCCTGGGGCAAGAAGATATGTTTACCGCAGCACTTAGCACAGCCTTGCACAATCTTCTTCTCCTGACCTGCTATATGTTCCATGTCTATTTGTCTTACCTTAGTTCTTATTTCATTCAGTAAGACCAAGAAATCACCTTAGGGTTGGAAGCATGACTCAGTGGGAAGAGTATTAGCCAATGAGCAAAAGCATCAGGTTTCAGAGCTTGAGTCCTAGTCTTGGACCTAAAAGAGAGAAAGAAAGAGTAAGAAAGAAAGAAAGAAAGAAAGAAAGAAAGAAAGAAAGAAAGAAAGAAAGAAAGAAAGAAAGAAAGAAGAGAGAGAGAGAGAGAGAGAGAGAGAGAGAGAAAGAAAGAAAGAAAGAAAGAAAGAAAGAAAGAAAGAAAGAAAGAAAAAAGAAAGGAAGGAAGGAAGGAAAGAAGGAAAGAAGGAAAGAAACAAAGAAAGAAAAAAGAAAGGAAGGAAGGAAGGAAGGAAGAAAGGAAGGAAGAAAGAAAGAAAGGAAGAGTGAGAAAGAAAGAGAGAGAGCGAGAGCGAGAGTGAGAGAGAGAGAGAGAGAGAGGAACCACCAGATCCCAAAGGATGCTACAAATCACATCTTTCCTGTCCCATTAGAGCTTTATTTTTATTGTCCCAAAACAGTCAGCCCTGGGTAGAAATTCAAAGGCCCCCTTTCCTTGTTTCATTATTTTTTTCTTCTCTATATTAAACTTTGCTGCCCTCCCCAGAGCCCTGTGAGCAGTCTATTCTACCTCTACTCTTTGTCTCAGACCAGTGAAACTCATTTCAGGATTCATCCTGGAAGGGCAACAGTGAATAGATTAATACGCTCATTCTTAAATCTTTTTTCATATATTTTGATTGTAATTAATAGAAGGGTTACATGATATTTGCCAGATAGAAGGTGCATTAATTCCCGTACATTGATACCCTTTCTCATGTCTTGGTCCCCATTTCCCTCCCCCCTCCCCCCGCCCTTCATCTTGTTTTCCCCTATCCAATTTCAAATAACCAAATACAAATATATCCAATATATCAGGTAACAAAGTGAGATACTGTAACAATATGAGATACCCAAGGGACAGCAAAGTAGATGAGAGATAACATAGTACATTAAGGACAACAATCATTCATTATATGGCTTATGTTTCTATATCCTAGAGATCCTTTCATTTAGCGTCCTACTATATGGCCTTTTGTATCAAGGTTTTGTTCTATTGCAGATCTCTGCTAGGAGAGACCAAGGTTTCTACTGATTATGACAAATGAGGGAAACCATTGAGCCTATGTTCCTTTGAGTCTGGCTTACTTCACTTAGTATGATTTTTTCTTAGTCTTTCCATTTCCTTCCAAATGGGGCGATGTCGTTCTTTCTGACACCAGCATAGAATTCCATTGTGTATAAATACCACAACTTGTTGATCCACTCATCAACTGAGGGACAAACCTCTGCCAAATCTTCCAACCACTCTACCACCCCCACCCCCTACCACTCCCACTCCCTCCTACCTCTCCCGCACACACACACACACACACACACACACACACACACACACACACACACACATCCCACCACCACCCCACTAGCACAGCCCTCACTACTCATCCGTGTTCATCTATGGAGCTTGGAAATATTTCAGTCACATAAAATGTTTGCTGGCTCAAAGAACGAGCCCAGAATCTAACCTTCTAGTTTTATTTCCATGTCTTCAGAAACAGAATAGAAACACACACTTTAAATCTTCTTGTTTCAAATTTCTCAATCACAAACCGGGCATTGTTGTGCAAGCCTGTAATCTCAGCGCTCAGAGGCTGAAGCAGGAGGATCATAAATTTAAGACCAGCTTGAATTACATAGTATCATCCTAACAAAATAAAATCTTCAGTCATTGGACAATAGGTGTTTAGGATGCTAAGGTTGTTGTTTGCTTTTGCTTCATGAGAAAGAAGCTAAAACCATGATTCCATAATTATATCAGCCTTGGGTCAGAAAATGAGAAATATTTCACCTTAACTGCTAACTCTTATCCCTTGTCTGACTTTAGCTAGAGCTTTCTTCTTTAACTTCTTTCCTGAAGTTTATCCCTTACATTATCCATGTGCTACTCAATCTTTCTCAAGCTTATCTTCACATTTTAACAACTCTGCATCTTCATGTGTAAAATATAAGGACCTCAATGCCTTCAGAATATGCCAATGGAAATAATGTTAAAGCTTTGCCAAACAGTGGTATAAAGGAAAAACCACATTTCAGCAAAATAAAACACCAGGAAATGAGTACTTGAAAGGAGTGGGGTGGAATCAAGACAAAATGGGTAGATGAATGAAGAGGAGAAGAGTGGGAGAGGTCAGCCAAGAATCCAACATATAGCCTACAAAAATTAAGAAGAGTGAGGGAAGAGGGAAGGAGGGGAAGGATGGGTGAGAAGGTCAAAAGAGGTGACACTGATCAAAATATATACTATATTCATAAACTGCATTGTAACATGGCAACTCCTTTGTATAAATGCTTTATTAAGATAACAATAAAGAATGAAATTTATAAATAAAAAGAAAAAAATATAAAGAATTCATACCCTACTAATAAGAAACACTGCAAAATTTGATGTGCCTTTCAGGTTTTCTACATATGACATGCCTACAATTTTAACATCTTATTATGCTGATAGATGAATAAATGTTAACTAAGTCTGATTCCCCAGAGGAATATTTACATTTTGTTCAGCTCCGTGGTAACTAACCTTGATTCATCATCTTTATTCCACCGGAGGCTGCATCCAAGTGTCAAGCTGCAAGATTGCCAAGATATCTGATGATTGCATTTCCTTTAAACCATGGAGGTGGACAATTGAATTTGTTTATGGTAAATGGACTAAAGATTGTATTGCAAGCCTGATTCCAAGAATATTTGATTCGTTTACAGGTAAAGCATTATTCAGTAGGATGATTAACAACAGACTCAATGGTTCTCTTTTTGATCATAGAAATAGATCAGCTTTCAAAGTGAGTATCAGAACTCACACTCACAGCCACTTAACTAGCTGGAAAAAATAAATCATTGAGAACTTATGGAAAATTAAATAATAATATTAGAATCATCTCTAGCATCAGCATAGAAAGATGCTAAAAGCAATATGTCAACCCAATTTATGCAGTTAGAAGCAGAAGGAAATATAGTACTCATTAAAAAAGTATGCGTGTATGATATATTCTTTGTTGAAAACCCACTCAAATAATGAGAAATTCAAATCTAGACTGTAAAGTTGTTAAGAATATGAAAAGCCATCTTTGAACATGGGAAAATACAAGTCTCATTGGATTCATATAGAAAAATCAGATTCTTAAACTTGTGTTGTAACTAGATGAGTGTAACAGAAAAGTGATAACAAAGTAAGTTTCAATCATCTTTTTTTTTTTTGCCAGTCCTGGGCTTGAGCTCAGGGCCTGAACATTGTCCTTGGACTTTCTCAAGGTTAGAGATCTACCACTTGAGCCTCAGAACCACTTCTGGCTTTTTTCTATGTATGTGGTACCAAGGAATCGAACCCGGGTCTTTGTGCATGCTAGACAAGCACTTTAACCACTAGGCCAAACTCCCGGCCCCTCAATCATCTTTATGAAGCATTTTTATATACAATATAGGGAAAATATTTTAGGTCATATCCCTAGGGAAAATCACAATGGTTCTCAGACATCAACTACATGGCATAGATATGAAATTGTGAAATAGGCACCCAGCACCTCCTCTGACAATACTTCACTATTTCATTGAGTCCAATGGCATCATTGTCTTTCCTCACATGTACTTTTAAGATACTTTCTCATCGATTCTGATCCTATTAGCATGTAGGTACTAAAAGCTTTAAAATACACAGGAAAATTTATCTGTGCTTTGATGCACTGTGTCCTATAATTAAGGCAATATTAAGGTAGTTACTCTTCTATAATAGTCATTCTGCTAAGTGAATTTACAGATATTCTCTATCAGCTAGACATACATTCATTTTCCATATTATACAGCAGTCCAATATTTAATGAGTATAATTTTTGGCTATTTTTCTCTTTCACTTTCTTCTCTGCAGATCTTGATTACATGTAAGTTGGAGAATATTTGTGTTAAATAACTTCCTTTGTGTTTTTCAAATTGGATAATTTATACTAATCTGTTATTAAAGTACTACATTCTGACTATAGCTATAATCTGTGCTAAGCTAAATTCCTTTCATTTAAAAGACTTATTTTGTTTTTAAGAATATCATTGCATGAATATAACTAGCATAAAATGATGTTTTATCTGTATTCATATCTATACTATCATAATTTCACTCCATGTGGGCTAAAAATTTTAACCTATCTCTCTCCCTCCACAATTATTTTGTTGTTCTGTTGTTATAGGAGCTCTAAATCTCTCTAACACTGTCCAAAAATATTTTTAACTAGAATACTCCTGTTCTCTGGACATTTATGTAACTGCAAATCTGTGTATTTTGACCTACATTTCTCGTTCTTCCTCTTCTACAACACTGTAACTATTGCCTCTACTCTTTGTGTCTGCACATTTAGCTTTTTATTCTTTTTTTAAGGTTCCTTATAGTACAGTGAGCTACTCTCTTTTTTTCTAGGTACACCTAGTGTGGTATAAGTGACAAAATTGTCTTCTTTAAGACTGAAGAATATTTTGAATATATATATAATTATCTGTATATGATTACCCTGCTTATTTACTCATTAAATTCTTAAAAATTTTTAAAAATTTCTTTGTTGTGATATTAGAGATCAAAAACCTGGCCTTATATTGATCAGGTGAATGCTCTATTATTGAACTATATGCCAAGTCTAGAGCAATTATAAAGTTACAAAATATTTGGAATATAAGACAGAAAATGTCCCTATATCTTGCATCTCTTATAATATCTTACATTAATATGGCACACCTCTTACAATGAATAAAGTAATATTAAATTATTTTTTTTTATTAAATCAACCCCAAACTTCAAAAAGATCTTTAGCTTTATCTGAAGATCACTATGTTGCTTTTATTCTGGAATAATTAGTGCGGAATCCTTAGTCAACCCATCTTCTTGACTGTGGGGATGTCTCAGATGTCTTTCTTCTCACTGACTGGTGTGAGAGTTTTGAATAATATTGCTTAGATACTTTGTTCCTCAATTCATGTGTGTCTGATGTCTTTTTCTTAGCAGAGTTATGTGATTCTAGGGGGAGGTCATGATGTGATGCTCAAATCTAATGAAGGGGGTTTTATGTTCCTAGAGGATGTGATATTGACATAAATTCCTTTGCACAGGAATTTTTCTCTCCCTTCCCATTTATTTATTAATTGGCTATTTGTCTCAATAAATATTGATTCATAGATATCTACTTTATACTTAAGATTGTGATCCACTGCTGTTTTCGTCATGCAGTTAAATTTTTATTGCAATTACTGTCATTTTAGGGAAATAATTATCAATTTGACTTTTAGTTAAGGGTGTCTTAAACTTTTGTTTCTGGATGAATGTTTAAGAAATGCATAATGGTTATTTCCAGTGAGTTGTGCTCAGGTATGTAATATGACTGAAATGAAACCAGAATTTATAAGCATGGCTATCAATTAAAGAAAATTCAAGGGCCTGGAGTTTGGTCTAGTGGTAGAGTGCTTGCCTAGCATGCACGAAGACCGGGTTCGATTCCTCGGCACCACATACATATAAAAAAGCTGGAAGTGGTCCTAAGGCTTAACTGGTAGAGCTTTAGCCTTGAGAAAGTCCAAGGACAGTGCTCAGGCCCTGAGCTCAAGCCCAGGACTGGCAAAAAAAAATTTAACTAGAAAAAAATACAAAATGGTTGAATCCATTTCCACAATATTTTTCTTCAAGATTTTAAAGAGGTTTTTTTCCCAATCTATATGTACTATGCATTTTTGTAGCTCTGAAGATAATTATGACACGTAAAATGTGTTTTTCTGTCTTTTATTGAATTTATACCTATTAATGTTAGGCACAAAATGTGTTATATACTCAGTGCTGAGTATGAGAAATCATCATTAAAATAATATTTTTGTTTTAATTTCAGATTTGTTACTGATTATGCAACTGCAAAAGAAATGCAAGTCTCCATTTTCTTTTCACATTAGTAAATTGGAAATATCACTAGTATACACCTGGTATAGTTCTGCATTGAAGAATAACATCTTAAAACACACAGTGACTGTTGTGTTGTTTTCATTCTACAAAAATATATACTAGAAAAGTATATATTATTCTAGAAGCACAAATACATGACAACACTGTCTTTGGTACATATAATAATATTTTTAATAATATACTTTTAAACTATGGCAAAAATCACTATCAGAATAGAGTTTTTTTCTTTTATTTTTCATGAAATTCTCTTCTATAAATTCACTTGTGTAGCTCATATTCAAATATTTGTGTGACACTTATATAATGCTTTTATCACACCAAGTATTAAGAACACCAAACTTACTTATTTTTGATCATTTAAAAATCTGAACTAATTAAAAATGATTCCTTGATTTATTGGCTTGGTGTATAGTAGAACAGATTTCATTGCAGATGGTTGTGAGGCTCTATTGGTAGCTACAATCTGCCAGTATTGTCTCTCAAAAGGTGCTGGTAAGGAAATAACCATCTCTTTTTAACTCTACCTCATTCACTAGCAATTCTTTATATTGTACAAAATGCATTTATATAGAGTGATCTTAGATATATGGAAAATTTGATTGCCCTCTAGACATGACACATAAACAGAATGATTATAATATGGAATCAAGATTAAGTTGTATGTAGATAGATAATAAGGTGAATGAGAAGAAATTCTGGAAAGCATTGCCATAAAATGAACAAAGGCATAAAAATTCACAAAAGGGTTGTAATTTTATCTGTCTTCCACTTGACATCTTTGAATTCTCTGAAGGTTTTTTAAGAAGCCAAATAACAAAGTGAAGTCTTCAAATTGGTAGGCCGGAGACACATCAACCTGCCAAATAACCAGAATGCATTTTTAGGGTGGTGTCTCACACCTTGACTGTAGTTACAGTGTCATTTTTTAGTCTTACATTTCTCTCTATAATTCCTTGTGAACAGATTCCTTCATCCTGAATATTAAAGTATTTAGAATATTCATCTCCTGTTTAGAGAAAGAAACAAAGGAAAAGATACAAGTTCAGAGGAACAATAGCCATTTGACTATAGCCTGTATCTATCAGTGCTATACAGAAGATGGATTTGAAAACCTTTTCTGTATTAGCCAATAATGTGTCACTCATCTACTTCTTCAATAATTTCAGATAAATGCCTCAGAGCCCACTTGGGAGAATTTTTGGTCATTTATAATTATACTAAGATTATAAAGAAAAAAAACTCTGGGAACATAAAAATCTCATGACCTCTAGATCACTTCTGACAAAGAGTGTATAGTCACAAATAATAGAGATTCATTCTGTCATTGTGATTTAGTAGTGTAATTATGATAGACTTAATACTAGGAAATGCAGGAGATTTAATTCTGGGAAAGAGTCTATGCTGACTATATGCTTAAGTCATAGCTCATCAGTGGTTACATCCACAATTTCAGCTTTAGTTGCTCATGTTTGATCATTAAAATAAATAATATTTTGCCACAAAAATAGAGTTTTAGGTCTGAAATACTGTGAGCCCAATATTTACATTTTCCGTTCTTTATGTTCCTTGTAGAATATCTTCATTTCCCAACCTTTTTCTTAAACATCAAGATGTACTAAATTTACGCATAACTCATCAGCATTTATTGGATAAATTGCTTTTAATGTGTTATTGTCACAAACCATTTTACCAGGAAATAAAATAATCTCAAGGAATTTAAAAAAGCCAGGTTAATAATTGAGTTTGTTGTAAACCACAGGAACTTGACTATTTCAGATGTGTCACTCTACTGTAGTCGAATCTGTGGAAATGCGTATCTAGGTAGCCACCCATGAGCAGGAGCAGAGACAGTCCCAGATCCCCACTGAGACACCACAAACACAGCAAGCAGCTCAGAGTTGAAGATTAATGAATACCCTGTTCTAGAGATAGATTCATTTCAAAGCAGAGCCTGTGCCTATTGAACAAAACCGACACAAGTGACCGCCGGATGACCCTCCGTGGGCCACACCAGACAAAGAGACCACCACACAGAGGGGGGAGCTGCCCACCTTTTTCTCTTCACAGGAGCCTGTCTTTCCATTATCAGTAACATGGCCACCAGTTCTGGCCAAGCAAGAAAAAGTGAGAACCCAAACATTCACACCCACGTATTTATACTCAACATGCCCTAACAAAGGACACAGGAAAAGGACAGTTTAAGGCAATGGTTCTTTTCTTCCAGAATTGCTCACGTTATATATTTTCAAAGTTGTACTACCATTTAAATAAAACATATTTCTTTTAACAGTGAAAGTCCCTTTCTCTATTATAGTTCCTTTGGCTTTGGCTTCTTCTCTTGTCTCTGAATGATGGTTCTATATTTTACCCAAAGAACTGAGGCCATTATTATCACATCTACCAACCACAGCCAACCTATCACAAAGATTCCAGGACAAGAGAGTTGGGAAGTATGATATCATGAGTTCTGACTCACTTGAGGCTAAATTCAATGCCTGTCCTGGAGTACACTTTCTTGGACTTGAAAGGACTTGGAGTCCTTTCTTGTCCTCAAAATGGGCTAAGTCACCCTCAGGTATCACATTTCATGGTCCTCATAGTCATAAGCAAAGCGACTGGATATATCTCAGGCAGAGTTAGTTATGCATGGATTTTCTTTTTAGCCAGTTTTTCTTTCACTTCTAACTCCTTCTGGCTTCACCATTTTTCCAAGCACTGAAATTCTTGAGGAGCTGAGAATCTGTAACGGAATGTGTGTCCTCTAACCCTCCCCCATTCAGTCACTGTCAGAACATTCTGTGATAAATGATGTCCAGTTAGCTAAACATCTTGTGAAAGTGTCAAGACAAAGGATTTCTCTTCTTGTCTCTGCTATTTTACTACCATGTCTCTTCTCCTAGACACAAGCCACACAATGGAGGAGTATAAGGGCTTGCTTTAAGGTGTGAACAAGTTTCCCAGAGAGGAGAACTCTATTTACAATGCCGGGCACACATGGCTGTTCCGCATCACTGCATGATTTTTTTTTCATGGAAAAAATCATCATTAAACATTTGCTGAGTGAACGAATGACCTGTCATGGACAATGTCTGTATATGAAGTCTGAATGAACCAGCATGTTGTGCAATTTCTGAAACCAGTATCAGACAGCTGTGACCCTTGAGACATTTTTTTTGCTTCAGCTGGAGCTTATGGACATTCAGCATGTGCAAAAATATCAAACTCTTGTTGTTGAATATTCAAGAGTCTATCAACCAGTTAGAAATTACTTTATAATGAACTAGTCCCAAATTGGTGATGAGATGACTTCTGTGGAGGTTTACAGAGCGTTGAGAAGGAGCGTGAAAAAAAAAACTAGAAGTTGTTGAGTGGATAAGAAAGTTCAAGATTTCATAGGTCTAAGGAAATACTTCAGGCTGGTCCTGGCACCTTTGAGAAGGCAATTGAGAGACTTCCTGGATTGCTTTGTGTATCAGCAGAGTACAAATGGCCGATGGCGATGTATGTATGGATCTGAATTGGAAGGAATGAGTTTCCATGAGTCGGCAAAGCACTGCAGTACCTTGGTATTTGAAGGTTGTCATGAGGACTCTGTGCCATGCAGACTTTTGAGAGCAAGTCTGGGTCAGTAGCTGGTAAGGACCCAGAAGCAACAGGAATGAAAAGGACCCCATGGCATCAGATGAGAAGGAACAAGATGGAACTATAGGAGGGTGTGTGGGGAAGATGCTGAAGAAAGAGGACTGTTCTTCCTGGACCTGTTAGTTTGTACAGTGTTAACATGTAAGATTATCAGCCACAGAAACAGGATTTCACACCCTAACCCCACTCACAGCTGTCTGCCTAGACAGACTTCTCAGGATTTCTGCACAGTCAGTACTCTAATGGCTTCTAGATCACCTCTCTTGAAAGAGTCATTGTAAGTAAGCCATCACTAGTCAGAATTTATTCCTTTGGGGGGCATTTAACAAAGTAGTTTATGAATATAATGCATGCTAATCTATGCTACCTCTATCAGTATTCTCACCCATCCTTCTCCTACCCATTCTTCCCTCATTCTACTTAGCTATATATTATATACATTGGAGTCTTGTCTGCATTCCCCCCACCCCTCCTCTTCATTCAACTGCCCTCCCTTCTCCACTATACCACTCAGTGGCATTTATTTAGTTGAAATTTGACTTTACCAATCTAAGGACTTACACTATTTAAGTTACACCGTGTATATATCATATTTAATTTTATACATTTGTGTCTGATTCTTTATAGGTCTCTCTCTAAGCCAAGTTCTCCAGAACATCAATTTTTAAAAAAGACATGCATCATCTAATCATTTAAATTGTGATTTTAGGTAAGCAATCTGTAATTGTCTAGTAAAAAGATATGAATAATGCTGACTGGAATATACTGAATGACATGTTAATTTAAACCCATCCTCATTGAAGATTGCATCCGTAAGCCCCAATTTCCTGGGATCGTCTCTGCTTATTTCTTTTGGAAGATGGACATGTCTGGAGACTTCCATTTGCATGTGTTTCATGTCAGCTCCTCATAGGCTTTTTTTTCCATCGCCCTCACCACTTCCAGTGGTCCTGGTCACTATTCAGCCTCATTCCTGCATCTGAGTGATCCAATTCCTCACCTGGTTTGTGACTCAACATTTCAGCATCCAAAAACCTTGGTGAGGTCCTGTATATTTTCCTCTTCAACATCAAGGAGAAATCCTTTTTCCATGTCCATCTTCATTCAAAGGGGGCAATGTAGAGACGTGTTTCTCATTTCTTCATGAAGCTCTCTCCAGGAACTGCCATGTGATCAGGGTTGAACTATACGCAGGAATGTGTTTAAATCGTACTTGGAAACCCTGCTGTCTTCAGAATTCAATCTCTATCTCAAGCTGACACAAATTGGTCTAGATTCCGCTATCAGAACTCCTCAGAGGACAGGGAATACCTGCCTGGTGGAGAGCTCCTGGCACTCTGGGGTGTATTTTGAAGGTCTTTCTTAATTCAGCCAAAAACATCTTTTGGAACTTCTCTTTAGAATACTTCAAACAAGGGCCTGGAGTTTGGCCTAGTGGTAGAATGCTTCCCTAGCATAGACCATGATTTGATTCCTAGGTACCACATGCATAGAAAAAAGCCAGAAATGGTTCTGAGGCTCAAGTGGTAGAGCTCTAGCCTTGAGAAAGTCCAAGGACAGTGCTCAGGCCCTGAGCTCAAGCCCAGAACTTGCAAAAATAAAAAAAGAATACTTCAAACCAGATTAAAAGTATATTCTTCTTATGTAATCATTTGTAAACACACACACACATATACAAATATATATAGACATTGTGTCTTCAGTTTCATCAAAGAAAAATAATTTAATAGTAACAATAATAAAATGTTAAAAGACAGTAAGACTCTAAAACCAGTTTTTCTTTAAGGTCTCTTATCAGGTTTCTGATACTCAGTTTTCTTTTCTTTTACATAGCTATGATATGATAATTTTTGCTTCTGCAGAAATTCTGTGTATGTGTGTATGTATATGTGAGTGCATGTGTGTGTGTGTTTGTGTGTATATTCTACAATGTTAAGGAATTACTTACTAAAATATACTCTAGTTTATTACAGGCACTTTTGAATTTAAAATGGGAACCCTTATGTTGTGTACAGGATTTTAAATTTCATGCTGTGTCATGATACTGCCCATTAATTTCATAGGAAATGTCTGATAGAAATTAATATTACCTCACCATTGAATAACTATGCCTGCGGTAAAAGCTCTGGAGAAACTAGGAATCCATGGAACATTCCTGAGTATAATAAAGGCTGTGTATGAGAAACCCACAGCTAGTATTATATTTAATGGTGAAAAGCTAAAGCCATTTCCTCTAAAATTAGGAATGAGGCAAGGATGCCCACTCTCTCCACTCCTCTTTAACTTGGTATTCGAATTCCTACCAGAGCAATAAGGCAAGAAGCAAGCATAAAGGGGATCGAAATAGGGAAAGAGGAAGTGAAACTTTCCCTTTTTGCAGATGACATGATTTTGTATTTAAAGAACCCTATAGACTCCACTCCCAAACTCCTTGAGCTGATTCAAAACTTCGGCAAGGTAGCAGAGTATAAAATTAACCCTCAAAAATCAACTGCCTTCTTATATGCCAACAGTGAGAGGAATGAGGCAACAATCAGGAAAGCAACTCCTTTTGCAATAGCCCCCCCCCAAATAAAGTACCTAGGAATTATCTTAACTAAGAAGGTAAAGCAAGTTTTTGATGAAAACTTTAAAATCCTGAAAAAAGAAATTAAAGCAGAACCGAGGAAATGGGAAAACCTCCCATGCTCATGAATTGGAAGAATCAACATCGTGAAAATGATAATCCTGCCAAATGCTATCTACAAATTCAATGCAATACCCATCAATATCACAATGTCATTTTTTTAAAGAAATAGAAGAGGCAATCCAAAATTTCATAGGGAATAATGAAAGACCCCGTATAGCAAAAATACTTCTTAGCAGAAAGAACAGTGCAGGAGGAATTTCAATACCAAACTTTAGACTCTATTACAGAGCTATAATAATCAAAACAGCTTGGTACTGGCACAAGAACAGGCCTGAAGACCAATGGAATAGAACTGAGGACCCAGATATTAAACCACAGACCTATGGCCACCTAATCTTTGACAAGGGAGCCAAAAAAATAGAATGGAAGAAAGACAGCCTCTTCAACAAGTGGTGCTGGAAAAACTGGTTAAGCACCTGCAAAAAACTAAAGTTGGATCCTTCTTTGTCACTCAGCACTACAATTAACTCCAAATGGATCAAAGACCTGGAGGTAAAAGCTGACACACTGAAAACTTTACAAGAAGGAATAGGAGATACACTAGACCTCCTTGGCACAGGTTGAAACTTTCTTAATAAGGACTAAGAATCACAACAAATCAGAGAAAGGCTGGATAAGTGGGACTGCATTAAACTGCAGAGCTTTTGTATGGCAAAGGACATAGCTAGTAAATTAATTAGGAAGCCTATAGAGTGGGAGAAGATCTTCACCTACCAAAAAATGGACAAAGGCCTCATATCTAAAATATATCAACAGCTCCAAAAATTGAATCACTCCAACACTATTCTCCAAAGTAACAGCCATCCCATTAAAAGATGGGCCAAAGACTTAAAGAGAGTCTTCTCTGAAGAAGAAACAAAAATGGCCTATAGACACATGAAGAAATGCTCAACATTTCTGGTCATAAAAGAAATGCAAATCAAAACAACTCTAAGATTCCACCTCACTCCAGTTAGAATGGCCAGGATCAGGAAAACGAATAACAACAGATGCTGGAGGGGATGTGGCCAGGAGGGATCACTACTACACTGTTGGTGGGAGTGCAAACTCATTCAACCACTATGGAAAGCAGTATGGCACTTCCTCAAAAGGCTAAATGTAGAACTCCCCTATGACCCAGCAATTCCACTCCTTGGCATTTACCCAATCATCCAGAAACAAGGACATACTAAATCCACTAGCACAATAATGTTCATTGCAGCATTATTCACCATAGCAAAGATATGGAACCAACCTAGATGTCCCTCAGTTGATGAGTGGATCAACAAGATGTGGTATTTGTACACAATGGAATTCTATGCTGCTGTTAGAAAGAATGACATCGCCCCATTTGTTAGGAAATGGAAAGACTTAGAAAAAATCATATTAAGTGAAGTAAGCCAGACTCAAAGGAACTTAGGCTCAATGGTTTCCCTCATTTGTCATAATCAGTAGAAACCTTTGGCTCTCCTAGCAGATATTTTCAATAGAGCAAAACCTTGATACATAAGGCCATATAGTATGATGCTGATTGAAAGGACTTCTAGGCTATAGAAACAAAAGCCATATAATGAATGATTGTTGTCCTTAAGGTACTATGTTATCTCTCAGCTCTTTTGCTGTCCCTTGGTTATCTCATATTGTTACAATATTTCATTTTGTTATCTGATATATTGTATATATGTGTATTTGGTTATTTGTAATTGGATAGGGAAGGGGAGAAACAAGATGAGGGGTGGGGGTGGGGGGAGGGAAATGGGGACCAAGACATGAGAAAGGGTATCAATATATGTGAAGTAATGCACATTCTATCCAGTGAATATAATGTAACCTTTCTATTAATTACAATAAAAATGTATGGAAAAATATATCAGGTTTGTCAGAGGAAATGAATATGACAGAAAGGTAGACACAAATGTGCCCCCTACAGGAACCTGGTGATCTAAACTCTTTCCTCACCTTGACTTCTGAAGCCTCTGTGTCTTTTGATGTGAAAACACCACAGAGTTGTCATCCATTTTCTGAACACAGACTCCCTTGGATCTTCTGCTTTTGATTTGAGACTCCTGGAATCTCCTCTTTCCTCCAGACTGAGAGTATCTGACAGCATTCACCCAGAAATTTCCTGTATCAAAGCTTGTTTTATATATCAGAAGTGGTGGAGGTAGAGTTAGTCTTGTGCTATAAAAAAGCATATAAATTCACAGCATTATCTGATATGAGAAATATACTCTTGACTTAAGGGGATATCTTGATATATGATAGACAAATAGATTATAAATAGACTACAGATAGTAGATGATAGGTAGATGACAGACATAGATCTGCACATAGAAGTAAGACAATAGAAAATTACAATAATATCATGCATACAATATAATGTCTAATATGTACAAACATCCCATGTAATACTATATATAATATTATATGTGATACTATATAATTTATTATATTATATATATTTATTATATTATATAGAGACAGACAAAATTTAGATTGGGGAAATTGCAATATTGATCTAAACAGGAAGAATGGATAAGAAAGCAGTACTGGGCACTCGTAGAGGGGTTGTGAGATGCACTACTAGAGTCTGAGAATTTGTTCTTTGTGGCCTTTCTCAGATGCTTGAAGATGAGAAGAATTAAAGAATGACTGACACACTACTTGCAGCAAAAAGACTAAGGAATGCAGAACTTCCTGCCACTTACCAGTGTACCATTTCCTTCTAACTTGGAGATAAACATTAAATAATTGATTATTTTCAAAGTAAAAATTTCCTTCCTTTGAAAGTAATATGTCATAGCCATCCTAAATCATGAAAAGTTTCTAAAGGAATGCACTAAAAAGGGCAACATTTCACTCAGTGCCTTCGCTATGACTGTTGGCTCCGTGGTCTTCATGGATTCACAGTTCTCTTTGTCCTCTGGGAACCTAGGTGTTTACTGAGTTATTTTGTTACATCCAAATTCAGGGTTCAGTAAACAAATCATCTTCCTTCTTAGTTTCTAAGGGAAGGTTTTACAAATTTCCTTTGAGTTTATTGAGTAGCTATTATGTTTTTGAAGCTACAATACATAAAAAACCCAAAGACCTTGCCTTTATGAAGATGATTAAGGACAATAAACAAAGGAAACATGTTAGACTGTCTATATACTAAGAAAAGTGAGAAAGATATATGGGGTTTTGAAGGAATTTCTAAGTTAATGGTATATAGAGTGATCTAGAAAATTTATAAAATGAGAGTAGAATTTGGATTCTAGCTGGAGATGAAAAATGAAATGTCAATATTGACATTTCATAAGCTTCAGCTAGTCTTTTTTATCATTGGCTTGTAAATTCCTAAATAAAATATTCTAATAGTCAAACACTGTGTCCTTTCTTACATTCTGAATTTTCTGGATGTTACATTTTATGATTTTACTTTCTCTAATAATTTTCCATAAAAAACATGTAACTATCATTATGTATTTTAAGCTATTTTTGTTTCTACATGATTTTCTTTGATCCAACAAGATTTTAGAACAGGTTGATTTGGGGCCACCAGAGGCAATGATTAAATTATATTTGAGAGCCTATCAGAAGTCAAAGTTCAAGATGCTTGATTGAAGGCATGACCTTAGGAAACTGGGCATTTCAATAACCTTTCTGCACATGGCCTGGAGACAAATGAAAAAGCACAGGCACCTTTGCTCCACTGACTCGGGCTCCAGTGTGACCTAGTACTTTTTTTGCAAGTACTATATCTCTAGAGTTCATATAAATCAATTTACACGACGGTTATTTATTTCTTTCTCCAAGACAATTTTCCAGAATGAGGTCAGAATGAAAGACTAATATGACACCTAATACAGGAGCAAAACTGCTTTACAATTAAGGGCAAATCTTAAAGAGGCAGGTGTTTTTACTTTGTCAGAAAATATTAACTTCCTACACTTTCATTAATGGGCCTGACAGACTCTGCTAAGAAAGTAAAGAAGAAAAATGTCATAAGAAGATGTTTGTGGCTTTAGATTCTACAATGATAACACTAGGTTTCCGAGCTGACTCCCCATGTCTTCTGAACATGAGACAATATCCTGGGGGTATTAGAAAATTAATATAACAAATGAATGGATAAAGCAAATGTAGGAAATACTTAACACAGAATATGAATTCCCCCTGGGAAAGGATGTGTTCTTATTATTTGTGACAACATAGATAGACCTGCAGAAAGGTGAAAATGCATCAGGAATAAAGAGAACAGCTGACTTAGGTGTGTACTTCGAGAAGGTTGAACATTTAGCGGCTATGCATGAAATGGAGGTAACACAATACCGAGGGGATGAGAGGGAGGTGAGAGAGGAGAGGCTTGGCAGTGGGGGCAATGTGAGAGCTAGAAAGAAGGGATAGCTTCTGGTATTCCATGGTACAATGTGGAAAGCACAGTAAAGGAAATGTATTACAAAGCCCATACTAGAAGAGGGGCTATTTGCCTGTATGTATCATAAGAAGGTGTTTAAAGTGGTACATATGCTAGTTGTTCAGGCTCATCAGTTACTTCGCTAGTGTCACCTTCTACTTCTTACACATGTACAGTATCACAACCATTAAAACGTAATTAATAAAATTAATGAAACTAGGTGGGTGGGAGAAGCCCTTCTCAAAGTAGTTCTGCTGTAAAAGTAGAGGCCTTTGATACATAGTTTCTGAAACAGCTGGGCAATGATAGCTCACCCTGTAATCTCAGTTAATAGAAAGCTAAAAGCCAGAGGATGACAGCTTGAAGTTTGTCAGGGTGTAAAAGGCTATTCCTGAAAGACTTCCAAAAAGAAGAGTTAAGACATTTTAAAATAGCAGCAAATACAGAGATCTGACTTTAAATCCAAGTACTATGGACAAACAGAGGGACACAATACCTTTTCTTGGGTAAAGAATCAACTATCTTTTCAGGTATATTGTCTGACTTTATTAGCAAAATGCAGATGGAAAGAGTCATATTATTTCCTTCATATGTTTCAGAGAGTGAATGTGAGTCATAGATCTGTGATACAGTGAAAAAAAATGACAAACCAAGGAAATCTGACATATTTCCCAGCTTACCCACTAACAATTCTATGGCCTTATGCACTTTAGTCCTCCTGTGTATAAAGTAAAAATACTGACCTAGAAGTTCATCAGGCTCTGACAAAATTCTGACAGTGGATGATACAGCTTAGGTAGAGACAAAATCATAAACATAATTTGGCCTTTTCTGATCATTACCTAGTCCAGCTTTTGTCCCTTGATCACATTGTAGTCCTTTTTTTGGCAATAATTTGCAGCATTGGTCCTTTATTATCCACAAAGAAATCAGAATTCCTCTGCCCTTTAAAATCCAACTGCAGAATGTGCATGGCTGAGGGTAAATGTGGTTCAGGCACCAATGATTTGTTGTAACTGCATAGGGGACACACATAAATCAAAAATGCATTTAGAGCTCTGTCCAAATTATAAGTTCAGTAACTCAGGTGCAAATTATAAATCACATGACTGTGGTGCAAGTGTCAATCAATTGAAATAGATGAATAACTCTGCAGCAAAGTGTGATGCACTGTGGAAGTGCAGGGAGTGAGGCAGTGCAGGGAGAACAGGACAGACAAGGAAATGGACAGAGCATGCATCACATGTTCTACAGGGCTTCTATTCAGAAGATATGATGTTTTTCTTTTTTTTGCCAGTTCTGGGTTTGAGCTCAAGGCCTAAACACTGTCTTTGGACTTTCTCAGGGCTAGAGCTTTACCATTTGAGCCTCAGAACCATTTCCGGCTTATTCTATGTATGTGGTACAGAGGAATCGAACTCGGGTCTTCATGCATGCTAGGCAAACACTCTACCACTAGGCCAAACTACCAACCCAGGAGATATGATCTTTAATCATAAACACTATTGTGGACATGAAGATCTGAAGACCAGACAGAAGTGAGATGATTTGCCCAAGGTCACATGACAATAAGTCCAAAGCAGGATTCAAAGCACACAGGGTATCTTTCTCTGAGTAGGAATTTCGTCGCAATTGAACCCAGTAAAGAATGGTAACCGGTATGTGGGATTTCATAGGTTGATGAGTTCCACTGGAAACCACTTTCTGAACTACAGAATAGAAAGAACCCAAGAAATCTAAAATGTGTTGGAATTGCTTTGAAAGTCTCTAAAAATTTCCTGGTCAAGTGAACTATGTTTTATGCTTCTTCATTTCACTTGTTCTGTTTCATGACTTCATAGAACTATAAGATTACTTTAATTAAAGGAATCAGATGCTGTGGTTTCTCTTAATTTGATGATAACCTGCATACCTGAGCCATCTGCCTGCTACATAAAGATACTCCCCTCAGGGGACCCAGGAAACATTTGGTCATTCCACAGGATTTTTTGAGGCTTAAAAATTGGATTGCATGCCAAAATCACAGTATGTTGTCTACTGCTAGTCACATATTAGGTGGCAGAGTTAGACTTAGCTTGTGTGAGTCGAAGGCTAAGGTAACATGGGAGGCCCTGTCCTGGCTTTGATGATTTGCAGACTTATCTAGCTCTTGACAGCAAGGTTCATTCTGATTGCCATCCAGACTTCTACCATCAAGTCTGTGGGGGTGGCTTGAGAAGTTGAATGCACACACATAGCCTAGGTTGCAAATGCCTAAATGATCCTATTGAGTTCATCTTCCAACTTGAAAGAGCATGCATATGGAATCTCAAACTCTTCTTCCCTGAGGAAGTATGACTTCACAAAACTTCATGAAACATCTCTCTCCAAATTGTGGTGATTTTCAGTATTTCCCATGATTCACTGGTCACCCAGTGCTCTATTAATTCTAATCAGCACAGATGATTCCATGCGAGCATTCGAAGGAAGAGAGAATAAGCTTGGAGGCTTTCTTGCCATCAAACAGCATCTGTATTCTTGTTAATGTATGGCACTAACAGGAGAAACAGGACAAAACCTTTGAGACATCTATCTCTAGATAATACATCTTAACATGTTTCCATTTAGCCCCTAAACTGAGCTCTGACTCACACAGGGCCATTCCAAGCCACAGGTACAACCATCACAAGACAACAAGTGAAAACGTAGAGGGAGCAGGAGACATGTGGAAGGTAAGAAGATGGCTACTTAACATAATGGATGCTAAATACTAACTAAAAAACAACATAGATATAACGACTGCTTTGTCACTCAAGGATTGTGCAAAGCTACACAGTATTGGTCAATCCCATGTGAATTTCATGTCAGCCTTATGGTACAGGGAGAATCTAAACAACTTCTTGAGATGTCACGTCCCAAAAGTAGGTTGTGCTGATTCAAGTCCTCAATATCCAAATTCCTTTCAGTTGGCCTTGCTATCTCAAAAGAAAAAAATCTCAAAACCTACCAGGAGCAAATTAAAGGCAAACAGACATATTTTCTAATTATCATCCCTATATTCAGTTATTTTTACTGGTTTGGTGATAATTCACAGGGCCTGTTTCTGTAGTTTAGCAACAATAAACAACAACAAAATCACAACTTCAGAGCTTGCTGAGAAATACATAAATTACCTTTATCTCTGGAATCGTCATTCTACTTCCCAACATATAGGACAACCATAACAAACTAAAAATGTTTTTTAAAAGTGTATTTTTTGTAAAGTATAGAGGGGTTACAGTTACATTTGCCAGATGGCAGGTTCATTACTTCTCACACATTGATAACCCTTCTCATGTTTTTGTCCCCATTTCCCTCCCCCATCCCCTTCCAATCATCTTGTTCTCCCCTCTTCCCTTCCCTATTTCAAATAAATGTATATATGATATACCAGGTAACAAAATCAGATACAGTAACACTATGAGATTAATCAAAGAACAGCAAAAGAGAAGAGAAATAACATAGTACATTAAGAACAACAATCACAGAAGATAAAGGTCTTGTTTCTATATGTTAGCCTCATCCTATATGACCTTAGTTATCTAGGTTTTGTGCTAATGTATTCTTCTGCTAGGAGAGTCCTGAGTGTGTACTAATTATTACAAATGAGGGAAACCATGGAGCCTATGTTCCTTTGGGTCTGGTTTACTTCACTTAATATTATGTTCTTCCAAGTTTAAAAGTGTATTTTTAAGTAATGTTGTAAACCAATTTTTAAAGTAATTTTTTCATGTACTTCAATAGATGAATCCAATTCCAATACCTGACATTGAGGTGATTTCATTTTTATCCATTCTCCTGCTCACCCTGATCTCTGACATTTTTGTTGTGATATGCCTGTTGCCCAAATGTGGCCAATCAACAGATACAAGATTAGAACATAGACCCTGAACAATGGAATATTGTGTGGCTGATATAGGGAAAAAAAGCCAAAGTTTTGTCTCAGTATTTTTTTCTCTCTTCACTATCTATCTATCTATCTATCTATCTATCTATCTATCTATCTATCTTTATCTATCTCTCTTATCTAATATTCTTCTCTAAAAATGCAAATGCATGAAAAAATAGGATAAATGATGTAACTCTGTGTTAATTACTGTAATTTGCATACTAAATAAATGCCCAGCTGCAGCAGAGACCAAATGCCAAGGATATCAATTTCAATTAATATGTAGTTTCCAACTAGGAACGGGAGATTACAAAGACACTACAGGTTACAAAAATAATGTTCATGAACTGAGCCTACTCCCTTTACTCCATGGCTGGAAGTTAGCATAAGTTACTCTGAAAAGTGCAGAGGAATGTGAAAGGAATTGCTAAAGTGAAAACCGTGACAACCCCCATGAGAGCTATAGTTGGAATCATATGATAACCAATAAAGAATGTATTGTTGAATTTGATTCTTAGGAGAAAGAGGATTTCAATTAGAAGCAATAAATGTTACGGATTTCTTAACATGATGAAAGAGCTTCAGGAAAGTCTGCCATTCTCTTGTAAAAGTCTATGGATTGATTAATTCTAAGCAGAGTTTTCAGTCCCATTTGGTTGAGACAGAGAACTATGGAAAGAAAGGACAGTCCCTAATCCAGTCCCCGAATAAATAAAGAACAAAAGAATAGACTGTTTATAAAAATCAATGATTTTATCAGTGAGTGAAGGATTAATACATTCATAATATAAGATTGTGACTAGACCTCTGATTAGCATTTGTGCCATACTGTCTTCTCAAGCATCATGTCATTAGAAATCAGCTCTGTACAACCAAGACCTTCCAGACACAAAGTGTCTTCACAAAGTGAAGTTTTCGTAAAGGTTAGGATCTTTGGAGATCTGTGTGCTGACCACCGAAACTGGTGGGAATTCCCTTAGCCCAGGCTTCCGGTGCCATGGTTCAGTCCAAAGGCAAGGGCAGTATCTCAGGAACTTCTAGGTTGAACTTGTGGATGTAACTGTGATGCTCACGGTGCTGGCTGGGCCTTGAGTAGGAGATCTCTTCATTGCTTACCTACAAATCCACGCTGTCCACCACTATCCCTATAACTTGGCGGAGTATCTTATTATGTGTCCAAGGGAATCACACCTCTCACTCTTCTTGACAAAGTTAAACTTCTGTCTGGGATGCCCAAGTGGTTGATTACATATCTAGAGTTCATGATACTCTGAGTTACAGCCAAACTACCATCTATAAAGAATACAAAGGTAAACGTAAGAACAGTATCAAAATCTTTGGGTGAGCTTTGAAAGCAGGCGGCATTGACTTTACAGAAGCATGCAATCATTTTGAGAAAGATGTTTTTTTATAGAACATTCATAAATGAAATACAAGGTCTCTAGTTTGAAATACTGTCTCTATCCTTTTTCTCTTTCTTCCTTTCTTCCTTTCTTCCTTTCTTCCTCCCTCCCTCCCTCCCTCCCTCTCTCTCTCTCTCTCTCTCTCTCTCTCTCTCTCTCTCTCTCTCTCTCTCTCTCTCTCTCTCTCTTTCTTTCTTTCTTTCTTTCTCTCATAAGTCTTGGGGCTTGAACTCAGGACGTGAACCTGAGCTCTTTCGCTCAAGGATAGTGCTCTATCACTTTGAGCCACAACAAGACTTCTGGTTTCCTAGTGATTAATCAGAAATGAGAGTCTTAATGACTTTCCTGCCCGGGCTGGCTTCAAACTACAGTTCTAGATCTTAGCTTCCTCAGTAGCTAGAGTTACAGGCAGGAGCCACCAGCACCTGGCTTCCAACTTGTTAATGTAGGTGTAGAAGCATAAAAGAGTATTAGTTTAGGCTGTAAAGGAGTCCAGATTTTGGACTACTTAATGATTCCTTGCTGGGCTGAACATAAGCACCTATCAGACTGCAGTGTCACCTTTCCTAGTCTTCACTTCTCAGTATTCAGAAATATCTTACTCATACTGAAACCAATAAGCACAATTAGAATAACCACTATTACTATACTGTGATCCTACAAATACCATACAGCAAATCTTTAAATGAGCCTGTCCTTTACACCAACATTTCTTGTTTTACTTACAGTGGATTCTTCTTTTTACTGTGGATGAGAAAAAAAAATTATCACCTAATGCAGTACATTTCTCCACTGAAAATAAGTGACAGATTTTTTCCCCTCTGTGTTACAGAAAACTCTGTATCTGTCATCATCCTAATTATGAAATATCTATGCAATTGTCTAAGAAATTTAGAGTCAATTGGGATTTGGCTACAAATTGTAATATGAAGAAAAACTTACAAATTTCACACATATATACTTCCATAGAAGTGGACATAATATGTACCCAAATTTATCCCCCTGGAAATATTCCTTTCTGGGATGCCATCAATTTTAGCTATTTATTAGTAGTTAGTAGTATTCTTCAATTTTTCCCCATTGAGACTTTTTATCCTGAAAGATAGCAATGCTAAATATACAAATGGAAAGCTGTGCAGAGAGCACTTCATACTCCCTCTAAATATATTTGTCACTTGAATAGAAACTGTAATCTCAAAAAAGGACACAGCAAGGTTCCCTACATGTTAGCCCTTCATAGGTGATTGCTCATAAATGAAGGCTATTTTAAAATGCTCTGCACACCAGTACCACTTCAGCCCACTTGACTTCTCTCACAGAGAATCAAATGGTGGCAAAGAGAAGTGGAGGGAAACATTTCTATAAGGTGGACAGCACTGAGAGACAGAAGTTCTTACTACAAGAATTGTTCCATCATGACACATGGTGAACGTATATCAAGATATCATAATATATCTGTGAAAATGTAAGAAATGACTAAATTAGAGTGCAATATAATCTATCTCCAGTGATAGATTCCACATTGAATCCATTGGCAAATATTTGAGATATTCAGCGACTCTACTTTTATCTTGCTTCCATTGTTACTGGTATGTACCTCTAGCTTTAAAAAAACTGTACCTTGCAGGATTATCAGTGTATATGTTTTGGTTTGTATATGTATTACAAGGAAGGTACAGATAGAAAGACAGAGATAGATGAAAGAGAAGGAAGAGAGAAAGAATGAATGAAAGAAAGGGAGAAATAAGCCAGGGAGGAAGACAAAGTGAAATTGGGTGTTACTTTTTCAAACTATGCACTCTAACAGTATTGCCTTTCTTAAGTTTATACTCTTTAGGAAAACAGAAACATTAAATATTTAAGAATACTTTATCACACAATTAGGCAATAAAGGTCATATTAGTATTCTTCAATTCGTAACAGTAGGATCTTCACCAAGTGTGGGGGTTCAAATAACAGAAAGATTGCTTGTCTATTGGAGATCAGTGGACATTAATAGGCTAGCTAATGCTCCACTGTACTTAAAGGCATATAGGATTTAAGAACAAGAAGAAGAGCTGTAAGGGAGGGGTGGATCAGGAGGTGTGGGTGAAAATGTTGAGAGGGGTGATTTGGGGCAAGATGCGTTGTATTCACAATGAGCCTTTATTAAGCTTCTTTTTTTACAACTATTTAAAAATCATTTTAAAAGGAGGAGGAAAGAATAAAAGTGTTGGGATTTAATCATTAATAAGAATTTCTGGGAGTATAAATGAATGAATAGGAATACAATAGAAAAGTCAAAATGAATAATCAAGTTATAATTATTTTGCACCAGAGCTATCAATTAAAGAACATGAGAATTACCAATAAACAAAATGTATGTTTTGTCACCACGGGGCCCATTCTTTATCAAAGGATGAGCAGTCATCTAGATAGCATGAATTCTATATACTACCTATGTTTGAGGATTGACCAGAAAGGAATAGACAGCCCCAAGTTAGAGCCAGAAGGGGCCCAATCATTGCACTGATGGCATTATGTTCTTCTAAAGACATCTGAAATGTGGAAACACAAGGAATTTAGCAAAATAGTACAGGTTTTAGTGTTGGAATGAGAGGCAAAACCTGAGTTAAAGATTTGGAGGAATTCATTCATTGTTCTTGACACATGAGGTAGACACTACGGAGAGAGAAAGAAGTATTTATCTCTTTCTTGCCTTGGAAGGATAGCTAAGAAAAGTAGAAGGAAACCTGACCCACTCAAGAAGGACAAATTCTTTTGGACTCGTCTTAATCAACTTCATGGGTGTCCCCTGTGGTGAAGGAATTGGATAAGTTTTATGGTTAGATTCTTTCATTTGAGCACAGCTACTGTCTTATTTACAGAATATGTGGAAAAGTGTTTCAGAGCAAGGAGAAAATTGTTAACCATTGAAGGAGTGTAGATAGCATTATTCTATGACTAAACCCAGTAAATAGAAGAGGTAAAAGCTACCCACAGACCAGTCTGCTTCAACCATGTGAAATCAATGCTCAGTAGATGAATATCAAATATGCATCAAGGGGAACCAACTGAAGAATGAAATCGTTTATCATCTCGGCGCTAGAGGTCAGATAGATTGGAATTGACTATGTACACGTTCTTCCAGGTAAGTCAGGATTAAACAATTCTTAACCCTTTATGAGTTATTTCCCAAAGGAGAAGGGAATCATACTGCTGCAATAAAGACCAGAGATTGAAGAAGATACACACAATAAATATTCCATGTCAGTTTCTTGATCTATTTGAAGCAGAAGCTGAGTGTTAGCTTATTAAAAATATATAAGTAAAAAAATCAGGCTCTAACCCAGTTTATCCTTTTACAGCTGAATTAAAGAGAAACTAAACAGCCCAGGAAGATTTGCAACTAGAATCAGTGTACTCCATTAGTAAAGCTAAATATTCCAAAGCATGTTGTAAAAGTACTGGCAAGTACAATCATTCCATAAATGGAATTATAGTCGGTATTTAGAATCACAGTCTAATGACATTTGGGGGAAAGTGCTTTTCAAATTGATTTACCCCACATTGACTGCAATAACTCTAGAGACTTTACAAATAATTTAACCTATTTCTCAATTAATCCAAAGTGAAATGTTTACTTATTTTGGTAATACGAAAGCAAAAATGCAAATTGATGAGACACATACGGAATTTTATGTCTGTGGTCAGTTGAATAACTCCTTCTAGTTATAAAACATAAAAGCAGACCACAACACCATCAGTTTCAATTAGCACACCTCCTATGGCAAATAAAAGATATAAGCAAATTAAAAAAAAACCAACCAAGTCTTTTCAGAAGAAAAGCATACATACACTAGGGTCTTTACTCAAAAGCAGTGATTTATAGTAGCATTACATGCTAGGATTGTTCTAAGAGTCAAGAGCTCCCACAAATTCAGGGTAAAATTTCAAAATGGTTTAGGTTTCATAGTTAAAGACACATATATTATTTCTGATTATTTATAAAAGGTCATCAAATAGGAACAGACTAATGATATCGTCATCAGGCAGCTGTTGAGATAACATAAATTTTCAAGTCCCCCAGAACATGTTTTCCCCTAGACGATCACAGACATTCATGAAGTCTAATGTGGTCTCTATTCTCTCACAGTTGGCTTTTCCAGAGTTTCAGCTACCTAGAGTTAGCCATGATTTAAAAGATATCGATTATAAATGCCACAAGTAACATTGTCCGCCGTTCTGAGTAGTGGTAGTCTGATCAACACAACCAAAGCAACGACAAACAGGTGTTCTCTGTGAGGTTGTTAGTATAAAACCAAATCGTGTGACTGAATGTGAAATTGTAATCTATATTACAATTATATAAATATGTCTCCATATATGTGCGAATTTGAGTCTTCTATCTTACACTGCTTGTTCTACAATGTTTCAGTTAACACATTTGTATGCACTTTTATACCACCCAATGTATTTACTTGTACATTTGTAAGCGGAATCTAGCTTCCACATATAAGGAAAAACACGTATCCGTTGTCTCTTTGGGCCTGACTTACTTCACTTGGCATAATTTTCCAGGTCTTTGTCTTTTTGTTGTTGGTGGTGGTAGATTCTTAAAAGCAAACAAAAATTAAGAATAAAAAAATATTATCGTTAGGGACTTAAATGAAGTCGCCAAAACTCATGCTCGAGCATTGAGTTATAATGGGATATAGTTCAGGGGACATAGTTCTGTCAGCAACTGCTACTCAGACTTGAGTTTTACACAGCAATAACCATCCCACGCAAACTAAGCCTTCCTGCAAAATTCTTTAGCTTCCCAAATGCTGTTGTTCCCCTTTATTTTTTTTTAAATTTTCCTTTTCCTTCAAGCCAATTTCAAATACTCATTTAACTTCATTTCACTTTTATGAAAATAGATGATGGGGAGAATAGAATATGCCATGATGTGCCCAAGGCTTGACAACCCCTGAGGACTCTCAGGTCATATTTTACAATCCCTCCTCTGCTCCCGGTAATGTATTTGAAGAGGCAGCAGCTGAATAAAACCTTTGCATATTTCAAATATTGGCCTACAGTCAAGTCTACTTTGCTGCTCTGAGAAAGCTTTGAAGCCTGAAATTTATTTCTTCAGGCATAGATAGAATATGGCAGTTCTAGTGTTCCTGGGGATGCATTTTCTTAATGGCTATTAGGCACTCGTGTTTATTTAACCCAGGATGCTCACATTTTATAAAACACGATTTTACTTTGAACTAAAAATGTGAAAGAACAAAATTCAGAGGTGTTTCTCCATGTAGCCACTTATCTGATGACATTTTCAAGGAATACCAGCTTCTTACCTTGTTTCTTAGTATTTCTATCAACTTCCATTGTGTCACCCTGCACTCCATGTCATTCTTTGGTTATTTATTCATTACAGTAGTGAATGACTAAACTGTGTCAGACTTTATATCCAGTATTACACGCATTGTATTCATGAACTATGTATGTATGTATCGGAAGTCTAGAAATCTGAACCTAGCTCTGACATTTCTACTTTGTATGTTTGGAAAATATCATTCACTACTATGTGCACAGAAAGAATTAATGGCTCACCTGCCCAGCAGGTGTGGTGTGAAAGAGATTCTTATTCAACTTTCCTTTTGGCTTTAAGACCTATGATTCTATGAAACAGTAATTTGAAATATTCTCTCCATAGGTCATTATGCAGAGGAAAGAGATTATATTGAATAATTTTATCTAAAACATATCTATCTGTGCCTTACCCTGTCATTTTCTCTTTGCTTCATCTATTATATTCCAAGTTTTTCATTTTGCTTTGGGCATTCACTGTAAAATTTGAAGATAGTCACAAAAATGCTAAAGAGAAGCATATTTTGCCCCTGGATGGTAATAAGAATCTATTAGTATTTTATCATCCTGGTAGACAAGTATACACAGGCAACGTGTGAAATGGAGAGCCAGGCCTGGTATTAATCTTCAGAAACAATGAAGACATTACTCTGTCTTTAACTACACTATCGTTTAGCTCCCAACACAATAAAACAGCAATCTACTCCAAATCACTATCAGAGCCAAACAATTATTTATAAAAATGTACAAACTCTGCAGATGAATAGAAAACACATAATAACTTACGTGGAAATGGTGAAGGTTTTATTTAGGCCATCTTGCAATTCCATTTAGCACCTGTATTACATGTTATGGACGTTATTTCAGATACAAAATTGAGAAGTTCAAAAAATTTAGTCAATTAATAAAAATAGAAATGTACTCTTCCTTCACCTGTGGGCAAAACTGAAGTTTTGCACCCAGGACTTCTGCTCTCCAGCTAGGTGTTTCAGGGGGCAAGATATTTGCCTGAAAATAGGGATATCCATTGTAAGAAGCCAGTTTTGTTACAACTATGAAACACTGGAGCAGGCTAAGTTCATCAAGGAAAGAGGCTTATTTCTCGCATCATTTTGGAGTCTGAACATCCAGGCCGCAAGACAAAGATTCTGGAAAGAGCCATAGTTACGGCTGTCGTTGTGGAAGACAATGGCGACACTCCTTTGTCAGGAGAAAGAGAACCAATCTGGAAAAGGAAAGAGGGAGGCAGCGGAAGACACGAGTGAGCTTGCCTAATGTGAGATCCGTACTACCTTTTGAGGTCAGGTTTCCTTATAGCCCAAGAACCCACTAGTCTTCAACTCACCAAGCTTCCATCAGCTGCCATGTCATTGTGCTGATGACCAAGCCCCAGACACTAGAAGCTTTGGAGATGTAAGCTATGGCCTTCTCCCCCTCAGATAGAAACTAGTAACTGGACCTAAGCCTGACCAAAAGCTAACAAGGCAGACGTTACATCTGACATAGGACATGGGAGTAAGCCGGGGGACAGTCTAGAAATGTCTTCTTAATGAACGTCTTTCTTAGATTGAAATCCTCATATATTTGTCATTATCTTGAGAAACATTGTACTGCACCCTGACTTACAAATACATTCTCTCCCCTCAGTGTGCCAGTTTTTATCTTTTATTCTATGGTAACTGATCACTGATTTCATTTATTATAGATATAGAAAAAGATGTGACAACACATCTTTGAAATGTGATCAGCTTTGCGTCATGCCCCTGGATCTGGTCAATTTTCCTAAGTGTTCTTTCATGCTTAAGATAGACACTGCCGTTGTTAAGTGGTGCATGCATTTTTTCCACTAGATCAAATTGATTAATTGCATCATTGAAGTCTTTTGTATTGTCATGTGGTGATTTTTTTTCTGCCTAATTTGTCAATTAGCAAAACATACATATTAAAACCTTTCTACATTTGTCCAATTCTCAGAACTTCAGCGAATACTTTGAATATTTTGAGGCTATTGTTAGCTGCAGTTAAGTTCTTGGTTTTTGCACCGTTTATCCACATGGAAGAAACCTTATCTTTGTTAATATTTATATGTTTGTTCTTTCAAAAGAGAGATTAATTTTTATTGAAGTATAAAAATTGCACAAAGGAATTTTATTGCGATATAACCTTATTTGCATGTATCATATCTTGATTAATGTCACCCCTCGTTGCACTTTCTTATCTCTCTCTTTCAATTTTAATGACTTCCATTTTCAATTTCATACACACCTACAAAGTACTTCCATTGTAGCTCACTTCTGCTTCTCTCTCCTTTCTGTTAGCTACCGCCCCTGCCCCCAAAATGCCCTGGTTTTCTTCAGGTCTCCACTGCACATGAGAGAGACCACGTGAAGTTTGGCTCTTTCACTCTGATTTATTCATCTTTACACTACAATCTCCAGTTCCTTCTAGACTCCTGTAAAACAAAACAACTGCATCCTTTTTTGTGGCAGAATGAGAATTGTTACATTATCTTCACTCCTTGACCTTCTAGCTTCCTTCTGAAATCAGAAAAAGAGCCAAAGCCTAGTGTTGCTCTGCTGTCAGGCCCAGTGCCTTCAGCAAAAGAAGCAGGCACAGAATGGTAAATTCCTTATTATCTGACTCATGCGCAAACTCCAATCATTGAGCAGGCACGAGTGTGTGTGGCAGTGGGCAGGAATGAGGAGAGATCAGTCACGAAATGTAAGTTTGTAAATATATAGAAATAAGTTTTGTGGGTGATAAAGCTATGATAACAACCATCTCTCATACATCAAAAAATAGGAAAATATTTGAAAGTTTCACCATGCGCAAGAAACATTGGAGACAAATATATTTAATCTGAAATTTACTTAATGTACATAATGTTAAGTGGGCATTGAAAAGTTGTGATATGCTACAGTAAAAGACAATGGTGGTATATTACTCCTACAAAATAACTACTAACAAAAAATAAAGGAACATTATTTTTTAAATTAATCATTTATTAAAGCATTTTCTTGAATACAAAGAGCCAGATACATAGAGTATGTGTTTTCAGATATATAAAATGCCAGATTGGTAATACACAGAAATTTGAGAATTTTTTTCTCCAAAAATATGCTAAAATTACCCAGGACAATACAATGGAAATTTACTGTTGAGCAAAGCTAATTCAAACACTAAGATAAAAAACTTCAAACTTGAATGTTTTTGTCATTATTTCTCAAACAATACAATGGGCATCATCTTTTTGTATATATCTCATTACAAAAAATTTTGAAAAAATTATTGGTCATGTTCTTTTGACACTTCTTTTCAAGTTAGATATGTCTGGAGTAATTATTTAAACTCTTTATTCTTTAGAAACTTTGGGGAGGAAATTATAAGGAATATACATTAGCTAATTAATAAAATTAACTCATGTCTGTTGTGATGTTTAAAAATCCTTATTCTCTAGATGATTTTTGTTTGGAAGAGTCACATTTACACTAAAAAAGAAATAATTATAATCAAATTAATAAAAGTAACTATAATTAAAAACTGGCATTACAGGTAGTTGTGTGTATATTTAAAATAGCACTAGCATATTTTATAAAATATTTATTGGAGATTTATTGGAGAATTGTTTGTTTTGGTCTTCCTGTTGCTAAAAATGCACTTAACACTCAAGCCCTTTATCTCAGGATCACAAATACTCCTGTTGCAAAAATAGGAATAGGTCTTTCAAATATTTCTTATTAATAGAAGTTATGATGCTAACGGGAAGAGGTTGGAGGGATACTACAGGTGAAACGATTTGAGACATTTCCTAGTTCTACATTCTTGCCTTGGATTTGTATGGCTGGAGACTTCCTGGGTCTGGCTCCTGCAGTGAGTAGATTCTCCATTGCTCACTTCTGCACCATGCGTTATCCACTGGGTGCCAGCACCCAGCAGCTTTTCCTGGCTCCTGCTCAGGTGACAGTAGCTTAGAGTAGCACTACAAAAACACTTCCATTCCGGACAAGGATCTGACTCAGGAATCTTTGCACGAAGCTCAGACAGGCAACATCTCTGTGCATAGCATGGATCTCAAAATGCACATTTCCAGCAATTGCTATCAATAAAAACTACCAATGAATTCTTCATTACCCATTATATAATGCCCAGGGCCTCCACCGCCATCACTACAGTATAAAAACATGCCTTTCCTTGAATATATTCATTTCTTCACGGATGTGTTAACAAAGTTGCTGCAGAACGTGCAGGTCAGGACAATTACGTTTACCATCTCTAGTTCCCATGGGTCCAGTTGTGGAAATGGCTTAACTTCGTATCACCAGTTTGTAGTGAATACGTTAACCCCAAGGTGTTTTCCATTGTATAGCTTAAAAGTCCATTGTAGGATTGCTTGTTTGTTAACAAGGAACAGATTAGTATTTTGAACTTGCAGCATTAATATTGGTTCTAAACTTCATCTCCATTTTTCTTTTAAATATACAGGACCATCAAATACCACAGGAAAGAGTTGCATTTCTCGATCTTAGTTAAATATTCTGTAGTAGAGCAATGTTTCCTTCTTAAGTGTCATGCAATAAATATGACATCTGCTTGCCTCATTGTGGTATTAAAACTGGCTGCATACAGCACTTTAGACATATTATTGTTAATTTAAGTAAATTAAGATGATTAAGAAGGATTACAGCAAACTCATCATTATGTACTTGAAAAGGAAATAGTGTTTTTAGTAAAAGAGAGCATATTCCAATAGGATGAAAAAGTAGTAAGAACTCCAAGCCGTCTATGATGTTGAGGTTATTACTAATTGTCCAATAATGATGACACTCAGTTCACATGTTCCTCGTGGTCCTCGAAAAGATTTAAGCCTCGTGTCCTGAAACAAGAGGTCCCTTGTCATTCATAAAAGAGAGAAGAACACTGTTACTCTGAATTCAGATAATGAGGAACATTAGGGGAAAAGAGGGAAGAAGAATTACATAATATAAATTGCCAAGGGAAATAAAAATTATACTCAATGTCTTGATAAATCAAAAAAATGCAAATTATTCCAAAGGTCCAAACAGTGTTAAAAGGTAACAATATTTTGTGCTTTTCAAAAATGCTGAGAAGAGGGATATAAACTGTTCTCAATACAAAGAAATGATATCCTTTCATTAATGCATATGTTAATTACTTAGATACATCCATTTCACAGCAAATATGCAGATATATATAAATATATCAGAAGAATATGTTAAAAGCACACATACAATTCTACATGTCTATTTAATAATATGAAAATTGAGTCTCCTACTCCTACTTTTCTGTCAAGGCATAAAATTATTTCATTATTTAATTTTTTACATTAATTTTTTTGGATCTTTCTTTTGGTAGGGCCCTTGAGACTTAGCCAGTGTTTTGGCTGGAGATTTGGCCAGCCACTGTTAGGTTAACTGATAAACCTTTTGATCCTACCAATTCTTTTCTGCTTTGATGACCTCAAATACAGGTAAATCCCAGATAATTAATATGACAATTATGAGCTCTCTGATCTGAATTATTACTCACATTGAACACCGTACAACTAGGAAATCCTACTTGTAAGAGGAATTAAACTATTATAAACTTATAATATTTTTACTTTTCATCTGTTAGAGTAGCTAGTATTTAATTGCTTTGGTCAATATATATGTCTGGTAAGGTTTTGTTATTTTCTGAAGGAGGAAAATAAATATCAGAGGGTATTAGATGATCAGGCTTGGTAATAATATACTGTTACCTAACATATGTGAAAAGTTACATATACGATTTTACTTAAAACAAATAAATGAGTTTTATAAGACAACAATATTACCATTTATTTTTGTTTTCAGGTTTGTGATTGATTGCCTGAAACTAACTTTTTTAAAAATATTTCCTTGAGAAAGTAATGTACTTATATCTTTTCACCAGAAGAAAGAAATATGACTGGTGACAAAGAAATAAAGTCCAATTCTTTAACTTATCAGATTTTGGTCAGAGCATTTGAAGACCCAGTTCAAGGATCAGCTTGAATCTCAGCATTGTGGCATAGTATAGAGGTCATAGACTGCTGAACAAGTAATATTAAGAGTGGATGGCAGAACTCTGCATCATAAGGAGGTTTCTTATAAAATAGCTGTAGATCAATGCTTGGTCAAATGTTCAACAGCATTTTTAATTAATTGAGACATGAGTTAATGATTAAATTAATGACTTATGGGTGGTTTTCATTTGAGGAGAAAACAGGCAACTAGAAATCAGATATAAAAATCAGATCAAGAGAGTGAGATACTATTCTAATTTATTCTAGCTATTCAAGTTTTTGCATTTCATTTTATGCAGTTATAAAATAATAGCACTGAGATGAGAATCTAATTGTCATTCCTTTGAATATGACAATGAAACACGTGTATTTATTAAACTCCGTTATTTAAAGTGTGTAGACATGATTTTTGACATAAGTGGAGTATCTCAAATTCCATTTGGTTCCAATAGTAAATTTTGTTTTGCAAATATTATTCTTTTTTCATTGTAAGGTGATATATAGAGGGGTTTCAGTTACAAAATAAGAAAATGAGTAAAATTCTTTACACCATGAAATGCTGAAAGATTGTGAAATGCAATTGTGAAGCAAGCAAGAAATACATACAGAAAAAAGAAAAGAAGAGGGAAAGGGAGTAGGAAGAAGGGAGGAAGGGTTAAGGGAGGGAGAAGGCAAGGAAGGAAGGAAGGAAGGAAAGAAGGAAGGAAGGAAGGAAGGAAGGAGAGAAGGAAGGGAAACTTAAGAAATACAAAGTATACAGTTTCCCCACAAATAGTGTTCGTAATGTATTATTAAGTTTCTTCTTTATAAATTCAGCAATAATTTCATTTAAAAAAATTCCCCTGCTATTTTACTACTATCCACAACTAGAATACAATGAATAAAAAAGTAATTTTTTTTAAATTTTATTTTTTTAAATTTGAAACTATTTAACTCTCAAGAGACAAGTGGATATTAAACCACATTGGGCCACTGAATAAATTTCATGTTTTCTACAAAGAATCCAGATAACCCTCAGTTACTGCCAGGCTCTGAGTATTAGCTGATTACTGATTGTAAATTCTTTTAAAAGGCATCTGTTCTGAACATGAAGAGATTTTTTAAATCACGAATAGTTCCTAAACAATGAAATAATTTTGACATATTGTTTACATTGTATAGAATAAGTTTTTCTTACCTACAAATGCTTAGAACCAGGGGTGTTTTTATATTTTCAATATTTTTGGTCTGCACAGTGGGCTATTTGGAGACTGGGCCAAATCTAAACAACAACAATAACAACAAAATTCATGTTACCTAAACTGTGTACAACCCGACCTGACCTGAATGATATATGTTAATATTTCTGCTGCTTTTGCTGTGACCCTCACTTAGGACGCCCCGTGTAAGTTTGTGCACACCTGTGGGTACATTGGCAAGCAGTACCCGCAATCTTCCTGTCTCCGGAATGGTTTGACTTTTAGACTTTTGGGTTATGGCTGTTCATCCTCCATTGGATATTTTGAGTAATATGGAAATCAGATGAAGTATATGAAAGGATTGTGTACGTCCTTTAAAAGCCCCAACTCTCCTTTTTTTTTTTTTTTTTTTTTTTTTTTTTGGTTGGTCGTGGAGCTTGAACCCTGGGCCTGGACACTGTACCTGAGCTCCTCAGCTCAAATCTACCTCCCTACCCCTTGAGCCACATCCCCACTTCCTGTTTTTTAGTGGGTAATTAGAGATAAGAGTGCCATACACTTTAGTGTCCAGGCTGGCTTTGAACCATGATCCTCAGATCTCCAACTCCTGAGTAGCCACCCTGCCAAGCTAAGACACACCTCTTCTGTAAGGAAATTCATTACTTCTGGATTGTGTGCCTGTCTAGCTCTTAAAGGTAAGCTCCTACAGGGAGTAGGATGCATGTTTGATTCTGCTTCTGCTGAATAATATTAGCAACTTAATTCTACTAACCCCAAATGAGCATCCTCTACAATGTAAGCAGTGTACAAGCTGTTCAGTAAGGTTATTTTTGCTAAGGTCAATTTATATATTAAGAAGATTTATTTCTTATATGAAATTATTATATGCAAAGAACCACATAGAGATAAAGAGTGATAGCTACCTAATAAAGCCAATTGACATTCTGAAATTCAGTTTTTAATATTTTATTCTTTATCAACATGCAACTTTCTTATTATTGGGTTACTTAGATTTTTATTCCTAAAATCCATTTAAATCCTCCAAATCTTTCTGGCAATTTTTATTGTCCCCAATTCTTGTACATTTTAATAACCAAAGAGTAACTGACATATTAGAGCAAAAATTCTACCTATAGTTAGGGTAGCAGGTAAAGGGTTTTGTTTGTTTTTTGTGGCTCATGGGGCTTGAACTTGGCCTGGACACTGTCCTTGAGCTCTTCAGCTCAAGGCTATTACCTACCCTGGAGCCAAGCTCCACTTCCAGTTTTCTAGAGGTTAATTGGAGATAAGTTTCAGGTCTTTTTGTGCCCATGCTGGCTCCGAATCATGCTTCTCAGATCTGAGCCTCCTGAGTAGCTAGGATTACAGGTGTGAGCCACCGCACCCTCGGGTAAAGTTTTAATGCATTTGATGCATTAAGTAATGCTAGAATAATGTTAAGTCTTTATCTTCTCAATTGTCATTGTTTCTTTTTTCCTTTTCTTGTGTCATTTCTTTATGGTGAAAACTTTCTAAATCATTTCTTCAAACTTCTTAAAACCTATCATGTACTTTTACCTATAGTCATGATGTGTGCAATAGCGTACCTGCTGTTTTTGCTGCTATACGCCTATGATATAATACCTATTAGTTTACTCTTTCCATCCCCCTAACACTCCTCGGACTCTGTAACCACTATTTTGATTTTTTGCTATCAATCTGTGTAAGATCACCATTTGTTTTATATTCCACTAAATACAGTGATCATGTGATACTTCTTTTATGGTACCTGGCACATTTTACTTTAACGTAATGACCTCCAGTTCTGTCTCTAGTGTAAATGGCAGAAGTTCACTCTTTTTTTCATGTATTTTTATTGTAATTAATAGAAGGGTTACATGATATTTGCCAGATAGAAGGTACATTAATTCACATACCTTTCTCATGTTTTGGTCCCCATTTCCCTCCCCCCCACCCCACCCCTCATCTTGATTTCCCCCTTTCCCTATCCAATTTCAAATAACCAAATACAAATATATCCAATATATCAGATAACAAAGTGAGATACTGTAATAATATGAGATAACCAAGGGACAGCAAAGGAGATGAGAGATAACATAGTACATTAAGGACAACAATCACTCATTATATGGCTTTTGTTTCTATATCCTAGAGGTCCTTTCATTTAGCATCATACTATATGGCCTTATGTATCTAGGTTTTTCTCTATTGCAAATTTCTGCTTGGAGAGCCCAAGGTTTCAACTGATTATGACAAATGAGGGAAATTCTTTTTAATGATTATTCACTTCCTGTTTTTGCATCCCAGTTTTATCTGCTCATCAGTTATTTGACACAAATGGTACTTCAATTTATTGATTACTATGAGTAGGGTTCCAGTGATCATGTGGGTTCAAACACTTCTCCAATATACTCAGGTTGCTGAACCTTATGATTGTTTTTAATTTGGGAGGGTGGGGTATCTATGCTATTTCTTCATGAGGCCACTCCAGTTTATAATATCATGAGATCATATATAATTATTTCCTTTCTGCATTCTCGCCAAATTTTACATCTTTTGCAATTTTTATAGTACTCATGGTCACTAGAGCTAAAGGTTTTGATTTAGAGTTCCTTAAGCATTTTTTATATCCACTTCTTGGTCATTCGTATGTCTCCTTTTTTATCTACCCATTCTTATTCCTTTTCTTCTACTTTCTTCTCCTACTTTTCCTTTTCCTCCCTCTTCTTCTTTAGGTGAAACTGGCATTTGAAATCAGGATTTTGCACTGATTAAGCAAGTACCCAAATGCTTGAGCCATATTTGCAATAGGTTGTTTTCCCAGACAGGTTTTTCCCAGAGCTGATCTTTAATGCATACTTCTACCTTTCCACCCTGAATGCCTAAGATTATGGCTGCCAGCTATTATGCCATGCCCTCTTAATGTCTTCTTTGGGTACATTTCTATATGTCTTTTGTCCATCCACTATTGGATGTTTTGGGAGTTCCTAATTTATTTTGGTTATTAACCTCATGTCAGATGAGTAGTTTGAAAATGTTCATCCTCTTCTGTAGGTTGGTCCCTTCTGCTGAGAATTGCAGGATTATATAATCCCATTGGTCTCTTTTGTTTTTGTTTCTTTTATTTGAGTATATGCTCTCACCCCCATTCTTTGACCATTCTGTTGTTCGGAAGCATTTTTCCATGAGTTTTTGTTCCTGTAGATACATCGAGTCAGAATTTCCACTTAATTTTCAATGAACCTTTGAATTTATTTTAATAATAATAAGATAGTGCTCCCATTTCATTTTCTGCAGGTGAATACATACTTTTTCCCAAATTACATTGGAGAGAATACCCTGCCTTCCGTGAGTGTTCTTAACACTTCTGTCAAACACCAGTGGGTTGAAATTATTACTATTATTTAAAGCCTCCGTACTCCATGAAGTTGCCAACAGATTGAATGCAACTCCTCCCAAAATATCAGTAACATTCTTCATACAACTATTAAGAAAAAGACTATCAAAGATTATCTTCAAGCACAGAAAGAAACAGAACAGCTGAAGATATTCTAATCAAAAGAATGAAATAGGAGTCATTAGAGTACTAGAGTTCAATACATAATACAAAGCCTTAGTAATCAAAACAGCATGCTGTTAGTATTAAAACTGACATGAAAATCAAAAGAAGTATAGAAATCCTACAGATACACCCACAGACTTGTTCCTAAATTCTTAAGAACAGAGCTCAGATTGTTAATCAGAGACTTCTCATTTTTTAATGTTAAGTATTCAATGCTATAAATACTCAATTTAGAATTACTTTGACCACATTCTTGAAACTTCAGTATATGATATTTGTTTCCTTCCATTTAATGTGTTTTTGGCTTTCCCTTGAAATTTGTTCCATTCCATATAGATTATTTGGGAGCATGCTGTTGCATGTCTGTGTATTGGAAACTTTCTTGTCTTTGTCTGTTATTGGTTCGTAGCTAAACTATGTGATCTTTATAAATTCAGTTTCCCCAATTTTGTCTGTTGTATGCTCTGGGATACAGTGTAACTCGATATATGGTCTATGGCACTGGGAAGGTAGGAGGGCAACTTTATTACCCCCTCATCAAAAATAAGTATCCAGCTCTTTAACCAGCTATACCCTCACCCCAGGAGTAATGAGCATAAATCTAGGCCCATAATTCTGTGAACAGGAATGGAATTATTACCTTATCTTATGTTGTTTGCTTAATGTATTGTGATATTTTTAAGCTTTCTATAGGATCCTTTTCTTTTCCCTTTCCTGAATCTTTCACTAAAGCAATTGAATTTTTGAAAATGTTTTATTTAGTCATTTTTGGCTGCTCATGTGGGTATATTGTTAGATGGTGCAGCTTCAAGGTAAGAACAGATGAACCCAAAACTTAAATCAAAACAACACAGCCATACAATATAGAGAATTAACAAACAACAGTGTTGTTTCTCACTTCCCAAAGTCTGTAACTACCCACCCTTTTGTCTTATATATCATGTCTTGGAGAAATAGGAAAAAAATATGTTCTATGTTTCCTGACTTTTCCTGACTTTTTATTTTTAGTTTTATTTTTATTATAGAACTTGGTTTTTTTATAAGTAAGAAAAATTCAGAGCAGAGCAAAAAAAAAAATGGAATTCATTGGATATCTTTTTGGGGGGCGGGGAGAGGTCATGGGGCTTGAACTCTGGGCCTGGACACTGTCCCTGAGCTCTTCAGCTCAAGGCTACTGCCCTGCCTTTTGAGCCACAGCCCCACTTCTGGTTTTCTAGTTAATTGGAGATAAGAGTCTCAGGTCCTTTTGTGACCAGGCTGGCTTTGAACCTTGATCCTCAGAACTCAGCGTCCTGAGTAGTTAGGAGGCATGAGCCACCTCACTGGCTGCATTGAATATCTTAATTGATAATATTTTCTATGCTGTGTTTCTACATGGATTACTTGTTTTGAGAGGTAATGGTCGATTTTCATATGAGAGATTACTTGTTTTGAGAGGTAATGGTCAATTTTCATATTGAATTGGCAATGGGAGTTATTCCTGATCAGTATTATGAGGAAAAGAGCTGTAAACCTGTCACCCCTTAGTGTAGAGGTAGTAGAAACACAATGACTATTTAAAAAATAGCCATTAGCCAAACAATCCAATCCCTGCTTCCTGGTGTTCCTGTGACTGTTGATGCACAAACGCTGAACATGCAAAATCACAACACTATCCTATCTTAGCAAAATAAGGACAACTTGCAAATGTGTCCAGACACAGATGTATTATTAATTCCATTTGGAACAATATACTGTTTTTAGAAAATAGAAGGAAAGTGGAACTCACAGCTTCTTGTTGGGCAAATTGGAATAACAAAGACACTATTAATTTTTGTTTCAGTCCCCTTGTCTCTGATAGGAAATCTGGAAAGAAATTTCCTGTGTTGTGATTCCCTAGCAGCTGGTTTTGTTGTAACACAAGCATTACTTAATTTGTAGGATCAACAGGGCTAGTATTAGAGAATTATTTTTCTCAATATTTTAATAATCACAGCTGTGCTGTCATAGGCAGAGAAAAGGCATGAAAGGATAAATTCCTAGGATTTTTGTGATCATAGAGAATATTATTCCTGCGGGTGACCATAGTTCAAAGAGACATTTATTCCTATTCTGCAGATAAACTGCCTAATTAGCAAGATGCCTGGATCCCATGGTTGGGAAATTATATTTGGAGAAAATGAAATTGCAGGCTTATTTGGATACAGAACTGATAGATTTTTTTGGAGTTTTTAAAATATAATAAGAGATCTGCTATATGCACTTAGAGATGCAACAAATTATTTAATGCTTTTCTTAAGCTAATGTGCTTATTGTTGTAACAAATTTGAATACCAGAAAAGTAATTTAAAGGATAACTTTTAAAATAGGGAATAAATTACAATTTTCTTTCCTTCAGAGTTTATTAGAGTGCTGTGTATCTGCAGACTGGTTTTGAACCTGTGAATTACAATTCATTTTAGAATTATAAGAGTTCTACCTTTAAGAGAAGGTAAATTTAGTGGTAAACTTTCAAAAGATAGAAAATAAGACATCAACTAATAGCTTCATAGTGAATAATAATTCAATTTATTTTATTTTACTTGACCACATGCACCAAGCCATGTATACTTTCATACTAAGTTAAAGTTAATGTTATATGATATACAAACTACTATAAATCTCATTATAGGTTATTTTCTCCCTTTACATTGCTACCAGATTTCACCCTAGTTCCAGTTAATTAGCTTATCTTTTCTTCAAGTATCCAAAGTAGTCATAAAAATGGGAGCAATTAAACAGCAGATGTTCAGGGAATGAAGAAACAATGGTAGCACTGTTTGATTAAAATTGAATGAAAAACTCACAAAAATAGATTAATATCATTAGAATCAAATATATCTTAAAGTGTAGGGAACAGCCCTGTTCAATACATTTTTGTGTCAATATTCTTTGACATAAACATCTTCAAATTAACCAATGCATGATAATTCAGATAGAAATTAACAGGAACCCAACCCCAAAGCTTCCCTTATTCACAATTATTTTGAAGTAATGGGAATCAAATTGGTTTCATCTAATATGCCAAGAAAGCAGTCAATTTTGTTCTCTTATGAGTCTGTACAATAAAAATGTTCATTTTCTTTCTTTGGAATTTTCACATATGTATTATTTTTCTTGATATGAACAGCACAGAACTCATCAAATCAAATGAAATTTATACAGACTCACTGAGATTTCTCAAGCCAGTTTCAGAATTTATAATCATGTCACATGCTTGTATTTATAAGACCTCTGAAATTGATGTTTATCTTTTTTCTTAAGAAATCTTGATTAGTTTTGGGGATGTAGAATAGTAGAATGTGAGGAGTACTTGCCTAATACAACCAAAATCCTGGACTTCATTTCTTGTACCACAAAGAAGGGAAGGGAAGGGAAGGGAAGGGAAGGGAAGGGAAGGGAAGGAGCAAGAGAGGGAGGGATCAAGAAAAGAGGAAGGGAAAGAGGGAGGAAGATTGAAAGAAGGAAGAAGGAACCTTGATTATTTTACCTATTAAAAACTCCTTTCTTCTTTTTATCTTTTCCTTAAGTTTAGTACTTTTTTTTTGTCAGTCATGGGGCTTGAACTCTGGGCTTACGAACTGTCTTTGAGCTTTCACAAGGCTAGAATTCTACCTCTTGAGCCACAGCACCACTTCCAGCTTTTTCTATGTATGTGGTACCAACGAATCAAACCCAGGTCTTCATGCATGCTAGGCAAGCACTCTTATCACTCGGCAAAACACCCAGCTTTTAAGTTTACTTTTTCTTTTTTAATCATGTCCTATATTCTTGTTTTCATCTATTTATTTTTTTCATCCATCTATTTCTGTGCACTGTGGGGCTGGCACCATGCGGACCCTAAATTTTTGGCATGTTTTATATAGTATTTGCTACTATAAGTATTTCTAGTTTGGTGGACAAACAGAAAACAGCTTATTACAATCCAGTGATCCACCTGGTATTTTCTTTTTCTTTTTTTTTTTCCACCTGTTATTTTCAATGTGAAGGAAATGATAAGGGCAAAACAGAACATAGACAAAGCCATAAATTTTATTGAGAACTTTAATGAACTCCAAAAGAATGAACTTCATTTCACAACTGAAAGACAAAAGACAAAACAAGTAGAGGACACAGTCCAGGGCATGGCTTAAAGGACTGAAGAATTATTTGGGGGTGGGGGTGTTAGACAAAGTGCATTGAACCTGTTGTACTCTGTATGTTGAGGTTGATAATGAGATACCAGGATAGACAAGGACCAGCTGATAATGTAAGTTCTCTTAGCTCTTAGCCTTTGTGATTGAATCCCCAAAAACATATGAACCGCTTCCTTCTGAAAGCTCTTCTTCCTCACACTTGGAGAGATTGAATAAGAAAAATCAACGCAACTCATTCTGCAAAATGCCTTCCCCAGTCCACTTTACAACGGCACTGTAATTCCTTCAGGTTGACCATTTTATTTGGGATTGGTATTGTAGATAAATAGGACCCTTAAAAACTTAGCCCAAATTAACTTTTCCAATGTAATTGACTTCACACAGAGGGACCAAGAGGGATTTGGGACATGATGTAGGCCCATTTCAATGCAAATGGAAAAGGAACAAAATTCTGCAGACATTGGCTGCTATTCAGCAGAAGACCTGAACCAAATGCTGAAATACACTTACTAGATAACCAACGTCACAACACGAATCTTTCCCTTATTCAAAGCTAAGGCAATGGCTAATTTAGTGAATTTTCAGATACTGCAGTCAGTTATGATTGAACTAAACATATGATCTTTGGGGAAAGAAAGAGGAACTGTCTTCCCTATAGATTATTACCAGAGCTGTGGACAGAAATACTAATGATTCACTTTGAATTATATTTTGAGTTAACATTAACCTTTCAATGTCCAATTTTGAATTTGTAGTTAATTACCCTATAAGCATAGATTTGAATATGAATGTGAAATAGACCAGTTATCTCAACACAGTCAAGCTAGGGAGATAAGAAGTTCTGCATCAATTCATGGAACTCTTGATCATGTTGATGGCAACCAACATGTGAATGAAATATCTTATTGAACATGCATCATCCACCCTATCATAGAAGGTCTTTACAGAGTTACAGGGTTTAAAGCACACAAGGAAAAACTGAGATGTAAATTCATGTTAACTTTATCACTTAATTTTAAAGTTTTAGATTCGGACAATATGGACAACAAGATTTCTCTATGAATTTTTACAATAGAAAGTGGAAAAAACTTGATGAATATAATCTCTTAGTATTTTACTTGGGTTCTAACCAACATTTTACTGTCCTTTGTTTCTTATTTCAAGAAGCACAGTAACAACAGCAGGGAACTCTTTTATTAAATCAGGTAAGCTGCCTGTGGGAAGGCACCTAATTCCTGAATGGCTCTTCTGGGACTTTCCAAATAGCCACTGGAAGCCACTATTAACCAGTGTATTCAAGTTTGTACCTTTATTTAATTTCTTCCTACATCAGAGGATATATAAGCCAATAGGATTCTGGTTCAAATATATATCCTGTAAGAGGCAGGTAATTTAAGATTAACTTATCCCATGCACTTAATTTTAGTTGTCATCAGAAACAATTAACCCTTCTTTTGACAGAATACTCTTAAATGGGATTTAAAGTTGTCTCTAGATCAGCTGTGTGATAAGTTGAGAAGAAGGTTATGCTTTGAGCTGAAGGACTCAAGAACAATGCCCAGGCCCAGAGTTCGAGGCCCATGAACAACAACAATGACAAAGCTGAGTACATTATCCAAAGTTCCATAAAAGCAACCATGGGAAAGTCTAGCAGAAATCAAGGAGTTCTTTTGATATTCAGAGACTTTGAGGTACCAGTGATGATATATAATGCTTGGAAATCAGGAAGCTCTGTCTAGGGAGACTCTGAGAGAACCCAATATGCAGAGGTTGGGTCTCTCCTTGCCTCTTATATGGCACCAGCTACTGACAGACTGCCTGGATTCCAAGCACACCTCACTAGTTTATGATTCATTCTATAGAAAGTATCCTTAGTTTATACAGTAATGAGCTAGAAGAGGATGAAGAAGAGGCCCTTTAACATCTTTTGAGAGTTTTATTCATCTGTATGTCCTCTGTAAGTAATAAGTAACAGGATATTCCTTTTTTTGTGAAAAATTTCATTAGCTCTTTAATGAAATACACAAATATAAGGGACAAAATTTAACTTTCATATCAACAATTGAGTGGTTTATCAGAGCCAATGAGGTATACTACAATTAAATTTAAGATACCTAATATAGGGCCGGGAGTTTGGCCTAGTGGTTAAAGTGCTTACCTAGCATGCATGAAGACCCGGGTTCGATTCCTCGGTACCACATACCACATATATAGAAAAAAGCCGGAAGTGGTGCTGAGGCTCAAGTGGTAGAGCTCTAGCCTTGAGAAAGTCCAAGGACAGTGCTCAGGCCCTGAGCTCAAGCCCAGGACTGGCAAAAAAAAAAGATACCTAATATACAATTTTTTTCTTCTTTTAAGTGTCTTCCTATTTTCCCTCATGCTGCACGATGCAAATCTGATAATTTGTGATCATAGAATTTTTTCTCTGATTAGTTTGTACCCTAATAAGATAGTACAGAAATATGACACCCACAGGGAGAAGGCTGCATTTTATGTGGATTTTCTTGTTTAGTACATAAAAATCCAATATGTTTTTGAAAATATACAGTTAAAGTTTGAAGGCTGTATAGAAGTGTAGAGATATATGGAAGTCAGCAAGGTTGTATTTTTTCATAAGCTGCATAAGAGGGCAATTATTAAAAATTTATTATATCAGTACTGGGACTGTAGTTTAGTGATAGAATGCTTGCCTAGCATGCATGAAGTCCTGGGTTTGATTACTCAGTAACACATAAGCAGAGAAAGCTAGAAGTGGTGCTGTATTTCAACAGGTAGAGCACTAGCCTTGAGCAAAAGAAGCTCAGGGACAATGCCCAGGCCCTGAGTCAAGTCCCAAGACTGCCAAAAACTAATAATTATATTGGTATAATTGATTTGGAGGCCATCCAAACTATGGTCTTAAAGTGTTTCTTTCCCAACACAGATTTGGGAAAGTTAATTCCAATATCTAAAATATGGAATTGCGAAGAATGGACAAATTCTCTAGTGTGTGGATAATTTTTTGACAAAGTTCAATATTGTTTCCTTTTTCCCACCTGACAGTCATTAGGAAGTTAGAGCATGATGGCAGGGCCCACCTTCTGATACCCCTCAGTTCAGTGATCTAAGTGGAAGCAGGTGTTTATTGCTTCTCAGATGCAAATGACCCTTTACAAACATCTGCCAACTCAAGCCCTGCAGAACTTTCGAGATTTGGGTTTGCTACTAAAGCTTGTCAAAAAAAGTTATATTTGGAATGTTTCAGTTCATCTAATGTCCTCAAGTGCATATGAGAAAAATATTGCAGAAAAGACCAGTTAATGCACCAAATGGCCTCTAGAGTCATGGTGATTCTATGACCACAATATGTACACAAAACACCTTTAAACTTTGCCCTGAAATGTAAGCCATGAAAGTCAAGAGAAGGTGTTACGTTTAACTTTGTGGACTTATGGTAGTTAAGGAAAGTTAAGTTTATCATGTCATAGTCACTCTGTTACTTTATATGGAATTTTGTACTTGAAGGGGAAATGCATCGGAAATAAAACAATCTGTATTATTTAAAAATATTTATAGGAAGATAATCTTCTTTATCTGCTATTTGTTCTCAGGTTCTCTAAGTGCTAGAGAGGTATATGTTTATACACAGAAATATGTGCTAGTACATGGGTTTGTACATGTATGCATACATTTCAAGTGGTTTCTTAATTTTGTCTTCAGTTTGCTGATTTCTGTGTATCTGGTTTCTTTTTGGTTTTAGGTAAACTTTGTTTAAGGTGTCAAGTCTTTATAAGATTGCCCAGGTACTGATCCCTTGATCTTGGGCTCAGATAGTCTTGCCTCAGCATCCAGAGCTGAAGGTACTACAGGATTAGAGTATTACACCACTGCTTTCTCTACCATCGTTTGGATTGTTTTTTGTCAATCCAGGGCTTGAGCTCAGGGCCTGAGCACTGTCCTTGGACTTTCTCAAGGCTAGAGCTCTACCACTTGAGCCTCAGCACCACTTCTGGCTTTTTTCTATGTATGTGGTACCGAGGAATTGAACCCAGGTCTTCCTGTATGCTAGGCAAGCACTCTACCACTAAGCCAAACTCCCGGGCCCTATCATTTGGATTTTTATAGTGAGTAACACATGAAAGTTTCTGCCTGTTTTTAAACTATGTGATATTTATGACTGGCTTATGGGGATTTTACGAATGCTACATTCTATGTGTGTATGAATGCATGTTGTAATACACTCTTGCAGCCTGATATTTTCAGTCTAACTCCCGTATCTTCATTTTCCTATTAGGCCCATATATTTCCTATTAGGCCCATTGTCATTCATGTGCATGTTTTAAATAAGTTAATTTATTCTGCTATAACTGTAATAGTTGGAAATCCATAGTCTATGTGTGGACAGCATGTTAGTTCCTTCTATAGGCTGTGAAGATAGAATTTGTTCCAGAACTTTCACATTCCTTTGTTCATGCCAGTCATCTTTGTCCTTTGTACACAGTTTTCTGTGCAGAAATTTGCCATCTCATTACAACACTAGCCACATTGGATTCACAAAGCATTCTCATGACCTCCTCTCGGTTTACATGATTATAGCTGAAACCTTTGTTTCAAGTCACATCTTGAGGTGTTGAAGATTCATGCTTGAATACGTGATTTCAAGTGTGGGAGAGGACACCAGTCCCCTGTTGACTTCTGTGGCGCTACAAACACTTGCTACACCAGTGTGCAAAGATCATGTCCCGAGCTTTAGTCCTCAGCTTTAAAAGAGAAGCTTTCCTATTTAAGTTAGAGATTTGTCTCCGGCTTTTATCCTTGTTGGTTGTGTTTATATTTGTTTCTGCAAGATAGAAATTAAATTTCACTTTTCCCACTCATGATCAAGTGGCTATAACTATTTATAGCAAATGATTTTTTTTCCACACTGATTTCTTTTGTTGCCTTCCTTTAAGATGAAAATGAATTGGCCATCTTTACAATGTTATTCTCTAAAATTAAAATTGGCTGTATATTTGTCAAACCATCTTTGGATTTTCTAGCCTATTGCTTTGAGCTATTTCTTCTATGTCTCTACCAATCTCAGCACTTCATTAATTACTGGAGCTTTCACTGGAAGTCCACTGTAGCATCATAGTAAATCTTGAAGTCCTCTCCAGTTCCAAATAGCAGCTGCCTTAAGAATCCCACATTTGTTTCAGTGTTTCCTCTAACTAATGAGATATCTGTTCTTGATTTTCTCTTCTTTTCTTTTTTCTTTTGTGGTTACGTCTCTGCATCATAGTATTGAAAGTGCTTCCAGGAAACAAAAAAATGCTGCCAGCACTCACATTTAAGACATTGTTCTGAAAATCTCCAGTCTATCTCTAACTAGTGAATGTACTCTCCTTGATGGTTCTAGTTACACATTACCTATGTAATGCTCAGAGTATTTCATCTGGAGCCACTGACAAAACCAAAAAAACAAACCAAGCCACCACCACAGTAAATCACAGCAAAGAGGGGGCAGAGAGAGAGGTGTGCTCATGTCTGCTGTTTGTTTTAGCTGAATATTTGTGTAGGAGAATCATGCATTGTGAGCACACTGCTCTGATCCATACAATTTGATTTCTTGCTGAAATTCTGTCCTAAGAGCCCCTTTCCTTTCTCTCTTGATTATTACAAACTCTTAGGCTCTCAGAAATTCCACCAACAACTTACAGGTCCCTTAGCCACTTGTTCCTTATATATATTGTACAAAGACACACTTTATTTGTGTGACCATGAGTTCTCTCCTACAGGGCGAGCCCTTTTATTAGCATCATGGGCAATGTTGTGTTTATCTTTAAGAACTTCAACACAAAATCTGGCAGCAGTTGGACAGATCTTATTAAAAACATCACCAGTAAATAAATAAATAAGATGTATGGAAGCGACATTTGCATTTTTAATTATGAATAATTTTTGCAGATTACACTAGATACATGGCATGCTTTGATTGAAAGAACATACTTTAGGGTTCGGCGAGATACCAAAAATCTTGTACTGTTAGAAGCACAGCATTTCAGAATGGAAGACCTTTTGATGAGCTATTTAGCTTTATTAGTGTTGCTCTACATAATTTGGGGATTGCTGTGAGGAAGTGCCATATGGTGACAATAAATATGTCTTCAGTGAGTTTCACTTATCCTTTAAAATGAGCATAAAAGGTCAATTATTCCTAATTAAGTCACTATTTTCTTTGGTAAGGATGTGTGTGTTTTCCTAGTCAAGCACCCAGTGATGTTACTATTTCTGCATGACTTATTAAGGACATAGCAGAGATAGAAGCCCAAAGAAAAAAATGCATTTTCTTTCTTCCATAACAATGGAAAAGATTGAACAACAGCAAACACACTTTGGGGGCTACTGACCCCTCACATCATTAACATTTTACATGTATTCCTGGTAAAAAATATTGTTTTTACACGTTTATGGCTCTGCTCACTAGCTGGACAAATGTAAGAAATAACCTAGGATAAAGTCACATGAACATGTTTGGTCTGTGTGTCGCGCATTTGCACACAGCATTTAAGATCTCCCAGCAAATTTACACTCATACACATTGTGAGTTAAGGCACATATTCAGGACAATAACCCCACACATCAGCAATGGGCAACTAAATCACAAGATGCTGAATGGTGTACAAGAAAGGAAAATGCAGCCTGACAGGAAACCAAGAGAGTTATTATCTGCTACAGTCCCTTTGTAAGGGTTTTTTTTTTTGAGAATGCTAATACGTATTATTTACTTTTCTCCCACGTTTTCCCCTCACACCTACTCCACAAGTTGTATAGTTCATTTACAATAGGATCTAGTGAGGCCCACCGATGCATTTGTTCATGATTATCTGTCATTAGGACTGTGAGAGGCGCAGAAATGATGAGCAAGTGGTGAACAAATGAAGCAGCTATAAGAAATTTTGAGAAAAAAAATGCACTTAAACATATGCAATCCCAAAGACTGACAGTTGAATCCCACAAAATGTTGCAAGAACCAAATTGAGCAGGATAATCTGTATACAAAACTATCAAAGCCTGAATAATTATGTCTCCCAGAATTTGTCTTTGTACCTTAGCATCTAACCAGAAAATCCCTTATCAAGACATCATGAGCACCTTGCACATTCTTGTGCATTGCTGCACCATTCACAACAGCCAAGCTGTGGAAACAGCCCAGAGACCCTACAATAGATGAGTGGATATGAACGAGTGGTGTCTATAAACAATGGAATTTTCCACCGCCATTTGACAGAACACTATGACATTAGCACGAAAATGGATGGACCTAGAACAAATTATGTTAAGTGAGGTAAAACAAGCTCAGAGCCACAAATGGTTCATGTTTTCTCTAAAATACATCAAGACAGGATAAATCTTATGTGACTAGGCATTCACAGACGGTGAAACCAAGGGAAGATACTCTTAGAAGAGGAACACAAAGGCACAAATGTATATGTGCAACGGATCATATGAAATAATATTTATCAAACTAACTCCAGGTTATGGAAACAATAAAGTTTTTTAACCTTATTGCTATTGTTGTTTTCTATTTTTTTTGTCTTTTTGTTCATTCATCTGTCTTTGAGAAGATGAGAGGCACTGAAATAGTGGAACAAAGGGTGAAGAAATTCAGCAGCGACACTCACTAGACACTATGCTGAAAATGGAAAAGTACAGCTTGTGGGTGGGGATGGGAGGGAGAAACTCGAAGAGAGTGAGGGAAAGGGTAACATTGTCCCCAAAACAAATGCATTACTTCTTACCTGTAACCCCCAAACCCCCGGTACATCCCTTTATAATAACATTTTCAAAGAATGTGTCTTCTATCCCCTTTCTATCATGATGGCATGAATAGGTGTGGTCTGTGGGGCGGAGGAGAGTCTCCATGAAGGCCACAAAAACTGGACTAATGTCATTATAAAAAAAACACAAAGAAGGTTCCAATGAGAAAACAGGTCTCTGTGGTTCTCACCACACGTGGACTGTGCTGATGTCTTGATGTTGGACTTCTTAGATTCTGGGAATATGAAAATAGTGACTGCCTGCCCTTGTTAGCCACCCATTCTATAGTATTTTTAGGGAACATCAAATGAGCTAAGCAGAAACATACAAATATGTTCCAGAAAAGTGTAACCCAAGATAAATAAAAGCTATGAGATAATATTTTCTTAAATTAATAAATTGCCTAAACAAAATTGTTGAAAGGAGGATGTCATCAATACTAACTAGAAGACACGAGGGATTCAGCAACTAGAAAAGAAGTTTTAAAAGTGGGAAGAAGCCACAGGAAATAATTAGAAAATTTAAAAATTTCATTTGTGTAACAAATTATGTAGTAAGGAATAATGTAACAAATTATGTAGAAGGAACGAGAGGCTGAGTACACATAATAACAAGGAATAGTAAGGAAAGAAAATAATTATTCTGACAAATTAAAATAAGATACAAGAAAGATTTGAGAAGGAAAAAGACTTTGAGACCCAGTTGATGCTGCAGGGGCCTCCTAAAAGCAGCAGGGCATGCATACAGCACGGAAACCAGGGTGTCTCCTCTTACTTTGGGGAGGTCAGAAACAATTTATGATCACCGAGCAGATAATTACTTCACTAGGTGTTTCAAATTGATGATGTATTTTTCTCTTCATTCGATTGCTATACTTCAATTTGTAATCAGTACAGAAAACAAAGAAATGTTAGATGACATCACAGTGAAGAATGAAGAGACAAAAACCTTCTTCCCAGAATTTTCAAATTAATTAATTATAAGGAATGATACAGCGAGAACTGATTGCATTGCATAGAACTCATTTGCATAGTTATTCCAATAAGCAATTTTGAAAAAGAGTTAAAATTTTCACAAAGAATGACTCTGTTAATAATCATTAGTAATTAACAATGATTCAGCAAGTTCAATGATTAATTTACATCTATGAGCGATGATATTTGAAGGGTTACTCAATAAATTGGACAGGCTCATTACTTTAAATGAAAATTATAGCTCATGGGTGCCATCTTGGCCACGTGGTGGATGGTAAGATATTCACTGGCTCCATCTTGTCTTCCTGATAAGAGGCAGGGAAATTCCACCTCAGGTGATGAGCATGCCTGAATTTCTAGGGGCAGGGGAAGGGACCTAGGTGATAGATAGGTCACTAGACCTGTCAATCCTGTGCTTTGACCCCAGCCCTATTTAGCCCCCAACCAGCTCAGGGTCTGTTATGCCATGCTTCTTGTGTGTGTCTCCTGGCCTATCTCCTAGCTCTCTTCCAGTTACCAGGGTGACCTCTTCAGTTCTCCACTGGGGATGATCTGGTTTGTTGGTATTGTTTTTCTGCTCGTTCTTTCCTCTGCTGCTCTCATGGTTCAGTTTTTGAACAGAGTTAAGTAGATTTGAGGGGCTGCAGCTTTTTGTGACAAGAGTTCACCTGCTTGCTGTTCAATAAAGACTCCCAATTAGACCTCTCAAAATGTGACTTCTCTGTTTCTCCTGAGTTTTGCTACAATGGTAAAACGTGGTAGGTATATTACACATTTATTTCTATACTCATGGTAGCACAAAGGCCCATGATAGAGATGAAATAGTGATTTGTTTTTCAGATTTCTGTTATGTCTTTTTTGGTTCAGATGGTATTGGGAACTAAATCCACAACCCATGTTGGTCATGAATGATGCCCCACAGTCTCCTCTGCTTTCAATTTGCTTTCAGACCATCTTGTGTATTAGCAATTAATCTTAGTTCACATGTTGAATAGTAGTGGGATTTGTGCTGCCTTGGACTTGAACTCAGCCATCATTGACCCACAGTTTTTCTCCATCTTCCTCACAAACGCTTGAGACCACAGATGTGTGCCCAGACACCTGGCATATGGTTATTATTTTATTATTATTAACTTAAACTACTTGTCAATGTGGTTTTAATTTAACATGTTCCTTTACTTATGAGTTGCATCTTAGTTAGTGATACCATGTCCATCATTCTTCCTAATGCCTGTGCAGGGATAAGATCACAATTACTCTTGTCCAGTTGACTTGAGTGATTATGTAAGAGACCTAGACCTTAATTCTGATGCACTGCAGACTTTAGAGTTTGGGATATCTGTTGAATGAAATATATCAGTACACTGAAACAAGATTACAGTTGATTGATTCCTAAAGTATTTTCATGGTAAATTATGTGTATTAAAAGTTCATGATTAAATAAAACTTAAAATAATCATAAGAGTTCATGATATTTTAAATCAGTCATAACAGGGTGCAAACCACAAATCCTCCCTGGTTTCAATGTGAAATAATTAATTCATCAATTAAGATACATTTCTCTGGCCAGGAGTTTGGCCCAAGTAGAGTGCTTGCCTAGCATGCACAAAGACCTCGGTTAGAATCCTTGGTACCACATACATAGTAAAGCTGGGCACTAGCCTTGAGGAAAAAGCCCAAGGACACTGCTTAGGCCCTGAGTTCCAGCCCCAAGACTGGCAAAAAAAAGATAAATTTCTTTGTGAAGGAATACTGTCATTCAGAACCCTCAAGAATTATTCGGCATCAAGTTATAACAGCACCTGTTCTCTCTTCTGATGCTCAAAATTAAGAAATTTTCATATTCCACAATTTACAAACATGCGTTGAACCACATTAACGTCTGTAAAATTGTGAACATTCTTCTTACATTCACAAAATGTTTATGTGAGATTTAGTATTTTTCATCCACCGATTTGTTGTGTGTCATCCTTTTAATACATTAAAATCTCTTCACATGACTCTTTCAAGGAAAAAAATGCTATTTTAAAACATAGGATTTGGTTTTGATCTACAATTCAGTCACCCCTCAAATCCTGCCAATCATCTTATGACTGAAACAGCTCTCCTGTTCAGATCATAATGTAACCTTTAAAGCTTGGCTGTCATTTCAAGTTTATACCATTCTAAGTCAGGACTGTGTCCTTTGTAGTGCTCTCCATTGAGAAGACTTAAAGGAGAGCTCAGTTTTATTCTGATTCCCACATTCTAGACAGAGGAAGACTCAAAATGACCCCTTGCTCTGTATTCAATACAGACTTACCCTTTCCTACATTCTGTGATTGGCTCTCTGTACACTGAACAGAAAACCTTGAACTCAGCTTTATAATCCCAATATCTTCTTCACATCTCAGGTCCTGCTTTTGGATCTGCTTCAGAAAGCTATTCTGTAAAACTCTCATAGACTATAAACTCCTCTCTGCCGTGTATTCCAGCAAAGAAGAGTATCTCTACCTTAATAATAAATATACTTTACTAGTGATTAAATTAAGTGGACGTTAGTTACTTCGTTGCTTAGCCTATATCTACTAATTTCCTAAAATAATTATCTTTCATAGCTAAATTTAAGCATGTTTAAATGAACAGGAATTAATTTAAGACAGAGATATGTTTACAGATTAATTGATTAGCCATTATCCCTTCTCTCCAGACTGTTATAATTGTATTCATGCACTAGTTGTTTTTCATTTGTCCACCCTTTCAATTTCTTCCTCCCACTATCTCCTCCCATTGTTCTCCCTCTCATCAAAGCAGGTTTTTATGTCCTGATATTGTTAAACAGTTAATTGTTTAAAAGGGTAACCGCATGGACTTGAGTATCTATGTATGCTATTCATGAGTGCACATCGCACCATTTTCTTAACTTTTTTTTTCTCAATTTTATCTCATGTTTGTGTTATCTATGGCATTGTAACATCCCTGGTATTTATTGTCTCACTACAGCCGACATGTGCTTCATAAAGTTCAGGACCTGCATGTCCTTTTTAACTCATCAATACACACCGAGTGCCTAGAACAACACATGGCTCATAGTTATACCTAAGAATCCTTGTTTGATAGATCTATCTCTCTGTCTATCTATCTATCTATCTATCTATCTATCTCTTTCCATCCGTCTCTCTCTGTCAATATGTCTATCTGCCTGTCTGTCAGTCTATATATCACTCTGTGTCTAGCAATATTTCTCTTGTTTTCTTTGATGGAATAGAAGGTGCAGAGTACTATTTTTAAATGCTTTCCTTTCATTTATTTACACTTACAGTTTCTAATATATTAGCAGATTTATGGGTGTTTCTTCATACCTGAGTCCTAGCTACTGAGCTGAGTAAAGTGCTCTAAATGTCATTTGCTTGCTAGGGAAGATGGCACACTTTAAAGAAGATGACCAATTCAGATGGAACCTTGAACAAAATTTCCTGTGGAATAGCTTTTCTTAAGGGTTCCCATGCTTTCTCCTCTTCTGGTGTGGACAACGTTAGCAATGCCATTCCCTCCTCAGTCCCATGCATTTCATTTCTCTTCATGGTAAAAACAAGTCTCAGTAAATATGCTTGGATGTAGATAACACAATAAACCTACATGAAATGGTTTTAAAATTTGATTGAGAATGGGCGGGGAGTTTGGCCTAGTGGTAGAGTGCTTGCCTACCATGCACTAAGACCCAGGTTCAATTCCTCGGTACCATATACATAGAAAAAAAGCCAGAAGTGGTGCTGAGGCTCAAGTGGTAGAGCTCTAGCCTTGAGAAAGTCCAAGGACAGTGCTCAGGCCCTGAGTCCAAATCCCAACTGGCAAAAAAAAAAAATTGATTGAGAACCTCCCTAAGAAAAATTTCATTTCATGCAGAAGAAAAGAAAACCAAGTATATCTATTAGTAGGATTTAAAATATATTAATGGGAAAATCCAAAGCATCTTGACAGAATGATAATTTCTTTGATCTGGAAGTTAGTCAAATTTGATATCAAATTATGAAGATTCTGACCCAATAAATCTCCAACTCCAACTCAACTTTTCTCGTAAGACTATGCAGTCTCAGAAAGTTCCATGATTTTTATATTTTGAATTGTATGGGCAGGGTGACTTTTATAGAGTGCACATCCAATACACTTCTGTACTGTCTCAGTAGATTTTTCCAGTGAAGGAAGGACAAATTCTGTATCTTTACCTATTTTAAATAGGCCACATCTGGTTGAGCAGCGATCTGCCTTGGTGAGTTTGTGCAACAGGCTCTTGGAACCAGAAATGCAAATGATTTCAGGACTAAATCACAAGCTTGCAAAGCCCATCCCCAAACTTTTTGTATCCTCCAATCACCTTCCCCCAAGACCCCACTTATACTCTTCCACCTTTGAATTCCATGCATACCATGCTTGCTTTTCAACATTGATTTATTTTGTGTTTTCTGGGGTTTGGACTCAGAGCCTGGGTGCTGTCTCTGAGGTTTGTGCTCAAAGCTTATCCTCTACCACTTGAGTCACAGATCCACGTCTGGATTTTTTGGGGTTAACTGGAGATAAGAGTCTCGGCCTGCTCAGGCTGGCTTTGAACTATAATCCTCAGATCTCAGTCTCCTGAGTAGCTAGGATTACAGGTGCCAGCCACTACTCCTTAACACTGAGTTCATCTTATTTTTTAAGGAAAAAAAATGAGAATGCAGGGTTGAGCTGGGATGGTAATCAAATGTGCTCTAAAATTGTGTTTGTTTTTTCTACCCAGAGACACAATTTATGGTCATTATGTAATATTTCTCATTTTAACCCATAAAATCACATTTATACAATTACGTATGCATATTTTGTGGATTTAATATTCACAATACTTACAACTCCAAGGCAGAAAATTTTGAGCCTAGAAAATATTTCCTGGATTCCCCCCTTTAAAATGGCCTTTTATTCAAAAAAACTCCTTGCATTAACATTTTATAAAACATGTGAGTTGATCTCTCTGTCTCTGTCTCTTCATCTCTCACTGTCTGTCTGTCTGTCTGTCTGTCTCTGTCTCTGTCTCTCTGTCTCTCTTTCTCTCTCTGTCACTCTTATTCATTAAATTATCCTTTTGGAATTTTGGCATGGGTTATTTTCATTAGATTTTAACAAGCCTTATCAACTAGAGTGATGAGTATACTTAAACTTCAGGGAAGTTCTTTTGAAAATAATATCTACGACTGAAGTATTTACTTCTTTAATCATTTTCTGTGATATTGATCCCTGTACATGTGAGCAACTTTATTTTTCTGTGTATGTGGTGCTGAGGAATCAAATCTGGGTCTTTGTGCATGCTAGGCAAGCACTCTACCACTAGGCCAAACTTCTGGGCTCCATGAGCAATTTTTACTACATGTAAAAAGTACCCAACAATCAGACTGCTTTATTTGGAGTAAGAGATAACTATTGTATAGTTTTTAATCCAGTGTAGTAGCTTGTTGAGTATTGTTGAGTAATGAATGTAATAAAGCTTGATGAATAAATATCCTGATTGTACGCATAAAGATGTGATTATAGCTGCTCAAATATATTTCTTAGTGAATTTCCTTTAGTGGTACATGGACTGAAATTGCTACCACACCAATCCTTTAGAAAATGAATATCTTAGTGTGCTTTCAAGGAATTCTTCAACCTCAGATCCCATGTCATCAGTCCAAAGAGTATGGAGATAAGACCTAGGATAAATTATTAATGTTTATTTCATTGTAGTTCCTGCTTATAAGCTGCTTTTAATGTGATTGATCTGATGAGAAGAATTTACTAGTCTGATTATCCATAAATGTCTGATACCTGAGAATTACAGACATCCCTGACTGAGAGGAGGCATATTTATATTTTAATGTTCCCTGATCAATTGAAATAAATTGATGAATGGCTTTATACAATGCACAATGCTCATGGATACTAGAGACTTTTCATTTTACAAGCCCGTTTATATTCCATAAATCACCTTGTATTATGTCCCAATTCACGTACTTTATACATTTGTCCACTCAGAAAATATCTGCATGGTATCTGGACTACTTCTCTCAAATTGTATTGGAAGCACTGAGGTTGCATCTGAGGAGATTGCTATTCTTAATGAATGTTTATGTGAGAAAAGACAAGTGACACATTTATGATGTATTGACAAGACCCAGAATGGGACGGAGGGAGTGGCATCTGAGTAGAGCTTTTTAAAAAAGCAAGGTATCTGGAAGATGAAACTTGCAGAAGGAATTTTATGCAAATAGATTCTTACTGAAAGAGCAACTACAGAATGTACCCAGGTGGTTCTAATTGGAGAAGAGTGGACAGGAAGAATTTGTATACCAGCCAAGGACAAATTGTAGAAGTTGCATTGGCCAGTGGTGGAGATTTGGATTCCAGTCAGACTGTCAGTAGGAGATACTGAAGTAGAAAATCTCAGTTAAGACCTTGACAACTGAGACAGTGATGATGTGATTTTGCTGAGGGGAGAATGCTACAAAAGAGCGAGAGAGAACGTCCTGATAGTCTGATTTGAACTATTTGCATTAAATGACAAGATGCAGTGCATGGTAAGAATTACATCCAGTGTCTTCTTCCAGCATGGTTGTGCCTTTTGCCTTCCTAATAGTAATGAAGGAAAATTCCTGGCATCATAGTATCTTCTCAGAACTGATGTCACTCTCAGTGCTTTTATTTATGCATGTTAAATAGTATTTTCCCATATGAGTATTCAAATTCTATCAATTCAACATTTGCTAGCATTGGAATATTATCAAAGTCTGCTCATTGTTTGACTTGCTTTCCATTTTGGCAATTTCAAATAAAGCTGTGGCTGGGCTCATACCTACAATCCTAGCTACTCAAGAAGGTAAGATCTGAGTTCAGTGGCAGTCCAGCAAGAAAGTCTTTCAAACTCTTATCTCTAGTTAACTACTAAAAGTCTGAAAGTGGAGCTATGATTCAAGTGGTTGAGTTTTAGCTTTGAGTACAAAAGCTCAAAGACAGCACATGCCCTTAGATGTAGCCCAAAGACTGTCACAAAATAAGATAATAGCAGTACAGTTGTAATGAATATTCATCATGGTGCTTTGAGACAGGCAGCTGTATTCTGGGAATGGAGAGTTTCTTATTATATTAACTCTATATTAAGCATTTTACAGAATTACCAGATCATGTTCCAAAGTGAATATTGTTAATATCATACCAATTTCATGGTGTTGTACTAAAAATTGCTTTCAAAGAACAATAAGAAGGGAGGAAAGGGGATATGACACTTTGTGGCCATAGCAGTTATCTAATTGCCTTTATAAAACTTCTCATTTTGGTGTCAGTCTGAAATCCTAACAGTGACATGTTGGTTCAACCTACAAAAACTACTTAAGAACTTTTATGAGATGACTTCTAATATTGAATATTTTTATCTTATTCCTAGAAGTAAAATATTATTTATTTTTCATTCTTTAAAGACATGTCACCGACAATGACTTTCCTTTCAGCAGTTGATAGAAGCAGAACCCCTTGTGTTTTTGCTTGTGTTCCTACAAGAAGTCAGATGTGAGTCACACTAAATGTGAATCTTAGTGAGTCCCTCCTGAATGAAGAGTTCTTTTGATTTGTTCGCTTCAATATTTTCTATGTTTTTTGTGTGTTTCATTATACTTACTATGATATTAGTATAATATCTGGATATAAATGTAAGTAAGTATAATGTGTCTGGGTATAGAACTATCAACTATCATACATAGTTTGTTGAATTCATCTGGTGTTAATACTAATGTTTTCTTCAAATGAAGAAAGATTCTCAAACTTATATCTTATCTCCAAAGTTTTCTTTTTTTCTTATCTCTCTGTCTTTCTCCAATGAACACATTCAGTCAATCATTTTTCAAATATCCTCCCAATTTCAGGGGTCTCTTTCCTAAACCCCACATGAAGGAAGCAGTATTCATTAACAGAATGATGCCAACCTTCCTCCTACTCCTGTTTCTGCGTGGGTCAACTTTTTCCTACACATCTAATTTAAGGCAGTTCTACTAATCTCACTCCATTATTTTAGTCTGGCTGATGATTTAATTGATTTAAATTTCTTTGAAATTTGACAAGATTGGAGAATAATATTGTTTCTAATGAACTCTTGCAAACAAATTTCTTTTTTTAATTTTTATTTTACTTTATTGTTACCATAAAGGTAATATACAGAGAGATTACAGTTCCAAGAGTCAAGTAACAAGTACATTTCTTTTTTCCAGCTTATTCTACTTTTTCCCATATATTTTTATTGTAATTAATAGAAGGGTTACATTATATTCACCAGTTACAAGGTGCATTACTTCATAAACATTGATACCCTTTCTCATGTCTTGGTCCCCATTTCCGTCCCCACACCCCCACCCCTCATCTTGTCCCCCGCCCTGTCCAATTTCAAATAACCAAATAAGCACATATACAATATATCAGATAACAAGGTGAAGTACTCTAACAATATGAGATAACCAAGGGACAACAAAAGAGATGAGAGATAACATAGTACATCAAGGCCAACAATCACTCATCATATGGCTTTTGTTTCTATATGCTGGAGGTCCTTTCATTTAGTATCATATGGCCTTATGTATCTAGGTTTTGTTCTATTGTAAATCTCTGCTAGGAGAGCCAAAAGTTTCTACTGATTATGACAAATGAGCCTATGTTCTTTTGGGTCTGGCTTACTTCACTTAATATGATTTTTTCTAAGTCTTTCCATTTCCTTACAAATGGGGCGATGTCATTCTTTCTGACAGCAGCATAGAATTTCATTGTGTATAAATAACAAATCTTGTTGATTCACTCATCAACTGAGGGGCATTTGGGTTGGTTCCATATCTTTGCTATGGTAAATAGTGCTGCAATAAACATTGTTGTGCTAGTGAATTTAGTATGTCCTTGTTTCTGGACTATTGGGTAAATGCCAAGTAGTGGAATTGCTGGGTCATAGGGGAGCTCTATGTTTAGTCTTTTGAGGAACTGCCATACTGCTTTCTGTAGTAGTTGAACGAGTTTGCACTCCCACCAACAGTGTAGTAGTGATCCCTCCTGGCCACATCCCCACGAGCATCTGTTGTTATTAGTTTTCTTGATCCTGGCCATTCTAATTGGAGTGAGGTGGAATCTTAGAGTTATGATTTTGCAAACAGATTTCTAAGACTAAGTTTTTGGTATGTCATGGGGCTTGAACTCTGGGCCTGAGCATTGACCCTGAGTTCTTCAACTCAAGGTTATTGCTCTACCCCTTGACCCACCACTTCCGGTTGTCTGGTGGTTGGTTGGAGGTAAGTTTCATGGACTTTAGTGTACAGGCTGGCTTTGAATCATAATCTTCAAATCTCAGACTCCTGAGTAGCTTAGAATTACATGCGTGAGCCACCCGCACCTGGCTCTGAGTCAATCTTTTCCTAGATGTCTGGTAAAATAGAATGCCTATCACACTGCATCTAAACATGGAAAAGTTCTGATCTTAGTTAAGAGAGAATAAAAATTTTAGTTTTGTTTATTCCCATTTCTGTCACCTAATCATATACTTGAAAAAAAAAGGCAGTCTCTAAGAAATAAGGGCAACCAAAATTGAAGTGAAGTAATACTTGAAGACAAATCAAAGATGGTCAAAATTTGCAAATATGTGATAATAGCAAGCGAAAAGAAGACTGAAATTTCATGGAGAACACGATTCGAAATAGAAGAGAATAGACTTCCTTCTTTAACAACTGAAGGGATGTTTTTTTAAAGTTGGCTCCCAAGACATTCACAAGTTGTGTAGTTTGTAATTATTAGATTATTATGTGTTTCTGTTAAGTTCATTTTTCATAGAATTTAATCACACTTTCATTTATAATGAATTTTCTCAGAAAAAAACATTCAAATACAAAAATACAACAAATGGTATATGATTTTTACTAAAATGAAATTGTTAGTTCACTTTAATTGTAAGTTTAAATTATCATACTTTGGGCATTTGTAAAAAATAAACACAAGAGCATATACAAATCTTTTGAATATTCAGGACATATGAAAGTGATATTGGTCATGAGAATACCTATTAGTTCCTTAGATGCATAATTTATCTTCAGCAATGTTAGTATCTTTGCACCTTTACTGACATACACTTACAGGTTTGAACTCAGAGAAGTACAACAATAGGAATTCTAAGTCCAATTCCAACCCTTGCTATAAGGGCAATTTTGTTTTTGTGTTGATGGGGTATTGACTTGGGCCTCTGTTTATTACTGGTTACCACTTTATGAAAATATTGTGTGGTTGTCACTTACAAAAAAGTTCACAAAGTTACACAATGCATCTAATTTTCTGCCATGTATTCTGTTAGAATTTTCTCTTTAAGCAGAAAGTTGGGCAGGTAAATGTATCATTCACCCAGGTTGCTCAGGAGAGAAACATTCTATATCATGGAGGGATCAGGAAATTTCTTTCATAAAAAAATTTCCAGGAAATTATCTGGTGTGCAAAACACTGACACTGATGACATCAGTGCTTAGAAGCCCATCAAGAGCCACTGAAAAAAGAACTGGCTATTCCACTAGAAATCTGCCTTCTATTCAAACTAGTGATGAGATTATCATCTTTGTATTATTGTCCATAGGCTACAATATTCAAAAAAGAATTTTTGCCTTCAAAGCACCCAGTGAAGATAAATTAAAATATATAAAATACATAGTTTCCTACAGAAGAAATCATTTGTATTAATTCAATAAAAGCATAAAATGTAGTGCCTGATCGTGCTGTCTTTGAAAGGGGCTATTGACTTAGTGACATTCATCCCCAACACTGTGGTTCTTGTTTTTAAATATAAAATTTTGAACTCCACCTATTACCGACCTTCCTCATATTTTTCATCTTTGAGACATTTCTGCAACCTTTCACAATGATTTAAACTGTGAATATTTGAGGTTTTATCAATACCCTAAAAATGGGATTGGGAATACTTTAACCAGTCAAATGTGACAGGTTAATTTGGTTCCCATATTTATAACTATATCATAAAAAAGAACCTGCCTTAAACCATGAGAAAAATGACAGTTTATAATTGCATTAAAACACCCAATGAATGAATTCCATCACTGAAAGTACCGCTATGGCAGGTAACTTCTCTCTGTGTATTCATGTATCTACCCATATCACTTGCCTGGAACTTGGACTATCTAATTTCTGGCTGTCCTAAATCCTTCAAGATCAGCTCCAATGAAACTCCAATCCCTAAATGAAAGTGCACTCAAAATTCGATTTCTTTTTATAAAACTATTTAGTTGAAGGGTTATAAGTGTTCTTTAAGAAGAGAAGTTTCCAGTTGTGTCCTTGATCTTCACATTTACTCGAGGGTATCACACAGAGAAGTAAACAATCTAATAAAAGATTTGAAAATTAGAATTGAATGGTGACTTTGGGGCCCACTAAAACAACAAAGCACAGAAATCTGGAAGTTCCATGAAGATGCCCCCTTGAAATATTTTATTTCTTATGTCTGCCATTTAGAGAACAGTTTCTTCATCCATCTGTAAAAAAGGAACTTATTCTGCAATTCTATTTCCTTTTGTTGGGTCTTAGCCTGGCATGTTGTAGTTGTGTTTCAATGCTATGAGATTTATTGTACAAGATATTCCTAATATGCATACAATAGTTCTTTCATAAGATTTTGCTTAAAACACTAAATCTACTTATTACTATACCCAAAGAGGAACATGTTCAGCTTCTCTATAGATTCTTTTTTATCATACATCTTGCTTTAGGATTTATTAGTCACCTCATGATGTTCCAGCATGAAGAATGTGGAAATAACCTTTGCCATTAGTATGCCAAGACATTCCTGTTTCTCATGAGAAAAATACCATGAGAAGAACAATAATAGTGACCACTGACTGAGTTAGACAGCATATATGTACAACTTTAATCTTAGCAGCAATTCAGTATCATTATTTACGATAATGGTTACCTACAGACAGATGACCAATGTGAGGACTTAGGGACATGCAGAACTGGGTGACCAAAACAGAATAGAAATCCAAAACATCTCGACTCCAATACACTAATCTCGATGTCCACCCACTTTACCTAATTACATTCTAGTAGCAAAGATAAATGACTCGTGTTAAGGCAACTGAATGAATCCATGGTAACATAGATTATTAAGTATACAGTTTATTAAACCAAAACATAATAAGATTAATTCTTAGTGACTAAGCACATTTATCATATATAGATGAACAGTTTCTAATACTTTAAGACTTTTATTTCCTGTCACTCTGGTACTAATTTGGGGAATTGGGACTGAAGATTTTTTTTTGGATACTTAAAAAGAAAACCGAGGGGGGTATCCGTTCAACAGGAAAGGTACTCACTACCTTACATATGTAATTGTACCCTCTCTGCACATCACCTTGATAAGAAAATAAAATTTAAGGGCCAGGAGTGTAGCATAATGGTAAAGTGCTTGCCTAGCATGCACATAGCCCTGGGTTCTATTCCTTTGTACCACACAGTCAGAAAAGGCTAGAAAGAAGTGATGTGGCTCAAGTGGTAGAGTACTAGCCTTGAGCAAAAAGAGTCCAAGGACAGTGTCCAGGCACTGAGTTCAAGCCCCAGGATTGGCAAATAAATAAATAAATGAAAAGAATTAAAAAAAATATGAAAAAGAAAATTAAAAAAAGAAAACTGAAAAAAGCAACCTACCTACAGACGCATCATCAGCACATATGTGTGTCTGCACATGCATGTATATAAATTATCTTATTTTCATTCTTTTTTGCAGGTCCTGGAGATTCAACTCTGGGTGCTGTCACTGAACCCCTTTTGCTCAAGGCTAACACTCTAGCACTTGAGTCTCAGTGCCATTCCTGGCTTTTTTCATGACTTATTGCAGCTCATGGACTTTTCTGCATGGGCTGGTTTTGAAACACAATCCTCAGTTCTCAGCATCCTGAGTAGCTAGAATAACAAACTTGTGCCTCCAATGCTAGGCTCAAATGAACATTGTTAAGTGTTCCCTGTATACAGACATGGAAGAACAAAACTTTTAAAGACAAATACTTGGAGAATTCAAGAATTTTGTGGGACATTGATTTGTGTATTGAATTTTGTGGGACAGATGTCAGCCATGGCTGGTTGAGAATCACCCTGACACATGGTGGAAGTATTTACAGCACAGAGGCTGGTAAACCCTAAAGAGATGCCATCCTGCAGACCCATTGTTATACATGTGCCAGCTCACCACCAGAGATTAGCTTCTTAATTAAAAACAAAAATACACGGACTGTAAAACATATGTTTGACATATAACATGTAGTATATTAAAGATAGTATGAACTCAAGATTTCAAGAACATCTTGAGATTCTATATGTGAAGAACTTAGTAGAGATTCTATATCTTAAAATATTTGTTATATCATCATATTTTGCTGCCCTCTTGATTTGTGTGTGTGTGTGTGTGTGTGCATCACAGGGCTTGAACTCAGTCTGGGCACTATCTCTGAGCTCTTCAGCTCAAGGCTACACCCTACCCTAGAGCCAAGCCCCACTTCCCCACTTGTCCCATTTTCTAGAGGTTAATTGGAGATAAGAGTCTCAGGTTCTTTTGTGCCCCAGCTGGCTCTGAACCTTGATCCTCACTTCTCAGCCTCCTGAGTAGCTAGGATTATAGGCGTGAACCACAGGCCCTGCTGCCCTCCTGATTTTTATCAAATACTTCTGCCTGTACTTTCTAATGGCAAGAAGATAAAGCAAGGGCTCTGTATTTTTAATGACAGGGAAACAAATACTAAACTGACAACACCTGTTCTTCAGCTTACTTAAGGAAGACGTATGGAATAATATGGAATAATAAAGCACTAAAATGGGTTGATATATCTGCATCTGCTTGATGATCTCTTAAAGATCATCATTTACATCATGTTTTTTAGACAATGACCGTGCAGCAACTGGATTTGCAGGCATGGAGGAAGAGGCATATAGAGCATTTATTTTAAGAAATGCCCACCTGTATTTACTGCTTGCCCTTGCTATTTCTTTCTTTTGCATAGAATCTCTTGTTTAGTATTGCATTGTCCTGGTTGCATTTAGTTAATGAGTTTTCTTTGCTGTTGCAGACTGTTACAGACTTTGCTGGTCACACCTAGGATTTTCATCCCCTGCTGCCTCCACTGCCACAGCCTTGAGTGGCTGCAGAAGTCACTTCCTTCTAGTCTCTCATTGGCCACAGGATTGCTGCTTTTCTACCACTACCAGCACCTTTATTGGCTTCTGATATCCCTGCCACCCAGGACAGGTGAGTCCTGCTGCTTGCTATTCTTGTGGCTAGACCCAGCTATTTATTGTATGAGGCACAGGTCATTCTACTGTTGATTTGGCCAGGCTGGGACTGAGGCTCTCGCCTCACCCATCATTTCTTTTCTTCTCTATTCTTTACGTTGATCTCAGTTGCTTGACCAATGACAAGAACCAAAAGTGGGCAAGAGAAATGACTGGAGACAAGTTGTTATTAGACAGGCTGTTCCCCCTGGAGGCAGCCCGGAGAGAGTGTCTCCTAGCTGCTCACTTTGGCTGAACAGCCCGCTTCTGTAGCCAGGTATGGGCGGTGACAGGGTGTCTGCCTCAGGGAGAACAATCCCCTTCTGCAAAAGGCCCTCTGCGTTTTAACCCGCCAAATACAGTCCTTGCCAGGAGTCATGGCGGTTCCTTGTGCAAATGAAAGACTGCAGTGGGAACCAGTCCCAGATCTTATGCTGGAGTCCTAGGGGATGTGAGTTTACATATTTGACTTCATGGCCACCTGAACTTCCCAGAGTCTTGAAGTGGCAAAATAAGTGGGGAAGAAAAGGGTTGGTGAGATGGTGTCTTCAGGAGTAAGCTGTGGTTACTGGTAGCTTCCTCATCATGTGTGCTGGTGTTTCAAGCAGCAAATACTGGAGTCGGGACATAATCATCTAGGGCCTTGGCAAAGTGTCCTTTAATCAGAAAGCTGAGATTTGAAGGGATGGTCTAACAGTTATCAGTGGTGGACATAAATCTCACCGGCCTCCCAAATGGCAGTGCATTTTAAAGAAAAAGTGAAGGATATAAGAGGTCCTGATAATTAAGGCTTATCAGAACTGACAGACGTGTTTCAAGGTGTTTTCATGTTTGACTCTTGACTTGGAAGCTAAGGGATCTGTAGGCTGCTTTCCTAACATCTCTCTCAGTCTACATTTACTACTTGTGTCTCTCATTTTCCTGTAATTAGCAAATGTATCCTAAAGTAATTTCTAGAGATAAGGGATATAGTATATGACAAATCTGGGCCCAAAGACTTACTTTCTATGCTCTACTGCTCTTATCAAGCTTTATGTAAGTTCATTACATTATATAAATTCAAGAACAAAGCATAGACACACATGCCTTCATGGTACACTGGAGAAGGCACCACCTACCTTTTCTTTTTAATTGTCAGGATGATGTATAGTACCTTACATTTGTAAGTACTGAGTACATTGCTTCTTGAACATTGTTACCCTTTCCCAGGTTTTCCTCCCACTTGCCCTCCCCTGACCCAGATGGTTGAACTCAAGGGCCTAAATTGCTTTATTTCACTAATAATTTCCTTGGATTCCTGGATTCCCCCAGTTAAGGAACAATTAAGAAAGCCTCATTAAATTCAATCACAAGCTAAAGCCATATAACCACTGTGACTTACATTGAATGCTTGAGAAAGAAAGGAAAATAATATCAACAATTGTCATAAAGGTACTACTGTTATTCACTCTCTCCAGTTCTGAGAAAATGGTTTTTTTCTCATTAGAATTTTAACTACAGCAGTTAAAATTGTTAAACTTGTGAAGTTATTATTATGAAAACTGTGAAGTCAGCCTTTTCCAGTGGAATTAGGAATAAGGATTGTGCATGGGAATAATTCTTAACTTTAAAGTTCTATGACTTGTTTGGTAATAGCCTGTTCATTGTCTATTGCTGCGATATTCATTACAATAAAGATTTCAGGGAAAATCTTTTCAGTGTTGTTAAAGTGCAGAGTTAACATGAGCATTATAATTATTCCCCAGAAACTATTTAATAAATAAGGAAGTACTAGATATTTCCTTAAACACAAGTGTTATTTTGAAAACATTTTTATTGGACAGTAAATCTGTGTTTATTAATCTAGCTGTGAATACTGTTAGTATTTTACAGTTAATCTTTAGCCATGTTGAATGTGACAGCTGAAATATTTTCAATAATAAATATTTCTTGTGTTACATAATTTTAAAATTTATGGCTGCTTTACATGACTTAATTAAATTCAATAATTTCTGACTTCCCTCATATTCTGATAAAGTCTGTATGAAATCATACCAGTTTAAGTCAGCACCTTACAAGGTCTTGGAAGATAAAGTGGTATTTAGAAACAACTATTATTTTATTTATTTAATACTCAATACTCAATTCCTAGAAATTAAAGCATGCTGAATGGCTGTTAAATATTGGTATAATTAATAGTGTATGAACAATATGAGCAATGCATGTTATTTTGTCATAATAAAATAAATTTGGCTGGGGCCGGGAGTTTAGCCTACTAGTAGATTGCTTGCCTAGCATGCATGAAGACCCCGGCTCAATTCCTCGGTACAATATACATAGAAAAAAAGCTGGAAGTGGTGCTGTGGCTCAAGTGGTAGAGCTCTAGCCTTGAGAAAGCCTAGGGTCAGTGAGTTCCAACCCAGGACTGGCAAAAAATAAATAAATAAAATACCTTTGGCTAAAATCCTAATATACTGGCCCATAATACTTTCAGATCATGAAATTTTCATAAATAGCCTATCCTTAAAGATGTGAGTTCCAGAAATATTTTTAAACTTTCATTGTTGTATTTAATATAAAAATAGAAAGTGGTCATTTTTTGTTTAGGAGTTTATCAGCAATGTCCAGTTTGATATGTGGAAAATAAGAGGGGGAGAAGGAGCGGAATGGGTGAAATGGCAACTCACAAAAATCTCAGATCCTTCACCAAGAAATCTGGTATGGTACAAAACACCACCATTAAGCATTGATGTGGCTCACAAGTGATTGAAAGAAACTACCCCGCACAAATAAGAAAACCTAGAAGTTCTAAAAAATGCATTTACAAAATTGGACAATCCCAGAAGTGTGTAGAAACGCCTCGAGTTCTCTTCTCTACACAGTCTAGTGTCGGGGTCTCTGAAGATATAGAAGCCATGGTTCAAGTTGACCCTGTGACTTGCTGTGCTGTCTACAAACCTTCTCCACCTTCTTTCTTGTCAGAGGGGAAGCTATGGACACATGTGGTAGATGGGGGAAAATTATTTACAAAGAGAACCAGCTTCCACCTCAAAAACAAACAGCTGCTAGACCCTGATGGCTCAAGCCTGAGATCCTAGCTACTCCAGAGGCTGAAGTCTGAGAACCATTGTTCAAAGCCAGCCCTGGCAGGAAAGCCCAGGAGACTCAGAAGACCAAAAGTGGCACTATGATCAAAGTAATAGTTTGCTAGCCTTGAGTGTAAAAAGCTCAGAGATAGCACCCAGGCCTGACTTCAAGCCCCATGGCCAACAGCAACAACAATAACAACAACAACAGCCAGCTATCGAACTTTCCAAAAGGCAGAACCAAGAATGAATGAATTATAATAAAGCAGCTTTGTTACTGAATAAATTGAGCGTGAATGTGATGTGCATTATCAGGCATCTGAAGAAATCTCTCTTTCGTGTACACTAGCAAACACAATCCAACACACGTTTGCCCACTAATTTCTCTATTTCTTAACTGAAGAGCCTGATGACATCATTGGCCACACACAGTTCATCAACATTCACTTTTGAATTGTGTGGTCCCTTGAGTTTGCTAGCTAGCTTTGAACAACGATGACAAGAACTGTCCTTCAGTATGGACGCAGGTAGACCATCAACCTTTTGCACTAAGAAGCCAGTGGAGGGGCCGGGAGTTTGGCCTAGTGGTTAAAGTGCTTGCCTAGCATGCATGAAGACCCGGGTTCAATTCCTCGGTACCACATACATAGAAAAAAGCCGGAAGTGGTGCTGAGGCTCAAGTGGTAGAGCTCTAGCCTTGAGAAAGTCCAAGGACAGTGCTCGGGCCCTGAGCTCAAGCCCAGGACCGGCAAAAAAAAAAAAAAAAGAAGCCAGTGGAAGGCTATGATCCAAAGAATCTAGATTTAGATCTTTGCCATTCCTGATGGTGACAACTCAAGACCTCAAGTAAACAATTATATATACAAGAGCTCAACTTCTAGCACCTCAGAATAGATTTGGATACATTTCAAAAAAAACCAAAAAACAGAAAAAATAGCTGACACATTTTCTAAAGAGAAGGCTTTCAGGGAAAAGTATGAGGGGAGGGTCTCTTTCCTTTTAACAGAGAAAATTGTTGCCTTTAATTTATATTTGCTTTTGTGGTAGACTCAAAGTTATAATGAGTTACAAGGTATTTGTTGGTTTTAAGAAAAGATTTTCTTTTCCTTGTCTGAAAGAAACTTCAAAGGTAGAACAAAGAAGAAAAGATATTGAAGACAGAAACCTAGGAGACAATCTAATAGGTATTCCCTTGCACAAAACAGAGAAGAGATTTACTACATGGACTCAGAGAGCATAATTAGGATTAAAAAGCTTAAATGTGAAGGAAGGACACATGTTTCCACAGAAGCAGGGGAAAAAGAACAAGCAGGGTTGGAATAGTATTATTTTCTGCTTAGTGTTGCCAGTTTTCCAAATCCTATCTAAATGCTTTCCCAGAGAAGAAAGAGTTGATATAGTCTTGTGGTATTTAGAGTGACTGAATTGCAAACAGCTGCTATATAAGTCTTCTTACATTGAGATTTTATGATATATTCATGTCTTTTATAGACAAGAAATATGCTCATATTTCTAATGCAGTGAAGGAACAAATTGATAGAATAAAAACAGTCAAATAAGTTTCCATTCCACATTGAAATCATACAGTATGAGCGATTGCCCGTTGAAAACTTGCTTTGTTCATAACTTTGGCTGTTTTACAGTGTATAGAACCAGAAAGAAAATATTTTATTAATGTTTGTTTTATTTGGTAAGTTTGGCATATTGCTTTGAGGATCGTGGAGTGGAATGTTTAGACTTAGCAAAAAAAAGAAAAAAACACTACTGTGGATGAATAGACAATAGGAAATAGTGCAATGCCAAAGAGAACTGTTTGCACTAAAATGAAAGGAAAGCGGGAAGATGGAATAAAGAGCAAGTTCAATATGCCATGAAAGTCATAGCAGAGAATAATAGTCTTGAAAGAAATGAAAAGAGTGAGCAGACAAGGTGAAAGGCATCTTAAGGAGAAAAAAAGGTCCAGATACTCTAAAGAGAACTGAAGCTAAGAGGTTATTTCAGGGCCAGAGCAAATCGAAGTAGGCAAGACCTTGATCAAAAGATATTTCAACAGCAGAGCAACACTGAGAAATTTCAAAAGAGTTGTGGGCTTATGTTTTGGAACATGCCCAAATAATTGTACTATGATGTTTGTCAAAGAGCTTCAGTTAAGAGCTAAGGAGGGAGTGGCTGACAATAATATTGGTTATCAAATTTTACTTTCATTTGTTCTCTGTATTAAAATGGAAAGTGTTCACTGATAAAACATTTTCGAATGCATCAAATATCAAAAAATAATTCCTTTATGTGTCATTATTCATGAGCATCGTTAATTGCTTTCTTTTTTGCATTGTACTCATATACTGATTTATTAATTGACACCAAATTGCTTTCTTTTGAAATTTTATTCAAGATCTTCTACTGTTATTAATAGACTATATTTTAATACAATATCACATATAAGCTTAGGACAGATTATAGTTTTATGTATAATAGTTTTATGTATAATTACATTCCATTTCTCATTTAAAACAATGAATTAGAATGTAGGCAATCATACTGCTGTGTTTATTATAAGGAATAAATGAAAAGAATATGCAAAAGTATAAAGCTTGGTGTATATCAAGCATTTCATAACCAATAGCATAATTATACTATCTTGGCTTCATATTATCCTTGTCACTATCTTGTTTGAAATTGTATTTTCTTGTCATTGGTGTGTACATTACAGTTGGAATTATGAGAACACATTCCTCAGTTGCTCAAAATAACAATTCCTGAGTGTGGAACATCTTTCAGAATTCTGACAGCATCTCTAACAGCATTTTCTTTTCTTTATTCTCACTATTTTAAGTTTAGCCATTTTGCAAGCAAGGAGCAAGCTCTTAAATTTTATCTTATTTTTCAGAGACATGAAGAAGTGAACAAGAGGCCCTAAAAAGCAATGACCTTAAGAATGACAGAGACAGGAAGGAAAGCTTTCTTGCAGCTCTCTCTGGATCAAATGAACTTGCTCACCATTTTTCCACAGAGGTGTTTACCTCAACTAGGCTAGAAAAATGAGGTTCTAGAAATCAGCTGCCTGTTAAATTTGGTTTAAAACAATTAAGAGGAATGAGAATTATAAATCACTTCCTGTAAAATCATCTAGGAGTCATGGAAGTAGCACTGGGGCGGAGTGCTAACTAACTTTGAGCAAAAAAGCTCTGGGACAGCAGCGCACAGGTCCTGAGTTAAGCACACAAATGATTGATAATCAATCAATAGAATCTAGAAATCTTTAACTCACATTTCCTGTCCTGGAGCACGAAAAAAAAATTTTCTCTCTCTTTCATTTTCCTCTACTTTAATCCTGCTATTTTAAATAATTTTTTGCTAAAATTTTCACCTTGTGGGATGCTCCTTTTTGTGTGACAGACAAAAAGGCAATTCCGGGATCTATGATTTTTTTAGTGGAAGTGGTGTTTCTGCAGTAGCACCTCATCCATTCTTCTGTGAAGAAACTTGGTGAGTCTGAAACAGACCTGGAACCTTGTAAGTTATGGAAAGCACTGAGCTTCAGAACTTTTCTCTCTATCAACCTGCTAGCCACAGGAGAGCCTGTCTGTCTCCCACCTGTCCTGGCCTTGTGGAGGGAGTGATGGGTGAAGAGGAAATGAGGAGGAAAGAAATTCCTCTTTCCAGCCATTCCCCCAGCACCAGTCAGTTTTCTGTTTTCCCAAATAACTCAGATATGGTATTGGGTCTGCCAATGTGAGTCAACTGGAATGCTGAATGGAATGGGGCTGAGGAGTAGAGCTGTTTCTCCACCCCCACAGACCCTGAGTTTGTTCCAATCAGTGCTAACCTCTAACTTTAGATACTTTTCACTGAAGTCCTTCTTTAAGGATAAGTCATATTTGCCACTATGGGCCTGGTAAGGCCAGAGGTAAGCGCTGTGGTATCCAGGTGACTGTAGGCAGTGATCCTGGACCTGCCTATTCTATTTCTTTTTTCCAGTCCTGGGACCTCAACTCAGGACCAGGGCACTGTACCTGAGCTTCTTTTGCTCAAGGCTAGCATCCTACCACTTGAGTCACAGCACCACTTCTAGCTTTTTCTGTGTAGGTGGTACTAAGGAATTGAACCCAGGACTTCATGCATGCTAGACAAGCATTCTACCACTAAGCCACATTCCCAGCCTCCAGCCTATTCTTTGTGAGGACCAAGACCTGAGGTTAATGGCTTCACCCTCAGCTCACCCTGTGAGTCCCTTCACCCCTGTGGCCAGACACTAGTGCAGGAAGCTGGAGATGGGTCCCAAAACAAATGCCTATCCTGGAGGAACTGGAGAGAGAACTGCAACTTTTCCTGTTCTAATGAATAAGCACTTAAAACAGGGAAGAGATGATGAGAATGTTGAAAAAGGTTACATTGATCAAGTAAGATGCATTGTATTCATAAACTGCACAAAGGTTTTTTTCTTTTTTAAGAAAAAATTGGGACTTTATTGAATGCCAGTTATAACCTTAGCTAAAAGAGATCAGGAAAATTTCACCTTGGATTTCATAAGACATTTAAAAGTGTGGTTATGAAATATGTTATTCATGGCAATTAACTTATTTTTGTATGTGATTTGTTAGCCAGATAACCATCATTTTCAGGAGAGATGTAACTCCTTTTGCTTCCCTTTTTACCTGATTGTAGATTAAACGTTCAGAAATCTGGCTTCTCAGAAAAATTATGGTAACGCTGATTTCTTTTGGCGTAGCAGCCTGTGTAAAGTGAACTCCCACACTGATAGCCTTTATCCAGAAAAAAGAAAAAGATATGAGGAGCTAGGTCTACACCCAAAAAGGAGACCCACTAAATTCCCTTTCCAGGTTTGACTAATCTATATGTAAGTCTAGATATAAGTCTGAAGTGGGAAAATTTTGTACAAAAAAAGGCCATTTACTAAAAATGGAGATCCTGTTACAAATACCTTTGTATTCTCTCTTCCGAGACTGAAATTACATTTTGAAAGATTCATTCTCAATGTACAGGAAGTCCCTCATTTTCATTTGATGGTATCATGTTATATTGTTATTTGTATTTTTATTTGATTCCATTCCTGAATGTTCCAATGATATCTCAAGCTGTATTTAATCGGATGTTAACATCTTCAATAACCCAATTTCAGTGATTGTAGTTTATGTGTTCTAAAATCATCTTTAGACTCTCCAGTTCTCTTAGCCAGTTCTATCTCATTTTTAAAGTCTTTATTTTGTGCCTTCTTACTATTTTAAAATATGTCTGGCAATTCAGTTGTATTAATATTCTAAATGAGATTTATTTCATCATATTCTTGCTGTTTAGGTTGTGGCTTAACTTCTCAATGTTTCTTTTTACATTGATGCACTATGATTATTGAAATTCATAGGGAGGGATTGCATACAGCACTGAAATCTATTACTTTCTTCTAGTAACTCTCCTGCAGACCCAGCCATCCTGTACTCTGTTTTGTCTTGCACTCACTTTTGCTTTTTGGGTGTTACCCTTTAAGGAAATAATTCTGGGTGAACAAATGCCAGATTCTTCCTTCCTGGAACATCTTTCATTGACAATTTTGCAATTTCATTAAGAACACACTCTGAAAATTCTAAAAAATTAATATGGTAATATAAAACTTCAAAAAATGTAAATGTCAAGGAAGTTAGTGATAGGGGACATTTATTAGTTTTAGCACTAATGTAATTTGGGGGTTATTTTCAATTGTTTTGAACTGTTAACATGCCATGTATACAAAATGGGAATGTAATTTGAACCATCTTTTTTCCACTTGGTGGTTTTCTAAAACTAATCCTTTTAACTCTTAGGAAACTCTTTCTACAAAAAAATGAGTAGACTAGCTAGCTGATTGAAATCTTACTTGATGTTGTGACAGAAAATATAATATAGTTTTTTTTCCAAAAAAGCAATCCTCCATGTGATATCTGTACTACAGCAACTATACCTTGTTTGTAATAACAAGTTCTGTCTTGACCCAAAGGAACGTAGGCTCAATGGTTTCCCTCATTTGTCATAATCAGTAGAAACCTTGGGCTCTCCTGGGAGAGTTTTAAATAGAGCAAAACCAAGGTACATAAGGCCATATAGGATGAGGCTAAATGAAAGGACCTCCAGGATATAGAAACAAAAGCCATATAATGAATATTGTCCTTAATGTACTATGTTATTTCTCTTCTCTTTTGTTGTCCTTGGGTTATCCTCATATTGTTACAGTATCTGGTTTGGTTTACTGGCATATTGTATACACCTTTGTTTGTTTATTTGAAATAGGAAAGGGAAGGGGGAAAACAACATGATTGGGGAGAGGGAGGGGAGGGAAATGGGGACAAAAACATGAGAAGGGGTATCAATGTGTGAGAAGTAATGGAGAATGTAACTGTAACCCCTCTATACATGACAATTAAAGAAAACAAGTTATGTCTTAAAATGCATGATGATACATCTAATTTTCTCCATCTTTGCCCTACAAAGTGATTAATATAATTTTATAGATGTGTCACTGTTTCAGATTTCCTCTAATGTGCTAATTCTGCATTAATATAATTTTATAGTATAATATGTAGGTTTTTAAATCTACATTTAGAACTAGCGTCACCTCAGCAGAAATTGTTGACCAACACACTTACACCCTAGGTCTTTCTTAAAGCTTTTATGTCTTGAGCAAACTGCATTTGGCGAATAGGGTTCTCGGTTGATGCTGACCTAGTTAATGGTGAGTGGCTGCATGGAGAAGTATTTAAAGGAGAATCAGTCATGTTATATGCTGCTGTGATACTCACTCAGGAGAAAGCAGCTTTGATCAAGTAAGGGTATATTTTCTCCCACCTAGCTTGTCTCCAAGCTTGTCTTACTTCTTCAACTATCAGAGGTCAGTCAGTAATGCACACTGTGGGATTGCCCTGATCTCTCTTCAAACTTTTCTCTCTGACTCTGTAATCAGCCCCACGTCCTTCCATCTTTCAAATAGACTATTTGTTCCCTCACTTTCTGTCCCTCAGATTATGATTTTAATGTGTCCTAGGAGACCTTTGGAAATGGAAATAGAGAATTGCTTCATGTGCACAGATTTAACATCATCCGTCTCCAAAACGTTATCATTTGATGTGTGCATATTCTCATTGTAGCAATCAAATACCCTAAATACCTCTATGCAACTAATTTTGAGAGGAAAAATACAGAAAAGAAGTACTTATGCTTAGAAATATGGGTTAAACTACAGTCTGATCTCAAGAAAGATTTAATGCATCAGTGCAGAGTCAAAGGATTCATTACGCTACAGATTCCTCTCCACTTAGATGAGCCCCCTTATGAGAATCCTCTGATTCTCATTCTTCCTCTCTCCCTCTGTCTCGCTCACCCCCTATCTATTTTGGTAAAAAAAATCATAGTTTCTCATAATTCCCTTGAAATTTCTTTCATACATACACCTATTCTGATGTATGGTCATATACATTACTTTTAAATTTTTCTAATAAATTCTTTTCACATGGAAATTCATTGTTGAACATTTTCATTGTTTGGTTTATTTCATGCTCACTATTTCAAAGGTCCTCTGAATTCCAAAAAGTATACATAAACAAGTTTAATATCTATCTTTTCTGGGAACAATAAGACAACTTTGTATGTGTGTGAATGTGTGTATGTGTGTGAAGCTGTGAGCAACATAATTAGATTTGAAAAGATTTTAACTTCCAAAGGGCAGAAAAAGCAAAAGGAGTTAACTGTAGCTAGGGATTATGGAAAGCTGATGGATTATGAAAGAAAGCCGCTTGCAGAATGAAGAAATGGTATGTAAGGAGCCCAGCTGCTTTCTCCTAGGACACCATACTGGATGCTTTGCTGAGATAATCTGCATGCTTGTTCCCTTTCATGAATGAGGGCCTTTTTTATTTGATAACAGTGGATAAATACTATCACAAAATTTTCTGTGTGCATTTTCCTTTATACTTTCCCTCTTCATTGATAAAATCTAATGTCAAAATAGATTCTCTAGTAATTGGGCCAGTTTTTTTTTAATTTACATTTCTTATTCTGGAAGAAAAAGCCGTACCCTTGGAAACAGAATATGCAATGATGTGAAAAACGATACCAAAAAAGACAAAACTCCAGAAAATACAGTGAGGAGATCACAGCCTCTTCCCGCCAGCCCTTTAGGCAATGCCTTTAACTCTAATGGAACCCAGCACCAAAATTACTCTTTAAATTTCCACATGAAATATAAGACAGACATTCAGGTGATACACACCATGTTGTGCGGACTAGTCTGAAATCGTCTCCCATTTACAGCCTGGAGAGTTATTTCCCGCCACCTGCAACCCTGCTACTGGCCTGACATAACCCACACCTTTTCCTCCTTCAGTAAGCAAAACTTAGAGGATTGTTCCCATGTTACAAAGAGGTTCTCTCTCCTGACGCTTGCTCTAATTAGTGAGTGACTTGATCACTATCTGTCAAGTAACTGGAATGTGATGACACGTACAGAAGTTGGACTCAGAACTGCTTCAGTGTGCTGGGCAAATATAAGGTGCAACATTTCATTCCCCTTATGCTCACTCATCATCACTCCAAATTGTAGTGCATTGATTAATGGGATCATTAATGGATTTTGAAATTAAATACAATCATGAGTGGAAAAGATAAATCATTGTCACAACTGAGTTTCTGTGTCTACACTGTGTCACATGGTGTTGAATAAAGTCACACACCCTTGTCTGTCTTCAGACATGAGAATCAAGTTAGCTGTCGATAGGCCTAGATGATCAAGGAGCAGAAGAATGACTTGTAATAAAGGTAATATGAGGAAACAAGAACACATGAGAAAAATCCAGCCTTGAGTTGACACTACTTAAAACTACATTCCAATTGGATTATGAATACTTATGGGATATGCTCATAATTAGGCAGACCAAAAATGAGTTTGAAGAAATAAGTAACAATGTTAGCCATTCATATTAACTTTTAGAAATGGTTGTTAAAGCTGAGTTATATATGCAATTAATTAATACAGATCTAATGACTAGTGCAAAACTGGGTATATATGAGGCATTTCTGAACTATATACACATATGATTAAAATATCTTAAATGTAGGCCATTAAAACATGGGTCCAAGTTTCTTTAGTTAATTATGCACATAATGAGAAACTAAGCAAGAGTTTATTAATGTCTTCAGTTTACTCGTAAGTATTAGAGTATTGTAATTAGAGGACTAGATGAAAGGAGAGATGTTTCTATAAGCATTAATTTTTTAATTTCAGAATGCAGGCAATAACTTTTTAACTGTAAAAATATTTTTAGCATTGCAAAATACTTGAAAAAATTTTATAATAAATAGTTGTAAAAGTTAAAGGACTTCTTATAGGACTGTGATAGAAAGTTGTCACACAGTTGAGTTCTCTATACCTTCAAAACAAAATTAAATAAGTATTAGAACTCCAGAAAATAGAATTTTACCAAAACTTCAGCATTATGTAATTTTCCTGACCAATTAAAGTTTCCTAACCAATAGTACTTAGTTCTGGGATGAGGTTATCGCTACGAAAGTAATTTTGTATTGGTCATATTGCATAATTAAATAGTTGCTCACACTAGTAAAATATGGAACCAACCTAGATGTCCCTCAGTTGATGAGTGGATCCACAAGATGTGGTATTTGTACACAATGGAATTCTATGCTGCTGTCAGAAAGAATGACATCGCCCCATTTGTTAGGAAATGGAAAGACTTAGAAAAAAATCATATTAAGTGAAGTAAGCCAGACTCAAAGGAACTTAGGCTCAATGGTTTCCCTCATTCATCATAACCTGTAGAAACCTTGGGCTCTACTAGCAGAGATTTGCAATAGAGCAAAAACTTGATACATAAGGCCATATAGTATGAAGCTAATTGAATGGACCTCTAGGATATTGAAACAAAAGCCATATAATGAATGATTGCTGTCCTTAATGTGCTATGTTATCTCATCTCTTTTGCTGTTCCTTTATTATCTCATATTGACACAATATCTCACTTTGTTATCTGATATATTGGATACATTTGTATTTGGTTACTTGAAATTGGACAGGGAAGGGGGGGAAAACCAAGAGGGGGGTGGGGGGAGGGGAATGGGACCAAGACATGTGGAAGGGTATAAATGTATGTGAATTAATGCACCTTCTATCTGGCAAATATCATGTTACCCTTTTATTAAATACAATAAAAAAAAGAACAACAACAACAAAAAAAGAATCTTCTAGCATTTTCTAATACATAAAGGTATTTCAAATATTTATATTTAGTTGTAAAAAATACCCATTAAATATCTGTATGCTCAAAAGTACTGTATTCTTTATCAAAAGTGTTGTCATACAGATTATTTCGAGGAATACTTAAGTAGCCTGTAAAGGTAGTGACCAGAAGAGCTGGAGGAAGCCACAAGACTATTTTAGACAAGAATTGACTTTCATAATCTGTGGATGAATTATAACTGAGAGCGTGTGTGCCAGGAAAGAATGGATAGGTTAACTGTACATGACTGTGCCAAAGCAGATGGTCCGTTTACATTTAGAGTGTTCAGATGAGACTCCTGAAGCAAAATCATAGCCTCCATTTTGGAACCAGAATTTCCCAATATTATCCCGTATGTGGTAAATAAAAATAAATGCATTCTTTTACAGACCAATGCTCTCATGTGAAGATAGCTATTACAGATGAAATATTGTGTCTCGTTATTGCTCATTACAGGATATGTTTCATGATTAGTGCACTTGTGTGTTTTGTAGCTGCTGCTGTATGCAAGCAATAGGATATCTGTTTGAATGAGATTTACTGTATCTGTCATACAATTAAAAACAATCATAATGAAGTTCGCATATAACCAGTGGAATGTCATAAAATCATTTGATAATGGTGTAGGCAGGTAGAAAGTATAACACAAAAAATAGTTTCTGGCTGGGCACTTTGGCTCATGCCTGCAATCCTAGCTACTAAAGAGGCTGAAATCTAAGGATCAAAGCTAGCCTGGGCACAAAAGCCCATGAAACTTTCATCTTCAATTAACCACCAGAAAACCAGAAATGGTGTTATGGCTTAAAGTGGTAAAATGCTAGCCTTGAGTTGAAGAGCTCAGGGACAGTGCCCAATCCTTGAGTTCATGTCCCACGACTAATGAAAAACTTGAAGTTTAAATATACATAGCTATCAACAGCATAAACATAGATATAAGTGAATCAATAATATCATCATAATCACATGATTGATTTTTTAAATTAGTTTTTATATTCCTGTGGTGTTAAAAATCTATTATCATTATTGTGTAATGAATTCAGGGGTATGTTTCTAAACACCTTTATCTGATCATAGCATGCTGAATATTTTTGTGTAATTTCATAAAGAATTACTAATAAAGGTATGTCTGTTGTACTTACTTATTACAAAAGTTAAACAGATAAAATATTTTGAGCAATTCCAAAATTTAAATGTCATAAACCCTGTTATTAAAGAGAAAAAACAGTGTTATATGAACATCCAAATCTATTTATTATTATTTTATTGCTTATTATTATTTGTATTATTGTTTGTTGTTATCGATTATTTTATTATTTTAAACACAGTCTTATTGAATGCTTATGATGTTGTTTTGGTAAAACCCAAAGTCCTTTAAATGTTTGTCAGGCCAATTGAAGTTCCTTCTTAAGGATTGTTGAACTGAAAATGTGTGAATCTTCTCTATAGTTTCATCCTGAACCTGGGACCCACACTATTTGCCCTCATAACCACTATGGGACTTAACATCTCCTGCTGCATTTTCTCATTTACCCTTTTTTTCTCTTATGCTGCATTGTATGGAAAGCTTATATAGAATCTTTTGTAAATTAGCTTAGCTATAATAGAAAGAAGCAAACCCTTGGTTTACCTCTTCTGGCAACATCCTTCATGTACCAGAGAAACAGATTTAAGCTTTTTGTCAGTTTCTGATTTCTTTGAGAAAAAAAAATGTTGCATGAGGAATTTGTCAACAGTGGAAAAATGCTAAACCTGCACTTCCTTGACTGCATGTACTGAGGTGGAACTGAGGAGAAGAACAAGAACAAGGCATGGCTTCCAAACCCTAAGTGTAGACTGCGAACTACAGGCCTTCTTACCCCTAGCTTTCCACAGAAAAGCTTTAAAGAAAGGTTATTTGACAAAAGCATATTAAAAAGCAACAGTAAAAATATGGATCTCATATACAGTAAAAGATTCACATACAGGAGCGCAGATGAGAATAACCCTCACCACCCATGCAAGACCAAGAGTACCTAAACTACAGCACTGTCTTCCATGCATCACCTTGATAGTAGGTGAATGCTTGGGTAAGTTTAGTCTAATCCTTTCTGGTTAGAATATAAAACTTGTGTGTGTGTGTGTGTGTGTGTGTGTGTGTGTGTGTGTGTGTGTGTGTGTGTGTGTGTGTGTGTGTGTGTGTGTGTGTGCACGCAAGTATGATACAGGAAAGGAATAATAAAATAAAGCTTAGACAACAGCAAATGCTGGGTAAACAATTCATGTACCTTCTTTTCACGAACTTTATTTTTGCAGTTTTTCTATACGTTAGAACTTGCTTCAAAGAGAGCTTAAAATGATGGTAGGCCTACAGATCCTCACACAAAATTTACTTCAAAATAAAGTAACTATATGGAGAGGTCATTACTAGAAATTTCTAAATCTACTTCTTTTGTTGTTGATTTTTCTGACTTAAATACACTTAGATTAGTCTTTGTTGTGTTCATTGATTATTTTTTTAATTTGGAGGTCTTTTTGTTCTTGTTTGAGAGTGTGTCCCATGTCCAGGGCTCAACTGTTGAGCCACAATTTCAGCAGTGGCTTTTTTTGTTCATTAATGGGAGAGCAATGTTTCAAAGTTTTGTTTGCCCTGGTGGACTTCAGATCAGATCTTCATATCTCCTGAGTAGATAATATTGCAGATTTTGCAAACTGATGCTCACTCATATTTTTGTGTCTTGCTTGGAAATAATGTGTTGATCTTGTCCCTGACTTTGTACTTCTTATTTGAAATTTTCACTAACTTCATAAGATTTAGCGCATCTCAGAATAAATCTTTTCATTCATGTAGTATATGCTGTATATGTTTAGTATATTTTAGTATAGAGAGTTCATATTTCTTATAAAAAGATTAAAATATCTTAACATTTTTAAGGTCAATATGCACACTTTAAAAAACAACTTCCTCAAAACATGATTCCTCTAGATTCATAAAGATATCATTTTACCTTATAAATCTCATGTGGACTTCATTTTATAATAATATTTTTCACTTTATGTCCAAATTAGAAATTTATTAGACCAAACTAGGTATGAGAAATAGCATCTCCTGGCCGGGAGTTTGGCCTAGTGGTTAAAGTGCTTGCCTAGCATGCATGAAGACCCGGGTTCGATTCCTCGGTACCACATACATAGAAAAAAGCCAGAAGTGGTGCTGAGGCTCAAGTGGTAGAGCTCTAGCCTTGAGAAAGTCCAAGGACAGTGTTCAGACCCTGAGCTCAAGCCCAGGACTGGCAAAAAAAAAAAAAAAAGAAATAGCATCTCCAGAAATTGCCAATTCATTTGTATTAGTGGATTTAGCAAAAGATTGCCACAGAGATGGAAATTTTATTGGCAAATTGAATTTTAATAACCACATGCTCATGAATCTCTAATGGACACTGTTTGGTGTAAATAGATTTATACCTTTAACACCTAAACATCCATCCAGAAAGGCTAAAGTCAAAAGACTATGACAATAATCTATGTGAGCATTCTCTCTAAGAAGATATTTTACATATCCACAACCTAATAGAATTACTTCAGGAGCTTGTTTCAAATTTTAGATCTATTATCTAAAATTACTCCAGGACTAAAATGTAGCACATTTGTTCTGTCTAAGATATAGTAATGGACCACAGTAATTCTTGCAACCAGTGCTGAGTAAAAAACAAATGAGAGGAAAAACAAGCAGACATGTGAATAAATTATTTAAGGGAAGTCATCAAGCATGTATCTCTTCTGGAGTTTGGGAATTGAACACAAGGAACAATGCTTATAATTTTTAGAATGATCTGTTGAAACCAAATCTATGTTGTAGGTTGAAAGACGTTTGATGTTCCACCACTTTGAGCATTAATTATATATAGATTGCTCTTAATTTCCATTATTAGTTGTTGTTAAAATAGTGTAAGTGTGTCTAGATAAATATAAGTCGACTTTTGAAATTTGAAAATGTTGTTTTAGATGTAACTAAAACTGGCATGGTCAATGTATTCATACCACACAAATTTTATCACCTAAAATTGATGGGTAGGTAGCTCATTTTATTACAACTAATTCATTCTTATGTTTAGATAATGGATTGCACTGTTATAATATGCAGTGTTATTTTAAAAAACTAAATCGGTATCTCTTTTTTCCTTCTCTATTGAAATATACTTTCTTCTCCATTTTCGTTTGTTCATGGATTCTGTGTTGCAAAGAATTTCCATTGTACAAGCCTTTTTTGGCTTCTCACAGTTATGTAGAGATGAAAAAGAAGAATTAACTTGGAAGATGAAATTCTCAATTCAAGGACAGAAAAGAGAACAAAATTACCATGAAATAGGCTAAGTTTGAAAAACTACACTGAGTGGAATTGCTGGGTCATAGGGGAGCTCTATGTTTAGTCTTTTCAGGAACTGCCATACTGCTTTCCATAGTGGTTGAATGAGTTTGCACTCCCACCAACAGTGCAGTAGTGATCCCTCCTGGCCACATCCCCTCCAGCATCTGTTGTTATTAGTTTTCTTGATCCTGGCCATTCTAACTGGAGTGAGGTGGACTCTTAGAGTTGTTTTGATTTGCATTTCTTTTATGACCAGAGATATTCAGCATTTCTTCATGTGTCTATAGGCCATTTTTGTTTCTTCTTCAGAGAAGACTCTGTTTAAGTCTTTGACCCATCTTTTAATCTTTGGAGATTTTATATTTGTATTTGGTTATTTGAAATTGGATAAGGAACGGGAGAAAACAAGATGAGGGGTGGGGGTGGGGGGAGGGAAATGGGGACCAAGACATGTGAAAGGGTATCAATGTATGGGAATTAATGCACCATCTATCTGGCAAATATCATGTAACCCTTCTATTAATTACAATCAAAAATATATGAAAAAAACTACACTCAGGAACAGGATGAGAAACGCAACCAAAACTAAAAATACAAAGGATAATTGTTCTTGAAAACTTATTATTATTCTTAAGTAGTTATATAATAGCATCACCATTTAACAAAGAAGTTCATGGATATAAAATATCTCTACCACTAAAATTCTTAAATCATGTGCAATATTAAAATGTGTGTCTTGCTCTGGGCAATCTCTGGTTTTCATTAGGTTTTGCGCCTTCTTCTCATCCCCTCTTCTTCAAGAGTGGTGTTCCTGTCAAATGCTTCTTGATACATCATTAGAGGTGAAAAATTGGTTAGAGAAAAGGATGGAAATGTGAAGGTGTCTTGTGTCTTGTGGGCAGCCTTGGTGGAGTCTCTGGCAATGGCTGCCTCTGCTTGTAAGCCCCAGCTCCTTCCAGGCAAAGCCAGCTTGAACATTGCCCTTCTCTCTGGTGCTGTTATGACTTTTCCCTTTTCCTCCCAGTTAGAAGATTTCACTTGACTGTGGCTGGTTAATTCTAGGTTGTCCAGCATCTACTGTGTGGCTTCTCTACAAGTCTATCACCTCCATATTGATTCCCTGTAGTAAATTCTCTTTTAATTAGACTAGCTTCACTTCCCAGTTTCCTATTGATGGGTTACCAGGTGTAAATATCACTCTAGACTTTTTATTATAACAGCATGATTTCAGGATTACTAGAAATGCAGTGGTTCAAAATAAGACATTACCCAGAGTCAACATAAAGTGAATGATAACTTGGTTTGTAACACAGTGAAAATCATGCCTTATTATATGTAGTCTATTCACTTTAATTGGACTCAAAAATAAATCCTTCAAATACCAGTAGATCAACTAAATTTCAAGTTTCTCATGTCTCCTCCAACCATTCTCTGCAGGTGCAGTGCCCACCTCTTTAAGGAAATGCTGGCTCAATCAGCACATGTTTTCACATTGCCTTCCCATGGGGCTTTTGCTTGCTGGTGATACTGCATTGGCTTTTGTAAGGAGAGGTGTTGTGAAAGAGGCCAGCTGAGAGCCCTGCCAGAGAACTAGGTGCTTCACCTCTCTCACCTCTGAGATGAAAGCTCCCTAGAATGGAAACCCAGCTTTCTATCTTTTCTCATTGCCCTCTTCTCGTAACTGGGCTCCTTCCCTGCTCAAATGAATACTGTCCTTTAAGTTCTGATTTCCAGATTTGTTCCTGAGGCAATTCAAATGTAGAGAGTTTATACAAAAAGTACCTATTAGATGCAAACCTGATGATCCTAGTTCCCTTGACAGATTCCAGACCTGGTGAAGGCCAGCTACATGAAAGTCTGCCAGAATTCTTACTGCGATTGTCTCAAGTGTGGACTCAGGCCGGTAGTGTGAAATGGAGCCCCCTATATTGTACTTTTCTCCAAACTACTTTACCAGTTCAGTAGCAAGTCAGAATCAGTATGGAATCCTAGTTGCTGTTGCAGACATTTCAGTGCTGTGTCACAACCATACCAGCTGCATTGTTTTCTCTGTAGTCTGTCCTACAAATATTCAGATGTAAAAGACTAGTTGGAGGTAATCTTATCAATCAGTGGTGGATACAAGCACCAGCACGCTGCTCAGCTTGGCAATGGCACCACTCCATACAAATGTGAAATATTTTATATTTAACTAATGATTTAGAAAACTAATTATTTTAATTGAAAGCAAAAAAATAGCCACATGAGACTTTTATTCCATTACTTTGGTAGTAAAAGATATGCATCCATTTTTTTCCCCTCAGAATTACATTAGCTACCTTGTTCTTAGTCATAATATCATGGGAAACAATGGGAAAGAGCCAGGTACAGGTAGCTCATTCTTGTCACACTATTTACTAGAGGAGTTCAAAACCAGGCAAGAAATTCCATGAGGTTCTTTTCTCCAATTAACCACCAAAGACCTGGAAGTAGAAATGAGAAACAAGCAGAGCACCAGTCTTGTGAAAATACTCAAGGACAATGACCAACCCTGAATTCAATTCCCAGTACTAGCACACAAAAAAAAATGTGTATGTGGTGGTAATAGGTAACAGATTTGTTCATTTTGTTCTGGTTGCTTTGAATTTTATTGAGAAAATGTTAGATAATACTATCGACACAACGGTTTTGGAGTTGATCATTCTGTGCAAATGAGGAATTTATATCAACAAAAGTTTTGAAAAAAATGAAAACATGATGCTATGCAAATGATTGCCTGTGGCTTAGACAATTAGGATAAAATTAAGATAAAGTTCCCAGAAATGCTTTCATACTTAGATTGACAAAGTATAATACTTAGCCCAACTTAGATGAGAACAAGAGATAATCTGCTACTGAAAGCTATGACAGATATTTCAAAATTTGCCTACAATGATGACAAAAATACTGATGTACAATGTAAAGGGGAGCACCCTTTCCTGTACCCTTTTAAGGATGTCCCATGTCTTAAGAGGCTCAGACAGAAGGGTAAAAGAAATTTTCATAAAGCCCAGAGATGAGATGGTAAAATTCCTCTCTGGATCCTGTCTGGGGTTACAGCTGGGAAAAACAAATAAAGGGGAGAATTGAAATAAAATTAACTCAGGAATATGATAATAACAATAAAAATTAGAAAAGAAATGTTTCTAATATTATTAAATTACATGGTAAAATATGCATGGAACTAAATTTAATTATCATAGGTAGATTATTAGTACTCAATTATATTTTATTTTTAAAAAGTGTTTCTACTAACTAAGAATGTAAAGGACCTTTATGATGAAAACTTTATTTTTTTCACAATTAATATTCTTTTTTAATGAGGAAATATGTAAGAAGAAATTCCTTAATTGAAGATACTCAAAGAGCCAACAGTTAAAGTTAAATATGCTATATATGATGAAAACTTTAAAAGCCTGAAAAAGGAAATTAAAGCAGAACTAAGGTGGTAAAACCCACGCTTGTGGATTGGAAGAATTAACATTGTGAAAATGGCAATTCTGCCAAGGGCTATCTACAAATTCAATGCAATACCCATCAAAATCCTAATGTCATTCTTTAACAAAATAGAGGAAGCAATCCAAAAATTTATATGGAATAATAAAAGACCTCAAATAGCAAATACAATCTTTAGCAGAAAGAACATGCTGAAAGAAGATCAATACCAAACCTCCAACTCTCTTACAGAGCTGTAGTACTCAAAACAACTTGGTACTGGCACAAGAATAGGCCTGAGGACCAATGGAATAGAACTGAAGGCCTAGAAATAAATCCACAGACCTATGGCCACCTAATCTTAAATAAAGGGAACCAAAAATTAGGATGGAAGAAAGATAGCCTCTTCAACAAATGGTGCTGGCAGAATTGGTTAAGCACCTGTAGAAAAACAAAGTTGTATCCTTATGTGTCACCCTGCACCAGAATCAATTCCAAATGTATCAAAGACCTTGAGGTAAAAGAAGATATTCTGAAAACTTTACAGGAAGGAATAGGAAATACACTAGGACTCCTTGGCATAGGTTCAAACTTTCTTAATTAAAGGCCCAGAAACACAACAAATGAAAGCAAGCTTGGGAAAATGGGACTGAATTAAATTGCATCGCTTCTGCATGGCTAAAGACATAGCTAGCAAATTAAATAGAAAGCCCACAGAGTGGGAGAAGATCTTCACTAGCCATACAACAGACAAAGGCCTCATATATAAAATATACCCACAGCTCAAATAATTGAATCTCTCAAAAACAATTCCTGAAAGAAACAACCATCCCATTAAAAGATGGGCTAAAGATTTAAAGAGAGATTTCTCTAGAGGAAATAAAAATGGCCTATAGACACATGAAAAAAATGCTCAACATCTCTGGCCATAAAAAATACAAATCAAAACAACTTTGAGATTCCACCTCACTCTAGTTAGAATGACAGTTATCAAGAAATCTTTGTGTTTCTGGAAATTCTTCCTCTGGATTTTTTTACATTTTTTTCTGCCCACTATCTAGTCCATCAATGCTTCTTCTTCCTTCTCTATAGTAATTGCCTAAATAATACAAATTTATCATGAATACTATTATTTTTCCCTCAAAACATTCACAGATTCATCTAGGTTCCTAGGGGAATGTTGGTAAACTGTTAACCATTGTCTAATTTTAGATCTTCACTTTGCTTCAGATTATCCACTTTTATCAACCAATTTATAAGGAATGCCTTGGGACAGGAGAATGTAGTTTCGTAGGAAGGCATTTCTCTAGCATGTGCCACACTCCTGGTTTCTCTTCTTATACCGAATATCAAACAAGCAGAAAAACAGCAAAAGGTAAGAAAGAAAAAGAAAGAAAGAAAGGAAGGAAGGAAAGAACGAAGGAAGAAAGGAAGGAAAGAAAAAATGAATTTACTGCATAGATTGCTATTATCTTCACTAATGAATTTCTCATAATGGCTTCATGGAAACCAAGATTCCTGGACTTGTCATTTGAATCAAACTAAGACCTTTGTGCTGAGTTATATTTGTTCACTACTTATATCATGAATAAATGCTTATAGCTATTTCATTTTCAGCTTCAAAATAATAATTGATTAACTGATCAATAAATAATAAATACCTAGTAAATAAATCATTCCTTATTAATTGCCCCACAACCAACAACAACAAAAAGACCTCATACCTTGAAATGATTAAAGCATAAGGAAAATGCTTGAAATCTGCCAACTAGATGTAGACAAAGACTGTATAGAACACAGTAATTCAGAAAATTAAAACAAGAAATAGCTAATAGGATTGCATCAAATCCAAAGATCTATGAAGAGCCAAAGACACAATCAACAGAAGACACAACCCTAGAAAACACAGTATGGATTCTTTTACAAACATTAAAAAGCTTGCAACTCGATGACTTATGAGTGCATGCCCTAAAGAATCAATGTGAGGTTAGGAAGGAGATACTATATAGCTATGTTCCACAGTGAACTGTTCTCAATAAGATACTTATGAAATCACCAGCTGAAGACCTGTATATATACATAGTAGAGTTTTACTCCATCATTGAACTTATATTATTTGTAGGAAAGGAGGAGGAGCGGTAACAATCAAGTTGAGTGAAATAAGCTTGTTCCATAGATATGTCTTCTTGCCTTTCTGGTAACTTGAAGAGCACAAACCAAGCTCAAAAATAGAAAGTAGGGGGGGGATCACTAAGGAGGTTGAGGGGGGCAAAGTAAAGAGGGAAACGCTGGTGGAGAGGGCATAAAGCACTTGTATGTGATTACAGTACATCATAGGCATACAGAGTGCCAGGATGAAATGCATTACCACATACAGTTTGATATGTGCCCATGAAACTATTTGGGTAAAATATAGAGGATAAAGTTGATATGCAGGAGAGGCCAGAGGGATGTGACTGGTGGTGATCAATTCTTTTCTTGTAGAACACCTTACTTTGTGAGAAGCCAGCACACAGTCATTTGCACTGTTAGAAATGAGCTGTGATTTCCTAATTAGAAGTCACAAGGTCACAGGGGAGGGCAGGCACATGGGGAAGTGACCCTTTCAGTCCAAATTTGACCTCTCACCTTTCCTATTCTCATACTTCCTAAGTACTTAATCTCATATTTGCACCCATTAGAGGAGGATCAAGTTATTTAAAAGCATTCGGAAATTATCTGGGTTATTTCCTAACCATTTTCTCATATGTGTGACAGTTTTCATTTATTCACAGTCCTTATTGCAATTATCAACTATATAATGCACAAACAAAAATACTGGCTAGCATTATACGAACAATTTCCTTACCTTTATAGTGTTAACTCTTAAAAATAAATTATAGAAACACTAGAAGTAGATTTTTAAATCAGGAGATACCAATAAGAAAAAACAATAGTAAAAGTAACTAGAGGTTATGAAGATAATATTACAAAAGCACAAAGGTAAATATGTGAAGAATTATATACATACATTAAAGGATTATGCAGTTACCAAAACATTTGTATTAAAGCTATCTCCTCAGTATATTTACCAATGACCCACTGATAAACTATTTTGATTTAAAATGCCTAAAATTAGGTGTCTATACTTTTCATTTGATTATATTATAGTATAATGCATTAATGGTGATACTTTAATATATGACATGAAACTTTTGAGACTATCAGAAGATGAAAAATTAAAAGAAATTACTTCAATTTACACAATTAAGTGAGTACAGATAACTATTTCCTGAGAGTAAAAATGGGTACTGTTCATGATCTTGCAAGAGGTACACAATTGGCATTCATTAATGATATAATGAAAACATGATTATTTTATAATTTCATAACCTTAGGCCAAATACCCAAAAATGTTAAACACACAATTTTGCCTAAGTGGTTATTAATTTATTGTTGAGGTGTGAAATTTTAAGGCAAAATTGGTGGCTTAAGTATCCATGGATTGGGAGTCAAAGGTCACGTTCATGTGTCCATCCTTTGTTTTCATGATTTTCTGAGTGTTTCTTACATCACTGGGCCTAGACCTTCTATTAAAAGCATTCACTCAACTAGGTAACTTCACATGAGATAATCATTCTCACTATCCTAACATCAGTTGACTGAAGACTAATTATGCCTGTAAGATTTTTTGCATTTTCTTCACACAAGTTTGTTGCACAATTATATTCAGAAGAAAAGGATTACACAGGACATATCAATTTGGAGGTAAAAGGCTTGAGACTGTTTTTGAATTCTACCTGTCACATCAGCAAAAGAAAAACAAGCTCCGGAAATCTGTGTTGTCTAAAAATATTGACTGAATTATCCAAAACTTGCATTAAAAATCAGTATAAAAATATGGACTAAATCATCAAAAATCTTTTTTCCCAATGATACACTCTAGATCTATGTAGTCATTGATCAATTCCATAAAAAATGGTAGAAATATTGAACTTTTTAAAATGTAATTTTACTTTTAATTAGTATACATTTTCAGGAAAGGGGCTATCACTATGCAAGTCAATAGCTGTGAGTAGTCCACCTTGAGAAACAACAATTCTGTTAACATCAAGATTCAAAAATGAAGCCAACTGGTTTAGGAAATGAGTCTCACACCAAAACTTTGGTAATACATAAGCAAATAAGAAAGAAATACAGCTCAATACCCTATGTTAAAAGAAGAGTAACATGCATGAAAAGATGAAAAAGACAATATGATTTAGAGACAAAATATTGTAATAAGTTCTATTTCTGTTAAGACAGCTCCTGCATTGAAACTTCAAAATATTCATCTTGTTTTAGGCATCTTTTTCTCTCTAAAATCTTTAAGGTACTTTTTTGGTTGAATTTTACTGAAAGTTCTAAAAGCCTTCCTCTCAGTGCAATCATACCAAATGGATAAATTCTACTTAGGAGAAGTGGTAATTTAATGCTCTGTTCTTTGAATTCAAAATTATCATATGATTTACTTTGCACCTTGGGGTATTATAAATTATTGGCCTTTGTAAAATTATTTGAGTGTTTGGAACTGTTAGAAATCAGATTTTTTCTTCTTGTTTTCTCTTCTATTGAATTCTACTTTTTAAACTAAGAAGTATATTGCTTTGTATATATATATATATGTGTGTGTGTGTCAATTAATGTATTATATTTGGTCTAGAAAATTCTATCACAATAGAAACAAAGAGTGAAAAATAATCTCATTTATACTTTTCAGAAAAATTGATTATTATTCATCTTTGCATTTAAAGGGTCTTACATTTTATCCCCAGTACCACTAATATATGAGATAAAGCCTTTGTAGATAAATTTATAAATTTCAGGAAGAAGTTAATCATCATGAATATGAAATATGAGAAAGATGCTCTATCTGGATAAAGCAGATATGTACTCATGTAGCCTGAATTAAAAGAAGCTGTGCCAGAGACATTAGCAAATGTTTGCTTCAACAATGACCCAAGGCCCCAAAGGTTGTAAAGGAACATTAACACCTTTTCCAGCCTACAAGAGCCTATTTCCAGCCTACATTGCTGGTTGGAATTGTGTGTGTGTGTGCGTGTGTGTGTGTGTGTGTGTGTGTGTGTGTGTGTGTGTGTGTGTGTGTGTGTTTACCGGTTCTGAGTCTTGAGATCAGGGTCTCACACTCTTTCTTAGCTTTTGTGCTTAAAGCTAGCACTCTGCCAATCAAGTCAGACCTCCCCTGTAGGCTTTTTGGTGGTTAGTTGAAGAAGCTAGGCTATTTTCCTAACCTGGCTGGCTTCCAGTCCCAATCTTCACATCTCAGGTTCCTGAGTACCTAAGAGTACAGGCCTGAGGACTGGCACCTGGCTTGGAATCATCACCAGTGTTACACATAACCATCTCCGTGGAACTATTGCTAAGTGGGGAATCCCATCTTGAAGCAGTGCTTCTACATCACTGCCCTGTTACTCGGGGGTAATATTCAGTACACTGGGCATCTCCCTTGAATGACCAGACATAGAAAGCTTTGTCTCTCCTCCAACAATTGCAAGAGATTCCACTAACTGTGAGTCCTCCATCATGAATTTAGCGAATGTCACACAGTTTATCACGTGGTCACAAGCCACTGTATTCAATGACCTCTGCGGATCTGGTAGAAAATTCAACTCCAAATGTTAACGTTAGAACAATAATAAACACAATGAGTTTTCAGATATATCCTGTGATTCCATTGTCCTGGTACTTTCAAATACTAATCATGGCTGGCCAGGTGTGGTGACACCTGCCTATAATCTCGAGTGGGAAGACTGACAGGAAAAAAGAATAGAAATTTGAAGCTAGCCAGGGTTATTTATTTAATTCAAGGCCCCATTCAACTATCTTGTAACCAAAATCTCAACTTCAAACAGGTAATTGACTTTAAAAAATGACTGTTTAGAAATAAGATTAAGATGGTCTGTGTTAACTTAGGGAACATTTGGTTATAAAAACAGCTACAGCATTATAATCTATTCCAATTTGTATTTTATAGGAAATGAGGGAGACACGGCTGTTTCAGCCCTTCCTTGGGTCAGTTGTCCTATTTTTGGCAGAGTTAATCTCATCAACTACATCTTCATTACACGAATGTAAAACTTTTATGAGCCTGAGATGGAATTGTGCTTGTATAACATTTGAAATCTCAGCAGCTTGATGGTGGTGCCTTCACATTTCCCTGTGCTCATTAATCTCAGAGTTTCAGAGATTCTGGGAATGACAGCTTCCTCCCCCAACTTCCTTCCTCCCAATCTCAGCTATGGTAGATATCTTTTCTTGTCACAGCACCAACAGTGGTCTCTGGGCTCTCTCAACAATTTCCTGTTCAAAAAATGTTCACCAAATCCCAAAGAAAACAAATGTACTATTTTATGATTAAAGAATGGTTTATTAATGTTACAGTAGCAATTGGTTCATTTGAACAGTGCTGTGCTATTGTATGGTAACTGAGTCTAATTTCATTCATCACACAATTAATATATCCCACTTTGCTGTCTGCTTCTCTTATCTGCTCCCTTTCACTGCTGCTGGAAGCCACGAAAACCTTAGTTAACCAAGAGTCAAAGAATCCTCAGTCACTCAGAAAATCTCCACAAAAGGATTGAAAAAACTAAAGTGAAACTGATGTGAAACATTAAAAGCCCACAATTGAAGATTGTACATTTTTTTGAAGCTCTGGGGTTCAATCTTCTTTTATTGTATAATTTATAAATTGTGCTGCCTCAGAATATACCATTTTTATGTGGGGAAAAAATAATTCAATTAAAGGAAGGAAATCTCCTGTGGATAAGACGTCATCCCTATTTTATCAGCAATTGCCACTGAGGTCTTTGTGACAATCAAGTCATATCTGCGGTAGTATTAAAGTATTTATGCTTGACACAGGATCTGTTTACTTGTGATGGACTTACTGCAGTTTTGCTATTTTATTTATTTATTTATTTTGTTTGTGGGACCTGAACTCTGGGCCTGGGAGCTGTTCCTCAGCTCTTCAGCTCAAGGCTACCGTCCTACCCCTTGATCCACTTCTGATTTTCTAGTGATTAATTGGAGATAAGAGTTTCATAGACTTTAGTACCCAGGCTGGCTTTGAACTGTGATCCTCAGATCTCAAGCTCCTGAGTAGGTAGTATGATAGGTGTGAGCCACCGCTCCTGGCTTCTCATTATGTTTTCTTGGCAAGGATCAAGGCATGAGCATGGATGCCTTGGAGAAGGTAACATCTGTCAGGCAATAAGAATATGGCAAGCAGAGTGCCGAGTGACAATGAGAAAGACTGTCTTGGGAGGTATCCAGGCCACCTAACAGCACCAGCTTGTTAATTCATGGTGACAATAAAAGATGAGGGTATTGAGTTAGAAGAGAAGTGCGCCTATGTTTTGGCTGAAAATAATAACACATGTGAAGATAAGATTTTCTTTGAGACAAACACAATAATAACCATGTCTGGCTGTGAGAGAGGACCTTGCACGTCAGTGGGGGAAGGGATTGGATGCAACTGAGTGGGACAGAGCAGAGCAGACTGATGGGTGTGGATCTCAGACCAATGGCTGTGGAGTCTAAAGGTGACGTCTGTTTTCCATGCTGTCACCTACTACCCATGCCTGAATGTGAGCTCTTTCTCAATTGCTAATCCCTTCCCTTTCATGGGAAATGTTCTTAATTTCTGAAGAAATTCTGCATCCTGCCGGATCTGCTTGTCTGGGAATCACTTGGTCACGCTCTTTGTGCACTGGGTGAGATTGCACTGTCCATTATTTTCTTATTGACTTTTAAGAATGGCAACTGTTCTTTAAGTGGTTTTATTTGCTCATTATGTTTCTGACTGTGTTAATCTTTAAAAATGTTGCTGACTAGAAATTCTCTAATTATGTAAATACATTTAGGGCTTCCAAGACTTTTATTACATGTGTGCAATAGGATAGCTATATGAAATAATATACATGGCGAATGAGGATTAGAAAATATGTTGGAGATAAATCTTATGCACTAATATTGATTAAAGAAATGACCCAAAATTAATTTTAACACATAAATAGAAAGAAAAAAACAGGAAAAAATGGAAAAAGAATTGGAGGGGCTGGGAAAGTGGATTAGTGGTAATAAGAGTGCTTTTTTAGCATGGATGAATCCCTGGGTTGGATCCCTTAGTGCTGGAAGCAGCACTGTGGTTTAAGTGGTAGAGGACTAGCCTTGAGCAAAAAGAAGCTCACAGAAAGTGACCAGGCCCAGAATTCAAGTACCAAAACTGACAAAATATGTATTGATACAGATTCGGAATATGACCATATGTGAACAAAGACACTTGAAATGGAGATAAGGCCTCTTGTTCATCTGGATTCTCACTGGCTAAAGCGAAAAAGAGGTGAAGTTGTTCAAGATGTGTTGTATTCATGCACAACTTTGCTGAATGAAAACTATTTTGTACAACTACTTAAAGACAAAAGTAAAATTAATAAAATGAGGTAGGAATCAAAGACAGAGCTCCCTGTTGCAGTCTTTATCTAAAGGTAAATTTTCAAAGAGGAAAGCTCAAGAGTTAGAAACAAATCATGCACTAACAGTCCAGCAAATATGTATTTTAGGTCTTGTGACCATTTGTATAGATGAGAGAAAGAAAACTTAGAAACATGAGAATAAATCTGTAAGAAAAAAGGAAAGAACTTGAATGTATTACTAAATATGGAAAATCATTTAAGACACTATCCAAAATTAAATGCACAAAATTGGAATAACGCAGGACATGACATAAATAACTCAAATGCTATGGACAGGCTTACTGATATGAAGTGGCCAATGTACAGCTTAGAATCTCTTCCAGTAGAGCCATTCATTGTGGTTATAGCACAGTTAATTTGAGTGAAGGTAGATTAGCATATTCCTAGTCACAAACACAGTGTAAGGTACATAAGTGAAGGTAGACACAGTGCCACAGCAGCTCTGCAAACTCAGTGTAAAGGGTCAAATTATAAGTCAAATCTAGTTCTTCAAACCTTTTTTGTTTTCTTTTAATTTGATGACATTAGGGTTTGAACTCAGGACCTGTGTGTTGGTGGGTAGGTGTGCTACCATTTTAGTTACATTTCCAACCCAAGAGACAGTTCTGGAGAAATAGGTTTTCAACTTTATAGGGGAAAGCTATTCCCAGAGATAGATACTGTAGAAGCCTATTTCAAGAACCAGTTCCTCTATGAAAATCTGCAATAAGTTTGGGAAGTGTTTGAGCTTCGTATCAGATATGAACATTAATTGAGGAAGTTAAGCAAGTTTTCATTTCTATTTTCTTGTAACTGAGAGAATTAATATTCTTGCATTTCTAAATAGTTCATATTTCAAATTGTCGATTCATTCATACTAGACTGAATCACATTCTTGTACTATAGCAACAGATAAATAAGCAAGAAAAAATATATAGCAAGCAAAAAGCAGAAGAGATTATACTCTCATATTAGTAATTGCACTTATTTGGGCTAAAACATCAGTCTATTACATGTTCTAGAGAAATAAAGGATCTTTCCAAAGGCTAGAGGTTACCCAACATTTAAAGTTTTATAGCAGTAGTCTTTGAACATGTTATGCTTTAGTTCACAGTTTTATTATGGTATTACCAAGGAACAAATATTTACTGATTCTTGCAAGGACTTCAAACTAGCATATTAGCCTGCAGTCCATAATTAATGAGATAAGATCTGAAAAAACATGCCATGAGCAATTAATATTGAAAAGTATGATGCACTGAATTAATAATGCATTTCTTCAAACTACTAATAATTATTTATAGCAAATGTGTCTCCTCTATAAAAAATAAGTAGCTAGAATGCTTGAAGGTAGTTTATTTGTGAGCATGTATATATATTATCTGTAAATATATATATATATATTCACACATATCCTTGGATCACCTACCTTCAGTATTGACAAGTATTTTTAATATAGAAAGTTTTGTAAAAAATGGTGTTATGTGAATACACAGTTAAACTTATAGTCAATGTTGACTGGAAACTCGGTCTCTAACAGCAGTTAGCAAAGAGTAGGAAGAACCCCAACAGTTGCTGGGTGACATTGGTGAGTTGTCAGTAACCACAGCTAAAATATTACTTTTAACTAGTATGTGGTGTAGAAACAAAGTAAAACTATATTGTGGAAAAAAATGTTCTACATATCCTTTGTCCTTCAAGTACTCAAATTTATTTCTGTTTTTTTTTTTGATTGATTTCCAAGTTTGTCTCTATCACAGAGCGTAGGTATATTTTTAACTTGCACTAAATCATATGACCTTGCCATGTTTTATTCTCAAGAAATGTCAATTTCATATCAATTAGCTGACTGTTTCCATCATTTCTCATTTACACATTTTCTAATTTTAGAATTACTTTGGTGGAAACTTATTTTCCCATGGCCATTTAGAAGAAACTTGCCCCTATAAATAATGTGATACGTAAGATACTGCAATATTCAATACAAGAGTCAAATGAAACCAACTTCTAAAATTCCTCAAGCAAGTTTGACTTAGAAAATAGAACTGACAGAAAAATACATATCTGAAGTTTTTAATTGCTACTATGTCCCTATAGTAATAAACAAAATTCTTATCTGTGATTTGTCTGAATATTTTTACAGCTTTGTCTCCTATCTATTGTTTTTAAAAAGTTCCTCCACTCTGATTTCAAACCACTAATCATCTCTCCTGAAAAAAAAGTGAATTCATCTCTTTGATTCAGCTGTCATGTAAAAATATTATATGTGTTATAACATTAATCCTGTTTCTTATTTTGTCTCTAATTTATAAAACATTACAATAATTATAATATGTATTGCAATATTTTGTCTCTTGTTTTGTATCTAGCCTATAGAATTTTCAAATATATCTTAATATTCATTGTGATCAGCCATAACATATCATTTAAGAGCTAACACATCGTGGCCAGGAGGGATCACTACTACACTGTTGGTGAGAGTGCAAACTCATTCAACCACAATGGAAAGCACTATGGTAGTTCCTCAAAAGATTAAACATAGAACGCCCCTATGACCCAGCAATTCCACTACTTGGCATTTACCCAATCATCCAGAAACAAGGATATACTAAATCCACTAGCACAACAACATTCATTGCAGCACTGTTTACTATAGCAAAGATATGGAACCAACCCAGATGCTCTTCAGTTGATGAGTGGATCAACAAGATGTGGTATTTGTACACAATGGAATTCTATGCTGCTGTCAGAAAGAACAACATCGCCCCATTTGTAAGGAAATGGAAAGACTTAGAAAAAATCATATTAAGTGAAGTAAGCCAGACTCAAAGGAACATAAGCTCAATGGTTTCCCTCTTTTGTCATAATTAGTAGAAACCTTGGGCTCTCCTAGCAGAGATTTACAATAGAGCAAAACCTAGATACATAAGGCCATATAGTATGACTGAATGGAAGGACTCCCAGATATAGAAACAAAAGCCATATAATGAGTGATTGTTGTCCTTAATGTACTATGTTATCCCTCATCTCTTTTGCTGTCCCTTGGTTATCTCATATTACAGCATTTTACCTGTTATCTGATATATTGTATATATATTTATCTGGTTATTTGAAATAGAATAGGGGGAAACAAGATGAGGGGTGGTGGTGGGGGGAGGGAAATGGGGACCAAAACATGAAGAAGAATATCAATGTTAGTGAAAGCACCTTCTACCTGATAAATATAATGTAACCCTTCTATTAATTACAATATATGAAAAATAAATAAAAGATGTTTTGTCATAGAAAAAAAGACCTAACACATTAGCCATTCATGAAGCTTTATTTGTTCTCATATGATATATGACAAGGTGATGCTCGTTTAATATGAGATATGAGTAGATATCAGAAAGAGCTCATGGAATTGACAGCTTAGTTAAGTTTTGATTCATATGATTAATAGTGCATTTTTGCAGTATACAACTAAATCAGAATAGTGTAAGTCATATCTAGAATTGTAGTGTCTACAGAAACTTCTTTCATACGATAACATGACTTATTTGACATATAAGTGTGATGAAATATATCTTTGCAATGGTTTAATTTAGGGACATCCCGTGTCTCCATTGATACAGTATAACCACAGTGTAATATGTCTATACTCAAATGTAAGAAAATGACTTACGCTGCCCCCCATGAGGTGTAAGTAGATAACTCGTACTGTTGAGACAGATCGGGGATTCATGAGGCCATGCCAGGGGCAGAAAGACTGGAAATAAAGTCCCAGTGCCACCAGGAATGAGAATTTTCCTTCCTGGACCTGTTGACGATTTCTTCCTCTTGAGTACACTGCCCTTTTGTTGTCTCTTTTTGTAAGCCAAACAAACTGCCCCAAAATAACTCCAAACAAATTCCTCTACTGATTTGTGAGAGTCATTGAAGATGTTTCTGTGAACAGCAATGTATTAATTGTGGATATTAACATAACCATGTTTTACTTTTGCTGTGCCTGGTGGATTCCCAGCTCAGTCGCAGTTGATACACATCAGTTGTCATGGAAACCCCATAAACTTTGACTCCTTTTTACCAAGAATGAACAAAGAAAAGAACAATCAAATGCTGAAGGGACCTTCCAACACACAAAAATATAGGTGCCAGTGGAAATCAAGAAGTTTCAACTCTAAATTTCAACTCTAGACATATATGTATATACATATATATGACAGATATTTCATGGTAACAATAATAAACTTTCACAAATAAGTTTAATAATCCAAGTTTATTTTACTGTTATTTGAACTACTTGTTTTAATTCTGATTTCATAATAATTCCTCAATGTGCTGTTTTAAAAGTAAAATATTACCAAATACAAATGGCTATGTTTGGAAAGCCTTTATAAATAAAATGACATTTAGTTGCATTTTTAGTACCAACCACTAGTAAGCAGTTGGTAGACCCTCTGAAGTAATCTGAAAAAACTTCCAACATTTTGTAACTTACAATGATTTAATTTCTGGTCATCTATAAATGCATTTTATTTCTCATGTCTTGGTCCCCATTTCCCTCCCCCCCACCTCCACCCCTCATCTTGTTTTCCCCCCTTCCCTATCCAATTTCAAATAACCAAATAAACATATATACAATATATTAGATAACAAGGTGAAATACTGTAATATGAGATAACCAAGGGACAGCAAAAGAGATGAGGGATAACATAGTACACTAAGGACAACAATCACTCATTATATGGCTTTTGTTTCTATATCCTGGAGGTCCTTTCATTCAGTGTCATACTATGTGGCCTTATGTATCTAGGTTTTGCTCTATTGTAAATCTCTGCTAGGAGAGCCCAAGGTTTCTACTGATTATGACAAATGAGGGAAACCATTGAGCTTATGTTCCTTTTAGTCTGGCTTACGTCACTTAATATGATTTTTTCTAAATCTTTCCATTTCCTTACAAATGGGGCTATGTTGTTCTTTCTGATGGCAGCATAGAATTCCATTGTGTATAAATACCACATCTTGTTGATCTATTCATCAACTGAGGGCCATGTGGGTTGGTTCCATATCTTTGCTATGGTAAACAGTGCTGCAATGAATGTTGTTGTGCTAGTGGATTTAGTATGTCCTTGTTTCTGGATGAGTGGGTATAATGCCAAGTAGTGGAATTGCAGGGTCATAGGGGAGCTCTATGTTTAGTCTTTTGAGGACCTGCCATACTGCTTTTGGAACAGTTTTCTATGATAGAATGGCTTTATGTCATCCTCCTTTGGGACTAGAAGCCAAGTCACAGAAACTATGCTCAGGGAATATGAGTCACTTAAAAATTATAGCTTTTTAAATGCCTTGAGTTCATTTTCTTTGAAAATTTGGTAAACCTGAGTTACAATGATGCCAGTCCCTACTTCTCAGATGTCCATCTTACCATTCCTATCAAGCAGGAAATGTGGTAATTCAGCTAAGACGTGAATCTGATTTATGCCAAGGAAAGTACTAAATGTTTATCTTGTTTCATTTATCCCGGCTTCAGCTCTGCTTCTTGGATATTGTTACATCCTGGCTCTTGCCTTTTCACGAATTTGAAGGCAGAGGTTTAGAGACATTAAGAAACTTGAGCAAGTTTGTTAAGCTATTGTATTTGTACAAATAATTTTTTTTGCTTAGGACAATTAGACTTTTGCTAATGCCTTGTATAGCATGTGTTGGAGTCCAGCTTCCTAAAGGATCTGTGAATTGTCTGGATGGTGGCTGATAGATGACCATCAGTCATTGCTACGAGGATAGGAAAGATGAGTCTCCTGTCGTCTAATTGCTACCATGGAAATTTCCTTCCAAATTATTTCTTTATTCCCTAAGTAAATCCTGCAGAGAGGGAGGGTAGGAGCTTATGAGTTTTGTGAGTTATCACAAAACTTTCCAATTTCACAGAATCAAGATCCCTGAAAATATGAAGACAGACATTGCCAAAGAAAGCCAATGCAGAAAAACTCGAGGAAGAGTTGGCACTGAGGGGAGCCGATCTCAGACCACAGTTGCTTCTTTACATCAATGTATGGTTCGTGCAATTGAATCATTGACTTACATGAGACTATGATTGTTTTCCTCTGTGTCTTAGCTTGTCTAGAATGTGTCGAATGAATTAAAGTCCATCAGAAACAAAGGAGCAATGGACAGTCAAACTGAAGATTAACACTACAATTACCAGTGAAAGTTAAATGATTTTGCAGCATTACTGGTAATTATTTTTCATTATCTAAAAGTAAATCACAGCTAAATAAAAACTAAACATATAGAGGTAGAGAGGGGGGAGAGAGATGAGAGAAAGAAAGAGAGAGAGGCATATAGGTGTCTGTGTATGTGTTTAAATGCACTCCTCAGAAAGAAATGATAAAATGTGACCATAATGAATCTGATTGCTATCTAATGGATACAGGAACCAGTACATCGTATTTTACTTCATAAATATATTCAAAATTACTTGACAATCAAAAAATTAACCTAAAAATATGAATATTATAGCTCATTATGAGCAGGGAAGAAACAATTAGTGTTTAATGAGTCAAACTGAAAGGAAATGCTACTCTGGCAATGACTATTAAGCTTTTTTTCCCAATTGATTCATTAAATTAATGCAAACTGGTCCCCTACCCTTCCAGGGAGTTCATCTAGAAGTTTCCCTAAACAGAAGTTTCTCTGTACATAGCAACTTTGCTGACCCCACCTCCCCAACATGAAAGTGTAAGTTCTCTCTGTCTCCTGATTGAAACGTGAAGCTTCACCTAAGAGAATCATAAAGGGAAAACAAACACCTGTGGAATACGAAGGAAAGAGGATCTCGGGTCTGTCTGGTTGATTAACAGTTCTAGGTAAGTAGGGGAATTATAGGGAAGAATGGATGCAGCTTTTAACTCCGTGTGTGCTGGTATTGGTGGAAGTAGTTTGAAAACACACCACAATCTAAGAAGCAGCCCTGTATGTTACTCAAGGTTTGGGGAAGGCATGCAAGTCATAAAAGTAAGTTACTCTCTAATAATTGGCAATTCCTATCTGGTTTCTAAAATCCATTTCAGACATCTGCTTGGCCTCAAAATAATCGGATATGATCTCTTGATGTACAAGATTAAACTGCTCTACCTTAGCTAGGTGAATTGGGCACCACATAACACACGCGCCACCTACTGGTAATTCATGGTAATTTTACTCTTTTTTATTTTTTAATTACTGTTTTGGATAGCATGCAAATTACTCACGTTTCATAATTTTTTTTAAAAAAGAGGAAGAAATGAGACTATGAATGAATATGCTTATGCCAGGGTCATGATATTTCCACCAGGTCTAGGCATGGTGAGTCATGCCTGTAATCTCAGCCACATGTGATACATATAAGTAGAAGGATCTGGTCCCATAACCAGTCCAAGCTCACAAATACACAAAGAAACAAATTCCAAGACTCTGTCTTTAAAAAGAACCCAAAGCAACCAGGACAAAAGGCATGGTTCAAGAGGTAGAGACGTGTCCATCAATTTGTAAATGCATGGATGTTGTAATCTGTATATGGGAATGTGGAAATTAAACTCAGTTAAATTGACAGTATATAATCTCTCTTTGATTGGATCAAATTAATAAAACATTATACAAAAGAGAAGTTATTCAGAAGGACACTGAAAATGTATAGTCTCTGCTGAATTATTTATCTAGTTTCCATTCAGTAACCCACACTGAGGAAGGATGGGGTGTGCTCTCTGTCTCTGTCTCTCTGTCTCTCTGTCTCTCTGTCTCTCTGTCTCTCTCTCTGTCTCTCTGTCTCTGTCTCTGTCTCTCTCTCTGTCTCTCTGTCTCTCTGTCTCTCTCCCTCTCTCTCTGCTCTCTGTCTGTCTGTCTGTCTATCTGTCTGTCTGTCTCTCTCTCTCTCTCTCATCTCTTGATTTGAAAACTTCTACTACACCAGTGGGTGAGAAAAACTAAGGCCTAAGACCATTTTCCCTCTTGCTTTTCTCTCTTTCCCCCATTGCATTAAGCCCTTTATCAAAGTCCACTTTTGAGACTCAAAGAATCTTTGATGTTGGAAATTCAAGCCTATCATATGTCAGGAAAGCTTCTAGTCTGCTCTGCTTTGTCACAGTGTAGGTCATGGCTATGGAGTTTGATTTTATCATTTAATACACCAAGACCTCATTCTCAGGTAGAACCATGCTCCAGTGAGTAAAATTAAACAGGGTCATAAAAGAATCATACAGGGTTATTATGTCCGCACCAATTTCTGAGGGACATGAGATTTTTCCGTTGTCTACTTATAATCCTGCATCTGATGGCTAAGACTTCTGTATTTTCTTTTTTCCTTTTTGGCAGTCCTAGGGCTTGAACTCAGGACCTAAGCACTGACTGTCCTTGGGTTTTCTCAAGGCTAAGGTTCTGCCACTTGAGCCACAGCACCACTTCTGACTCTTTTCTATGTATGTGGTACCGAGGAATCGAACCCGGGTCTTTGGGCATGGTAGGCAAGCACTCTACCACTAGGCTAAGCTCACATCCCCAAGACTTCTACATTTTCTGTTTTTAACTGTGACAGTACATAGAATCACATGAGAGATTTCCACACTGACACTTACCAGGACCTCAGCATGCAGAAGGAGCCACCAGACCTGTAGACAATCAGGTAAGGATGTCTCTGTACTGCTGAAAGATGTTCCCCTCTCTGCACTTGCACATGAATCCTGACATTAGTGGAGTACTATTGTTTTTTTGCCGGTGGGCCTTTTTTCCTCATTCCTGATTTTGTCCTGCTCTTGTATTAACAACTTATCACTAGTATCCTACACACATCCAGATGACCAAGTACACACACCAAATGTTACCCCATATAGTAAGTGTTTGCATTCAGCACAAAATAGTCACACTGAAATGTAATAGGGAAAACAAATGTGTAAGTCATGTGTGAAGTGACACTAATACCAAAGAAAGGACATTACTGTCCCCGAAATATGAGAGAGGTTTATTCCTGAACACAGTCAGGTTTTCTTATCCATTCTATCACTGGAATGAGTGTGCAGTGTAGGTGTTTTACTTCATTTCAAAGGCTTTTCATAGGCGAGGTCTTAGACTGATTCCCAGTAAACGTTCACCTGGAGGAAACGGGGTTGGAAGTTTTGCGAACTAATCACGAGTACTGTGAAATGCATTCACAGAGATTAGGATGAATTGTTTTGTTCAAATGCATTTTAAATTTGTGGTGCAATGGTAATGCACCTGACCCCAGAAAATGACTATTTTCAAAGAAGTTATGAAACTATGTAGAATTTAAACATTCAAATCTTGTAATTTGCACTGCTATTTGAACCACTTCTCTCACACACAGACAGGCATACACATAAAAACAGGCACACACAAATATTCTCTTTCTCTTTCACATACACACAAACACTGACAAATGACTTCACAAATTAATTAAAAACGAAAAAGTGCCGCCTTGGAAGTCTTTGAGCCAAGTTCACTCTTGATTTGATGATCAGTGGCATACTGGATCTAGCTTAGGCCAGCTTACTTAGATACTAACATTACATACTAACGAATCAGAGAGGTTGTCTAAATTACACAAATTTTTATTTAATTTAATTATATTTTGGAAAAAATGTTCAAATTTATCATCATAGTTAGCAAATTTTAATTTAATAACATTGAAAACCATGGTAACCACTCAAAAGGGCTTGATTTGCAAATTGTACTGTGTTTCGCCAGTGCCCAAGCACTTGAAGTCTTCCCTATCTGTCTATTTTCTCAGTCCCGTGGAGAGAAGTATGTTATGGCCAATTGCATATGGGTCTGAAAGTCTTCACTCATTGATGTCACGAGGGGACCCAAAATCAGCCTTCCTGGTCATCGTTGTACCATGGCAATTAGCATCTGCTATGACTTGAGACTTTGCTCTGCTGGCAGCACCTAGCTGTCAATTACCCACCATCATCACAACAGCAGGTCAACCTTCACTGCTGCGCACAAGGCCTGGGTTCCAGCCTTGGTCCTGCCACATCATCCTGTGACTGACATTTCTTAAGCTTCACTACACTCATCTACAAAACGAAGTGCTGGACAACTGGGTTTCATATCTCTATTGAGGTTTTTCTTTTCTCTTTGTCTGTTGCTATTGTTTCATTTGCTCAATTGTATTTTATTGTTCTGGTTACAGTTATATTCGTCAGGTAGTGGGTGCATTACTTCTTGAATATCGATACCCCTCCCCATGTATTTCTCCAAGTTTCCCTCCCCTGCCCCTCCTTCCTCCCAATCATCACCTAGTATATATAATATACTAGGTACCACAGTCAGATACAGTGACAACATGAGATGAACTATAAGGAGAGAGTCCAAAACGAACAAGGAGAAGAAGAAGAAGGAGGAGGAGGAGGAGGAGGAGGAGGAGAGAGAAGCTATAACCTCACATAGCACGTTGAGAGCAATAAACACAAAAATCAAGCTATTGTTTCCATATCCTGCAGTTCATTTATTGACATTTTTTCAATCTAACATTATTAACTCGTGAGCAAAAAGACAGTAAATGGCAGCTTGACATCAAGTTAGCATTCATCTTTGAGAATGGCATTCATTATTTAAGAAGACCCATGTTCTGTCTAAATGATGTGCCATCTTCATTGTCAAGATATACACACATATATAGTATACATAAATATATCTATGTATGTATATACACAGAAAAGGATACTCAGGAAAAGAATCTAAATCTCTCAGTGAACAGTTTAACAAGTTAACTATCCATTAATTTCTTTCACTCATTCATTCATTCATTCATTAGAAGAATGACTGATTCTATAATTGATTTCAAAAAGTGCAATTCAAAATGCAAATCTGATAATTAGATTTTCCTTCTATTAGGCTAACTTTATTAAATATGATAAAAATAATATTCAAAATTCTCTTTTGAATGCATTTGTCATGTTTGATTTTACTTCTTTTATAAACAGAAAAACTTTGCTTTGCAATGCGAAATGCTTCTGATTTCAATCATCTTAATTGCAGCATGCAATGTTTAAGAAGATGTTTTTATAGTAAAAGATGTTCTTTATTTTTGAAGTAAATAGTGACACCATTGTTTTTGCCTCAGGAATTAGAAAAACAGAATGGAGCATTTGACAACACATTTGAAAATCTAAGTTATTACCCCGGTTCTGTCACTTGTAGCCTTTTGAAGAAGTAAAAAGGAAGAAAAAAACTTCAGTGAGATGAATTGTCTATAAAACCATGTAGCTTCTCTAGAGTGAATTTAGTTTTCCTCTCATGATTTATTAACAGTGAAATCTTTTAAGTGTCATAGAAACTAGTGGCAAATGTTAATTGCTACTAACTTACTTTGGAATGTATCTGTATTGATAATACATTAGAGCACTCCTTAGAAAATTCAGCGATTGCCTTGCAGAAATAGAATTAATTAAGCATCGTCTACGTGGGTACCTCATAGGCCCTCAACGAAACCACTGAAAGCCATATACTTTGGCAGATTTTCTGCCATTTTCCTGTTGAGATTCAACTCACAGCTTCAAGTGAAAAGAGATGGGAGAAGGGACTAAGAGATGAAAAAGCAATTTAACACTCATTTCTAAAATGCAAACGTACATTCTCTCTGCTTCTATTCATTCTGTTCTTGCTAGTTTGAAGCATTCTCAGTTAGGGCTCTCTGGCCCTAACTGAGTGTGCCACTGTGCATTGAATTGCGCCAGGTGCCATACTGAGCTGAGGCAGCAGCATACCCCTTGTCTGGATAAACTGATCATTTATATCCATAAGGATACTGCTAGATGATACTTTTTTTTTTGCTATAACCAACTTGACTTTTAGCAGGAATTTAACGTTACTAGTTCAATTCTATTAATAAGCTTTGTGTCTAGGAGGGTACTGGGACTTGAACTCAGGGCCTGGATGCTGTCCCTTAGCCTATTTGTTCAAGGCTGATGTTCTTAACTTGGGCCGTACCTCCCTCTGGCTTTTTCCTGGTTAATTGGAAATAAAAATCTCATGGACTTTTCTTTTCTAGATGGCTTCAAACCACAATTCTTAGAACTCAGCCTCTCAAATAGCTAGGCTTTTAGGCATGGGCCACCAGAATTTGATCAATGGGCCATATTAATGAGTCTCTGATATATTAGTGTTTATTTGAAAAGTGGACCTGTCATATTATTCTGTATGCCAATCTACTTCTTAAAATGTGTTTTTTTAACTTCTACATACATATAAGAGAAAAAAATGTTGCTTGTGTAATTCTACCTTTGGTTTATTTTGTTTAACATTATGTCTTCAAGTTCCTTCTGCATTTGCTCAAAATGATAACCCTGCAATGTAAGTAAACCGTGTTTTCTTTATTCTCTCAACCATTAATGCTCACCTAGGTTGAGTCTATAAAAATAACAGTAGCATTCAAGAACCCCTAGGCTATGCTAATTTCCATTCTTTGTCTATTTAGGAGTGGAAGCATTGGAACATCCTGTATAGAGAATCTATTTCTTGTCTCTCCCATTCTCAGAAGCATTGGTCACGTTTTGGTTTTGGTTTTGTTTTCATCAGAGTCAGCCTGACCCCGGTGAAATGATTTCTCCTTAAAGTTTTGAATTATATCTCCTTAACAGTTAATTTATTGAGCATTTTAATAGATTAGTTATCCACTTATATTTCTTACTGAGACCTTTCCAATTCATTTCTTCATTTTTCATTAAGTTAGTTGGTTATTTTTAATTGTTATTTTAAGACTTGGAAGTCCTCATACCTTCCAATATCATACCCTTGCCAAGTATTTACTCTTCAAATTCTGAAGGTTTCTCCCATCTCTCTGTTAACTTACTTTGCAGTTGAATTTGATGTAGATTCCTATAGGGAAATTTTGTTCTTGCTTTGCGTGTTTGGGAATGAAATCCGATTTTAAAAAGCATTGTTTAGGGGCCGAGAGTTTGGCCTAGTGGTAGAGTGCTTGCCTAGCATGCACGAAGACTGGGGTTTGATCCCTCGGTACAACATACATAGAAAAAAGCCGGAAGTGGTGCTGAGGCTCAAGTGGTAGAGCTCTAGCCTTGAGAAAGTCCAAGGACAGTGCTCAGGTCCTGAGTTCAATCCCAGGACTGGCAAAAAAATAAAAGCATTGTCTATATCAAAGTCTTTGAGCATTTTCCCCTACAATTCCTTCTAAGTAGTTTCATATTTGCTGATCTTCCATTGAGGACTTTGGTTCTTTTTAAGTTGAGTTTTGCACAAGGTGAAACTTAAGTGTTGAGTTTTAGCCTTCTGTATGTGCATATCAACTGTTCCCATTAACAACTGGTAAAAATGCACAAATTTATTTCTAGGATCTGTATTCTGTTCCATTTGGTCTGGATGCCTGTTTATATGCCAGTGTGATGCTATTCTGGTTACTGTTGTAATTCTGTCATATATCTTGAAATTGTGGTGTCCTGATGCTTCTAGCTTTGTTCTTTTCCTTTGAATTTGCTTTTGCTATTAGTCTTCCATTTAATGAAGGAGGTTTTAAAACCCACTATTATAAGGCAACATCTTAGTTATTTCCAATCAAATACATAGTTGTACACATTCCCTTTATGTACGTGTTGTAGTTACCAAGCCTGAATTTGCAAAACAGATGTCTGGGAATTCAAAGTGAAATGTTCTTTGTGATACTGGCTTCATTAAATCTCCCATTACTGAGCTTTGGTTTTTCTGTCTCTGGTTTGTGATGGTCACCTCATTTTGTTTTTGCATGCCCTTCCCACAAAGAAAGAAGAAGCAGAGTGACAGCAGTCTGTGTCCTTCCTCTTGAGAAAGGGTGAACTGTAAGGATTCAGGTCCATTATTCAGAGTTCCAATTATCAGGGAAAATGCAAACAGATGGAGTGAGAAAATAATATCTTTTGCTAAACATCCAAATGGATGAGTTGATAGAAGTTTATACCCATGAGACCCAAGGGGTCAAGGACCTCTGGCCAACTCTATCCAAGTTGACTCTGTGTCAGCTTTCCTTTCTCTCACCTGAGGCTTCAGTGGAAAGGGATCGACTCTTAGACTTATTTTTCCTTCCTTCTCTTCTCTTCCTTTATTTTTATTTTGTGGGAGGTGCATTTCATTGATGATTTGCTTTCACGACAGTCTCCATTAAGCATCAGGGGAAAAAATTGAAATCTGAATCCAATTTATGAAACTCAGAGGCTAAAATAACTGTTTAACATTGTCATGTGCTTTTAGAATAGGTTCTTATTGGGCTATAATGTTTTTCTTGTAAATAATCTGGGTAGGTATTGGCAGTGGTTTTCCCATCCCTGTAGCTAGGCATCCATGCTCCCGGTTATCTGCCCCAGGTGAGTTTCCTGTTTCCTTCCTACCTCCGTGGGGCAGAGTGTCTGCAGAGCAGGGATCGCCATTCCACTTACAAATGCAATTTGTGCACAGCACTGCTAGTTCCATTCTGTTCTACGGCTCCCTGCTGCCCTCCTCACCCTCCACTGATGTCTCACCAACCTGTGCTCTCGCTCCTGGAGGACAAACAGAATGAGTAGGGCAAATCCATCACTCCAGCAGCTCCAAGCCCAACCTGTTGAAGGCGAGTCAATAATACCAAGTGCACATGCAAAGCAAGCACATTATCCACTCCCTGCTCCTGCCAGGAGGAGCTTTCTACTACTGCAGATCTCACACAGTTGCAAAAACATGTCAGCTCTCCATCTATGTTTTCCACTTGATTGAACCCCTCAAACGCATTACCTCTCTCTCACACCATTACCTCCGGTACAAATGCGCTACCTCCAAGGTTCATGCATCTCATCTTCCAAAAGAGTTTCAATTCCCATTGCATGCCACGCGCCCTGGCCTTCTTAAACTCCCTGGAAACTCTCTGTGCTGAGTAAGAATGCGATCTATGGAATTAGATGAAGTGAGGTACTTAATTTCCCACAGCGTTTCCAACCCTTTTCTGATACACTAAGGTTATCAGAATGGAATTTGCTAACAAAGAGTTTCAGAAAGGCAATAAATAATAAATATGAATTGATAGAGAATTCTATTTCTCCTATTATAACACTTGCTGTTACCTACTAGAATTTGACTAAATGTATCAAGAGGATAAATGCACTTCGTTTGGCATTGTAAAAGTGATAATCTATGTGGTGAAGCATACTGCTAAAATAGTAACAGGCATTATAATAGTCATCGGGTTTCAGAGGAAACATAATTCAAAAAAAAAAGTTTGGGGCCCGGAGTTGGCCTAGTGGTAGAGTGCTTGCCTAGCATGCACGAAGACCGAGGCTAGATTTCTCAGTACCATATGTATAGAAAAAAGCCAGAAATAGTGCTGTGACTCAAGTGGTAGAGCTCTAGCCTTGAGAAAGCCCAAGGACAGTGCTCAGGTCCTGAGCTCAAGGCATAGGACTGGCAAAAAAAAAAAAAGGGGCGGGGCGGGGGGGGATTGATAGCAACACAAGAAGTGAATTTTGCTCATCAGTTAAACAGCATGGGTTTATTTCTCTTTGTTATTGCTGAAGATGAAAGACTGAAGCTTATCATTGGCTGGGATCCCATAGCTGTAAACAGATCATCTCTTCGGAAGGTTATTATCATTTGCTCATAGGTGACTTTGAACAATTAAGTTTTACAAATATTTTAAGTACCAAAAATGTCTTCTCTCGATCTCGGTTACTAGTTGGCAGTTGATTTGAAATTTCTGCATTGCTAGTACTTTAGTGAAACTTCCTGCAGTGTACTGTTATTTTCTCTGAAACATGCTCGTGTATGCCAAATTAACATTTATTCTAATTGGCAATGGAAATGATATGTTCTATCTTGCCTATCAGCTTGACAATAAACATAAAATATACAAATCCAATGTTAGGAAGTTATAGAAATAGGAGGTCTAACAAATTGCTAATCACATATTTAAACTTTGAAGAACAATATATACGTACGTATAATTCATCATCATCATTTACTATGAACAGTTTATTGGATGATATGATCTTCACATGATTATTTATAACTGGTAAAGGATAATACATTTCATATAAATGAAAGAAAACAAATAATAGCCAAATTCTGCTTTTGCTCTGGCCTGTTCAGTGCGACCTTCTTTCCCATTTTATGTACAGCAACTTTGGAAGACCATAGTATAGTAATGAAGCTTGCAGAGTCTGGTCCCACCCAGCCTGTTTCCCAGTGTGATGGACACCCTAGCCCATCAGAATGTTAGCCTCTTTATTTCTAAGTGCCTTCTTTTGTGTCATGGGGATCAGTTGCTAAGAAGACAAAATAAGCCAATATTGAAAAATACTCTACAAATCTGCTAAATAATAAATCAAACCCCTTAACTTCATGGAAGCTAGCCAGGTAGTGAAAACAGTTCTGAGCAACCAAAATAGAAACCACTAATTATTCTGAGATTCAGGTCTAAGACAGATACAATAAAAAAATGTGCTCTTGCTAAGGAAAGCATATTGAAACTTACATCCCAGGAGTGATGAAGCTTATCCCATTCTTCAAAAGTTCTTGAGATGGTTGTTATCCTGAAGAGAAACTGTCACTCTTCCAGACATTTAATAAATGTTTTCTTTCTTCCCAGTCACTCTAAATTGAAAAATATTAAAAGAGCAGTCGAAATTGTCCTTGGGTTCTAAGCTTTGGGAAACGCATAAAGATAAAAAAAAATAGATTGAGTTAACCTCAGAACACCAGAAGTACATGACTTTACACAAACATTTTCAATACTTCTGAAACAAAGTTTGTAGATAATGTAAACCACTAAAGCAGAGAATTTCAAAAAAAATCGATGCATCTTAACTTTAAGTGAAAAATCCGAGAGAAACATAATTTGTAACAAAATCATATGCATTGCTTCACCTTAATACTTAAGAATAGAGGTATGAGGGAGGTAGCAGAGACTCACACATAGTCATGGTCACTCCTTTTATTCATTCCCTGAAATGACATGGCCATCAGTGACATAGTTTTCTGAAATGGAAGCTAAGGTTAACTTCTGTGTAATAAAAAAAAATGTTCTCTCGATTTGTAATATATTTTCATTCCTGGAAAAATTAATGTTTCCTTTTAAATTGTGCAGAAAATTTGCTGAATTTATGTTCAATTCTTTGAAGCTATGTTAAAAGGAATCCTGACCCTAAAACTAGACACTACCACGCACAGTGTCAGTCAGAGACCTCCCTCAGTTTGTGCAGGAATGATGGTCAGTCTCAGAATCACAGAGGGTTCTTTCCCCCTTTCTTTAGGCTCTTCTTCGAGGACATTCTCATTTGTACACATTTCTAGGGTGCTCCTCTAGAAAGTGAAAACAAAGACAGTTTGTAGCTGGAAGACTTTTCATGAGCAGAAAGTGTTTGTGGAAATGCAGCCAAGACACTTTGAAAAATAAATGGCTGAATCTTGCGTCTCTGAAGATGGCTCAGCTTTTGAAGACAATGATACTGACTTGTCTTTACAGATGATTGCCAAGGAGCAAAGAGACCTCCCCATAACTGGGGGACATGCAACAGACACTCCATGCTGCACATGCAGGACCCACATGTCCATATCTTGATACCAGAAATCCTGTGCAATCTATAATAAAGAGTAGCCTCATTGAACACTTAACCAAATATGACCTACTGCAGGGAGGACCAGAGTGCTCCTGACCGTTCCTGCCATGCCTGGCTACTCAGCTAAATGACACAGCTCACCTCTTGTTGTGTTTGATTCCCATTCCTATAGATCAAGAGAAACCCAAAAGGTGGAAAGAAAGCAGCTGCCTCTAGGACTCAAAATTGAGCAGGTACAATTATTTTCCTTAATCGCCGCATCCAGGTAGGGAACTGAATTTCTTTGTATTAGACTATTGAAGTTGTCATCGCAAACTACCATTGACAGAGCAGTGGAAAACACAGAAATACCTGTAGTATAACCCTAGAGTCTAAGGCTAGTGTTATAGTTTGCCCATAGCTTGCTGGTGTGAAATCCCCAACACTACTTAGTAAGTACCAGAGACTTGATGCACATACTTCAAGTGACAGAAAGGCTATGTTCTTTTTTTTCTCTATATATTTTTATTGCAATTATTTGAAGGGTTACATTATATTCACCAGATAGAAAATGCATTACTTCACAAACATTGATACCCTTTCTCATGTCTTGGTCCCCATTTTCCTCCTTCCACCCCTGCCCCTCAACTTGTTTCCCACCTTCCCTATCCAATTTCAAATAAACAAAAATGCATACATACAATATATCAGACAACAACTTAAAATATTTTAACAGTATGAGATAACCAAGGGACAGCAAAAGAAATGAGCGATAGCATAGTACATCAAGGACAACAATCACTCCTTATATGGCTTTTGTTTCTATATCCTGGAGGTCCTTTCATTTAACCTCATCCTATATGGCCTTATGTATCTAGGTTTTGCTTATTGTAAATCTCTGCTAGGAGAGCCCAAGGTTTCTACTGATTATGACAAATGAGGGAAACCATTGAGCCTATGTTCCTTTGGGTCTGGCTTACTTCAATTATTATGATTTTTTTCCAAGTCTTTCCATTTATTTACAAATGGGGTGATGTCATTCTTTCTGACAGCAGTATAGAATTCCATTGTGTATGGATATCACCTCTTGTTGATCCACTTATCAACTGAGGGACATCTGGGTTGGTTCCATATCTTTGCTATGGTAAATAGTGCTGCAATGAAAATCGTTGTGCTAATGGATTTAGTATGTCCTTGTTTCTGAATGGTTGGGTAAATGCCAAGCAGTGGAATTGCTGGGTCATAGGGGAGCTCTATGTTTAGTCTTTAGAGGAAATGCCATACTGCTTTCCAGAGTGGTTGAATGAGTTTGCACTCCCACCAACAGTGTAGTAGTGATCCCTCCTGGCCACATCCCCTCCAGCATCTGTTGTTATGAGATTTCTTGGTTCTGGCCATTCTAACTGGAATGAAATGGAATATTAGAGTTGTTTTTATTTGCATTTCTTTTATGGCCAGAGATGTTAAGCATTTCTTCATGTGTTTATAGGCCATTCTTATTTCTTCTTCAGAGAAGACTCTCCTTAAGTCTTTGGCTCATCTTTTAATGGGATGGTTGTTTCTTTGGATTAGTTTGGGAGTGATTCAATTTTTTGAGCTGTTGATATATTTTAGATATGAGGCCTTTGTTGTATTGTTAGTGAAGACCTTCTCCCACTCTGTAGGCTTTCTAGTTAGTTTGCTAGCTATGTCTTTTGCCATACAGAAGCTCTGCAGTTTAATGCAGTCTGACTTATCCAGACTTTCTCTGATTTGTTGTGTTTCTGGGGCCTTATTAAGAAAGTTTTGATCTGTGCCAAGGAGACCCAGTGTATCTCCTATTCCTTCTTGTAAAGTTTTCAGTGTATCTGCTTTTACCTTCAGGTCTTTGATCCATTTGGAGTTAATCCTGGTGCAAGGTGACAAAGAAGGATCCAACTTTAGTTTTCTGCAGGTGCTTAACCAGTTCTGCCAGCACCACTTGTTGAAGAGGCTGTCTTTCTTCCATTCTATTTTTTGGCTCCTTTATCAAAGATTAAGTGGCCATAGGTCTGTGGGTTAACATCTGGGTCCTCAGTTCTATTCCATTGGTCTTCAGGCCTGTTCTTGTGCCAGGACCAAGCTGTTTTGGTCACTATAGCTCTGTAATAGAGTCTAAAGTTTGGTATTGAAATTCCTTTCTTTCTGCTAAGAATTGTTTTTGTTATACAGGGTCTTTTATTATTCTATATGAAATTTTGGATTGCCTCTTCTATTTCTTTAAAGAATGACATTGGGATATGGATGGGTATTGCATGAATTTGTAGATAGCCCTTGGCAAGATTGTCATTTTCACAATGTTAATTCTTCCAATCCAGAAGCATGGGAGGTTTTCCCATTTTCTCAGTTCTGCTTTAATTTCGTTTTTCAGGGTTTGAAAGTTTTCATCAAAAAGGTCCTTTACATTCTTAGTTAATTCCTAGGTACTTTATTTTCTTTGTGGTTATTGCAAAAGGCCTTGCTTTCCTGATTGTGGCCTCGTTCCTCTCACTGTTGCATATAGGAAGGTGGTTGATTTTTGAGGGTTAATTTTATACCCTACTAACTTGCCAAAGTTTTGAATCAGCTCAAGCAGCTTGGGAGTGGAGTCTATAGGGTTCTTTAAATACAGAATCATGTCATCTGCAAAGAGGGAAAGTTTCACTTCCTCTTTCCCTATTTGGATCCCCTTTATGCTTGCTTCTTGCCTTATTGCTCTGGCTAGGAATTCTAGTACTATGTTAAAGAGTGGAGAGAGTGGGCATCCTTGTCTCGTTCCTGATTTTAGAGGGAATGGCTTTAGCTTTTCACTATTAAGTATAATGCTAGCTATAGTTTGTCACACAAGGTCACATTCTTTTCAGACTAAAATATTTTGCTTGAAAAAAAGACAGGTGACTTTCTTCTTTATGTGGACTTCCCTCTGAATCTTTGTCCAAATCCTCTTCCACAGAAGAACATTAGTACCCTTCATTGCTTTATGCCCAATCCTTAGATGAATGCTGACTTATGGGAGGACGTGACCATGAGATGATGAATGAAGAGAACTGCTTAGGCAATATTTGCATTCTTTTCTTGTCATTCATGGAGTTTGAACTCTGGACCTGGGCATTGTCCCTGAGCTGTTCAGCTCAAGACTACCACTCTACCCCGTAGCCAGAGTGCTACTTCAGCATTCTTTATTTTACTTGAAACACTTCTTTCAAGAATGAAGCAATGTTTTATCTAAACGTATTCCATGGACTCCATCACAATATGAAGTAACCTGTACTTGCATAAAAATAAAACAACAACGATAAAAAACAGACTCCATGTTGCTAGTTCTATAAACGCATACATCAATGTTTAAGAAATAAAATACAGTACCATTTAACTATGTCATCCTTCTGTTCAATAAAACTTACTATCTAAATAAGTATAAACAAATGTGTTATTGTTAGTGAAACAATTTTTTAGTAATGCTCATTATAAATTTCAATATTAAATTTTCTGATATTAAGTCAACTATTTTTAGTTTGAATGTGGAAAATGAAGTAACAAATATGCCTTTTCTGGTATAAGGAACAGTTATGTAGAGATTATTGAAAGAGTGTAAACAAACTGATTAGACAGTAGCTAAATAATATATTTGAGACTAATTGGCTGTTATGTATTTTATTTCCATGCTTTTTGAAAATGTCAATTTTTTACTGATTTTTCTATTAGAGGATAAATAAGTCATTCAGCCTTTTCCTTATAAAACCATTTTTCTGGAGGGGGGGTGGTCTTGGGGCTTGAATTCTGGGCCTGGGCTCTATCCCTGAGCTCTTCAGCTCAAGGCTGCTGCCCTACCCTTGACCCATGGCCCTACTCCCCATTTTCTAGAGACTAATTGGAAATAAGAATCTCATGGCTTTGTAGTGCCTGGGCTGGCTTTGATCCGTGATCCTCAGATCTCAGCCTCCTGAGTAGGTAGAATTACAGGCATGAGCCACTGCACCCCGTAAAACTATTTTTTTAAATTTGTTCTTAATCTATTTTTGCCTGACATAGAAATATGAACCATAAATTACTTTGTTTTTTTAAATTTCTCTATTCTTTTATCTGTTTCCTTCCCTAATAACCATTTTAGTACTAAATGTTATCCAATAATTATAAGTGCTAAACTATAATTTGTGAATTAGATAGTAATGGATTTGAAATCCTTCCACTAATTTTTAATAGATGTGATGTGGTAGCGATGTGATCAGTTTCTGCCTTCACAGAACTACAAGAAACAAGAAAATACTGCTATACTTGATATAACAAGCCATTTTGACATTGTCCTTATTATTCTTAAAATTACTGCTGCTATTCTTAGATCCCAGAGCCACCAATAGATTTGAAATTTATTTATTATTATTGTAAAGATAAAGAGTACATTTGTTCTTGAACACTGTCACCCCTTTCCTCGCTCTCTTCCAGTTTTTCCCCAGGCCCCACCCACACTTGTACAGTTCATTTTCAACACTGAATTATTTTCAATTATTGAGTATCGTGGCTGCATTTGCTCACCCTTTGTCCCACCATTTCTATTCCTCTCTTACAAAGACAAATACATGAACAAACAAGATAAAAGAAAAAGAAACAGCAGCAAATGAAATAAAAACCCTTTGATAAATGCTGTTTTCTATAATAAACTGCACATAGCTATTTAGCCTTCTTGATACTCTCTTAAGAGTCACAAAGTTTGAAGACCATTTCCCTACACTCAGTTTTAGTCTATTGATTTCATGTGCCTAAGGAGACAGGCACCGTTAATTCAAGAATAAAGATTTCCCCAAACATGTGAAAGGGTATCAATGTATGGGAATTAATGCACCATCTATCTGGCAAATATCATGTAACCCTTCTATTAATTACAATAAAAATATATGGAAAAAAAGAATAAAGATTTCCCAGCATAGACTTTACACATTTTTTCATCCTCTGATAATATTTTGTTTCTTTGGTCTAATCAATTGATGAAGTTGTTTGTTGAAAAAAATGAGAAACAGAATGCTATCATCTTTAGTTTTAAATGTCCTCCATCTATAAATAATTTTGCACAATGCAACTAACTAGATAACAAAGTTAAATAAACAAAATGACTTATGTCTGTAATTACCTGGATAACTTCTCTCTTCACTTTAAGGAGTGAAAATTTTTTTCTGCCTCTTTTTTTTACTTCTTCCTTCCATCTTGATTCTCTTTTTTCCAACCCCAATAAGTAGCCTCTCTCTCTCTCTCTCTCTCTCTCTCTCTCTCTCTCTCTCTCTCTCTCTCTCTCTCTCTCTCTCTCTCAAACAGTCCAGCATAGACAATTAGCTTGTTAGTTGCTACAAAGAATGTTGTCAAATTTTGTACTACTTTCAATTGCGGTGACCAGAAGAAGAGATCTCAGCTGAGATACTAAATTTTGAAAAATGAAATGTTGAGATTGCTTCAGGTAAAAAAAAATACCCTAACCAGTGTGGTAGAGGTTCTATGCTTTGGCTGGAAAAAAATGAGTAGCCCTGTCATTTAACTAAATATTTATTATGAAAATTCTCCACCACAGCAGTAGGAGGCAATTGCTTTGTGGCTTATTCTCAACACTGGAGATTGGGAAGTTCCATTCAGCTTTGAAGTTTGAATTTACTGGTGTGACTTTACATGACTTTTGTGTCACTGTGAGAGAGAACAGGACAGAAAGTACTTGTTTGGGGAAAGATGATCTTGGCTGGAGGTGACAGAAGTGGATGGAAGCTTGTGCAGGAGATCATGATGGTAGGAATATGCATATCGGGAAGAACTGCTCATCCTGTGTGCAAGAAGTGGAGAGGGAATGGAGACCAGCCTTAACCACACCTAAGGTCCTACTTCCTCCAGCTCACTGACCTGCTTAAAGCTTCCGGAATCTTTGAAGGTAACAGAGAATAATATGTATGTATATACATATAATATGTCTAATATACAGATATAATTTATAATAGGACAGTATCCACACTTGGCCTAGGACACTTAGATGAAGATCATACAAAATTCCCATATCTCTTATTGTCAAATACACATTTTTGAGGACTCTATTGGTCTGAATATGAACTGTGGCCACAAAACTCCTGTATTTATGACATGGTCTGCAGCTGGTGGCATTGTTGAGAAGTGACTAGGTAGTGAATGTGTTAACTGCATCAGTAGATTCATCCATCTGATCCATGCCAGTCATAGCTGAGTGGATTTTAGGTGGTGGAAGTTGGTTGAAGGAAGTAGCACACTTAAAATATTCCTTATAAAGGGAATATCTGATTTCTAGGCTATTCATCTCTAGGTCTTTCTGCTTCCTGGATACCATGTATGAAGCATCTTCCAGGATCTTCTGCCATGAGGACCTCCCTGAAAAAATAGACCCAAATTCAGTGGAGCCTCTGGGTTCGGGAGCTTCTGAAACTGTGAACCAAACCAAGTCTCCTTCTTAAACACAGTTTGGCTAGGTAGGTTACCACACCAACAGAAAAACTGACATGACACAGGGACATTCTAATGAGATATTTCCTGAACCGTAAACAGGATGAACTTTTGTGAATCTGGAAAATTTCAAGTAATGTAAGTCAAATGGGAACCATAAAAATGGGAGAAGAGCCAAGGGCAAACCCCACTGGGGTCCTTTACCTCTTCCTTCCTTGTCCTTACCACACACAGGCCTTGGTAACTGGTAAATGATAAGTAAGCCTTGTGAAGATGTATGAAGAGAAGAAGGTGGAAGAGATTGGTAACTTGAGAAGGAAGACAGAGGGGTGGGGGGAGAGGGATAGAGAGACAGAGACAGACAGAGACAGAGCAACAGAGAGACAGAACACCCAGAGGGTTACAGACTGATTTCATACAAATGCTTTGAGATCTTGTCAATGCATGTGTGAAGCTACTCAATCTCTTAGGTATTTTTCAGTTTAATTTTCTATATGTCCATCCTCCTCTTTCAAGAGACAATGGACCTACACCAGTTTTATTTAGTTCTCTTAAGCACATTCAATGCTTAGGGAAAGTTAAATGCCTTAGGGCAAAACTCCCCTGTGATGTTTACTACCAGAAGATCAATATTAAGAAAATCAGATACAAGAACTCTAAAGTTTATTAGCTAAAAAAGATGGAAGGACTTCCTATCAAAGCATTTTGATCATATATGTGAGCAAATGACTAATGACTTAGAACAAGAGTTGCATTTCAAGAGGGAATAGTTTATTGAAAGTCTACCTCAACCTAAGTTTGAGCCATTCCTGCCTCAATCCATCTCTCTCTGCAGCGGATAGAATTTTAGTAATGGATTCTAGCAGACTAGTGAACAGAAAAGTCTCCCTTGAGCCCATCTTTCTGGTTAGTCACTCCAATGTGAATGTGAATATCACTTCCATAGGACATGAATTTAAAAAGTAATATCAAAATAGCTTTTCTCTTTGACTCTAGATACTGGGAATTGCAAAAAATGATCATTGTCATATTTCAAATATGTTCAAAGTAGAGAATAACAGGTCTTGCTTTCCGCTTATGGAACGATAAAATGTGTGCTGCATATTAGACTCCATTGGAGTGTTAACATGTATCTATATTTACTTAAATTTGAAATATATTTACATATTAGGGAAAGAGCTAAAAGCTCAATACATAAAAGTTTCTCCTATTCAATTAAATATGTCCACTTCTTCCATATGCTTGCACATTTAATTACTTTGAGAAATGAGAAAATTACAGCCAATTTATTTCAATGATTCCTGATATTATTTTTATGTTCTAGAGAATCTCAAGATGAAAGAATAAAGAAACAGAAACATCTCTGAATTTATTCCATTATCCTAACAAGCTGGTGGTGTGGTTAAAATGATATAGCAGCCCCACCTCACTTAGACAATGCAAGGCCTTGAGTTCATACCTAGTAACGTATAGTAAACCCCAGAAATACCTGAGGAAAATAAGAAAAATGTGGTAAAATGTGAAGGTAGATGGTAAGATGACATGGAGATGCCTGAAGAGTACTTTCCACAAATAGCTACAACTGTGTTTGACTAATGTCAAAGGTAAATAAGCACAGCAAGAATAATTAGTCAACTAGCTGTTGATTCTTGTTACTATGTGATATTTAGACTTATTTATTTCAGGCCAATGGACTTCTACAACTATGACAAAAGAAAAAATAAGAATCTGAAATCATGAATGAAATAAAATACCAGTTTTTTCAAAGATCTTAAATCCACTATTTCTTCTCCCCAAGAAAAGTCGTCTTTTCTATTACCCTTCTAAGGAAGGGAAGCATTATCTTTAAGTGATTACCAGTTGTCTTGGAATGATCCCTTGGCCCTTAGAGACTTAAGAAGATAAAAGAAAATTAGAAAAATTCTTTAGAAAAAAATCACAATAGCATCAGAATCAGAATAATTACAGTATATAGTGTGAAAAGGAAAGGATTAACTAATGAATTATCAAGAAACATTAAATTTTGTCCAGGCTACTAAAGCAGGCGTGAATTGTATTAACAAAATATAAATAGAAAAGCAACCTTCTTTCTTTGCTCTTCATTTCTGGCTAAATAGCATCCAGGCAGGAAATTCAATAGACCAATATATAATCAATGATAATCATACCACATAATCTACCTTGTTATCATTTAATTGTAATAACACTGATACCTGAATATCAGAATCAAGAGGAAAACACTAATATTTCTATATGCATGGGAAGGTTTTTTTGAGTCACTCTAAACATACTAAAGCACATAGTTTAAGTCATCTTCATAATTCATTTTATAGTTATTCTATAGCTCAGACCACAGCAGAATTTATATAGTTGATATAAAAGGCAGCTATAAGTTCCATAATTATCTTCAGATTTGCAGTAGTGAAAAAAGCCTTCCTATTTCCTGTTGTGTGGTGAATCAGTTCATCCTTACATGAAATCAGCTATGTGGCATCTAGATTTAAATGTTTTGGCAGTAGCTATACAAACTGGCTTGCAAGTCTTAGGCATCAATTATCACCTCTAAATTTGTTCCACTACGTACCTCCACTGCTGCAAACTGAAGACAGAGGAAATGAGTTTGTGGCAGAGACTTCAAAACCTTACCTTTCCAAATGGAGTCAAAGAATATTCCATTAAACTGTAGATCACAAAGGAATAACCCTCATAAATGGGAATAATGCCCCAAGAGCAATTCGTTGGGGGAGCTTGTTCATTCATTTCTCCAAGAGAGGACACGGGTTGATTGTGATCAGACACTCACAAAATACCCAAGTAGGGGATGCTGCCTGCAAAACTGTGAATAATGAATGTTTGTCATTGATGGCTCACCTCTTTGGTGTTGTGTTTGTCATAGGATCCCACATAGATGAAAACAAAAACTAACCTACAAATTGCTGTGTGCTAGAACATATGCGAGATTCGGCTTCTTCACCTGTCTTATTGGTTAATATTCTTGTAGATGAAGAAGTTGATTTTCATAAGATTGTCATTATAACTAATTATGGTCCAATCTCCCAAGGATCTGTGTGACCTTAAAAATGAAGAAATTTCTGGGACCAGACACTGTACCTCGGAAATGAGCCCATCGTACTGACAACATGCATGGAGCATTTAGCTTTCATGATCCAAGTGCTCCTTCTTTCACTGGCTCTAAATTTTAGACAGAAGAGTTTCTCCTCGCTAGGTCAGATGGAGAAACTGCTGTTGATCATCATCTAGAAATGCCATTACAGGGATAAAATACATGGAAAAAATATTGAGAGGCCCAAGGGAAAACTACAACCCATAAAATTCTTCCACATGAACTTTCAACTAATAACCATTCTTCAAAGAATGCACAGCTAACAACTATAATCCTTGATTCTCCAAGTCAGATTCTTGCTTTTTCGCAAAACACTCATCTTCAATTAACTAGCACAAAATCCAGAAGTAGACACGTGCCTCAAATAGCAATGTGCCAACCTTGAGTAAAAAAGCCAACCAAATAAATAAGGCCTTAAGTTCAGGCCTCAGTACCAAAACACACACATGAATGAATCACTTCATTCCTCTGTTCATTATTATTATAATTACATTGCCTTTTTTTTATCCCACCATGTGGCTAAATTTTCTCTAAGGTGTGCCACTTTAGACAAACTTGTTGATCATCTAAATTTATGCTTTATTGCAAAGGAAGTAGCACTACTTACGAATCCTATCAGTCTCCCCCTCATCTGAATGGTGGATGCTTTTATGGGTCATCTCAGCAATGGAAGACAGGAAACATGTATGAAAAGATTTGTTAGCTCTAAATATGTCTGGAGAATGTCCTCAATTTGTCTTTAATTCCATTTAGATTAAGAATGTTTGTTTGGTATCAAACATTCCTGCAGTTTGCGTGAATCTTCCATAGTGTTATTTACTATTCTTTGCATATATTTTGTATCTAATGTAGCACCTTACATATGCACCTTGCTTTTTGCCTACATGTCTTTCATGAGATTTTACCCATCTCTTTCTCCATCCTGTTTCTCAGCCATCTTATCTTGAACTCTTGACTTAGAGATCTTTATCAAGAATAAATTCAACTTGTTTTCCATGGTTCAAAATTTATAAGCCCAATATTGTTAGGAACATGAAAGTCTAAATCATATTTCTGTCAAGAAAACTCCATGTGAAACATACATGTCCATATAATCCCTAAATTCAATTTAAAATATTTTGCATAGTTTGGATACTCTGATCACAATAACAGATAACTCACTCAACTCAGCTTTAATTTGCATGAGTCAGACAAGTTGTTGACTTTTATAAATAAAGAAGAAAACCTTTACAGATGAATGGTCTTTGAGCTCTTGCACGTGAGAGTCCTTCCTGAAAGCACTTTTAGCATTCCTTATAGCACTTTTGAATTTCAAATGTATTTCCAAAGGTTTATTTCAATATGCATTTCAAATATCCTTATAACCTTTGTAAGTTTTTATTAATTCTTCAAGTTCACATGATTTTAAATAATTTACTTTCAATAAAATACTCTGTTGTTTTTTAAGCCAATCTCACTACACTCTGACACAGACACACACACACACACACACACACACACACATACACATAAACTAAGACTGCACTTTGCAGTGTGGCTACATGTGTGTCAAATGCATTTTATCAAGTGTTACTACACTTTGTTCTGTATGCTTCTGTTCATTAAAATAAATGACTGAAAACTGATCAGAATGATGGCAGGAAATACACCCTCAAGAATGTCATTTTCTGTTATGAAATAACAAAGTAAGCATGTTGATTGCAGCTCCTTTTGAGCAGCAACGTCGAAACAGAATCTTTACAAATTAGTTTAATATGCTCTTTGAATGACATCCATTGAGGTTCTAAAATGGTAATACTTTCAATTGTTGCCTCATTTTTCTTTGATTAAAACCACTTTAATACTCCTTCAGTGGAGATAAATGTGATGGCTAGACTAGATATAGTTAAACAGCTGACTATTATTTAAAAAAAAAACCAACTTGTGTTATCTGACAGTATTTCCCATTGCTATTAGTTTCCTAGAACTCTTACAACTGGTTGATGGCTGTTCTGTTTCGGAATGTTTTGGCAAGTATGCACTGACTTTTGACAGTCTGCGGAAATTAAAATAGAAAAGGGGTATTTTGTAATCTGTAAGAATGCCTTGGCTGAGTTATCTCACAGGGAAGGAGCTGTGTCCCGTGAGCCTGTACTTCCTTCTCCTTCCTTTGCTCATCTAGCTCGTGTCTTCATCTTCTAGATTTTCCCCAACCTGCAGTTCTTACTAGGACCGAGCCTCCTTTTAAATCAATGAGAAACAAAGCTCAAATCAGAATGCTGACTCAGGCCCATTAACGCCATCCTAATGACACAGCGAACACAAGATCCTGTTCACAGTAGACCCTACTAAAACCTAACCATCCGATAATACATAAATAAATAAACAAATAAACACATAGATAAACCAGAGTCGATTTCAGGAGCAGCAGAGTCTCCATAAAATTTTTTATTCATCTTGAAAGGCAAACGCTTCTTCATTGCATAACACGGAGGGACGGGGTTCCTCCTCCTTCGCCCTCCCCAACATCATGAGCTACTTAGGAAACGCACGACTCTTCATGGAGGCTCTCCAGTCCGTGGTGGAGGAGTGGCTTCTTCAGAGAGAGGAGAACCCGCAGGCCTGACCCAGGTCCGCTGGAGGAAAGCTGTGCCCAGGGCAGAGTGTGGAGAGAGGGGAGGAGAAGACAGACACGGGCGTCTGGAGATCCTCGGGGACTTATGCGCCCGGGGACCCGAGGTCGGGGCCGTGCCCGCGGGGCTCAAGTCCATCTCCGGCCGCGGCGTGGGTTTTGAGTACGTGCGCACACGAGTGAGGAGGAACGGGTGACACGTAGAGGAGTCTGCATCCCTGGCTCCCGCGCGCTTCCCCCTGGGCGCGCGTCCATCAGTGGGGTCAGGACCTCTCGGGGAAGGCCAGCCGGGCCGGGCGCGCAGCTCCAGGAGCGCCCACTATCTCTCTCGGAAGGGGAGAGAGCAGGGCAAGGCGCCCAGGCCTCCCGGGCTCGCCGCCGGGCTGGAAGCTTCCACGGCCCAGCGCCAACTTCAGCACCGCGGACAGCACCGCGCTCGCCCAGGGGAAGCGCGCGCGCCTCCGCCCTGCGTCCCCGCCGCCGCGGCCCAGCCCGGCCCCGGCAGGGCCCTGAGATTCTGACAGCCAGAGGGGCACGGTCGGGAGGAGCAGGAGGCGGAGGCGCAGGAGGAGGAGGAGGAGGAAGAGGAGGAGGAGGAAGAAAAGGAGGAGGAGAAAGAGGAGGAGGAGGAGGAGCTCGGGAGGGCTCCGGGAAGGGAGGGTTTCCCTCCGCCTCTCCCGCCCCCTCGCCCGCCCGCCGGGGTTTGCAGGCTCCGGTGGCCCTGGCGCCGTCTCCCGCTGTCGCCCGGCCCAGGCGGCTGCAGCTCGCTCCGCCGGCAGAGGAGATGCGTGGCGAGGCCGCGCGTGGCTGAGTCGGAGCGTGCGCTGCGCCGCGCGCCCCGCACATACACAACCGCCCCGTGTGAGCTGCCGGGCGGCTGGAAACCCCGCGCCGTCCCGCTGCCCGCCGGCCACCGCAGCCCGAGCGCTCGCCCGCGCCAACAGCCCTGCCGCGGCTCCCTGGCGCCCCGGCGCCCGGCTTTCTCCCCCAGGTCTTGGGGAGATTTTTCCCCCGCCCCCCGGAAGGAGAGGGCGGGGTAGGTGTCAGCCTCCTCCCCTCCCTCCCTCCCTCCCTCCCTCCGTCCCTCCCTCCCTCTCTCCTCCCTCTCCCCACTCCTTCTTCTTCTTGATTGGAATCTCTGCCCCGGGCTGCGCTCTGGCTTGGAGATCCCGACCGAGGAAGGAACGCTGAGACGCTCCCGCCGCTCCCAGCCCTGAAGAACTGGAGCCGGGCGCGGGGTGCGGGGAGCGCGGCGGAGCGGGAGGGGCTTGGCTCGCCCTCCTACCCGAGGACCGCCCAGCTCGCTCGCCCGAGCCCGCTGGAGAGGCGGACGGCATCTCTCCGCAGCGAGCTCGCGTGGAGTGCGGCTGGCCCAGAGGTGAAGGATGCCGGCGGCTGCCCCGGCCGGCCCTGGAGCAGCGCTCTCCTTCTGGATGGTCAGCAGCTTCCTCTGCAGAGCCTGGACGGCCCCCTCGGCGTCCCGTAAGTACCCTGCCCGCTGCGCTCCCTGGCCGGCCAGCGCGTGGTGCCGCAGTGAGGCTCTCCTCCGGGGGTGTCGACTCCGGGATGCATTCCGTTCTCCCTCTGCCCCCCCCACCCCGCGCGCCTACCTCCGAACCCCCCTGGCTCGTGGGCATCGCGGCCGTCACGCACTCGCGGCCACTGCAGCAGCAGTGCCAACTCCAAAACCCAGAGCGCCGCGCGCTCCCGCTGTGAGTGCAGGGGAAGAGGGGTTGGGGGCGCCGCCGCCGCGGCCCCCGCCGCGCTGCTCTGCTGTCTGGAAAGTTGCGCCCGGGGTGGGAGATGGCGCAGCCACTGCTTGGCCCGTGGTGGCTGGCAGCTCCTGGGAAGTTATTGGTGGCGGTGGAGCTTTGGAGCTTTTGACTTGGGTTGGTCAGTGGAGGCCAACTGAAGAGCTTGGCAAAATTAAGTTTCATGGTTTCATGGATGGTTTTTCACTTCAGTGGGCCCAAGAGGAGTGTGTGTTAGACACCCATAGATTTTTTCTTTCTTCCTCTTTCCTCTTTCCTCCTCCTCCTCCTCCTCCTCCTCCTCCTCCTCCTCCTCCTCCTCCTCCTCCTCCTCCTCCTCCTCCTCCTCTTCTTCTTGGACTCTTCTGCACCCTTGAAAAGTTAATACCGACTTAGTGCCTACTTATTAAAATGATTTAACCATACACAGCGAAGGGAACGTTGCAGCTGATGTGACTTTCATAGTTTGTGAGTCTGAAGTAATGAACAGGAGGCAAGCCATGCCCAGATACCCAGGGCCAAAACATTGGTTAGGTATTAGTGAAGAGGTTTCTAGAAATGAAGAGATTTCTTCAAAGAATTTTCAAGTCATGATACTGCTCACAGTGTCTATCTCTGATTTTTTTTGTTGATTTAAAACTAGCCTTGTAAACAAATACATTATTGTTTGAGGAGGTTTCCAACACATAGAAGATTCCGGTCGTTTCCTGCATGACTTTAGAAGTGTGTGCTTTTAAAGTGTAAATGATTGCTCCTTTGGCTGACAAAGAACTAAGCAATAGAAAGATGGTCTGTGGGATATAGAGTAATATTTAGAAGCAAACACTTGATTTCTGAGAAGGAAGAAGTAAGTTAGTAAACATTTATCACGGCGATTCCAGAGTTCATAAAACATGTTTTACATTTGAGGGAAATAAGTTTAGTATCTTCCATCCTCGGCATGAATGAGGCAGTCCATTCTGTAAGACTTGAACATAGCCATGCATCTTTACCTATACTTTAATACCTGTATTCTCTTTACAGTATATCTATTGGTAAGAATGCCAGTGATAAATACCACTAATAGGATGGCCAAGTATCTTCTACATAAAAATATCATTGAGTATTTGACTTATCTTCCAAACTACTGTATTCACTTTCCTTTCCTAAAAGTAGTGCTATAGTTCAATGGAAAGCTAACTTGTTTAGCTTTAAAAAAAAAAACTCTCTCTGGATATTCTCAAAAAGTTATGTATTGTAATATGTTTGCTGTTTACATTTAAATTGAAATTTTGATGATACAAGGCTTGAGGCTGATATATTTAAAGAAATGTATAACTTAATCCTTGGGGAGTTCACCTAATGAGATTTAAGTTTCCATTTCAAGATCTTGTTTCACAGAATGTGCTGCCACTTTTATTGGAAAATAAGTTAAATTTGTGATCTAGCCTGATTGTAGGCCCCAATTTCCAGGAGTTTTCCAGGCTTCTGTGTTTCTTTTTCCTGCATGCTTTATTTGCAATGAATTAAATGCAAAACATTCACTATGGGTCCACAAGGGAGTTCACTCAGTCATTAGATTTACCAATGATAAAATAGCTGCTGTTATTTCAGAACTATGTGCAGAGTTTTCACTGCTTAGAATTTGCTTGAAGGAAATATAAAGCTACTACTTTTTATCAGTTGCTAAGATTTATTTAAATCTTTTTTCTTTATCATTTAACTGTTATATATTAGTTTAATTGTGACAGACTTTTATTTCATTTAACTTAAATGTCCATCCCAAACCCAAAGTTAATCCATATTCTGTAAATCCATTAGGTAACCAGAATGCTGTAGCATTTTATTGAAGATCACTCTCTGTTTTCAGTTTCTTTGTGTTTCAGTTTTAGCTTTATACATAGTAAAAATGTTCAACTACATCATGCATGGCTCCAAGAGAGAATATGATTGTTAAATTGTTAATGTTAAAGGCATTCACTGGAGCAAACACAGTAATTCCATGAGTCTAAGATAATGAACAACTCAACCAGGAGAGGTCATCGTGGGATAAAAAGTAGCAATGAAAAATCTCAAAGCAACATTTTTCTTTAGTACCCACTTGGAAAATAAGATGACAGTGCTAAAATTTTTGGCTACCAAGTAACTTTTTTTTAACATGAGTATTTCCAAAAGTATCCTTGATATTTTTTTAATTTCATAAAATATGTTGATTTCAAATAGACTTGCAAAAGGCTTGTTTCTTTCTCTCAGTTCTGGAAATGGAGTGGAGAGCTCATGGTTTGGATTAAATTGAAACATAATCTATTTCCCCCTCGTATGAGACTGAACTGTGGCTGACTGATCGCATCGTTTGCTTTGCTATCTTATGAAAGTGTATGAGGGTTTTAGGGGATGGGCCACTGTTGGGCTTGTATTTATTAGCTTGTATTAGAGAGCCTGACTGTGCAGTTCTCAGCGATGAGAAGTTTGAGTCAGCACTTAATGAGTTCAACTCTTAAAGGTTACTGGATTATTACTTAACTACATGTGCTCTGTTAAAGGGCAACTTATATTGCTCAGCTATTCATTCACCTATAAGTGCACTAATGGTCATATGTGGGACATGTGCTTTGCATTGATTCAGATAACTTCTAACAACTATGCTGTTTACATGAACACACAAATATGTGCTGTGCATGCATTTATACATACACAATGGTATACTTTCTTAAATGTGTAAATATGTAATGCTATTTAATATAGACTAGGAATCAAATACTTGTGTGCTATTTGAAATATGCATACAAATATATCTTAATATGTCATTTAGAGAGGTTAACTTGTTTACAAGTTCATAATTATGTCTCCTCCTAAACGAGCATTTTCTGTACTTAATGCAACAATTGAAAAACAACAGTTATTGTCCAATTATTTTATCTTTTCTCAATTTATGCACTCCCTTCAAAAATACTTTTAATATATAATATTTAAATGAATTTAAAAAACCAACATTTGGGCCGGGGGTTTGGCCTAGTGGTAGAGTGCTTGGCTCGCATGCACAAAGACCCGGATTTGATTCCTTGGTACTACATACATAGAAAAAGCTGGAAGTGGTGTGGTGGCTCACGTGATAGAGCTCTAGCCTTGAGAAAGCCCAAGGACAGTGCTCAGGTCCATAGTTCAAGCCCCACAATTGGCAATAAAATAAAATAAAACGAAAAACCAACATTATTAGTTTATATTAAACTTGAATGTAGTCCCGTGATTGTCTTAGGAAACAGATTTTAAACTTAAAATATGCGTTCGGTCACTAAAATTCATTGGTAGATAAAGGGTACTACATTAGTTCATGCAAACTAATAAAAAGAAAATCATTATAGCTGAGTGCTAGTGGTTTGCACCTGTAACCCCATCTACTCAGGAGACTGAGATCTGAGGATCACAGGTTGAAGCTAGCCTGGGCAAAAAAGTTCCCATGAGACTCCTATCTATCTCCAATAAACTACTCTGAAAAAAATGAAGTGGCCGTGTGGCTGAAGTGTTAAGTGCTGGGACAGAGCCCAGGCCCTGAGTTCAAGCCACAGAACCAGAAAAAAATAAAAAGATAATCCTGATTTCATAGGCACTGTTATCCATTAATTAAAAATTTGTTCCAGGTTTTCTTCCCATATTGACAATGCATGACAAAATTAGTTCAAGGAAATATACAATTTAATATAGGTTTAAAAAATTAACCTTTATTTATCATCATACAGCTTGATATTTAGATGATATTTTCAGTGTTCTTTAATTTACATTATATTTTTAAATGCAGTCCTAATCCATTTGAAATAGCATGAACTTTCAACTTCCAAGTCCTATAGCTGGCATTCATTTCAAATTTAGTTGTCCACGTTGACAAACACTCATAGAGAAAAGTTAATCCTTAAAGTGAGTAGGCCTTCTTGTCTAATATTTTCAATTCTATTATTGGAAGAAAATAACAGGGCATGACATGTCTATACTTGACTTCTCTTTTTGAAAAGAAGATGTTATTATTTTTATTTGTTGGAAATTCTATACAGAGAAAAGCCAGACACTAAGACTGGAAATTCTTCTTTAAACTCTGGTTTGTAATCTCCTTTACACTTCTGAACAATGTGGAGACTCAGGTGTGTGTATTGTGTGAGTAGCAATTGGTTAGCAGGATGAAGAAATAAAACATGCACTTTTAAGATTTTCTCATGTCAGCTCGATTTGAGAAACGTTTGCTATGTGTAAAGTTAAACAATAGTACGTGACAATAACTTTAAGACTGCAGTTATATATGGGGTAAATGTTTTACATCTTCATTTTTATCTGAAATTGAGCTTTATCTGTGTTCCCAAAGAGAAACGCATTTTAGAATTGATATAAGAAAAACTTAAGGTGTGTTTCTGTAAGCATCTAATATTGGGCTATAGAAGGATATTCTTTTCCTTTTCTTTTTTCATATATTTTTATTGTAATTAATAAAGAGTTACATTATGTTCACCAGATAGAAGGTGCATTACTTCACAAGCTTGGATACTCTTTATCATGTTTTGGTCCCCATTTCCCTCCCCCACCCCCGCCCCTCATCCTGTTTCCCCCCCTTCCCTATCCAATTTCAAATAACCAAATAAACATATATACAATATATCAGATAACAAGGTAAAATACTGTAACAATATGAGATAACCAAGGGACAGCAAAAGAGATGAGAGATAGTACATTAAGGACAAAAGTACATTAAGGACAATGATCACTCATTATATGGCTTTTGTTTCTATATCCTGGAGGCCCTTTCATTTAGCATCATACTGTATGGCCTTATGTATCTAGGTTTTGCTCTATTGTAAGTGTCTGCTAGGAGAGCCCACGATTTCTACTGAATATGACAAATGAGTGAAACTTCATTTGGAGCCTATGTTCCTTTGAGTCTAGCTTACTTTACTTAATATGATTATAGAAGGAAATTCTACATTACTTTTTTGTTCTTTTAATCTGAAAGAATAATGGTAAATTTATTTCTATAAAGGTTCTAACAATTTAAATGAAAAATTTAAGACCAACTACATCAGAGTAGTCAGTAGAAATACTAAAATTTTCCATCTTCTAGGATGTATAGAATTTGTGTATTTTACGTCTGATCAATTAAAGATGTGAGGTTATAGCTTGCCTGCCCATCCGCTAAGTGTGAGGTTCTCCGCCAAAAGTGTAGTACTGAAAAGTAAAGTGCCGGAATGTGGAGAAGCTCATGCTTCTTTCATCACATTAGTTCCTTTTACCTGAAGATAACCCTTGTTGGCCTCCAAAACGAAAGTTCTCATCCTTTCTCCAGTTAGGTAGCATGAGAGACATCTTTCAGATATCTCTGTGATAAAGACCTAGACATTCAGTTTCTTCTCTACTTCTTCCAGGCTGTCTGCTGGCAATAGAGATTCTCCTGATAGGTAGACAGAAGGCTTGCCTCGGAATAAGAATTCGAGCATGGAGAACTTTCCTGTGCTTGGTTCTCGTCTGTTTAGTTTTAGAAATAATGTTAAAGAATCACCTTGCTTCCATACAACACTAATTACAGAAGTGGTAATTTGGACTTCAATCTATGAGTCTTCTCGAATCTAAAACATAAAGAGTACTACTTCTTGCACTCAACAAAATCCCAAAGATTTTTTTTGTGTGCCAGTGCTGGGTGTGAGCTCAGGGCCTGAGCACTGTCCTTGGGCTTTCTCAAGGCTAGAGCTCTACCACTTGAGCTACCGCATCACTTCCGGCTTTTTTTCTATGTATGTGGTACCGACAAATCAAACCTGTATCTGTGTGCATGCTAAGCAAGCACTCTACCCTCTACCACTAGGCCAAAGTCCCGGCCCCCAAAGATATTCTAATGACCAATCATGCAATAAATGGTTTAGTACTTAACGAAATGTGCATGAATTTTTGCATGTTGAAGAAACCAGTCAGAATAAGTTTTTGTTTCTTCTGTCATGATCTTGAGTAGGGGTTACTCCGGTATGTATTTGAGTGGCATGTATTTTCCGATAAGTGGTAAGTAAATAATATTACATAAAAATACACTCTGCTTCAAAATTATCTCTTATATGTTCAGTTCCATTCTATAGGGTAAATACACTACTCTCTCTTGTGCAATGTTGAAGAATTAGATGTTTTCACTCAACTCTTCAAAGAAAAGTCAGCATCCACACTTTGAAATTAATGCGAGTTGTTTCCTAATTGTAAACTTTCTGTAAAGAACTTGTTAAAATTCCTATTCAGTTCATTTTTATGGTAGATTATTCATAATAACAGCTTGAAGTTATTGGCTTTTTTTAATATGACACTCCAGATTTTAAAACCTCCCCTGATAGTAGGAAATCTGGAAATAAAGATGTAGTGTTGGCTCTAAGTTTGCTTGCTGAAAATAACATATTTTGGGTATACCATAAATGTGTTGAAGAAATACAGAAGAGCTCCTGAGAACCATATTCTATATTTTCATCTGGATTTAACTTTGTTGAAACTGTCCCCATAAATGTGAATAGAGATATATTGTTTCATGTTTTAATGTTTAGAAAAGAGGCAAAGTTAATTCCTGAGAATAATTTTTACCAGTAAAATAGCACTCGCCAGATGTTATCGTCTTCCTTCCTTCCTTCCTTCCTTCCTTCCTTCCTTCCTTCCTTCCTTCCTTCCTTCCTTCCTTCTATTCCTCCTTTCCTTCCTCCTTTTCTTCATTCCTTCCCTCCCTCCTTCCCTCCCTTCCTTCTTTCCTCCCTCCCTTTCTTCTTCTCTTCCTTCCATTCTCTTTCCTCCCTTCTTCCCTCCCTCCCTCTTTCTTCCTTCCTTCTTGTTTTTCATGCATTTTGTAATACATTTACTCCTTCATTTTTTCTGATGAAATATGAATTATAAAAATGACGGGTAATAGAGTTGTGACCTACATAAACACTGTCACATCTACAAACTGTGTGCTGTGGTGCATCTTAGTCGGAATCAAGTTATATAAAGTTTAATTAAATCCAACAAGGGTTTGCTCACCTCACTGCACCAAGATGTCATGTTGAAATAACATGTAAAAGGAAAAGTTTGCTCTGACTCATAATTTTCTACCAACTATTATTACAGTGTCAGCTTCATCATTCCATTATTGTGTTACGTGAAAGAAATACTTTTGTGGAAAAATGTATATACTATGAATTGACATTAAAAGGTGAAATATTATATGATTTACTAAATAAAATAAAAATTTTAATTCTTAATATCTTTAACATCTTAAAATTAAAGGTTTTTATCCTTGCTTGTAAGTCCATTGCAAGGCATATGGCATTCTAGTGGTAATTGTAAACTATAATATGCACAGTTAATGTATACTTTAACATGCATCCATGTATATGCATTACATTCATAGGTCTGCATAGTAGTCATATGCATATTATATATGCATACATAAATGCATTGAGTGTGCATATATTTATGTATATGTAAAATATATTTGGTAATAGAATATTTGTTTAGCTCATTTTTCTAGTCACTTTTTTTCTTTTTTCCAGTCCTGGGGACTAAACTCAGGGGCTGAGCACTGTCCTTGGGCTTTTCCCCAAGGCTAGTGCTCTACCACTTGAGCTGCAGCACGACTCTTAGCCACTTTTTAATGGAAATCTAATTGTGAAGTCATCTTAAAAGTTTATAAAATTTAAGGAATATTTTATGCATTGTTTTAAATTAATTGAGAAGATACATATCAGCAGAACAACATAAAAATATTTCAAACCAACAATGTCCCACAGCAAAATTGTAGCACATTGTCAGGGTGCTCTTCCTTAAAATTTGTTAATGCCTTAGGACAAAGCATGTTTTGCATTATGTGACCTAATTTTAATGAATTTAAATTAAAAATGCAAAGATTTCCATAGAATATTGGAATTGTTTTCAGTTCAAACTAGGTAAGAGAAATTACATAACATGATTTGAAAGTACTAGCTTCAATGATGATACAGTGAAGATATTAGGTTAATATATTGGACCACTCCAATATGTGTTCATTTTTTTGTTTTGTCACTATACCCCTGTACTCACCCTGAGTCCCTGTCAGAACAAGCATCCCTACTTCGTCGTGGTGCTTTCTTCCATGAATCTGAGTATAGTTGCATAGTTCTTCTCAACACTCCGTGCCAGACCACCGCATGGATTCCCAACAGATGTGGTTTGTAAAAGAAAACTCTTTTACCATTTAGCATTTAGAAGTGTATTCTTCATTCCAAAGTCATTTTGCCTGTCAATTTTATAATATTTGTTTAATAAGTCACTTTAAAGTTGACTTTTATTGGGTTAGACATGACAAAATAGAAAATAAAATCAATAAATCATCTCAGCCAGACTGGAGCTAAATTCTCCATTGTGTGATTAAGGAAATGCTACTAGGTCATTTAAGCTATAGCCTGCAGGGTGAGAAGTAGTTGGCAGGTCCCTCTGGAAAAACCTCCTGGCAGAAGAGAACAACACACAATGACATCTTGTATGACTTTGGGTCTCTGTGTGCTATGGAGATTATCATTGCGTCTGGGGATAAAAAGGTCTTTCATAAAACAAGGGTTAAGAATAAAAGCCAGGTGCAGTGGCTCATACCTGTAATCCTAGCTACTCAGAAGGCTGAGATCTGAGGATCAAGGTTCAAAGCCAGCCCAGGCACAAAAGGATTGGAGACTCTTATCTCCAAATAACCTGGAGTGGGGCTTGGCTTAAGGGTAGGGTGGTAGCCTTGAGCTAAAGAGCTCAGGGGAAATGCCCAGGCCCAGGGGTAAGGAGCTAGCCTTGAGTGGAAGAGCTCAGGGGCAGTGCCCAGGCCTAATTCAAGCCCCAAGATCCACACAAAAAAAATCTAATAAAATGTTCCTCTTTCATAGTTTCTCACCAAATAGAAAACACTTCTTGAGTGGTTAAAAATAATAATGACAAATCTTAATTTTCTTTAATAAGAAAATTTGTGTATTTTTATCAGTTTTCCTTTTTGGCTTTTCTTTATAATAAGCATTAAGAAAACTTTAGGCTTGCATTTGTATTTGTAGCTACTTGGGAAGCAGAGATGTGGGGACTAGGGTTTGAGATACCCCTAAGACCCACCCCCCCATAAAAATCACAAATTTTCACCTCATCCAATGGTGGGGCATAGTGGCATATGCCTGTCATCCCTTGCACTCAAGCCAGCCCAAGCTGGCCTGCATACAAAGCAAGCCTTTACTTCATAAAGCCCAATAGAAAAAAATAACTAGACATATGGCTAAAGTGTAACTTCTGCCTAGCAAGCCCCACATTCTGATTCAAAACTTTGGACTCTCTAGACAAACTTGACAGACTACTAAATTTGGTTAGCATGAAGAATATGGGAATTTTTGTACCTGGGACAGAGAGCATAGATTTGGTGTGGAGAAGGGCTATGACAACTAATTGCCCATTTAAAGCACACTCGGTCTTCATAGTATTTTGAAAATTGTATCTGGTTCATTTTTACTTTTTTTTTTAGTATGTGACAGCTGATTGCATATATGAAAACAAATTAACGTATACATTGATTCAACTTGAAATATAAAGTATCACTAGGTAAATTGCTCTGAAGCAAACAAAGCTTGAAAACTCTGTTTTATGAATAGATATATACATTTACTTTCTGTGTTTTACCAAGAGATGTATGTGTTTTTCCTCAACCTGTATTTCATATATTATGTATCTTTGTTTATTGCAAGGTGCCCAACCCTGTTAATTACCTGGATCAAGTTTTAATCTCCAAAAATACAAGAAACAAAACAGTCTTCGTTATGAATTGCCAGTGTACCCTATACCAGAAGCTCCAGTAGCCATTTCTGAAACTTTTATAGCAATTGCCTTCTATAATCAATCCACACTGACATGGTAAAAGTATTCAGGAGATTCGAAAAATATCTAGATATGCTTTGGGCTCTGAAACTACATCCTGCAATAGTAATTAGAACAAATGATGAAGTTAGAAATAGAAGTTTATGGGCTTTGCTCCTGTGAGAGCTAGACAAAAATCTTATTATAATTTTGATATCCAAATTTATAATATGTAAAGTGACAAAATAATTTCTGATTATAAGACTCATACACAGAAGTTGCAGGGGCTGGCATGTGATGATAGGTCAAAGTTAGGGTTTTCTTTATTATTTTTAAGAGTACCAAATACTTACTGTACAACTTTTATGGTTTAATACAATAATGGAATGTAAATCTTGTGAAAAGTCTTAAATGTCTCTCAACTATTGCAGAACTGACTTGAGAAGCTGACTCACTTAGAACAAATTGCCAAGATAAGACTAATCTATTAGCTTGTGGCCACATGATAGAACATAAAAATAAATAGAGATAACAATCTAGTTACATATATTAAGAAATACTTAATATGGAAAGTAAGGCATAGAAAGTTGATGGCAAATGGATTTCATGATTATTATTATATTCCTTATAACACTATATGATGTGGTTGCACATTGAGGTAGTTGTAGATAGAGTCACTTAATAGAAAGTATATTCAATTGCAATAAAGCAAGGTAAAATTATCAGTAATCTTATTCATGTAAAATATCTAATCTATTTAGTGGGTCCTACTTACTCGCATATAGGAATTCAGTTATCTGACCCATGAAGATCTTGAAAATCTCCAACACTTGCAACTTAGTGATGGTTTTTGTGCAGAAGAGGGATAATCAAAAGCATAACCCTTTTTATCTTCACTTGTCTGTCATGTGTATTGATGGGTTCAAGCTGGTTTTCTAAAATGTGATGGAAATTACAAAAGGAAATTTGGCCTTCCTTTCATTTCTGAATTGACTATGCAAATAATTAGAATGCCTGGAAATCAAGTAGTTAATAGTATTGTAAGGCCTTGGAAAACCAGTATCCAGAATTTTGGGCATCGTGACTAAAATGGTTTCTAAAGACTTTTTTTCCCTTATTAGTGCAAGTATTAACATCATTTTTGCAAAGCAAGTCGCTGTACAAAATGCTGAAGAGATTGAAATCTGTGAAGTTAGAGTGCCTTTCTTCACTTATAAATAAAAATATTATAAGCCAAGAATATTATTCTTAAAAGAAATCAGATGTTGTGAAGTAGTGCATCTTCTATCTGGAGTATATAATGTAACCCTTCTATCAATTATAATAAAAAAGAATATTAAAAAAGAGAAATCAGATGATACTAACAACTAGAATTTGCTCCACAGATAATAAAGGTATGCATTGAAAATAATAGGGCAATAATAAATGAAATTTAATCACTAGAAAATTGTCTTCTAAAGCATCTTCTTAATCAAGTCCTATCAACAGGTAGACAAGAGAAGGAATAGTTCTTGTTTGGTTTTCAGGGGCTCCGGCAAGACTCCTGGGTTTACTTCTTTCACTCAGAAGGTGACCTGTGTCCCCTTCTCACTAAAACTGGTACAATATGTGCCTAAGATACTTGTTTTTGCAATTTCAAAATCAGATAGATAGATAGATAGACAGACAGACAGACAGACAGACAGATAGATAGCATTGGGTATATCTTCCATAAACTTGACTGACTCTGTGACACCTATGTTCATAATATGGAAGGAAATAGGCTATGTCAGATTTCAGATTCAGTTTTGAAGTAAAGGAAAGCATACTCCAGAGGTGGTGGTCAAATGGAAGTTGGTAGACCAATGAAGAGGGAAAAAAGAGTAGTGAAATGCAGGCAAGAATCCACTGTATATTCTACAACATTAAGAAGAGTGAGGGAAGGGGTGAGAGAGATGGGCGAGAATGGTGGAAAGGGTGACACTGATTAAGATTCACTATATTCACAAACTGCTTTGTTAAGTGACAAAAAACGTATTCCCAAAGAAGAAATCATATGATATTAGTTGAAGTAAAAGAAGAAGACACAATGTACTTGTTTCTACAATTTGAATGTGTAAAATCATGTGGGCATACAACTAACAGGTTGGATAACTATTGAATCATTTATATAAATTCTTTACAGTTTACTTCTTAACAATTATATATTAAAGAAATGAACCAGATTGCCTCTAGATCATTTAAAAAATCTCAATGATCCATGTACTCTAGTCTTGATATTTGATTATGTATACTAAAGCTTTATTCTAATATTATAATGAACTATTAAGCATACTCATATGCAAATACCTCAAAGTCATATATGCTATTACAATGTTACACATTACAATTCCTCTATTAACATATTTATTGCTTATTATTTGTATATATTGTTTTTCACCTCCAAATTTAAAAACTCCTTGACTCATGAATAAATGTATAGAAAAAAATTTGGTGGGCACTGGTGACTCACACATATAATCTTAGCTATTTAAGAGTCTGAATTCTAAAGATCATGGTTCCAAACCAGACTCGGTGACAAATCTGAGAGACATATCTGCAATTAACTAACAAGCCAATAGTGGAGGTATGACTCAAGTGGTAGAGCACCAACTTTGAGCAAAAATCAGAAAATAATGATGTGAGGCCTTGAATTCAAGGCTTAGTACTGGCATACCCGTCTCTCTCTCTCTCTCTCTCTCTCTCTCTCTCTCTCTCTCTCTCTCTCTCTCTCTCTCTCTCTCTCTCTCTCTTCTTTTCCACTCTTTTTCACATGTAAACACACACACACACACACACACACACACACACACAGACACACACACACACACACAGTCCAATAAGGTAAATGAGGCTGATTAACTTCCTTGGCATTCACTGAGAATATCTGAATGTATAGAAACAGAAATCTCTACAAGGAGCATGAAGAACGGATTCCAGCCGTCCTGCCATCCTCTCAGAAATTATATGGCATTTATGCCAATAGGCAATATTTCATTTTTTGTAACTCTTTAATATGAAAAGGGTGTCATGGTGTGTGTGGGGGGGTCTGAGAAACTGCTCTTCGTGTATTTTGTATCTGTGGTTATCCTCAAGAGGCTTTAAGCACCCAGGACTGATGGAGGTGGTGAGGACATCAAGGTCAACACAGGGAGAAGAAAGGCGTGAATTCCCCTGGGGATCCAAGGGCACAATTCCAGCTCTCCTGTGGGATCTGATGTCATGGGAATTCAGAATTGCGCTGTTGATTAAGCCTGTGTGGCGTGGTTGGCCTCTGTCTTCCTGCATGGACTCTCCACCAGGGAACAGGTGCAGATGCGGGCCAGTGAGAAGTGCTGCTTCTCTTACACAGCACTGTGCATGGGCTGCTTCTCCAGACTAGAGCCCCCTTGAAGTGTGGAAATAGCAGCATGGCTGCTGCTGGAGAATCGACAGGAGTGACAGCACCATGAGCAGAGCTAAGGTTTGGGTGCCAGGCTCAACATGGCGCTTCGTGCTGATGGCTCTTGTGATTCCTACACAGGGGAGCATGTCATAGACACAGGCCCCCAACGGGCTCAGCTGCACCAGGGTGCCTGCTTTCTTTACTTTATGGTAGTTTATTTTTCTTTTTGATTTTCATCTGTGCTGAGTTTTCCCTACCTTTCCTTCGGTTGCTGCCAAGTCTTTCAAAACTAGGCCTAATATGCTTCTATAATTCGTGATGTACAGGTTGTGTTTTCTTACAACTTCGTGTCCTTGGAGGGGATGTCTACTGATCGTGAAGTTGTAATATGATTAACAATATCAATATTAATTAAGGTATTATTAATATTCAAGTATTATTAATGGTGTTTCCAAAGTTCTATCAGGCCATATTATATGCTCCTGGAAATAGTATTGTGCCATTTAAATATTTCTTATTATCTTCTCTGCCACATGAAAATAGGAATAAAGAATAAGAGTGAATAAGAATAAAGTAGAATATTTGTTTTGTTCAGAATGCTATTGCTGTATTTTTCTTTTTGTATCTAGTCTCCTGAAAGACAATAATGCTTGAAATAAGAATGTGCCCCACCTCCTTGATTATTCTATATTATTATAATGTGAAGAAAGATACTTTAAAAATAATCAAGGGCATAAGAAAGCCAAAGATACATATGTGTTTTTATACAGGCAAAGCTTATAACTCAATATATCAGTAATTTTTGAGACCATGAATAACACAAGCTTAGTTCTTTGAACACAAAGGGGACCACTTTTACTTTTGGGAAAGATGCATTTAGATAAGAATTAAATTAAATAGCTTTAAATAAAATTGCACTTGAAGATAATTTTTAGTGACAATTTTATTAAAAAATTTTTATTAAAAATTTTTATTTGAAAAATAAGAATGAAATGAAGAGTGCCTAGTCTATTTAAGCTTATAATTCTCTGGAAGTTTACTGATAGATGAATCTCCATAAGAGCCAGTATCAACCCTATTTAAAAATTTGTGCATGTTTCATTTTTCTTACAAATTATACTGAAATGTTTTTCAGTTAAATTTTTATTATACATACTACTCCTTGCATATCACAAAACTAAAGCCTGACATAAGATATAACGTAAGATGAAACATTCTAAGAAAGAAAACATTCTCAAGTTATAGAAGTGTAAAACGATAGCTATAAATTGATGACAAATGTCACATTGTTATTTCAGCATTTTTCTTCTGAGAATTTAATGAAAAAAAAAGAAACAAGAACAAAATAGTATTTTTTCAACCTCACTGTAGAAATAGGATATACTTTGTGCATTGAATTTTAAAATGACAAAGGTCTGATGAATACAGGAAATCTCTGTCCATGTATTTGAAATTTCTTCATAAACAAATCTTAACAAACTGCACTAATAAAAAAAATCATCTTATAAAAACCCAAGTAGGGCCCAGAGTTTAGCCTAGTGGTAGAGTGCTTGCCTAGCATGCACAAAGACCCAGATTTGATTCCTCGGTATCATATACATAGAAAAATGCCAGATGTGGTGCAGTGGCTCTGCAGTGGCTCAAGTGGTGGAGCTCTAGCCTTGAGAAAGTCCAAGTACAATGCTCAGGCCCTGAGCTTAAGCCCAAGACTGGCAAAAAAAAACCTACTTAACCTGAACGCAGTGTACAACAATACTTTGTATTTTTGAATGTAGCTATTTACATTCATTTTATCTGTTAATTTGGTGGTTCATGCCTGTACTCCTGTCTACTCAGGAGGCTGAGATCTGAGGATCATGATTCAAAGCCAGCCTGGGCAAGAAACTCCATGAACCTCTTATCTCCAGTAAACTACTCAAAAATGCCAGAAGTGGCACTATGGCTCAAGCAGGAGTGCATTTGGCTTAAGGAAAAAAAGCTCAGAGACAGTGCCCAAGCCCAGAGTCCCAAGATTGGCAAAAAACCAAATAAAACAAAACAACACACACAAAAAACGAATTTACCACTTATTTCAATGACCTTTCAATTCTGCGAAGCTAACTACATATTCATCACTAAATGGCTTGAAACTTCTCTGCTTCATTGGTTTTTCTACTGATGTCAGAATTTTCTTTTCACTGCTATCTTATAAATTTAAAAGGGACTTCTGAAACAGAAGCTTTGTATTTTGATTTGTTGTGTTTGTTCCTATCCTGGGGCTTGAACTGAGGGCCTAGGGGCTCTCCATGACCTAACTTGCTCAAGCCTGGCTCTCTACCACTTGAGCTACATCTCCACATCCAGCTTTTATTGGTGGTGGGAGGTAAAAGTTTCAGGGCTTTCTCTGCTGATACTGGCTTCAAATTGTTAACCTCATACTATTAATTATAGGTCTGGGCCACAAGTGTCTAGGACCTGTATTTTTTTGTTGTGTTGTTTTATTTTGTTCGTTTTTCCTTTAGTAAATGTGTGAGGCTTTTACTGTAGCAAAATTCTGAATTACTGCTGTTTCATCTATGCTTATATTTCACTTTTAAAAGTAAAATTTGTGGTGCTCAAATTTGTCCTTCATTCGGAGTCTTCTCATTTCTTCCTTTGTTGTTCAGTAATTTGTGCAAAATCAGTTTGTTGTACAGATGTAATAAATCACTGCATAGGACACTCCAGCTGCAACGAAGGGACTCAGAAATATGCAGAACTGGGAGCCTTCGTAATGGCTGGAAATTCCTGTTTCTTTGTTTTCAAAATCATTGAGGAGATGTTTTTTTCTGCAGCTTACCGCGAAAATGAAATGGGATGACATGAGGGGAGGGTTTGCAGTGGAGATATTTAATACATGCCCGTTCTCTATCCATTAACTTTCTGTGCAGTTACCACACAGATCGTCAGTGGTTGGACGACTCACTTTCTTGTCTTCACGACTTCCGTGAATGGCAACCTTTCTCCTTTTAATTTGGGTGATTGGCTTATTTGTCTCTGACTATAATGAAATAGATTTCGCCTTTTCTGAGGCTGAAGAAAACCACATTTTCAAAAATTCCATCTTGTAGACAATTTACTGTAACAGGTGAACTAAGAAAGAGAAAATGAGCCCATCGCTCTGTGTTTTCAAGGGTAAGATAAAGAAGTAGAAATCTTCTTGTACAATTCCAAGATTGATGACAGAGGCTCCTTCTTGTTCAATGACTCAAGGCACAGACATGCTCTTCTTCCATCATGCGTGGAAAAGGGAAAATATTAAGGAAGGGATGTTATAAAAGTGAAAACAGAATGGAAGGATTTTTTTTTAACAAAATAGCATCACTGTCTTTTCCTTTCTCTGATTAGTTTTAAAACCCATTTCAGTAAAGATTCCAAATGCCCTCACCCAATCTTATAATCTCCCACAATTGATATTACTCCTTATTACAATTGATACCTCCACTCTGAGAACATATGTTTCTCTATCCTTTGCATAATTCCCAAGGCAAACATTAAGAACCATGTCATTGAGTTCAATGTTGAAGGAAACAACTAGGTAGGCAGAGTATTTAAGACAGTCTAATTTTTTTTATTTCCCATAATATTTAGCTATTGGGATGCGAATACATTCAAATATATGATTTGTGGTGGAGGATGGTTAAGCTGTTGGCTACAAATGTGGGCAGTTTGGTTCTTGGTGGGACCACCATACTTTAACTGGTAAAAAGCCTTCTCTTAGATCACAACCTACAATCTTCTCTCTTTGTCAGCCATAGCAGTGAGGAGGAAGACAGAGAGAGAATTGCTGCTCTGTCTCTCCTCCCTACAGGAGAAATTCTCAAAGAAAGCATAGCCAAAGAGAACATTGGGAATTTGTGCAGCAGTTTTTCTTGGCTCTGATGAAGGTGGCAACAGATATCGGCATTTCAGGGTGAAAACTACAACTGTGAGAACCTCCTGTGCAATCTGCAACTCAAGCAGAGAATTCCCAACACAAAGGATCCAACCATTTAATACCTGTAGCAGGTTTCTGTTTTCATTTTTTTGCAGTAAAAAATAAAAAAAAATATCTGTTCAGAAATAGCTGCATCTACAAATTCATTGGAATTTATCTTTGAATACAAAATACATTCCTCAGTTTAATGTGCATCAATTTTCTAAGTATAACTGCTGTGGAAATGTAGGGAGCCTCTTGCTTTATTAATATCATTACTGTGAGATTTTCTTTCCATTTTAGAAAATCACAAACAACCATGATCCTTGTGGTGTCACAGGAGCAAATACAGCACATTTCTCCCTAGCAGCGTTTGTGGGGAGAGTGTGTTCATTAGCCTATTTGCTATTATCTTATTGATGAAATAACTTTCCTCTTTTTTTGCACTGAAATGGTTAATGTTTAAATTTTGCATGTAGGCAAATTATATGTGGTTTTGTTTCAGACCTTTGCATAAAGGAGATACCATACTTGACAAAGTAAGGAATCCCAAATTATGAGCTCCCATCACAGCTCTGTTGACCTTTATGTTTTGATCCATCAAGCTTTATCTGAAGGCTGAGGAATGTATCAAGCTAACGTAGTCTTTCTTCAGTTAAAGGTTGTGACTCCCCATACAAAATATCTACATATGTTAGTCACTCTTAAATAAAATGCTCTCCTCTCCCTTTCTTCCTGAGTGAAGACTCCAATAGTTTAGAGTGCAACCTTGGGCCCTCTGTCTGAGAAGAGCCAAGGGAGGCTTATTCTGAAATTGTAGAAGAAATAAAATTTTCAGTTTTGTAGGATATTATCATATAAACATGGGTACTCTTGATTCAAATAGCAATTTTTTTTTTTACCAGTCCTGGGCCTTGAACTCAGGGTCTGGGAACTGTCCTTGAGTTATCTCAAAGCTAGAGCTCTACCACTTGAGCCACAGAACTCCTTCCAGGTTTTTTTTTTCTATGTATATGGTATCTAGGACTCTAACCCGGGTCTTTGTGCATGCTAGGCAAGCACTCTACCACTAGGCCAAACTCCCAGCCTCAAATAGCAATTGTTAACAAAAAGTTTAATATGTAGATATTTTAAAATTATGAGATCATTTTTATACAAACTACTTAATAATTTTACAGAAAATCTCATAGAAGAAAATTTATGAGGTTATAGATCTCAAGACATTGTATCGTTTTTGTTTTTCGCTTACTTGCTTCTTTCATTCTTTGAAGCAGTTCTAGGGTTGAACTGTAAGCCTCATATTCTCTCCATGCTTTCATTGGTCAAGACTGGTATTCTCCCTCTTTGAGTCATGCCTCTCATTGCAGTTTTTCATTGGTTAACTTGGGGTAAGAGTTTTTTATTTAGTCTGCCTAAGCTGGATTTGAAACTGGATCTTCACATCACAGCCTCCTCAGCACCCTGAATTAGAGGGGTGAGTTGTAGACACTCACCTTGACATTAGATTAGGTAGCTTTCTTCTCCACCTTTAAAAATGTTATTGAGAAAAAAATGTTATTGAGTTCTGTTAATGAGTTTGTCTAACCCAATTTTCCTTTCATTTTACAATTTATTGGGCTCAGTTAAAATTTCACTGAGGTTGCATCTTAGGAAGTCCAGTAATATATGGATCATTTTATACAGGAAAATAAACAGCCCAAATAATGTGCAAATCAAGGTGACATTTTGGAAGAAATTTAGCAGGGGTGATTATATCCTCATAGTTTTTCAATTATTACCCTTTAGTAAAAATTATGGTTTGCTGGGAAAAATACATTAGTTAACAACTATTACTGAACTTTATACACTAGAAATATTTGCCGCTTGTTTGGAACCAAAACAAAAGCTGCATCTAAATGATAGAAAAAATATATGAATTGAAAATTTTGTCTATCTCTACTCTGGAAAATGGTAACCCAAAATTCATTGAACCCAGGATCTTTTTTGGCATCCTTCTTCAGGGAACTTCCCAATTCTGTGGATGGCTCTTGGCCTCCATCTCAGCTATCCACACAGGTTCAATGTATGAACTGTATGCGTAGATGATCCATACAATGATATTTAGGATGAAGGAGAAGAGGAAAATTAGAAATATCGAAGTCCTGAATGAAATAAAAGTCACTAAAGGAATGAAAGAAGAAAACATTTTTCATTCTCTTGTAAAGATAGAAAAATCATTTCATAACCACTCTATAATCTCCATTTTTTTGAAATTGAAGATAATCTAGTCTGTGACTTGTGGGAGAAACATTATACCACCAATTACGTAAATTGGTACCATGTAAACATTCATTTTTATAATATCTTAATGGGATTTCCTCCTGTAATTCTGTGTGAATTAATATTTTTTTGGTTTATGGTAGTAGATTCCATAATAGGATAATATTACTAACTTAAAAGGAAGAAAAAGAATGTTTACTTTTGATTTTACTAAAATTTAAAATGTATTTTCATGGCTACTTTGGAGAAATTTAAATGTATGTAAACGACTTTCAGCCAGGTGCCTGGTGGCTGATGCCTGTAATCCTAGCTTCTCAGGAGGCTGAGATCTAAGTATTGTGGTTCCATATCAGCCCGGGCAATTATCCAATTAACCACTAGAAAATCAGAAGTAGAGCTCTGGCCCAAATTGGGAGAACACTAACCTTTGAGTAAAAGACTTCAGGGAAATTTTATGCCCCATGACCAACTAAACAAAGAAAAGAAAAGAAAATGACTAATGACTTTGTTTGATTTATAAAGACCAGTAACTAAATATTGGCCCTCGGTGTGTTGGTGAATATCTGCTGTAATTCCAGCACGAGAGAGATTGAGGCAGCAGCATTAAGGATTAAAAGTCAGCTGGGTCGTATGACCGTTTCTGGAAAAGCCAAAGTGAATGAATGAATCTGATAAAGAAATGACTAAAATGGTGTAGGTTAATTATTGTAATTGAAGTATACATGGTACTAGAAATCTGTCCTTTCTCCACACTTCTTTTTAGGAGATGGATAAAATTTGCTCTCTCCTAGTGAACTGCAGAAACAAAGGCAGGTATTTGCTGCCCCTTCCTCTCTATAGGAACTTCTTTGATGGCTGTGAGCAGTGGCCCTGATCTCTCTCCTAATCTTACAGAATGACTTTCCTGCTTTGTAGATTCTTTATAGCATTATTCACCATAGCCAAGGTTTGAAATCAGCCCACATGCCCCTCAATGGATGAATGGATCAAGAAAATGTGATCTATATAGTGGAATTCATCCATTAGAAAGAATGAACTTAGAAAAATTGATGATGTGAAGTAGTTTAGTACCAGAGAGACAAAGGATGTATTTTTGTTCCTACACATAAAAGCTAGACTTAGTTAATAATGTTATAAGTAAATAAGTGTTGTGGCATGCAAATATATACAAATATATTAATATACCGTTGATTTTAGGGAGAACACAAATAGTGTTAATTCCTTAGGAAGGCAAGCTCAGAGTTCAATGAAATAAAACACTAGGAAGCAGATCCTCAAAGGGGGTTGGGTAGGGTCATGAGGAAAAGTAAAGACAAATGCAGAACAGAAGAGGAGGAGAATGCATATAAGAATTCAACATTTACCAACAAAATTCAGAGGCGTTAGGGAGGAATAAGTGGGAACGTTGAAAGGGATGATCCTGATCAAGATCTATTATATCCATAAACTGGTTAAATGGTAGCTACTTTGTACAAAATATTTTAAAGATAATTTTATAACAAATTAAATAGAATAAATAGCGCCAACTGAAAAACACTGAAAGCACAAATGTTTTTCTTCAAATTTTAATTCTTCAAATTATAATAATGTGAAAGTCTTTCAAAATAAAGAACTTTACTTTCTCTTGAAGTCACAAGTTAGGAAATAGAGATAATGGATGGTACTCTGCTAATGACAGATCTAAAATTGGATGCTAAGTTATTAAAACCTTTGAATTTTTATGAATGAGGACAAAAACCTCATTTTTAACAACTTGTCACATTTAAATTATGCTGATCCATCTGCATCTTTAGTAGATTATGTCTGGTCTAAAGATTGTTATTCCTCTGAACTTCCTCTTAGCCAAGTGATATAACCTCCAAAAACATATAATTTTAGACTTCCTTCAGAATCACCTGCATAGATAGCTCTTCTTTCCTACCACTTGAAAAGCAAATAAGCAAACTCCAAATGTGATTTATTTTATCCATGAAACTGAGAATTTGTACTGGTATCAGAAAATCTCTGGTGATCATACTAAGTAAATCTACAGGTGGTTGGTGCTGAAATTTAGCAACTCAAAACTCTATTCCACAATCATTTTCACACTTGGCTAAAAAATCCCAATTCTTTCCAGTATACAATGGCTATACATGACAAAAATTGAATTGAATTAGACTATTCGATATCCTATTATTTTGTTCCAAGAGCAGCTATGCAGTAAGTACCTTCTGTCTTCAAATAAGATAAACTAAGCCCATTCCTTATTTATATTACAACCACAGGGAGCTCGCAATTTACTGGAGGAGACAAATACCCAGATAACTAAATTTGGTCTCGATCTTCCTCTGACCCACTCCATTAATTCAGTGATGTAGAGCTAATCATTATTGATATATTTTGTCCTTGTTAACATTTGTCAAGTGATTTGTCTTGAAGTTAGTCATCGCAAAGGAATTCCTTCTTTAGTAAGTGTCACTGCACTTTCTAATATGCCCTCGACTGTGGAAACCCCAGCACAACGGTGATGAAATACTGAAGAACCAGGACAGTTTATATGGGGAAGATATTGAGTAAATATACATGGTTTACCAAAATTCTGAAATCCTTAAACAACTGGTATCTGGCTAAGCCAAATGTGTAACTGTTTTTGTTGTTGTTGTTTTGCCAGTCCTGGGCTCAGGGTTTTTTCTCAATGCTAGAGCTCTACCACTTGAGCCACAGCACCACTTCCTACCTTCTTTTTCTATATATCTGGTGCTGAGAAATTGAACCCCGGTCTTTGTGCATGCTTGGCAAGCACTCTATCGCTAGGCCCAACTCCTATCCCTTGTGCAACATTTCTAGAGAGAGAAATTTCTAGGTAATGTAAAATAATCCAGAAAGGGTGTAATAGGCATTAGAAGTCTTCTTCGATTAGAAAGAGTCATGTGGTTCTTATTTCCTTTATGAGACAAGCTTTTGGGGTAGTGGACAGTCCATCACGGATGGGAGATCTTTGTTCTCAACATAGCTTCCTTAGGGTGCTACAAGGATTTTTGTTTTGTTAAACAATGAAGAAATAAGAATTCCATCATCATTGAATACATCCTTTTTTTTCAAACAGATGCCAAACCTGGAATGACATTTCTATTTCTCTTCCAAGTTCTCTATGTGTGATTCAAATTTCCAGGGACTTCTGTGTAGCTGAGAGGCTATTATTTCTCCTCTTTAAAATACTGTAGTTAAAGGCTGTAACAATAACTCAGTAATGTCTCTAGGGATTGGCTTGGTTTTAATTGGAGGGGAAGCATCTTCTCTCTCCTGTGAAATTCACAAAGTAAAGCTCAGTGGGTAGTTGATGGAGGTCAAGTGGGGCCAGTTTTAATGCAGGCTGTCCAGAGAAATCCACTGAAACAAGTAAGAGGACTTTTTGTTTTACTAGGCAGTTTTGCTGGGCCATTTTAAGTAACTGGCTGGGTTACATCACTCTTTCTGCTGTAGCAGCATGACATTAGAAGGCAAGGATACCTCTATCCATAAAATAATGGGTTCTGTAATGGGAATTATTAGAGAAGCAAGTCTACTCTTTTTATATTTCCTCAGGCATATATCAGGATCAAATTTCAATTAGTGACCCAGGAACTGCGAGCTTTGTGCACTGTTACCCATCCTTTTAGCCATGTGGCATGGAATGACTCAGCTGATTCCAGTCAATCTGAGGTTTCAGAGCCAACATCTGCTCTGGTGATACATATTGACTTTTTGATACTGCCAAGACCCGTTGTCATGAATACACTATGGACATTTAAAAATGTTTTAATGAGGGCTGGGAGTTTGACCTAGTAGGTGAGTGCTTGCCTAGCATGCATGAAGAACCGGGTTTGATTCCTCGATACCACATACATAGAAAAAAGCCAGAAGTGGTGCTGAGGCTCAAGTGGTAGAGCTCCAGCCTTGAGAAAGTCCAAGGACAGTGCTCAGGCCCTGAGCTCAAGCCCAGGACTGGCAAAAAAAAAATGTTTTAATGTACACTAAGAATCTCATTTTCTGTGGATGAACATTTTATGATTCTGTACTGACACCTATTTTTGGTCAATATTTGTTAATTTTTACCAAACTAGAACATTTTGTAAAAATTCTTAAATGTGGACATTTGTTCCGAAATAAACAAGTACACTTTTAAAGGTGTCAGAATGGTTTTTTTTGACCACCAATGTTTTTCAGTGACCACCAATTCCTAAAAAAATATGCTCTTATGTGAGGCACTACTTTATTAATGAATTAGAGGATACTTAATCCATACATTGTTTTAAGGATTTGGAATGTGTTGACTACAGGTTTGACTTCTGGAATCTTTACATTAATGAACATCCCATTATTTTTTGTTTAAAATGATGCATTACAATCCCATCAGAGCCTTTTCCAACCAGTAAATTATTAATAAGGTTATCATGCTAATGAGGCTCCTTTATTAGATTTTGATGGACTTTTCTGTGCTTGAGATTGTGTTGGGGCCTTTGAAATATACATTTCCTCCCCGGGTAAATCTTCATTGAAAATTTCAATTTCATTATGCACCACATTGCTCACCTTTTTCCAGTGACACGATAGTCACTTTCACCAAAATATAATAGTCTTCAAGCCAAACGTTTAATTTGCTGCTGCTGCAAAAGAATTCACATCAGAATTCTCAACGTGGGGTTAATTACACAGTAATGAAAGAGTCAACCCACTGGGACAAAAATGCTCTGAATAACTTTGCTTTGTTTCCTTTTGATGAAGATATGCATGCTTGTTTCCATTTTTTTTAATGCTGGAAAATTTAGAAGGAAGGGCAAAATACTTAACAGGTATACATGATTCAACATGATTCACAATAGTGAAATTCTTTGTCAGCAAGACAAGAGAACAATGAGCAGGTATAATTATTATATTAAGAAAGCAATCCTGCAAATTAGTAATGCAGAATATGGTAGTACCTTTGAAACAACAGAAGTAAATTAAGAATAATAGATCATATATTCTAAAGAGAGAAATTAGAAATAACAGGCACTCATTCAACATGGCTTCGTCCCTCTGAATGCAAGGCTTTCTTATGAGTTCTTCCATGTTATACTGGCTTTATTCCATTGATGTCAAAATTTTACAACATTTCAAACATTTTACATCACCCTCTATAAATAAGGGATGAAGAGAAGGCTTAAAGGTCATGAAAACCTTACCTCTGGGATAGGAGTCACACGAAAAGCATGTAGATCTAGGAAAAGTGATAATGTACCTGCTCAACACGAAAGAGGCCTTGGATGCAATACACTTTCCCACAAGTACTCCTTACGTATTTATCCTGCACACACACACACACACACACACACACACACACACACACACACACACACACACAAACCTGACTTTGGTACATTGAGAAAATTCAGTTCTATCAATCCTAACTTTACACCAATTCATTATGACCCTGTAATTAGTTTCATAAGTATGTCTTGGACATTACTTTTCCTTCAAAATGATGTATGAGCTGTCTTTCTTCTAATGTTACTATTATGCTTCCTCTCTAACAGAGAAATCAGCCCCTGCTTACCATATTCTGCGTATCAGGTCTGTAGCTTTTTCTTAAAGTCTGTCAGAACCCTTAAAGCATAGAATACTTTATTTTTGTTTCTACTCATGCTTCTATGTAGTAGATCTCTACAATACATAGCTTGTGTCCATGACACACCCCGCTCCCCACTCTGAGACCCTGTGTGACCGTGTTCAATGTTTTAGATCCCACATAGAGATGAGCTAATGCATTCAACTGTTATTAAGGAGCCCCATATTTATCTTACTCTAATCTATTTTGCTGAGCATAATGTTTTAAAGATTCATTCCTGTCTATACTGTATCATCATCATCATCATCATCATCTACAAGAGATGGAATTAATAAGTGGTTAGCAGTGGTACATAGCTTTAAAAAACATGATTACATGCATAACTGAATACTATTTGCCATAAGGAAAATAGGGAAATGTTTTTGTTCCTTTTTTTCCTTTTGTCCTGGGGATTGAACTCTAGGCCTGGGCACTTTCCCAGAGCTTTTCACTCAAGGTTAGTGCTCTACCACTTGAGTCACAGCACCACTTCCTCTTGTTCCGTTTTTTTTTTCTTGTTCCGTTTTTGAGAATAATAATCTATGGGTTTTTGTATCACCATTGTTATTAGTATAAAATTAGATAAAATTAAATTTGAAACCTATAAAGAAGTTATCACTTCAGCCTAATACAGAAAAATCTACTAGGATGGACTTTGTAATGAACATAAATACTGTTACTGCAACATTTCCCTGATCTGTCTATATATGGGTCAGATTGTTGTGATGAATATCATATATTCTCCAACAGCTCTCTCAGGAACTTGTCCTGAAGCCTTGTCCTATAGCATACCCATTAATATTCCTGTGTTAAATTATGCATTTTATGATTTATTCCTGGGTTAGTAAGATAACTTTGTCCAGAAGAAAAGTTTGATTAAAAAATAGAAATAATCTTTTTTCCTTATACTTAGTCTTACTTTTTTCTACAAGTGATTTTATGTCTGTAACATCTATGTTTATCAATATATAATGTTGCTGTATCTTCTTCCTGTTTTCATTTCACAAATCAGGGGAATGTTTCATGTTATTGCTTTTATTTTGGTATTTACTTCAATCTGTTTTTATTATAAATTGAAATTTTAAATAAAAATGTGAAAGTTCTGTCATTTCTAAATCTTCTATAACTCTGTGATATTATTAATGAAAAATAAAAAAATATCAGACCTAGATTGGAAAGTACTTATTTATAGTTTTGCCTGAAATTGAAATTGGTAGATATTTTTGGGAAATGTAGCCATGCTTATTGTATAAATATCCAAATTTTATATTGTATAAGTATCCTAATTTATATTACTTTTTAATGTGAAGTCAAATAATATTAAAAAAAGAAGGTCAAGCCAGGCTCTGGTGGCTCATGCCTGTAATCCTAGCTAAGTAGGAGGCTGAGGTCTGAGGACCATGGTTCAAAACCCATCTAGGGATGAAAACTGGAAGGGGTGCTTTGGCTCAAGTGGTAGAGCACTAGCCTTGAGCTGAAGATCTCAGGGACAAGACCCAGGCCCAGAGTTCAAGCCCCATGACTGACCAAATAAATAAATAAATAAAAGAAGATCAGGAACCAAGTTTGTATGTGGCTGCATTGGAGTGCAAAATATTGACCAGTCTTCTGAGATAAAAGCAGCTCTCAACATCACAGACTCTCAGCAAAGTGAACAGTTCTCCCTTTCTTAGCTTATCATTTGTTATACCTCGTAGGGAGGGACTAATGATGGAATTATTCTAAATGGTACAGAACAAAAGAGAAAGTATGTGGATTTTCTGATTTAGGAAACCTAAGATATGTACTTGGAAGTTAGTTCCTTGTGGTTAGACTCTGTAGCTCAATAGAGAAGCACTGCTCAAATTCATTGTTGCATGAATAATACATTCCAGCATTCATCTCTATTATCAGAATGTTTAGGTATTCATAAAGTATATTTTGTCTACAGAAAAACAACAGATTATTAAACTTATGGTTTTATTTTATGATCTGCTCTGCCTCTTCAATTCACTCCACCTTTTCTTTTGGTTTGTTTAAAATGTGATGAAATTGTTGCCAAAGATACAATTTGGAAAACTGTGATGATTCATTTTCACTTCCCCCCCCCTTTATTTCATTCATGTTTTGCGTACAATATATCCATTTATACAGACTATGATCATAAAGAAGGAGTTTATAATTTTCCTCAGGTAGCTTTCTTCTGAATTTTACCATGGGTAGGTAAGAGGAAGAATGTGCTAATGACTAAGCTCATCAATAATGGGGTCACAGTTATTTTGTGAAAGAATATAATGTAAAAATGGCCCAATAAGGTGGCTTTTCTTTATGTCTTCTACTGCTCTCTAATTTTATGTTAAATTCTAAATCCCCCATACTGTAGCTAACTCTACTGGGTATCTGTTTAGATTGACTTAAGATTCTATCTATTGACTCAATGATTTGTTTCATCATAGGAGCCAGAACAAAAAAGAAAGCCTCTATAAGAGGAACTCTTGTTCTTTACTAACAGCAGAGGTAACAAGGAGATGACAGAAGGAGTCAAGTCTCCATTTATGCTCTTAGGTATACTTAAAACCATGTCGTGGTAATCAATATTGAGCTGCAGATAACAGCTGGCATTTTGACAATGCTTGTTAGTTAAGTCAGTCTGAGCCAGGGTCAGACTGCCATGTGACATTAATGCAAACTTTCTGCTTCACGTGTCTCACTGGGCATTCAGAGTATTCTGGAGGAATCTGGACAAAGGATACCTGAGTTTGAAGTTATATAGCTGACAGCTTCCTGGACCACAGGAGTGGACCATCTGAGGAGCCATCACATCTACGCCCTGAACACTTCTCAGCCCTCAGTACATCCCAATGTCTTCCTGAGCACCTCTCGGTATCTTTTGCAGGGATGCTTGAAGGAAGATCTATACCTTCTTAAAAAAAAAAAGGAATATCAGATCAAGAAAATGTGGCAGGGATACACATATTACATCATTTGCAAAGAAAAGGAAGGAAATGGAGAAAACCCTGCTAAGCAAAGTCAGGCCTAGAATGACAAAAGTAGTTTGTTTTCTTACAGACATGGATGCTACAATTGGTTTGTAAATCTAGAAGTAAACACATTGGCTAGTATGGAATTCTGCACAAACTATTAACTGAAATACAGAAGATTTAGGGAGCACTCAAACAATTTAATTTCTTAGGATGGTAAAATCATAGTATAACAAAATATCTAGCAGGAAATGGGAGCATGAAAGGGGTGGGATAAAGGGGAATTTGAGTACAAGAATGAAGAGAAGGGTCATAAATGTCTCTATAGACATGTTTTATTACATAGATTAATATGTATATGTGAAATACAAACGCTTAGCCTAAGTTTAATTATGTTCTAAAGTCTAAGTGCCAGTGATTGTATATAGAGATTCCCTTCTTGAATACTTGTTTGTTAAATACATCACTTGAAATATGATGTAAAAATCAATGTTAATAAATTCTTTAAAAAAGAATGAAGAGAAGAAAGGGACAGAATGCAGTAAAGAATTTTAATTCATATACTAAAATATCTTTTTAAAAATCAGAGAAGGGGGTGATTAGGAAGGATGTGTGAGAATGCTTAAAGGGGTGATATTGATCAAGATACATTATAATCATAAACTGCTTCATTGAATGGCAACTCCTTTGTTACAAGTACTTGAAGTTGAGAATTATTTAACAACAAAAGAAGAGAGAGTGCCATTTCCCTTTAGAGCCTAAAGAGGAAAGTTTCCTGCACTTTGTAGAGTTTTCCTACAAGTCTGTCACTCAAATTCAAGATATGTAAATTGTATATTATGTTCTCTTTCCTTCTCTGATCATTTATATAGTCTATGAAAAGAGGACCTGATTATATTTATTGAACAATACTATAAATCAGTGGCCACAAACTCTTAACCCTCATAGCAACATTTTATGATAAATATCACTGAGGATTTACCTTTCATAGATGAAAAACTGAAACTTTGATATGATAATCTCTTAAAAGATGCCAAACTCCTGTATTCGAAGGCTTTTAGTCCACAGATGGCTAATGTGGAGGAGCTGACTCCAGAATTCTCCACATCCTTGGTACTGGGGGAAAAAACTGCAAATATGTGTACTATTAGCTTTAAATCTCTGATACTGTTGTTGTGGTAACCTCACCCCAAGTACTTTGCAGGTGTTCTTCTAAATTGAAGGGATAATTTTCACCAAGCAGCCCTAGAAACTTAACACTTCACTAAGTAGTAAATTTGAAGAATCAGAATCTTTTCTCTCCCCTATTATCTGATTTGCTTTCACTAGAAGAGTTCTACATTCCCCATCTCCCTGCCTTTCCCTCCATGTCTATCAATACTTATTGAACTGACAAACAATAACCCGAAATCAAGTCGCAGTCTTATTGTTGAGGCTTTGCCAAATTCGCAGTTGGTGCTCTTAGAAGCATTCTTATGAAGAAAATAAGAAAAGTAAACAATGAGAACTATTAGTAATTACATAAAAATGATAGCATTAGGGCCGGGAGATGGCCTAGTGCTTCCTTAGCCCTCGGTTTGTTTCCTCAGTACCACATATGCAGAAAAAGCCAGAAGTAGTGCTGGCTCAAGTGATAGAGCTCTAGCCTTGAGAAAGTTCAAGAACAATACTCAGGCCTTGAGCTCAGGACTGGCAAAAATGGTAGCTTTATTACAGAATAGAATGTCATTCATCCTGGAAGTCAAGCTGTCAGTTACCAGCAATCACTCTTCCCATGTCATTTGGGAGGGAATATAGTTATTTTTAGGTATTTTAGACCATTCTAGGTGATAATGGGCAGTAACTTTATTAAGATTCTCAAAGTGACTGTGAGAAGGTCTAAGGACCATTTTGCTATATCTTAGACTTGTGAGATACTACTAACCAAAAATGAAAAATTCTTCATTTTCAATTCTAAGCACATCCTGACAGGATAAGAATCTGTACTTCAGTTACATAATTCTCCTTGGAATCGCAGAGATTCACATGTGATGTATGAATGGCAAGTATAATTCTAGTGACTTCAGATCCTCTTATTTTAGGGGGAAATATAGCAAAATTTTCTGAAAAGACTAAAACTTTGAAGTTATGTAAAATATAGATCAGGACTTTAAAATTGTTATTTAAATCTGTACCTCTGTAGCTGTCACACTGACACTTTCAAATTATTTTTCAAACCTAGTAAAGTTGGTGGCAGTTTTTCCAAATGTAATTTTTAATATTCTCCATGCTTATCAAATTGCTTCATCGATTTGTTCAGGTGATACTTTCCATTTCACTTTTCAAACATCGTATAGCCATTTTCCTTACGTGAAGTTTTCAGGTTTTATTTTTTTTCTCAGTCCCCTAATAAATCCAGAAGCATTTTCTTTATTAGTGATATTCTGAGATTCCATTAGCAACACTAAGATTTCATTAACAACACTACAAGATTCCATTAACAACACTAAGATTTCCTTAACAACATTATGGTTTTATTTTTGGTAGTACTGAGGTTTGAACTCAAAGCTAATACCTTGTTGTTTGTTCAGCTGGTGTTCTAATGCCTGAAATACAGTCTAAGACCTATTTTCACTGGCTATGTTGGAGACAAAAGTCTAGAGAATATTTCTCACTAAGCTGGGTCCACACCATGATTCTCTAGGTTTCAACTTCCTATCTAAATAGGATTTTAGGTGTGAGTCGCAAGCATATGTTTTATAGAGTTTTAATTCAGCATTTTCTAATCAAAGTTCACCCATCAATTTACTATAAAAAAGTAGACCCTGAATGGTTAAATCAGTCTATCGTTTTATTTTAAGTGATTTAAAAATGACATAGGCAACTAAGTATAAAGTATGTATGAGGTTATTTGATTGTTTGGTATTATGTTCTTAAGCAATCTCCTGCTGATCAGTTGGAAAGTTTATTTCATTATCTTCTTTGGCTGAAAATCTCAAGGCCTGTTTGAAAAGAGATTTCCATTTTCCAAGTAGCAATTGAATAGCTTGATGAACTTGAGGACCTTTATTAGATTCCTTGTTTCTGTCCCATTTGTCTAAAGAATCAAGAGTCATGTATGTTGTTCCCCAGTGTGTTAGATATGGTCACATTTCAAGACTCAGGTGATGGATTCCTTTTCAAGACTCCTCACTGGTTTCTGTCAGATCTTCCTGTCCTACATTTTTAGTGTATCTCACACTGTAAATTGCAGAAAAGGGGGGGTTGCTTTTTTCTTTTCATAGATTTTGTTTTTTTCTTGGCAGCCATATCTCTGATCTTTAGGTGGGACTTATATTTTTTATAGAGTAAGTAGGAAATCAGATTATAAGCAGCTTTGTGTGTGAGGGGTGTGGTAATTAGAAATCTATATTTAAGCCATATATGTACATAATGAATTATTGTTTGTAATCCACAAAGCAGTATTTTGGGCTCTTTGTATACATTTCTGGGACCAATCATAACTTGGAATTAAAATAGGGTGCTCTTGCAGAAATCTAGTACATAATAATTATCTTCAAATTTCAGATAATGTAGCAGTAGAAACATCTATTGTAATTGTATGTTTGCATTATTTTTCTTTTCTTTGGTATCTTGGGAAAACATAATATATGATTACTTAAGATATTTTTCAAAGCATTTGGCAATGTTAAATAAATCACAGAGAACATGCTATAAAAAGAAAATGCTTAATGTTTAATTCATCAGAAATACAAAAGGATACCTGGCAAATATAACTGTAACCCCTCTATATATTATCCTGACAATAAAAAAGAAATGCAAAAGGAAAGGAAGGTTTTCTTAATTTAAATCAGTTGTGATAATTTTGTGAATCAAAACTATCCCCAAACAGTGGCATGATTGAATCGTGTGTTTGTACAAAACAGTCTTACAGTAGTCGAAAACTAACTGTTATAATATTACAATATCTACATTTTTTCAAATAAAACTATGCACGTTTTAAGCCAGGCACTAGTGTCTCACATCTGTAGGGCTAGCCACTCAGAAGGTTGAGATCTGGGTCAAAGCCAGCCTTGGCAAAAAAAAAAAAAAAAAAAGAAAAAGGCCATGAGACTCATATCAGTTCACCACCAGAAGATCAGAAGTGGTGCTGTGGCTCAAAGTGGTAGAACACTAACCTTGAGTTGAAGAGCTCAGAGTTAGCACTCAGGCCCAGAGTTCAAGCCCTGGGACTGACAAAAAAAAAAAGAGAACTATAGAATTTTAGGGCAAGCTTTGTTCTTTTGATAGTTAAAACATAAACACATCAGTCAATGTGTAAGTCTATAGTTTTAACCAAAGGATTAGAGCCTCATGTTCCTAATTTTGAAGTTGTCTTATGGATTTTTAGATTTCATATGATTTATGGCTATGCTTACAATATTATGTATACTATCTAAGTATAATATCAATTATCACATATCTATATATGCTATCCAAATTAAAGTACTGACTTCATCATGCCATTAAAAAGCATATTAAACTTACGTGCATACATACAATTAGTTTCAGTTGAAAGTAATAGAGCATAAAAGTAAAGGTAGAAAATTATAATTCATAGAAATTATTTTTTCTCTCCTTAACGAGACTTTTGAGATTTAGTGATACCATTCATGTAGAGGCTATATTAGATTATATTAGATCCTCCGATGAACTACACTATATTAGTTAACTTATCAGCTAATTACCAAAAGGTCAAAATTGTTTTTCAGTAAATGAGTCATCCATTCTTTTCCTTCTTTCATCATACATGTTACTTGTATATAATTGTATTAAATAGAGCTTATATCCTTGAATTTTAAGATAACATTACACATTTCCCATTTTTGGCCCCTCTTTTTCTGTGTTCTTAATGGACTACACCTTAACATTTAACTTGTTTGGAAACTGAAATTCATTTCCAGCTGTGATAATGTTGAGTAAGATTTCATATTGATTCTGTGTATCTACTTTAACTCATAAAGCAAGTAAAACACATTTAGAAAAACAAAACCTCCTGGTTATTAGTCACCATTCCTGGAATGTAAAATCATAGCTAGTGAGCCAATAAAATATTCTTTTCCAAATTATTGTTAATATTTCTGTGTAATCAAACCCCTTGGATGGATTTTACTTGGTTTTCCTTAAATAATAGAGAATGGTAGAGGAAGTATAAACAACTTAGTGGAGCAAATCTTATAGAAGAATGAAGAAGTCTAAAGGGGAGGATGTGTTGCTGGGCACGTGGGAACTCTGAGGATACACACACCGATTGGTGAAGCTGGAATCTGGTATAAAAATTCTGGAGTGATGGACAATGGAAGAAGGTAGAAATATCCAAGAATTTAAAGTCATCCTGAACTCTTCATTTTCTCTCTTGTCTATAATCAACTGGCATGAAAATCCTATTGACTACCTAAACACACAGCCAGAGCACAAACACCTCTCAGTGCTTCCATTACTTCCCCCTTCTCTACACCTGTCAGTTCACATTTACTGCTCCTATTACAAAAGCTTTCTGATACCTTCCAGTCTTTCTCCCACTCAGATCTACCTGCCACAGAGAAGCCAACTGATAATTGAAAGCCAAGTGTTGTAACACTTATGGAAATCTTGAAATGGCTGCCCTCTGCTCAGGATAAAAACTCAAGTGACATTTGAACTGTGATCACCACTCTCTCTCCTTCAACCCCCCCACCTCCTCCCGGCCAGCCCACCACACATATCATTCTTCCCCTTTCCCTCAGCTCCAGACAGCCAATAAGATATAGTTTTCTTTTAAAATTACTTTCTAGCATCTGTTTAAATATCAACTTTTCAATGGGACCCAACACTATATGAAAATATACCTCAGGCAAGCACCAGTCCTTCTTCTGTTTTCTTTTTGGGGGGAAGAATTAATAGTTGAGTACATTTGTATGTGACAAAGTTTCAACTGTCTCTGCTGCTACATTGTAAACCACATATTAGGAATATTTGTCACATGCTGAGTATCAAAGTTAGGACTGGGGTTGATGGTTCACACGTATAATCCTAGCTACTCAGTCTAGATTTCTCTCTTTCCTTTGATGCATTCTCTGTTATGATGCCAACATTCCTGATTTCCCCTCTTCTCCTTCTTCATTTTTATATTTCTCAAATTAAGTTTGTGAATATAATTGAACAAAGGATGTTATCATTTTCAAGTCTTAATATCACTAGTCTAGATTTTCCATAATGAGTTCAGTTCTGATCATTATGTTTTCATTTCTGGGTGGATAAGTGAAGGAATCTTGCAGTTAATTAGAAACTCTCTTCCATATAAACAGTAACTAGAAAAAAAATCCATTTAAATCTCTATCTTAGTGTTTTGCAATGCATTTTTTGGTGTCTCAGACAAGGAAGCTGGACTACCATAGTAGATCACAGTGCAAAATACCAGGGAACAAAGTGATATCATATTTATTGATATCTCTAAGAAACCTTGAAGTACTAAAATCTTTTAGTTCAGTTTTAGGTGTAATATAAATATTCTATATATATGTGTGTGCATATATTAATACATATTTCTACAGTAGAGTCTTTGTATGCAAAAATTCATCCCCCATGGATCAGCCAAACAACCACAGAATGAAAGCATTTTTAAACATTATCTCTGTATTAAATATCTACAAACTTTTATTTATTGTTATTCCTTAAACAGTTTTGCATAACAATTAGCTATCTTATTTGCATCATATTAATTATTATAAGTCATCTACTACTGGTTTACATTACATGGGAGATCCTGCTTAGGTTATAAGCAAGAACTTTGAAATTTTATAGAAGGCAAATGATCCCTGGTATCAGCCAGTCTTCTGGGAAACTATTATCTTCAGCTATGGAAGCACAACTGCACATGCTGTATGAGTTTACGTATTGTGTGTAGTGTGTTTTATTCTTCCCAGATGGCTTTCTAATCACATTTTCCCTAGTCATAATTCACAGACAGTGAAATTCTGGAAAAGAGATGCAATTCCGCCGCTTTCTCAAATGCACACATGTGCACACACACATTTATATACTAGCTGCCTGGTTTACAGAATGATAAATATGCACGCATATTTTAGTCTGAGGATAAATTCAAACCTGTGACGCCTTATACCATCTGCTTTCTGACCATTTGGGACAAGTAATTGCACCTCACCAAGTTTCTGTCACTTTTGTAACTTCATGGTTTATTTTTGTGTTTCTTTTATTTGACTGAATGACATCCTGCATGAGAACTGGAAAGTCTTACTTGTTCAGTGCCCCTGTTCACGTCTACAAGGTCAGATGCACAAGTACACTCAACAAATGTTAGTTGAAAACAGATGATGTAATTCCTGACTTTAAAAAATATTTCATCAATACGTAGATGAAAGCATGCCCCTAAAGGAGTCAAATACCAACCTATAGATCTAACTGAATGTCCCAGTCAGACCTAACTTCAGTATAAATGATCAAAAGAACATTCTCGTGAGCTCTGCTTGTTGGAGTTTAGTTATTCAACTCTTCATCCATAGGCCTAAAGAAATAATTCAGATAAGGCAATTCCCAATGAATGCGTATTTCCTAGACAAGAATAATGAACACTCTATGCACTGCTTCCTATGTGCCCTGGTGCCATCATTACAGCTTTGCCAATAAAATGAACCAAAGCAGGACCACAAAACAAAGATAATCTAAAGTCTTCACCGATGGTGTATGCCTTGTTCATTCCTTCTTTTTTGACTATACATAAATTCATTGCACTTTAGACGCTGAGCTATGGGCCACAACTGGCTGCGGATGGAAATGGCCATATCATTAGGGAAGAACTGGAGAGGTCATTCTGCTCAGTCAGCAATGACAGAGAATGCCCAAGTCTGGAACTCTCCTCCAGGGGAGGCTTGCATGCAGACTCTTCCACATCAATAAATTAAAAGTATGAAGTTGGTGTAGGTGAGTGAAGCACAGGGAGAACAGGAAGGAGGTTTGGGAGGAGGTTAGATAAGAAGCCATTAACAGTTTTCCATTGAGGGAATGAGGGATATAAGCTATAATTACATAGCTACATCTCTCTAACGAGCCCCTTCATAAGAGTATATTATGGAAAAGATGAACTGTGACTACTCAGCTGGAGATGAAATCAACTTTTAATGATTCGTCTCAATAGGAAAAAAGAAAAATATATTAAGTTAGCCTAATTCCAGAAAGTGTGTATTTTTCAATTTTCATGTAAGACACAGAGTTATCAATAAATTGAATTTGTGGCGAAGAGAGACAGAAACAAAGACAAGAGACAAAGTGACAAAGAATCCCAATGGCTTGAGTAGTAAATGTTAAAGAAACTGGGTCTGGATATGAAGCTTGGTGGTAATGGTCCTGAGGTCCTGGCTTGACCTCAATTGAAGAAGCATGGAGCGATGGAGGAGGAGGAGGAGGAGGAGGCGGGGGAAAGAAAAAGGGAAAGTAGGGAGGAAGGAAGGAAGGAAGGAACCAAAGAAGGAAGGAAAAGAGGGAGGGTGGGAGCAAGGCAGGCAAGAAAAAGCCTGCAGGGTTATGGAGTGTCTTGCTCAAAGGCCATACAGGCCCTTGAAATCATTTGATACATGAGTAGACACACACATTTGCTTGTTATAGGCTTCTCCTCCACTATCTATGGCAATCCTTCTTTACTAATAATTATGTATGACCCTCATAGGCTTCTATAAAAATGTAAATGAACCTTGGAAGGAAAAATCCCACCCCTGCTAGAGTCTTTCAGGATGAAATGCATTATTGAATAAGTAAATATTATTGCATTTATATGATTAGGGATATGTATTCTGTATGCGCTTGCTCTTTTCCTTCATCAGTGTGAACTTTGATGTCACTAATTGCTGTTCCTCTCTCTCTCACCCCTTTTTCCCAGCCTCTCCATCTATCTGTCCCTGTGTGTATGTCTCTTTCTCCCTAATGTCTCACTTTTTCATTGGCTCTAGCCCTATTATAAAATTATACACGTATAATATTCAGCAGCCCTGGCTCATGTCCCTCATGGGAGCTGTAGGAAGTTAAGAGCCAGCCACAGTTCTAATGCGGTTTCACTTTGTACTGCTACAGTTATTGCTACCCTTGTGGAAATTTACATATATTGAATATGCATATATATTTTAAAAAGTTGTTTAACTTTTTCCTCCACATTTATGAATAAAATCCAATACACTTGGTCCCTCCATATTTGAAGGTGCCATATGCATAGATTTAATCAACTGCAGACTGAACATGGTTGAAAGTATGGGTCTGCATTGAAAATATGTGGACTCCAACTTATCATCGTTCTTGCAACAATTCAGCATTGTATAGTATTTAATTCCATTAAGAATTTGAAACTTCAGGCTAGCGACCCTCTGGAGATGGAAACATTTACTCTGCTTTTGCCTGGAAGACAGCTGGAGATCCTGTCTGCTTTCCCATCATTGCAGTGACTTAGCTGCTTTTTGTTTGTTTGCTTGCTTGCTTGCTTGATTCTTTTTCTTTCTTTCTTTGTTTATCACTCCAGTCTCTTCAGCTCCAGGCACAGCATTTTTTGTTTCCTCTCTGCTGTCTTTGCTCATTCAGAGCTTATAAATTGTGAATGACTGCAAAGATTCTAGAATTACCTGTCTGGTGTAGGCGGGTCATATGGAAAGGTAAGAGGGCCTCTCCCAGCGTTGGGTTTTTTTGACTAAGTTCTTTGGCTGCATTGATTTAGTGTAAGAAATTCTTGATCATGATCATTTTCACCATGGTTTAATGATTGTAGGCACCCACGCTATCACAGTATTCCAGTGAACAACCTATGAAAAAGTTTACCGGATTGTCCAAACATACACATCTCTACAGATTGGCACCCTGTTATGCTTGGTTCTCGTAATGGCAGGTAGTTTTCTTCTTTGAATGTTCCTCTCATTTTCTCTAAGAACGGAACACTAACAATAAAAAGCTGAACTGAGTCAGAGCAGCTGTTAGGCCATCAATTCTGAAAGACTACCTCAGAAGCTTACTTAGTATTCTTTCCTACTTTTGTTGTTACTGGAGTTCTCTTCTCATGTCAATATGAAGACACGAAAATGAGCTGTTAAATGGAAAGTTTGACTTGCCAGTGTCTCTCAATGAAAATGATTTTGAACCACCTTTTCCCTGGTTCAGAATATGTAATTATAGTCAAGAAATCTTTGTTATTTGCCAAATGGGTGCATTCTTTTGCCATTCCTTTCTTATTCGTTCTCCTTACTGTTACAGCTAAACATAGAAAATTCAACCTTATTACTTATCTCCTTTCTAGAAGAAGATAGAAGCATCCACTTTTGAAACTGAAGGTATCACCCTGTCGCAGTGTAGGCCATCGAACCTATGAGATTCAGCATTTCTTTCATTAAATAGAATATAGTAGCTTTGACTGTCTTATGCACCCACACTTTATCTTTGTTCATGTTTCATTTGTCACGGTCCTTACATGCTTGTATTTCCTATTGGTTATTTAAATCTCTAATGTTGAGCTAAATGAATGGTGGAGCATGCAATTGCTTACCTCATTAACAAGACCCTACATAGACTTGAGCCCTGTATATAAATAATTGAGTAAATATATAAATGCATGAATAAAGCTTCATTCTCCTCACAGTCCCTGTAGGTTTTGACACATTTTACAACATAGTTTACGGTTTTCTCTATGCAGTACGAACTATTAACTTTGGAATTGTTTCATGATTAATTCCATAATTATTAATCAAATGATTGAAATAGGCGTGGCCTTTGTGTTCTTCTTTAGATCTTCAATGGACAATTCTAGGTGCTTTTTCAATTCTGGTCATCTTTGTTTTTGTAATGCTCAAATATTAGGCTTCAGTGTGAAAAAATGACTATGTTTTTCTGAGTTTTATTTAAAGTAGTAAATATTTTATGAGGAATTGGATGAATCACCAACAAGTAAACCACAAAGTAAGAAAATAAGGAAATTCTCCCTTCAGTTTAGTTTCTGTGTCTACAGTTTCTTTTGCTGAAAGTCTTGAATAAATACTAAAGTCAGAAGTACATGAGATAATCAGCCATCTCTTGAAAGGTAAACCCACAGGCAGTGATTACTTAGTCTCCACATATATGCTGAAAATGAACAAATCAATCCCAAAATTGAAGGTAACAGACGCTCCTGTGAATTGCAAGATTTTCTTATTTAAATATAAGTAGGTACTGTGTAATTCATTAAGTTTTAAATGAATTTATTGAACCTATCCCTCTCTGGCCACCAAGTTAGTACAGGTTACATTGGAGAGTAAAAATCCTAATCTAGAAACCAGGGAACTGTCGAGAGAGATAAATGTCTGGCAAGAGTCATGAAAGACATGATTGTAAGAGTCTTAAAGACTGGATTGGTTTAGTCTGGCCCAGTATGATGGTAGGGTGTTTGTTTTAGCAGTGATGCAGAGTACAGAGAAGAAACAAAAGCAGAGTCCTAAGAATCAGAATATCTGACCTCTTGTCAATAGCAAAGAAATGCAACTGAGAATAACAGAGAAAAGCAAACAAACAGAAAAGTCACTTCTGGGGCCGGGAGTTCGGCCTACTGGTAGCATGCACGAAGACCTGGTTTGATTCCTCAGTACCACATACATAGAAAAGCCAGAAGAGGTTCTGTGATTCACGTGGTAGAGGAAAAGCCCAAGCACAGGGCTCAGGACTGTGTTCAAGGCCCAGCACTGTCAAAAAGAAATGTCCCTTTCTGTATTAGTATGCTAAAAGAAGCAATGGTATAAGGTGGTGCATGTATTTGCAGGACCCCATAGGTTTTAGGCTTATGTAGTCTGAGAAAATCTCAACATGCAAGTAAGCATAAATATTGAGAAAACAATTCAGTATTAGAAATTTGGAGCTAAGTGCAAATCCTGCCATTCATTCTCTTTATTTTGCAAGTAAGGTTAATCAAGTGCAGATACAGCAAGCAGAGCAAAACACACCAGCCTTCCTCACGCGGGACTGATGGTTGTAAGTCCTGTCTTCAACCCTGAGAAATCAGTACTTCAAACTTTCCTAAAATTAATATTTAAACAATATAGATGACTAAAATGAAAAATGGATTGAGATCATAATATTATTGTGGAATAAATTTCTGAGAAATAAAAAAATATATGTATATATATATATATTTCATAACAAGTATTTTTGTGTGATTTCCCTTATGACACTGTGAAGTGATTTTCAGTATGGAAGAATTCAGAAGTAGTAGTCTTTAGTGTTTGTGTGTGTGTGTGTGTGTGTGTGTGTGTGTGTGTGTGTGTGTGATATGCTTTCTCCCTCAGTCCCAAACCATTCACAGTTAAGCAGAAATTTACTCAAACACAGCAACAGTGGCTGCTAAAGCACAAAACTGCTAGTTGATGGTTGTCTTGGCACAAAGAATAAGTAACAGGAAAAACACCCTCAGGCAAAGTTTAGAGACTTGGTGTGAAGCTATTTCAGTTTAATAATTACAATGGTGGTAACTCACAGCCTCTTTGACTAGATACTTAGGGTTTAAGATGTCTAGCAATTACAAATGCTGCCTACAGCTACACTAAGTCCTTCTGAATATTTATCAGGTTTTCTTTCCTCCCTTGTTCTTCTCCACATTTATTTTCTTTATTTTTTTCTTTCTTTCCTGTCTACCGTTTTTCTGTCTTCATCTCCCTTGTTTTCTTCCCTTCCTTTCTTCCCTTTCCTACACTTCTTTGTTTCATTTGCTAGGACAGTGGTTGAATTTTAAGATGAAATATATCAGGTCTCCTTCATAACTGATTTGCTTTGGAGATCTTTTTTTCCCTTGAAATGTACGTTTTAACCTCCCAATATTGATGTCGGTATTTTATTTGCATTATTTAGATTTAAATGCACATATTCCATCTCCAGCTACTGGGAATCACTCTCAATTCTCTTCTTTCAATCAACAACTGCTCTCTGTGGAGAAGCCTTGGTGAGGAATAATCAGAGTTGTAGGCCTTGTATTCATCCAAGTAACTGACAAATGGTTTGTATTGGGTTTGCCATAATGCAGTATTCTCCACAGTCCTTTGTAACAACATATCCTATCCTTAGCTTATGAACTGAACATTTAAATAATAAGTCTCAAAGAAATTCAATGATAGGACCAATATCAGTAATTAGGAAGCATGAGTACTGTGGTTCATCCCCAGTTCTTTCACAGTTGAGAGCCAGGATCGTGTGTTTCCGTTCTATGGGTGACTGAGGAGAAGACCAGGAGGAGGCAGACATACGTTCGCATGTCCCCTCATCTCAGTCTGAGTCTTGCCTGGCTTCATCTATGATATTCTAAGACCCACTTTTTCCATCAAAAAACTTTAGTGAGAAGAAACATTTAAGGTTTTACCTTTGAAGGCAGAATCTCAAAAATGTATCATCATCAAGTTGTTTTTCTTTCCCCTACTTTTTAATATCTCTTTAAAAGTTATCTTTAATTAGTTGTACAAATGGGTTGCCATTCAGCAAAGCAGTTGAGGAATGAATACAATGTCACCCCGTACATCATTCTTTCCCACCCTTCCTGACTATATTTTCTTAATTTTGTAGAATATGCATTGAATTTTGCAACTACATTCTCTCCTCCTTCCTCCATTTGTCTACCCTCCCCGAATACACACACACACACACACACACACACACACACACACACACACACACACACGTTATTTGAAGCACTTTTTAAGTGCTGGAAAAAAAAGTGAGGGAAAAATCCAGAGTTGCAGGATATGTGTCACTGATATTTTAAATTTATTTTTGATATTAATAATGCCCAAATGAATAGTACAAAAGATCTAGGATCTAGGACACAGTATTCCTTTCCTCCTACCCTCAGTTCTGCCACTAAATATCTCTCATGTTAGGAGCTGATATCTTAGTATTTATTTACTTATTTATTTATTTTTTCAAACCAAAGACATCAAGGTCTCTGATTTTATTTATTTTTTTTCATGTTCTTTTTTATTGTATTCAATAAAAGGGTAACATGATATTTGCCAGATAGAAGGTGCATTAATTCACATACATTGATACCCTTCCACATGTCCTGGTCCCCATTACCCTATGGTTTCCCTCATTCATCATAACCTGTAGAAACCTTGGGCTCTACTAGCAGAGATTTGCAATAGAGCAAAAACTTGATACATAAGGCCATATAGTATGAAGCTAATTGAATGGACCTCTAGGATATTGAAACAAAAGCCATATAATGAATGATTGCTGTCCTTAATGTGCTATGTTATCTCATCTCTTTTGCTGTTCCTTTATTATCTCATAGTGACACAATATCTCACTTTGTTATCTGATATATTGGATACATTTGTATTTGGTTACTTGAACTTAGTATTTATTTAAAAGACTCAGTGTGCTTATTAGAAATAGGAAGATTGCCCCAGATGATATTTAAGGATACACCCCATACTGTATGTATATTATTTATAATAACAATCGTGTGATGTACAGAACTGAGCAATGCCTCCAAATCATAGGACCCACCTCCTGAGGGGTTGTATATCCATTCCCATGGCACAGGAGAATAGATTACTTCTTGTGTTTTTCCAGACCTTTTACCCATAAAGAAAAGACCAGGAGAGATAATATAAAATGTTTGAATACTCAGATGTACATTCACGATGGATATTATTTTTAATTCTGTTGTAGCTTTTTACTGACACAGTTTTTTTCTTTTCTACAATGAAAGATTTTGACTAAAAAATTTAAATCAAATATTTGACATAAATTCCCCTGAAGCAAACTGAAGAACAAATACCAAATGGTACTGACTAAACATCAGTATAAGAGAAGTTGACAAAAACCAAGGAAATTGCTCTGTTATTCTCCCCAGTGAGGATTTAAGATCTGCACGATCTTAAACATCTTCCTTCTACTCTTTAACAGCATCCCCACAGGAATCCTTCAGGCAAATGGAGATGAAGTAGGAAGACTCATGCCCAAGTGTATGTGCATATGACCTGCCCACCAGTCCATTCTTAGGAAAAAGAGTTGGGATACTTTCTTGGCAAGTAGGAGAGATAGTTCCTTCCCTGCTGGTATGAACATTCCCTAAAACTACACAGAATGGTTCTTCCAAAACAGAAAGTGTCTCCAAGACGAGTTTCACAAGGTGTTACAGCACAGAGTAGCTCCGTCTCCAGCATTTCAATGAATTTTCATGATATAACTTCGGATGACTTTAGAGAATTCTGCCATGTACTTTTCTTTTTGTACTTCTTTGTGGACAGTGGAGTGGATTAATCCCTTTGCAACACTGCTTTTTATACTTTAAATTATTGATTCAAAGACTTCTTTCCAAAAATCTATCTTCATCCTGTCTGATCTCACATGCCCTTGTGTTGGGTTCAGCCTCCTATATCCAATCTTCCCTCTCACTGTTCTAGGATGCTAATTCTAATCTTACTCATGTATCTCTCATTAATAAATAAATAAATAAATAAATAAATAAATAAATAAATAAATAATCAAAGCACATTCAACCTCTTCAGGAAATATCACATCTTTACTCCAATTTCTATTTTGGTCCTACTGAGTTTTCAACAACTTATTCACAGACGACTTCTTCAATAATACCGTCACAGTTTCTTATTTCCTTCTCTGGTCTTTTATGCCCTGCCATTGATATTTGCTACTCTTCCCTGCTATGAGGCTTAAACATCTGTATTATCTGCAGCAGAATCCTTTTAAACATCAACTAGCTGTGGGTTCCTACAGGACGTCTTCTGCCATGGAATCTTGAGACATTCTTTCTCAAAAGCCTGATAGTTTCATGAACTCCGTCAATTTTATAACTATGTAAAGCTCAGCATCTCCAATGCTAACTTTAGCTGAAGCAAGCTAGGCCTGTGGATTTGCTGGCAGCCTGTCCAGGGAACTGACAGCATGTCCTGGATCTTTCCCACCTGCCCAACATAGACTTTTCCCCAGAGTGCACTCAATGAGAACAGTCACTTGCATGATATCACTTTCCTGATGTCGTCGTTTGACTCATAGTCATGATAATTTGTCCAAACCCAACTGAAGAACCCTTTCTAATACTCTTCCCACCTATAATTTACTGTTTTCTGGATCCATGTGAAATATTCTTCCCATATATTTCTTTAGCCTCTCACTTTAAGAACTCTCTCAGGATTCATAATCTGAACTATTTCCATTTGGGATCCCGGTGTGAATCTCAGTGTGGAATTATGAATTCTGTCTTTGGGCATGTCCTAAGTTGTTCATTTTTCCACTGTAAAGGCCATGTCCCCTCCATTTTCCATCAACAACTCGGACACACACCTAGTATAACTCCTGTTTACTCTCAGACCAACAGGAAAATCTATCTGCAGCAAAATCCACAGGCCAGGTAGCCTCCATAATGGAGCACAGATTTCTAAAAGAATTTGAACAGCAAGCAATATGTAGAATACAGTATGATAATAGAGATAGCATCTATCCTCAACAATGCAGTATAGAATCCTGAACACAAAAGCTTACGCAAAGCACTTAAAGAGATGCATAATTCTGATGCAGAACATTGCACTGTGGATAATCAATTGATTAATGTTGCAAAAATATTAGTTAATGGAATGTATTTTAATTTGTGTTTCCATATTTTCCTCTACTCTGGCAGTGTGGAGTTCATCCACACACTTTAGAGTGTTCCTTTCTTCCTGAAAGCTTGCATTGTAGTTTCCCAGATAAATATTGGTACTTAATGTGATCAAATTAGAGTTGCTGAAGATTTTACAAAGGAAAGTATGTGGCTCAGATAATAATTTAGTTATGGAGATGTTGTCCTCATTTGCAGTTGAAACATTAACTTCACAGAAAATCAAGAGCTGGACCAGCACTTATGTAAATAGTATGCATTTGTAATAAGTGGTCCATAGAAATTTCCTAAGTGGACTGAGATTTCTCACAGATACTCTATTATTTATTTATTTTATAAATGTCACTGTCTTTCCGCCCATGTTCACTAATTTACTAGTATCATAATCCCTAAATATTAAAGAAAGAAAGCTATGAGAACTACTTTATTAATATATTCCAAAACTTGAGTTTTCCCTTGAGGGCTATTTTGAAGTCATAAAATAGATTCCCATAAAACTAATATATGCGCTAGTGATCAGTTTTTTAATCAATCCATAATCATCTTATTATTTCAGAACAGAATATAAATCTAGCTTAAACATATACCTTTGTATTTAAACTTATAAAGAAATGCATCTTGTTGAGATTATTAAAGAGAAATATATATGATTGAAAAGTATTGTTTTTAGTAACGACTGAGTATCAAACTTTAACTAGAACAAGAGGCAACAAAATAAACCTAACCATGCCTATTTATATACTATTTTTCCCTTTCCAAGAATAAACATATTGCTAGCCTGAATTGGAGGAGAGTCAAGAGGTCCATAACAATATTTTAAATACTGGTAGTGCCAACACCCCCCCACACCCCCAGGCTCGGACGCACATTTACTGAGTGCTTGTGGATACAGAGAATAGATGTGTGTGGATGCTACTTGTGGTGTAGACTCATTAAATACTCAGGATTGAGTACTTGCGATAGAGACTCCACGCATGCTCACTGGGTGTTCGTGAGAGAGCGATGATAGACTCCAGTCAGTTTGAGTGGAATGAAGACCCCCCCGAGCACTTCCAGCTTTGGTGTCTGCGCTGCCTTCTTTCATTGTGGGGTGTAGGGCAGGGAGAGACATCACCCCAAGCAGAGCAGGGGCAGAGCATGCACAGCGCAGCCCAGCTCACTGAACTCCACTGGCCTTCAGTGGGCAGCTCTGTGCAGCTCCCCAAACTACATCTTGGGGTCACAGATCACATCCCAGAAAGTGGTGCACCTTGTCACGACTGGCTTCTCTCTTCTGCAACCTGATATGACAGGGTTTATTTAAAATAGCTTTTCTTTCTCTGATATAGCACTGTAATTTCTGAGTGGTTGGTTCTGCACTGTTTGGTACCTTACAAACTATCTGACCAGAACTTAAAGCATATTAAGGTCACCAGAGGCCTTAGCCATTATTTAACCTAATTTTGTGTTTTTCTGGTATTGAAACTGAGGCATAGACAAGATACATGCATGCGTTGAGATAGTTACATAATAGAACCTGAATGACAAAGCCAGATTTATGTATTCTTAGTGCCAATTTTCCCTTTTTTTTCTTTGTCCTGGGAACTGCACTCAGGGACTACGCAATGTACTTAGGCTTTCCGCAAGGCCAGTGCTCTACCACATGAGCTACAGCACCATTTCCTGCTTTTTTTTTCTATGTATGTGGTACCAAGGAATCGAACCTGGGTCTTCATGTGTGCTTGGCAAGCACTCTACCACTAAGCCAAACTCCTGGCCTCCCTTAGTTTTTGAAGTGTGTGTGTATGCATGCATGCATGCAGGCATGCGTGTGTGTGTGTGTGTGTGTGTGTGTGTGTGTGTGTGTGTGTTTCTAGTATAGTAAGAGTTAAATTTTTTTACCTCTGAAACTCATCTGATTCTAGGGTGTTATGTCAGAGTAATAGTGTATCATTTCTGGTGATTTTCTTATGTGAGTCACATAAAGTTATTTCCAGAATAGAATTTTGGATGGAAAAAAAGGTTGTGTATTCAGTATATTCACAGCCTCTTGAATAATCAAAATCCATTTATTTTGGCTCTTATATCAGTAGACCATAATATACCACACAATTGAATTAGTCATATGTGGCAGGATTCAATTAGATATTTTGATTTTTCTATTTCTAAGATATTTATGAGTAATTCCATGTGAGACCAATGATTTTCAGAAGAGTGTCTATACACTGCAACCTCCAAACCCCACAAATACAAGTAATTCAGGATCTTGGGGAAAGAGCCTGAGCTTTGATATGAATTCTGAGAGTCAACTGGTCTACCACTTGAGCCTTGTCATTTATTTGTTTTTTCTCTAAGGCACCAGCCTTACAATGAATTACTCCTCCCTATAAATCCTATTACAGGCATGCACACAACAACCAGGTTTTCCTGAGAGAGTAACTCAGTAATTCATGAGACATGAGTTTATTCAACAAGACAGCATATTTATATATTTAAACCATCCAATTTTGATAATTTAGGAAATTTTTCTTGTAATACAATAATGATAACCAGTGTATGTTATATGAAAATGGAACTAGTGATGAAATGGGGAGAGATGGTGGAGAATGATTGAGGGGGTGGCCCAATCAAGATGTTTTGCAGTCATAAACCAACTTGTGGAATTAAAACCCTCTTGAACAATTACTTAATAAAACAATACACAAATAATAAACATGTTTTGGCAAAAATGAAATATCCAATGAAAATGAATTTCTTTAACATGTACCTTTACACAAAATACTTAGGAATGCAGATAATACTAAATCTGTCATCATATGATCAAAATTATATATAGAGAGATGGATCAACTTCAAATACTTTCTAATTCCTTAATAACAAAAGAATTTGGGGTTTCTGTTGATTCATAGTGAAACAGTATGAGAAATAATTAATGTTTATCTTATTAAATATGTAAGAATTAAATTAGTCATCTATGAGTATGCTTTATGTCCCCCTACCTAATGCTCATCCTTGGAGATGGTGATCTCTATAATATTTATGGATTCCCACTTGTACAACTCATCAAGGTTTAAGTGGAATTCCACTTCCAACATTCGTTCTTAATTTTACATACTTATCACTAGCCACGACTTACTTACTTTAGGGCTAATTGGAGTCTTAGATAAAATGATGCGAAATAAAATACATATTCTCAAAGTAGCTAAAAATTAAATGGGCTAACCTACTCAGATACTGTAATTTGAAGAATGGCTGGCCAGGTTTGCCCTTTGGGTAAAAGGGAAAGTAAACAGAAGAGATTCAGGGTCAGTCATTCAGATTTCAACATGCGGATGTAATTTTTTAACATCATTTCTTAAACAATTGTTAAACTAGCATAATCAACTGAAGACTTGATCACACGTCAATTGAAAGAAATTTATAGCTATGCTATCAAGTGTTTCTCACGTACAGCACTCTTTTAATAATATGAAATACTGTCCATTCACTGTAACTGCCATACCTAATGCTTCTCCAGTTCGTGATCCCATAAATTACTTTAATAGAGTTGTCGTTTTCTCATGTAAGAATATGATTTTTGTGGGTAATCTTTCTAGAACATATGTCACAGACATTAAAGACAGCAGTCTGACTCAGAGAGGAAGATAACTGCAAAGACATACTTCAAAGCATGATTCGCTTAACTGACCCTTACTGATCCTTACTGACTTAGGAAGATGATGCAAAAATCATGAATTGGTATGTTAATGACAAGGGTGGGCCTTCCTGTCTCATGTCTTGTGTATTCAGAAAGGCCCTGGCTGTGGCCAGCGAGCTCAAGAGCTTAGGTGATAGATGCTCCCAGTTGCTGTTCTTGTTCTGGCTTCCTTAATTCATGTTGAGCAGATACCAGCACTGTCCTGTTTTTCTTCAGTTGGGTGAATACATTCATCACGTTCAACACTCATATTTAAGAATGGAGTCTGTGGTAGAGAGAGATGGAGAGAATGATGGAAGAAGTGACACTGATTAACATGCATTGCACTCATTTAGTGATTTGTTGAATTGAAACCTGGTTGCCCAGCTACTTAAATATAAAGAAAAAAAAGGAAGCCATGCTAGGCAAGAGAAAGAGAATGTTGAGATTCATTCAGAAATCCACAGCAGTCATTGTTCAGCAGAGCCAGTTTATCGGTCTCTCTGCTAGATGTAGTAGTAGAATTGATAAACCACACAGTACAATGTGTCTTACCTTTTCTAGATAGATGCAGCATCCCGATGAGACTACACCCTTTCATCAGGAGATGTCATGATCCTGACCTCCACCATACAAATATGATTCATATTCACTTAAAAAAAGGAGGCATTGCCAAACCTTTAATAAAAAGTACAGCAAGTTTTGACATTTATCCTGAAGTTCAAAAGGATGCATCATGTGTGACTCACACAGTGACGAAAGCCTGCTGTTCAAAGTACTGAAAATGACAGAGATTACTTTCAATATATATTTCTTTTTACTGACAGAAAAGATGTTTCTCTGCTTTTTTATGTTTTAATCTCTTCAGGATCTTTTGTAAATACATCCTTTAAGCACATTAAAAACAATCAAGACCAAGGGCTTGTGGCTTGTATCATTAATTCGAGCTATTCAGGAGGCTGAAATTGAAGGATCATGGTTCAAAGCCAGCTTGAGCAGAAAAGTCTGTAAGATTATGTCTCCCAAATAATAGCCTGAAAACAGAGCTAGAAGTGTGGCTCACATGATAGAGAAAGCTAAGGAAATGTGAGAACTACATATCAAACACACACACACACACACACACACACACACACACACACACACACAAGGCCTCAGGTCAGAGGTTGCATCTTTTATCTCACATTGTAAGACAGTTTGAGGGAGTGGGGGAGGCAGATAGTTTAAAGAATGTTAGAAAAGGGAATATTAGAAGGTGAATGATTCCAAAATACATTGCACCTGAGAATGAAGAGGACACAGTAGAACTCATCAAAAAGTGCTCCATAATGAACAATAGTGGGGATGGGGCAAAGAGTGTGCACAAGGGTCAATACATTTGATGGTTGTGTGAAACACCAAGGAGAAACAATTTGAACAATTAGGATACACTAAAAACCATGAAGGACAAGACTATAAAGAAGAGATCCTGGGTAGGATTCCATAGTAGTGGGAGGGGAGTGAGAAAATGGAGAGGGGGAAGAAGAGCCAATAGGGTCCAGATAATTTATGTATGTATGTGTAAAGTGGAACAATAAAGATTGTTGGAATTGGTTTGGAAAGGGAAGTGAATGTGGGAGGGTGTGTCTGACCAAAGCATATTGTGGACCAGTCAAAAATGCAACCCTCTTCTAGACCACTTGATGCGAATTAAAACTGCAGGGGATATAAGTAAAAGAACCTCCACAAAACGGATTATGGAAAATACGATTTATATTTGCTTTCCTAACATTAAATAATGAAATGTCCTGTGTGTGTTTTAAAAGGTATCTATATTTATATACAAAGATATGTTTAATATGTGTGAAATAAATAGCAAATCACAACACATCAAAGAGAAGTTCAGTCAAGTTCATCATGTGTAGCTTGTATAGTTATCAGTCTTTTGGGTCATGGATAATTTTATTTGGCACATTTGCCTCCCATGTTCACGAAGAGCAAGTACTTGTGAAGAAGAATTTGTCAGCCAGCCAAAAAAAAGCCTTCTAGCTCATTTTCACAACATACTGCTAAATCAGAGACATTAGCATTACTTAGTAAATTCTAGTCCTTAACTAGAAAAAAATGTTAAAGAAAATTAATTTTATGCCAATTTTTTTTCCATCCTTAATGAGCTTATATGTGTGAAAACAATGACAAAGTTATTTGTATCCTAAAATTTTCATTAGAAGTTCTTCATACATCATACTTTAATACTAAATATTCCTGCAAGCATTGAAAACTCTCTGCGTTTTTGTTGATTATGGTAGGGAGCAAAATTTAATAAGCAAAGCCCAGAACTGGGTTCAAAACTTCAGTTCTGGTTTGAAATGTACTGTGATTTTCTCAACCTGCAGTTACTGTCTGTGAAATTATATATCATAGACATTAAAAAATGTAAATACTGATCTGTTAAGTTTTGAGCACTGATTTTTAAAAATATTTTAAAACCTGGCTAGGTAATTATTCTACAAAAGGAAACGTACCAAAACTGATTTTCATTTTCTTCTCTTTTTTTCTTTCCCTAAAACAGATGTTACAGGCATTTCCAAATGTCTTCAGTCGTAGGGAGATAAAACTTCCTTTGCTTGCTAGAATATATTTATGCATGCAATTGTTTCCTGAACAAGGGATGCATTTTTTAAGGATGGCTTGATTTTCTTTTGAAAAAAAAAAGAGTTTGCACTGAAAATATTAAATCAGGTGCAGTTTATGTGCCAGCAAACCAGGAATAGCAGACAGTAAATAAAGCAGAGAACACTGCATATTCAAACCCAGCAAAAGAAAATGAGAATAGAAGAAACTGAACTCATATTGAACTAACAGAGAGAACATAAACTAAAGAGTGACTGACACACTCTAAAATTGCTTTTATCCCTTCCTAACAGTGTTCATTCATTGGCTTCTTTATTACTTTCAATTAACCTGCTCTCTCTGTTTGCAATTCCTCTTGTTTATTGCCAATGATATTTAAAAGCCATACTAAATTATAGATTTGGACATGTTCTGTTAAGATAGTTTGTTGTGGGTTTTTATATCTTTGGTCTGCTTTAAAATTTTGAAGAGTGAAGGACTTATAGAATTCACCACAATATGGCGCCTGTGGTTATTCTTCAAAACCACAGCAGCCATTCCCTGAGCTGAGGCAACCCCAAGTGAACTGGGCAACGCCCACTGCAGGCTTCTCAATGGAGTGCCTTCCACGTTCACCACAGTCAGCAGATTTGAGACTGACAAAAGGCCAGAAAACCTTATGGGTGTCCACCTTCTTAATGACCACAAGTGCCTCACTCACTGTATACAAAACATGCTATCCACTGCTCTAAAAACGGAGGGGGGGGATTGTACATAAAGAAAGCTCACATGTGATTACATGAGTTAAGTATGTTACTATGATCAATGCAGTATTTAGTTGGCAATGCTGAGCCTTAAAAGTCATTTGACAACAATCCCTCAGATGTTGGGGATTTCTCAGTTCCTTTACTCTTAGTCCTCTGCAAGGCATCATTTTCGTTCTCCCTAATGGCAGGTTAACTTTGACTTCTTTTTTGAGTCAGTACTTATTATTGCTAGACCATTGGGTAATAATAGTATCCTGTGCTACTTTCACCGTTGAGCTTCTTTCAGTTCCTCAAGAATATCTCACAATTGAACACTCTGCTGTGTTCCTTCATCCGAGGAAAACTTTCCACTCAGGAAAAAAAAAAAAGAAACACCTAAAATTTTATCTAGGCAGATCAGTCTTCTCATACTGTTTGTTCCTTTTGTAGCTTAGTATTTAGAACAGTTAAAATGTTACCAAAATCAGAATGCTATGAAAGCAAGAAGAGATTTAGTCTCCTTAAACTCACATTATTTTATTCCTTGTAGAGAATAGTATCATAAAGTTTAAATCTAATAAATGTGTAGGAACTCACTACTTGGCTTCTATTTGCTCTGGTTTAAAGTTTGCCAAGTCTTTCAATCAAATCAATTCAGCTACTGGAGAAGATTGATAGGTAGTTAAACTGACCTTAGAAGCAGGCATGTAATTGTTGTACTTTTCTTTATATTAAGGTGTGACAGTGTGATTGGAATTTTGATTCAGTGAGTTAGTTGGGAACTTCAGTTTTCAAAGGACCAGAAGACTTATTCTATAATTTTATCTTAAAATGCAATTGTAGCTTTCAGGTTTAATTAGAGGTTCACTAATTTGTTTCTAGATATTTTAGGCATTAGATTTAAGTGTAACATTAGCATATTTTATCTTGTCTTGTTCTTCAAACTAAGCATCCACCTTACATTTTTTGTAGGAAAAATGACTAGTTTAACAGTATGTTGACTTTCTTCCTTGCTCTAGAATTAAATTTAAAAAACTATTATTCTAGCATTTATATATATTTATAATTAAAATGGGACTCTTGATATTTCCTGGTTCTTTAATATTTTGATTTCAATTTTGAAATGAGCCCCACTTATCTACAATTTGGCAATATGAAAAAATACAGTGGGTAGTTTGCCATAAAATATCTGCCTAAAATGAAAGATTCAGGTCAGGTTATGATTGCTCATACCTATAATCCCAGCCAATCAGGAGGTTAGATTGGAGGATTAGGGTTTCCAGTCAGCCTAGGCAGAAAATTCCTTGGGAATCTTATCCCCAATTAACCAGTAAGAAGGCAGAAGGAAAGGTATGGTTCATTGGAGCACGGGCCCTGAGGTAGGCCTGAGTTCTAACTCCAGTACCAGAATTTAAAAAAAAAAATAAGATTCAGGAAAAAAATCACTTGAAACCACATATATATTTGAACAATTGAGTAATTAAAAAATGAATAATATAATCACTGAACTGAATAGTAGGAAACCTGAGTTGTCAAATAATGTATGTTAAACTCTAGGTGTCTCCAAGACTGGTGAAGGTTGCTGGTTTTGCTGGGCATTGGTGATCTTATAATCTAACATATTAAATGTATGTTCCTGGTTCATGTTATCTCACTTCTCCCATCTCAGTTAGCATAACCTCTTGTCACTTTCTTCTTTATTCAATTTTGTATTATCTGTTTGAGATCTCTAGTTCGCTTTCTTCATTTTGGGGGAAATTCGATAATGCTATCAATATTGACATAATACTAACATTCTAGATGAGACTCTTTATCAGAATGGATGAGAACAAATTAATTACCTGATAGAATATCTTTCACATTTATTCAAATGAATTCAGTGATTCCTTTGGAAGGCTCAGAGTCTAATAAAATAAATGATAGGAAATGAGTGTTTGAAAGGGAAAGGGTGGCCTAAAGGAGTAGTGGCTGGACAAATGAAGACAAGAAGAGGAGGAGAATGCAGTCATGAATTTCAATGCATAGACTACAAAATTACAAAAATTGAGGAAAAGAGTGGGTTTGAGAGGGATGGGGAAGAATTATGAAAAGGTTGACGTCAATTGAGATACATTGTATTCACAAGTGGTCTTGTTAAATGGCAACTCCTTTGTACAACTAGTAAAGGTAATGATATAAAAGAGGATGAAACAGGGCTGGGAGTTTGGCCTAGTGGTAGAGTGCTTGCCTAGCATGCATGAAGACCCGGGTTCGATTCCTTGGTACCACATACATAGAAAAAAAGCAAGAAGTGATGCTGTGGCTCAAGTGGTAGAGCTCTAGCCTTGAGAAAGTCCAAGGACAGTGCTCAGACCCTGAGCTGAAGCCCAGGACTGGCAAAAAAAAAGAGGATAAAACAAAACCATTTTCTTCATTTATGATAATGTGGACTATTTCTTGGTACTCTATGGGAGTTCAAAGAAAGCATTTTTATAAGTAGTTCATTTAGTATCAATTTTTCTGGGTTTCTATCATGTTTAAGGTCCTAAACCATTTATTACTTCAAAAGTTGTCTCAATATGTTAAAATCCTTCATTTGTCTAATCCCTTCAATACATTCATTTAGTGAAAGTGACCAAATTCGTAACTCCTTTTCTAATCATGCATGTTTACTTTGCCAGTACTTCTTTTCCCAAGCAATGATGATCATGATTGAAAATTCTTGTTCCTTTCTACAGAATTAGCAAATAAATCTATTAGTTCTTTCTTTAAAATGTGTTTGCAAATGGCCTCTTCTCTGCTACTTTTTGGAGATACATTATTGGAATTATTATTAATTGAATTATTCGTGTTGCTATTACTTGTTTCCATCTGCAGTGAAAATCATCAGATAGGACAAGGCTTGACTTATGGCTTGGGATATTGGCCTGAGGTCTAGATAAGAACTAAAAGTCTAGATATGAATCTATTTAGTATAATTCCTGGCTCACCATGTCAGAGTTAGTACTGTGAGTAGCTCACTATGTTGGTCAAAGACCAACAGGACCAGGTTGGAACAGAAAACTTTAGAAGCCAAAGAGGAGAACAAAAGGAAAAAGTCAGAAGGAGAGAGAGAAATTTGAAAGGATAGAAATCTTAAAAGAAAATAAGATCAATTACCACTTGAAATAACTAGTTATATTTTTCATTCATCATTGAGAAAACTGAAAAGAGAAATTTCTTATTTGCCCTTTAGTTTTTTGCTTTAGTAATTTGCTATTCCTTTTGGAATTCATTTCCTCCTTAAGTGCGTTTTACCTCCCTTCCTTGTTAGGTACTGCCTGCCTCAGCCATGGGGACCAACAGAGAAGGAAGAAGTAGATGGAAAATGATTTGATATGGCATAAATGTGATAATGTAGCTTATTACACATTGTAGCATCAATTGCAAAATATTTTATTCTTTTTTCTAAGATTCAGTGCACTGAACTTTTAAATTTTGTTCCTATGGTTGTACAAATCTCTCCTGTCCATCTGCACCAAAAGCAGAAATAGCTGGGATAAACTAATCACAAAAGTTTTAATTTATTCCTCCAAGTTCTCATTCAAATAAGGGCTGAAAACAAGTTCTAGAGATAGCTCAGTTTGTGAGTTGGAACTTCTGGTAGTTCAAGAAGTAGAGTCTTTCCAAAATACCTACAGTAATTACTTAATTCTTTTTATAATGACTTGAATATATAAATATTCATTCCCTTCTTTAAAAAGGAGACTTTATACTAAGTAATAATGAGTGTGTCCTCACCCCATGCCACTGAAACTAAAACAGAGGTTGGATAGAAAATAACTGATTGATAAGAAGTCTTTTTGTAGCCTGGATAGTAGGATGAGGGGAAAGAAGTTTCAATAGAAAAAGGCCAGGAAAGGCTGAGACCAAAAGGCTATCCGTAGGAAAGACATCAGCAAATATCTGCAAAATGGGGTGCCCATGTTTTCAAAAGGAGTCAAAGCAAGACATTTATTGTTTAAAGAAAATATTGCACCAGTGAGTCAGAAAATTCAAATGCATACAGCATTCATGTTAAAGAAGGGGGAGGCAGGTTTAGAAAAGAAGCAGTGGACATTTATTGACTTTTCTGGTGGGCAGAAAACAATCAGTGAGGTGTGCTGTTAATGTGAACTATGAGTGATTAATTATATTCTATGAACCTGTCAAAGTAGTTGATATCAGATATCCCACTGAGACAACCCATTCGTTCTCTAGGTGTTGGTTGACTGCCCTAAGTGCCAGTAACTCGACAGGATGTTTGATAGCATATTTCTGCCATCTAGACAATCTAAATTTAAATTTCTCTTCCAACCATTTCTTCTCCATAGGAGCTCTGGAAAACAATGACAGAGAGAGAACTGTCTGTAGCTCCTGGGAAAATAAACTTCCAAAGGGTGCAGGAAAATTATTTCTGCATTCACACTTACTGTATGAATGTACACACACACGTGTGTATATATAGACACAGGTTGCTGTTGGTATTTTTTAGATTTAGCATAAATTGACACTTTGTGTTTAAAATGAAAGTTTATAATTGTTTGACCAGGTTTTTTTGGAGGGGGGCGGGGGTGGGAGAAGAGAAGAGTGTGAGGCATTTCTAATGATTGTTTTATTTATGTCACATAAATATACTAATCTGCACTAAATAACGGAGTTAGTAATACAAAAATTGCCATACTTTCAGGTGGATTAAAGACATATAAACGTCTTAGAAAATGCATGAAATCTCTTCTGCCCTAAAGAAGATAAGCAAAAAGTTTATTTTTAATGTAGTGATTTACTGGTAAAGTATTTGTGTTCTAGGCAAAGTTCAAGGCTAAGCATGTGATTGAAGACATGTTTATAAGACCTAAGTATATGATGAAGTGTTTACAGTTCTCATGCTGTGCATGTTCTCTACAAATATGAAGACATCTAAAATACCATTCTCTATTCTAGGGACATATTTAGTATTGTTCACTGACAGCATAAATTTTTCTCTACCATCGCATTTATTATTGTTTAATTAAATAGAGATGAGTCAAGTGGTTCAGAAAGAAACGAAGTAAATGAATTCCCATCAGTCTTTATAAATAATGGTATTCCCTATGGACTGCACAATTTATTAAATTTGTGAGTAGAACTACTTTAGATAAGCATATTTATGTATTCGGAGTGGATGACTATTCTAGAAACCTTAGAATAGTGAGTAAAGCAAAAAAAATGTTGTCTGACAAGATTTGGGGAAGAAGAAACAATGGATCTCATTTTGTATTTAAATTTGCAGTTTTATTTATTTCTGCATCAAGTACCCCTACTAATAAAAAATAAAATAAGAAAAGAAGTTATATAAGAAAGGTGTAAGAGAAAGAAAGACATACAAGAAAGGTATATAAAGAAAAATAAAATTTCTTCATTCAAATAAAGAGTAAACTATAACCGGATCATAACGTAAGTGATCAACACAGTGTGGATCGTAATGATGAAACCCAATATAGAAACTTGCATTTTTAAGAGACATTATTTCATTAAATATTTAAAGTAAATAGAAGTATATTTAAAATATACTTTTCTGATCATTATAATTATAATTTTTGCAGAGAGTTCTATTCTGTGTGGTGTTTAAGGAAGCAACAATAATAACTCTTTGAGGCCTCTGGTAAAGGAACAGGTTTACATGCAGAATTCCATCAGGTCCTGAGAATCTAATGTATTGAAGTATTCTGCTATGTGGCTTTGACTTTAGCTAGCTTACATTCTAGCACATTTTCACTATTTTTCAAGGACATATCACACGTGAAAATCATTGACCCAGATAACTAAAATTGCAGAATTTATTTCTGTTATGATTGCCAAGAATTATTGTTATTGAGAAGCTATTGTTAAAGGGTTGAACTCCTCTAGAAGATTCTGGTGGATGAATCTATCACCTAGTTCAAGAAATTCAGCAGAAAATCATAATGATTAATTATTAGCTTTGAGAAAAATCCCTCATAGAAAACATATTTTGTTGTGTTGCATGAAATTTAGGCTTGGGATTATTTTCAGTTTTTCAAGCACAAGGAGAATTAGTTCCTCTATGGTTTTCACATAGATTCACTATATTTTTGTACTGTAAGCACAAGAGTATTTCTGGGATAATATTAATCAGACTGAAGAAAGTAAAAATAGGTTTATGGAAGTCTAGACTTGAAAGGGAGGGTAGACATTAACTTCTTGTCTGATATATTGGATACATTAATATACAATGCATCTTTAGTATTTGACCTTAAATGTCAGAAAGAGAATGTACCATTTCATTTTTTATTAGCAGTACTTTAAAAGAGGAATTTCTGATCAACATCATTGTGTGCTGCAAGGTGAAAAATGAAGAAATACATTAAAAGTGAATATATAACTAATTAACATATAATTAAAATATATCACCAACCTATATGCAGGTGCCCTGCTAATGCTAGTTCTCATCAAATGAACTTCCATGTTTAATTTCATCATCTACATGGCAGAGTGGCTGCCCAAATTTTATTTCTAATATTTTTGTAAGCTTCTACTATACTAAATTAATAGGTGCCTTCAGGTCTATAGTCAAATTACACAATTTTTTCTATGCTGATAAGTTTCTATCAAGTTTTATTCATATTAGGGATGAAGGCCCTTAACTAACACCAAATATTATGTATAATGATCTCAAAGTACAGACCAAAGAGGAGCAGTGACCTCATGTATTCACTCAAAACCTAACCTGTGATTCCTCTCTTCTCCTCTCTTATATCGCCTATCTCTCCTCTCTTCTCCTCTTTCCCCTATCCCTTCTCTTCTTTCTCATCTCTTCTTCTCTCCCTTCTCCCCTCCCTTCTTTTTCTTTGTACTCTTGCTGGGGTTCAGACTCAACACTTGGATACTGTCCCTTAGCTTTTGTATACAAGGCTATTGCTCTACCACTGGAACCGTCACTTTATTCTTGCTTTTTTTCTTAATTGGATGTAAGATTCTTATGTGTTTTTTCTTTGTAGTCCTCCTGGGTAGCTAGGATTACTGGCATCAGACTGCCCATATGGTCTCTGCTTTACCAAATAACACTAATGAAAACAGCCACCAAGAATGGAAACCTGTCCTTTCCTTCTCAGATGAGAGCTCCAAGAGTCAAACTCCTTACCTACCTTCTAAACTTTGTATGTACACATACACTCTTTAGCTCTCAAACCGGTCTACAATTGGTGACACTGTGAATGTGTCATGAAGTCTAATGGGGAATATGAAGGTTGAAATTAAGGAGTTCGCTTGAATCCTAAGTTATTTCCTATCTTCCAGATTTAGTTTGTTTAAGTGCTCATTTAAGGGATCTCCATTAAAGGTTTACTGACTTGAAAGAAGAACTATATAAATATTATAAAAATAATATTCTTGGTTTATTGGGGTTTTTCATAAGTTTATCTAGTGTTACTCTAATATTGTTATTCAAATAATCTTCTAGGATAATAGTCAATTCTTGTCAATATTATTTTCTTCTTTCTATCTCCTTACTTTCATTTACCAGCTATACCTATGTGTTACAACACATGATATTTTTAGTATACAATTTTCCTCAAATACACTATTAAAACATAATTTGAATACATTCTTCAAGTATTTCTGCATTACGATCACTAGCAAATGTGTATATATGTCCATGAAGAACATTGGAGAGATGAAGAAATATGTTGGTAATTGTGATTGGAACAAAGGTACAAATTACTCAAAATTCTGTAATGGATCTCAAAACTTCAGAACAAGTAACATGGTAAGAGAGGAAAATACTTTTAAAACAGCCAGAAATAGAGCTAATGTACCTGGGTATATTCTTTCAGACTACTTTCCTTATTAAAAAAAAAAAAACTCACTAAAGGGGCATGGGAGTTTGGCCTAGTGGTAGAGTGCTTGCCTAGCATGCATGAAAACCCAAGTTCGATTCCTTGATACCAGATACATAGAAAAAAGCTAGAAGTGGTGCTGAGGCTCGAGTGGTAGAGCTCTGGCCTTAAGAAAGTCCAAGGACAGTGCTCAGGCCCAGAGCTCAAGCCCCAGGACTGGCAAAAAAAAAAAAAACAAAACAACAACAACATAAAAAAACCTCACTAAAGTATGAATTTAACAAAAAACAAATTCTCCTATATACTGTGTAGATTTGGAGCTGTGGAACAGCAACTCATCTTAGCTGATGAGTATTAAAGTT